>NC_140618.1:9655594-10403094 GCF_057382275.1 Copadichromis virginalis
CTTTTGTACTCTTATTAACCCTTTCCTCTCACAACCATAGCAACAATTAGGTAAAACTAGAAAGTGCATTTTCTGAAGAAACTGCAGTGTGAATGCTTGAATCTGAATGTATGCACTGAAATGAATTAATTGCTGAATTTTAAGTTATACATTTTGAATAAGATGAAAGATACAGAAATTTTTACCTGAAAACCAAAGTGCAGAACTTTTGAAAGCTGATGTTCACACAGAAGAAGTTGGAAAATAGCTGAAAATGTTTTAAATGTAAATTAGAAAAACCTAAGTAATGAGAAAAGAAAATTTAGTCAGAAAACATCTGAATGAATATTAAAAGTTCATACTCTTTGAATCACTGAATGACTAAAATGTGATCCCTCCACTTGGATCCACACAGTTTAAAAAGTTTACATCCCTGAGCTTTTAAAGAGACGGTGTTGGAAAGAGAACAACGATGGCGACGTTTTGAGGGTAAAATGATGGCTGTAGAGCAAACACTGTGGACACAGCAGCAGTTGAAAGAGAAGTGTTTAAGATGAATCTTGGCAGAGTGAGAGAGAGAGCTCGTTAAGCAGGCAGGTGTGAGCCTGGTTGCTATAGTGACTGCACCCAATGGCTCCATATACACGCACACAGACATGCACCTCACTTTTGCTGCTTAAAATGAACAGAAAAGTCAGGCCGAAACAAATTGTTCCCAAATGAAAAGTACAAGTCGTATTGACAAAATTCTTTCACCGTGCGTGGCAGCAATGTCTAGTCTATCGAATTCTCAGTTTTCATGCCTGTGGACTTTATTATATTGGCGTGGTGACAGTGGAAAGACAGCCTGTACTTCTGATTTTCAAACGAACTTTCTGAGCCATTTTAACATTAGAGTCTATGGAAGAGTTGGAAGGAGGAGGCTGTGCATTGGTGACATTTATGAAAGAACCATAACACCTATTATAATAATAAACACATTAGATGAAAGAGGACAGCGATGGCTACGTTTTGAGGGTAAAATCAGACCTGTAGAGCAAACGCTGCGGACACAGCAGCAGTTTTAAGAAAATATTTTAAGATAAATTCCCCCCCTCCTCTCACTCTAGCAGTTGAGCTGTCTCACTCTAGCGGCAACATTCCGTCCCATACACACCCATTATAAACTCTGAAACGGCTGAAAAAAAAAGGATGAAACTTAAACTGGAACTGAAGAAAAAGTATAAAAGATATTGAAAAGATAAATACAAGCTGAAAAGTTCAATGTCTTGACTTCGTTTTAAAGTTTTTGAATGGTGTCTCTAGGTCAACATATGTGGAAGTAGTTAGAGTTGAAAGAGGAGTAAGTTGAATGAGAATTTGAAGATCCTCCCTTTAAATTACATGGAAAATTTTTGTTGAATACAGTTGAATAATTTAAAAAAAACATAACAGCCAAAAATGAGAAAAATACAAGCACACATCTCCAAAAGAAGAGGAATCTAATGGTGCTTGAATGGTTTTTCTAAGTTGAATGGTGATCAGTGTTGGTCAAGTTACTTGAAAAAAGTAATCAGTAACTAATTACTGATTACCTCCCCCAAAAAGTAATCCCGTTACTTTACTGATTACTTATTTTTAAAAGTAATTAATTACTTAGTTACTTTTTAAAAACACGATTTACAACCTGAATAGGTGATAAAGCGATAGATCTTTCAGCCCAATTCTACTTTTTCTACATAATCCATCATACAAAATGTAATCAAATGGAAAGGTCCCTTTTTAAAACTTGTTTTATTAGTTTTAATCTTTTAACTTTATGCATCAAGCAAAAATTTAATTATATGCAACATTCTCTGACTGGAAGAATTTTGTTTAATATTTAAACCTATTTTCTGCACATTCCAGCACATAATTTTTTTTTTAAAAATTTTTGTGTTTACACTCACTCTTTCAAATAGATGAAAGTAAAACACAGCAGAAAATAAATAAAATCAAAGACTAGCGGTCGTGTTGCTCTATTTTCACCTGTAAAGCAGGAGTGGGGCAGGCGGAGGTTTACCCTGGTGCAGGTGTGCCGCGGCGGTCAGTGGAGGAATCCGCGAGTTTCCCTGTGAGTTTCCCATTACGTCGTTGCGCACTTGGTGCTTGCTTGGAAGTTTAGGGGGGTTTTTTTGCTGTAAAAAGAAGTTTTCTTCCCACGCACAACGGACACTAATGTTTTTGTCACTTTTTATGGAATCAAACTCAAAGTAAGGTCAGTACTTCCACGCTTTAAACGCTGCACGCTCATACTCTCTCCTGCACTCGATATATTATCCATTGTTGATCTGCACACAGCTGTTGTCACGAACGTCGCACTTGCTTACGTCACTGTCATGAGACATTCTCTTAAAAAAATCACGGTTTTAGTAATGTAGTAACGCAGCGTTCCTACGGGAAAGTAACGGTAATCTAATTACCATTTTTGCAATAGTAATCCCTTACTTTACTCGTTACTTGAAAAAAGTAATCGGATTACCATCTCTGATGGTGATAAAGGAAATAGCATACAAAAAGCGGGTCTACTCTGTGACATCATAGAGGTGCAGATGACATCAAAGGAACTCCACATGACAGACCTTCAAAACCCCTTAAATAGAGGTTGTAACCTCAACTCTTTTCATTGTTGTTTTTCAGTTCGGAGCTTATAGTTGCAATTCTCACACGTCTTGACAAAAGGTTTTTAAAAGTCCCTGAAGTCATTGCTGTGATATCATGCTTGGGTTATCAAAGAAATACTCTTCATCTTCGATGAAGACCATCATTAGAATGATGAAGGCTTTGAGCCTAAAAGATGATCCAACCCAACAGCCAGTGTCTACAAGCCAAGTACGGAGCAGTTTCTCCACTGGAGTGCAAAGTCCACCCAGTGTGATGAAACTATCATTGGTTGATCAATCTGCTTTAACTAGCAACAAACTTGCATCAAAAAGAAAGCGATCTGAAGTTGAGGATCGACTTGATGACAAAAGAAGCTTCTCCACAGCAAAGAAGCAACGGCGTTTCTCTAAAGAGAGACCCTGCAGTCACACTGAAATGAGCAAGACATAGAAGAGGGTACCTAACATATGGATCATCGGCTCAAGTTACATAAAGCGGGGAGAATGGGCAGCACGCCACGAGTTTGGAGAAAACTTTGGACTTGATGCCAATGTTCATTGGTTTGGAAAAACAGGGATGCGCTGGGATGTTGTCCTTCTTTGTTTTGATGCAGAGTTGATGTTCAGAAAGAGTCCACCTGATATTTTGGTCATTCATGCAGGCGGGAACGACTTGGGACTCGTATCCGCCCAGGAACTTTCCTCTGCAATGACTAAAGACTTGACTGAACTGCATGCAAGGATCCCCTCCATGACAATCCTATATTCCTGCATCAACGAACGCCAAATGTGGAGGTACAGAAATCCAAAGTACATGATGGACATGGGCGAAAAAACTGTAAACTCAATCATGAGAAAGGCAGTTCATTCCTTTGGAGGCTTCATCATTGAACATCCCTCCCTGAGATATTATGACGAAACCCTATTCGGACAGGATGGAATTCACTTCAACAAGAAGGGAAATGAAGTGTTTCTGACCAACATCCGCTGTGCCATCGAGAAGATCCTTTAGAACTTGTCTCACAGAAAATAGACTTGAGAAAACGCACGACCTCTGGCAAGCCCAACCTACCATCTGACATCAGGAGCTCTATCAAAACTGTCTTTATTTGATTACTTTAATGTAGTCAAATAAAAATGAGTACAAATCTGAACACTTAAAGTAAACTTCATTAAAATAAAACGATAAATAGATAAATACAAGCTGAATAGTTCAATGTCTTGGCTTCGTTTTAAAGTTTTAATGGTGTCTCTATGTGAATGTATGTGGAAGTAGTTAGAGTTGAAAGACGAGTAAGGTGAATGAGAATTTGAAGATCCTCCCTTTGAAAATTTTTGTTGAATAAAGTTGAATAATTTAAAAAATATAAATGTTAAAAATGAGAAAAATACAAGCAGTAATGTCCTAAAGAAGAGGAATCTAATGGTGTTTGAATGGGTTTTCTAAGTTGAACTGTGTTGAAGGAGATAGATGCCGAAAAACGTACGGAATATATAAAATGGAATAATAAAGATTGAAAGAACAATACTGTGAATGCTGATAAGCATTCACACTAATAAAAATTACAACAACAATACTGTGAATGCTTTTACAAGCATTCACACTAATTATTTAAAGAGACAAATGATAATCTGAAGGTCCATCCATCCATCCATCCATCATGCTTATCCAAGGGTTGCAAAGGGGCTGGAGACCATCCAGACATTATTGTCTTTGTAGGAAAACTTCTTATGAGCTCTTGACAGGGTTTATGAAACATACAAAACCTCACTATGAATGGAGCAGCTTCATGGATTAGACGTGGGTTATATTATTATAATATCATCTTTATTTATATAAATGCTGATCTTTATTATAAATACACAGGACTGCAATTCATATTGAAATAAAACTTCAACTTTATTTTTTTACTCTTTTCATCTTAATAAAGGATTTTGAATCATCGGTTTAATAAATTTTTTTTTATCAGTTACATAAAATGGTTTCCAGAAGTTTGTACAGAATCCCTCTCCTCCTTAAAAATGACTCTCTGGTGCCTGCAGGATGGACGAGGTGCACTCTGTACAGATAAACGCATAAACACTCCTTGTACCCAAACAAAGGCATCAAGCAAGCATTTCATTAGACCATTGTGTGATATGGCAGGCTGCTGCTGTGAATGTATTTATTAGTTTGCGATACATGCCTTTTCCTGTTGTTCCCGGGGCAGTGGATAATGCCGGTTTTGTTCACGGCCCAGTGTGAACGGCGCCTCGGCTGCCAGCTGTCAGGGCTGATACCGTCTCATTTGGATTCCCAGCCTGCTTGCTGAATGGCTAATTAGATTTGCCATTTTCAATCCACTGATTGCTATACATAGCAGGACAAAGGGGCTGACAGCATGTAGCATTCAAGTCCAACTGTAACAATTAATAACTACGGTAATTAACATGTGCGTTGGGCACCATTGATTATGACATTACCTGCAGAACGGATGGCCTGGCCCCTGCCATTTCATTAAGGAGCACAGATATAGATTGTTATTAATAAACTGCTCTCTGCAGCTGAGGGGAGGTTATTAATTACACAAATTAGCGAGTGCAAAGGTAATCAAGTTAAAGCGGTTTCGTTCACAATAATTGATCTAATTTTTACTGACCACTCCTGTTCTATCGTGTCACACGGCCCCGTGTGAAGAGAAATCACCTCATTAACAAAAGTTTAATCCTACTCATAGTTCTTGGACTGCCTGGCTTTAAGGTCATATCTGAAATGTCAGAACAATTTGAAATTGATTGGTGGTAAATTGAATCAATGTCATGTTTAGAAAAAACAATAACAACTAATGGATGAGGCAAGCTCGCCCAAAACAAACAGGTTTGGTGGAAGGTGTGGCATGATGTTTGCTGAGTGAGTTTGGTCTGGCTCTGTCACTTTCATAATTCATTATGTCTATAGTTAGAGAAATGTCAGTATGTGGGTAATTAGCAGCAGCTGCAACGACCTGTTGGTGATGGTGGAGGAGGGAGGATGTGGTATGTCGAGGGGCAGTTTACTGGAGAATAGACAGACAGCAATAGATTGAAGTATGGCTTTAAAGGAAGTCACACTTTTTTTGTTGCAAATGAACTCTTAACATGTCGCCTCTGTTGCCTCACAGCAAGGTCCTGGGTTTGAATCCAGTGACCAGCTGAGGCCTTTCTGTGTAGAGCTTGTATGTTCTTCCTGCGCCTGTAAAGCTTCTCTCTCTGTACCCTGGCTTCCTGCCAGCGACTTGTATGTTAGGTTAATCAGTGATTCTAAATTGACCCAAGGTGTGAATATGAGTATGAATGGTTTTCTGTCCCTCTGTAATAGTCCTCTGACAGACTGGTGACGGTGTGCTCCCCCCAATCCATGACAGCTAGGCTCCAGCCCTTTTTCAAACTTGAATGGGATAGTCAAAGAATAGATGGATCATACTTTTATAGTCTGAGAATTTGAATGTTCAGTTCAGCTGAATGATGTTCTTATGACTGCTAAGAATTTTTGTTTTCTTGTCTATCTTGGAAGATCTTAAGCATCAGTTACTGTGGTTTAAACATTGTACATGGTTTCATCAGTTTTTAGGTCAGATTGGGCTGGTTACATGGTTAACCAATAATTTCGGCCAGATGCAATGGTTCATCATTGTTGCAACACATACTGAAAACAGAAATAAAATACACAGCTGTCTTTTAGAATGGCATTTGCTTTTTTTTTTTAAACATGCATATTTGATTTGTACTTCAAATCTTGTCTTAGGGAGGCTGAAAACCACATCATTATTAAGGCCTTTCTGTGTTTTCACAGTTAAATGAAAACACGAGGACAGCCATGTGATCCCTTTGCATTTTAACAGCATACAACAAGCAACAGCTGACGCATTCATTTGATGGTCATCACCACTGGCAGTAACCAAAAGTAAAACTATTTTAGAATTCATGCTTGGTATCAAGCTGCGGAGCTATATAAAGCTCTTTTTTTTTTATTACTATGGTAGAAATCAGAAGAACTACACATTATTGAATATTAAAGACAAAGTACCAAAATAAATAAATGAATTTGCAATAAAAGTAAATTTTATTTAACCATACAGCAAAGAGAAGTCTCTAATTCTAGCAGTGAATTTACTGTCTGGCTTTGTTCCCCAATCAATCCCCTTGGCATAGAAGGCGTAATTTGGCATGCAAGGGGAAAAGTTAAGGGGAGCAAGTCTGCAGGAGAGCTGGCACTGCGAGTTAAGTCCTGTACACAGGTGTGTAGAGAAGTATTAAAGGTGCAATTTGTAATGTTGGTAGTTCAAAATATTCCAAATCTTGAAAGTTGTCATCAGATTGAAAAAGAATTTTGAAATCTATATGTTGGACTTTAGCGATATCTACAGAAGCTGGCGCTGATGACTAGCTAACTCCGCCCTAGTGGCTGTTGTAACAACACTTTGTACCGTTAGTCTGATTATAATTTCTAAACAGTTCTACTGAATGAATGGATCTGGATAGGCTTTTTAATGCAATACAGATCAGCTTTCTCCATGATTCAGATATCTTGTGGTTTATTCCATTGAATGCATGTGAGATATTTTCCCTGAAATGTCTTAGCCTGTCATTGTTTTTAACCATATTTGTGTTTTACTATTTTGTACTCTTGCCAAAAAATATTTGTGGTTTGCCAGATTTGCAGGTCCCTCCCCAACCCTAACCATGGATAGGGCAGCTTTTTTGCTATGGTTTGTTTTTAGCTTAGCGAACCTCTACCCTCATGATGTGAAACCTTATCTGTGAATATATATGCTTACATTTTAAATTTCGATTAAAAGCTAAGCTTTAAAATGTGAGCATTTCCTAAAGGCAGCGTGCAAGACTTTAAGATCAATGCAGGCAGAACTGTCAAAATATTCTTCAATTTCTTATGTGCTTATGAAAAAAAGGATGGCTAAACCATATGCTCTGTATGTTTATAAGCCAGTCATAATTTAAATATGTGCAGTATACAAAGATTTTGTCTGGGAACAGGGAGCCTTGCTGGTCCCTCTCATTGTTTTAGAAGCAGTCATTTGACATACGTTTTAGCTTCCTAGTCCACAACACAACCCAGATGTCCCTTTCCTTCTGTTTCAGGTGTTGGGAAAACTGCCAGCAAAAACAAATCCTCTTGATCCCTACAAAGCTACAAAACATGAAGGGAAATGGACAGTTTTTCTGATAGGTTCACAGAGTAGTTTATGATAACTGCACCTCCCATCACCACAACACATTGCCTCTACCTCTTTGCACAAGAACAAAATACACACAGATTTCTGTTTCCCCTCCACCTGACAAAAAAACAGCAGCCTTTTCCATCATCCGGAGTGTGTGAAAATTCACACTCATTTTTCACAACACATCTTAATATGCGCTGCTCCTTTTTTTTTTCTTCCTCTCCAATCCCGCATATGAAATCCTTCCATTCCTGGCTGCCAACACCAAAAGATGCAACCAATCATCTCCAAGCAATGGCAGTTACAATTTTCTGTGAACAATTTGCTCCCTTAAGAGGAAAATTGCTTTCAATATAAGCTCCCTTTGAAAGACAACAACAATAAAAAGATACAACTGTAATACCGCTGCCTCTGTCAGCACTTGGCTGGGACAGCTTCAGCGGGAACATATGACTGGGGGATGAGGTGCTTACAAGTCAGCCTTGTAATATCAGCATCTGTGTGAGACAGTCCTGGCAAATGAATCCCACTTTGAACATAACAGCTTGGCATCACATGAAAATGACTGCCATGAGCAGCAGTTGTCAGATATGCTCTTGCCATTGTGTTGGTGAATTGTCATTTATTATATGTTGCGCCTGCTTCTGTCAGCTCCTGTTGACTGCGTGTATTGATTTGCAGGAGCAGAGGGGTGCAGAGGTCACTTTGATCAACACTCTGCAGCACACGGGAATCACACTGAGCTGACATTCCATTACCTGAGACAAAAAGGACTCAAAACAAAGAATATGTTAAAGAACACTGGACTTCAATACAGCAATATGACTATAATTAACAGAGAAATGAATGTCTTATGCTGAAATGGCTACATGGTGTCTTTTCCTGGAAGCTATTGTGCAGTGGAGACAGTTGTGCGATCTCCTTGATATTACATGCTTGACCTTTGGCTCAACCATTCTCCTTGTGGCCTTGTTGCTTCTTTAAAGCAATTATGGTCCTTCCTGGTGCTTTAAATTACCTGGAAGATCAAGCAAGGCATTTGACTAAACTGGTATATGTAAACAGTAAAAAAAATACTGTTCATTCATTTACTTGTAGTTCACTTTTAGATGCGTTTTAATGTCATCAAGCCATTGTGCCGCTGTCATTGGTACCATAGATGTGGCTGATAGGTGCCCTCGTGCACCTAGTCTGGAAGTTGTGTAATCATGTATAGTGATCAGTGGAGGAGTACAAGTTTGTGCTACAGATACAGACGTTTGAGATGCATTTTTGTTATATCAGAATTATGGTGGGTAGGTTCAAAGACATTGCTGTGCAATTATGAGAGTCTTCTGTTGCAGCCAGTTTAACTACCTTCATCAGGTTTAAGACTTGTGCTTATAACCACGCACTTATGACCACAAATTTAGATTTAGAAACCAGAAAACTTCCTCTGATTCTTAGGAAATGACAGCAAAAAACAATGTTTTTGTGTTTACTTGCATTGTTTCTGTCATTACAGGTCACCGCATAGAGAAATAGTTTCAGAGCAATAGGAAACTAAAACTATTTACCATGCTTTGTGTTTACACATCTCACACTTGGGCCAATAAACACATTCATTCTCATAACATTAATATATTTTTCCAAGATTTAGTGTGAATAGAATCTGTTCTAGGATGCCCTCTGGACCCAGTGGAGGTGGTGAGTGACAGGAGAATGGCGGCTAAGCTGTCATCCCTGTTGGACAACGTCTCCCACCCCATGCAGCAGACTGTGACAGCACTGAGCAGCTCCTTCAGTGGGAGACTGCGGCACCCACGGTGTGGGACGGAGAGATTTCGCAGGTCTTTCCTCCCCACTGCTGTCAGACTCCACAACAAAGACTTTAACTGAACAAACACACACATCCACACATGTGCAATAACACTAAGTGCAATAATCTTTTCTGGCATCGTTGTATTTTTACTCAGTTGTATATAGCATTCGTATTCTATTTTTACCTTATTGTATATTTTTATTCTATTTTATTCTACTGTATATAGTATATTATTTTATTCTATTCTGTACAGCTGTGTACTGTATTTATTCTTATTGTATTCTAATTTTTGCGTCATAACTTTTGCACTGTCCACTTCCTGCTGTGACAAAACAAATTTCCCACGTGTGGGACTAATAAAGGTTATCTTATCTTATCTTATCTTAACAAACTAATATGTTTGTATACTGTATTAAAAATAACCCTCCTGTTCCTGACAAAAGAGATTTTTTGTCATCTAGAAATTCTAAAAACTAAATTAAAGACTGTGAGACTGTTCTGACAGCAGCAATATTCTTTATTTAGTAGTAAGTGGTTTGCAATAATTAGGGACCTGGCTGTGAGGGTAGGTGTTCGCTTTGACTGCTCAGCTGCAGATGAAACGCGTGTCTCATTGCTCTTCTTTGAGTCTGGCTGACTGGCGTTATTGCGTGAGCCAAACCTGCCGCTGTCTGTCGGGCCTGTCAAAGTCATGAGAGGATCACTTTATCATCGTTTGTCTGCCGTGTCTGACGCTATTGAGTAGGAGGCAGCCCTTAGGGAAATGGGGGCAGGCTGCTGTATTTGCTGTATGCTGAGTTTTTACTTAGTTGCTAGCTTGGCTTTATCAGGACTGTTGTTTCAGCCTGTCAGATTGCCTGGTAAGGTTGGTTACACGGCCTGCAAAACGCCAGCGGCCTTGCCAAATGTGGTATTACTCAGTATGATGACAGTGATGCTAGAACAAAGCTCCTCAACAAAGCTAGAAAATCTGATTGTACTGCACTGGTCAAAGGTGCCATGCAACTGTGATGACTTTCACAGATTTTGCACAGATACATTACTGTACAGTAGATTACTTTGCAAGCTTTATTTCTTCCCCATATCACTGTACAGTGTTTCTTTCAAGGAAAACCATTGGATCATAACATGCTACTCTCAGGTTTTTAGTTATGAGCTAAAGTGTGACTGATATTTGAGGACTATGGAATGCATCTACTACACTTCATGGCTCTCTTATCGATAGCTGATATATTTCATTCAAGACCACATTCTCATATTGTTGCTAGAAAAAACAAATCACCAAAAACATTTGAAATAATTTGCCTGGAAAACATGACTAACTGAATATAACCACATTTTACAAGTTTTTAGACAACAGAAAGACCCCAAACAGACTCATATTTTCCTGCTAAGGCAGCCGTGAAGAGAGGAGCTCTGGGCATGTGAGCAGATGGATAAACATGACATGAATCCATCATGGCTTATAAAGCTCTGTAACAAGGCCAAAGACTCTCACCATCACCAGCAGACAATATAAGGAGTGCCATATGAAAACATGACACAACACTGAGAGCTCATTAGTACAACATCATGATGCCGACAACCAAATTACATGGGCCATGAGTCTGAGTACAGGAAATCACAGTATTATTCCAATCCATTACACTAAAGTGAAACTGCTGTAGCTTCCTGTGAAACTGAATAGTCATGCTGCTGAACAGTGGAATGAGCTTAACAAGTTCTGAAGGGTATCAACATTAACAGACCGCGTCAGCTGAAATACAGCAGTTTGCATGACTCAGACAAACTTCAGCCTGAAAGATTATCGTAGGTGGCTCACTAGGTATTATCAACTGAACAATATGGAAGATTCAGTGTCAGTTAACACATGTGCCATCACCAGTAAGCCAACAAGACAACAAGCCATCTGGCTTTAATTTTTTTTTTAAATAATTATCCATTAGACAACTTATATGGTATTTTTGTCTTGCATGTCCAAAGCACGCAAGGAAACGTCTGTCAAAGAAATACAGCCTGAATACAGTAGCTGCGTTTGGGTGTATCTAGATGGGATAAAGGAAATTAGCATTATATTCAAGGTTGTTTTATCTGTAAACAAAGCTATTTTAAAAAGGTCCAGAGTTGGGAATGGTGGAGCATGTGTGCACCTCATATGATAAAGCTTAGTGATAGCACTTAATGGTGCTGCCTGCACTTCACAGTTATCAGAAGTTTGAATGGGGAGCCGTTTGCGTGCATCCATCCCAGCTGAGACACTGCATGTATTACACACCGCTCCGGGGCAATCCACAATGCAAAATTGATTAATATTTGCTTTCAAAATGACACGGCTTGATGCATGGGGGCTCTCCACATGTAAATGAAC
Organism: Copadichromis virginalis; assembly: GCF_057382275.1. Taxonomy (NCBI): domain Eukaryota; kingdom Metazoa; phylum Chordata; class Actinopteri; order Cichliformes; family Cichlidae; genus Copadichromis; species Copadichromis virginalis. The sequence continues at coordinate 9,667,562 of NC_140618.1, forward strand.
ACTTTAAAGGAGATGAATAGCCTCAACTGAGGATTGTAAAGTTCAAGCAGCAGATTTGCATATTTATATTACAACTTACTGATAATAAGCACAGCAGAAAGAAGTAAATGCAATCCGTTTGTCAATGTACAATTCCTACATTACAAAGCTAGCTCTTATTAGCTTCTGTGAACTGATATGTTCAATTACTTGCCACAATAGCTGCGCTGAAGATGTATTGTGCTGCATTTTGACTTTATAATACAATTTAGATGATGACAGAGACAGGAGACAATTGATGATTCATTTAGAAGGACACACCGTACAAGCAGAAAGAAAATAGGCTTGATCTCGCAACATTATTATTTTGTTTTTATATTTATTGTTTGCAAAAATGTATTTAAAAGAATTTATCTGTGATCATTTATCAAAACATTTAAATTTGCACCTGTGTTGTATGCAAAAATCACTATACCCATAGACGTGATCTATGCTTACAATGATTTTTCTGCAGTTACTGCTTGCTTTTGGAGTGTCATAATTTGGCTTCGGCATAGATTTTCTGTTCCTAAGGAATAATCCAAAACCAGACACTTTGAAATTGAAAAAACAAACAAAAAACACTTTATTGTGCTATAATTTTTGATTCAATCATTTTTCTAGAACCATCTGGAAGGTTTAATTTTTTCTGTTTAGTAAAACTGTGATTGCAGTGAGATTTCATTTTCAGGTCAAAACCTAGTTTGGTTCACTTTGGTTTATGAGCAAATACCTGCAGAATGACTATCTGCCTCAGATGTGCCTTGAAATTAGGGCTAATTAAAAAAGCGTGCAGAAATTATGGTAGTTTCGAAAAAATGTAAACAATAAGAAAAGGAAAAATCTTTAAGAACAAAATGACAACTTCACGTGATGCAATTTGCTGTTTTGCATGATTAATACCCTGAATAATTGGAGGCTAGTGTTGCTCAAAAAAAAACAGGTTTTCACAACAGGTAAATGCATTTGGAGCCATGTTTGCCACAAGTTTACAGTTAATTTTTTGAGGGGGATAAAAAAAGTTACCTGGAGCTTAGCGGCCGTTTATGAACATATAACATACTGCTGGTATCAGATACCAGATAAACTTCAATAGATTCTGTGATATGAGTAATGGCAGAGAACATATGCTGCATGAAGCCAGTGGATGAGAAAGAGGATACTGCAGAAACAAAACAATATATGAGTAATCTAATATGTGCCATATGTTCACCATACATATAGTACCTCCTCTCTTTGCTGAAGTAAAAAATGAAATCAAATATCACAAACCATTAAATTAGGCTGATAAAGATTAGCAGGAGTGTAATGCTACACCATCTTTTGAATGGGAATTCTTTTGTTTTTTTTGTTTGGTTGACACTCAATACCCCCCACCCACATCAGTTGAATCACCTTTTTTGGGGGCTCTTAATAACTCCTAGTGTAGTGCTTGGAGAGGACCTTGCCAGGACTCCAGGTGTTAAAATGCACTTGGCCAGAGAGACAGGAGAGTCAGCCAACCAGTCTGTTCCTGGTCCCCTCCTTCACTTCATCTCACTGTTACAGGGATCTTACAGCTCACTGTGCTGTGCACACATCACAGACTGTAAGTCACATGTACATAACGATTTTCAAATATACATTTTATTTACTGTACTACAGTTTCCCATCAGGAAAGGATGCTCACTTTTGAATACCTTAAATGCGAACACTCTCCAGTTCCAACCCTAAAATCTATCACAGCTACTTAAAGTAGTAATATATATAAAATGGGAGACCAGCACCTACTGGAAGTCATTATGTATCTCATTCTAAAGCACTATGCAGACATGTAGTCTGTGCACTACTGTGCCATAAAACCACCATCAGTATCTAGTCAGAATCTTAGTTTTTCTTACTAATTGGGCATACAAATCTAACAGGAGAAAGATGTACATTTAATTTAATCTGGGGCAATTGCTGTGACCATTCAAGACATTTTTGTTGGTGTATTTATGAAGCTGATGTTGGCAGGGAGAGGCAAACGGCTTAGACCTTGTACAGTCGAGCTATAAATCTCCATCATTTTAACAAGAAGAGACTGGAACCAATTTGGGAGATTTATGTTTTTCTTCCCTCAAATATGAATGAAGAACGGACATGTCTGTGAAGTCGTGATGATCACACTAAATCTAATCAGAGTGGAAAATGAATTTTAACAGACTTGTCGTTAGAATTTAAGTCTCATAAGGATCTACTCCTTCTGTCATGTTAATTCAATTCCCCATCACGATGAACTCCAAAGAATGCAGAAACTTCTTAGTTATAAAGAGGGGCTTTACAAGCAAGCGTTGCATGTTTGAGAGAGAGATATGTCCTGTAATTGAATAATAAACAATGTCTGAATCACATTATAGTCATTCAGAATAATTGGATTAGAGGGGGAAAAAATGCAAGTAAACCTCATAATAATACTACATAAAGAAATGGATTGAGAGCAGTATGCTGGTCATTGATGGGACAGGAAGAGTCTGTGCTGCATGCTCCTGTAGCTCTGTGAATATACCACTTTCAGCCAGCCTCATCTACAATAGCGGTTTCATAACCAAGTGAGTGAGCATGGAGAAGCTTTCTCACACTGTAGATAAAAACATACAAAATCAAATGTCAAATTTTGGATCTACAAGCAAAAACTGCTTCAAAACTGATTTTTTAACACTCTGACTCCTTTTCAAGCTAATGTTTTCGCAGTAGAATTTATTCACGGGAAATCATTTAAAAATTATTTTTTAGGAAAATTCTACGCTGATTATTTAAATACATCTACCAAGACAAAGGAAATCCTTTAAAAGAAAAAAGAAAGGGAAACCCACAAAACCATAAAACAATGTTAATGAACTGAGGTGGAAGAAAATGTGAAGATCTCAATCCAATCATTCTGCTTGGGGAGTCTTATGAAAGTGGCGGAAATAAATCAATGAGGCAATGTGGCAACTTCAACTTTGGAAAATGTATTAATTAACTTGAGTCAACTGCAAGGATAGTTTCACACTACCTGTAGGAGAGTTGTAATTGTCATCTCAAACCAGGTGGAAGCTCTAATATGCACGAGTACACACAGGCTGCAACATGCGTGTTTTATATCTGATTCTTAGATAAGACGGTACTGGATATTCTAGGATCGCTAGCCTCACCGGGACCTCTGCATGCGCTGACTCAGTTACATTCACACACGCACCTTCACCACAGGCTCACCATTTTTCCCACAGGAGGAATAAAGCCAGACATCCTCTAACAGTGCATGCCCCAGTTCTGCTCACCCAGCATGCCTTGCCGTGCGTGGCGTAATCTGATAATATCAATCATAATTGTGTTAGATGTAATCCATCTGACTTTCAGTTTGTCGGGGTCAGGGTAGGAAGCAAGGCCCCACTTGCCATCAATTATCAGACATAAGAGAGTAGTGGATGGAGCTCTCCTCTATAAATAATATGGTGGGGCCCCGGCGCTGCCGATCGATGCCGTACAGTTCCACTGTCATGGCTTTAATGGCAGCTGGCTTTCTTGGCTGTGCAGATCAATAGCGTGTCTCCTCAGGGCTCAGTCTGGGTCCAGGTCACGCTTCGTGACGGGGACATAAATGACACCTCTGTTGTGATTGGAAAAATGCAAACCTTTTGGGTTATTTAGTCCCACTACTGTGGCCTTTGCCTTTTTTTCCCCAGCACCTAGAGGGAACACCTGTTGAGGTGAGTCAAACCTTCCTCTGATAATCTGCACTTCTTATCCCCCATCACTAAAGAGTACCTTCACAGCAGTAATCATATTCACTCTTAATTAAAGGTCAAAGTTTTGCCCATCACAGGCAACACACACAAAAAATTCCTCATATAGATGTATATTTTTTCCAGAAAAAAAGTCCCTACAATTGGATTTGTTTTTCATGTCCAGTGTTTCCAGGGTGTTTAAACAAGGAAAGGGAGCCTTTTAAATTCCAAACAGGCTGGTTTGAAGTGATGTCTAATTGAAAAACATGAAGAGGCACAGCTGCTCAGTCTGAATGTCAATGGAAGCAAGAAAGACAGGCAGCACAGCAGGCAACCAGGCCAAGATTACTTGGCCAAGACTTACGAGACACATAAACAAACACACACAAACAGAGTTAACATGGAGACACACAGACACAAAACCAAACTAGGTGGTATCAACTACAAAAAAAGGGAGACAAATAAAAACAAGAAAATAGGAGAGATGGCTAAAGCGTTTTTCCTTTAAAGAAACAAAAGAACAGAGGTTAAAAAACCTGACCCTTGAAAACCGAGATGCTTATCACGAGGACATAATGAACAAACATGTGTAAAACACTGAAACAATTAATCTGTTTCCGTTGGTAGCTTGCAGACTTTTAACGTGTTCCTCCTAAAACAGAAATAAATCAGCTTCGGACTAAAAGAGATCGAGTCAAAAATTCGAATTTACCGTGAAGAACATGTGTTTCTCAGTTGTTTGTGTCTCATGCAGAAATTCTGCAACACTGTCTATCGGGGTGAATAGATTAGCAGGAGATAAGAGTTGTTAACTTCACAGAAATCACAGAGCTGACACAAATTTGTGACCTTGTCCTTTTTTAATGAGGAAAGTGGCCGGCCTATAGCAACCAGGGTGTAAGAAATAAACAGTTTGAATTTAACAGAGATATGGGTCATTAAGCAGCTGACGTTTAGGCTCCTGACTGGTCCTTTCTGGTGTTTTTCGTCCTCACTTGTTCCAAGAAGGGAGAAAATGAGTAGTGAATGTGTCATCTTTCAGAATACAGACATTTCTGCTTCTTTTTGGCTAAAGAAACACTGATGTGAATGAATCACTCGGGGTGGGGAGGAGTGCCTTAGAGCATGTCTGACTTTGATGTTAACACAATCCTTTTCTATAAAAGTGTGCCAGACCACTTTTGTACTCCAGCAAGTCAAATCTTCAGACAAAACAGTATGATAAAGTGGCTTCACAGTTAATACATTTCTATAGAGACTGGATCTGATCATTAAACGGTTGTTGGGCTATAGAAAACTGAGCCTTTCACTCAGACTTGTCCTTGTCTTGTAGACATGATGCATGGTGGAGATTTCGTTGACTGATTGGTCCAAGTATTTTATCGCTGAAAAAGTACAAGCCTGACAATATTCAAAAAAAAAGAAAAGAAAAGAAAGGTGCAGTAAATGCTGAGAAGGCCTTTGCCACATAATAAGCCAGACTAAGGTACAGCTCTTGGACACCTCTTCTCAATTTTCACACTGAACAAGAAAAAAAACTTCTGTGAATGAAGCATAAATCAGTGCTCCAGAGGATGTGTTCATTGTCTGTAGGCTCCTTTCTTAGAGAAGTAATTGAGAGTGGAGGGTCACTGAGGCTGGAGAAGAGGGAGAGCGCGTTTCTGCTCTGCTGCCACTCCTATCAGGCACTCAGGCCCTGGGCTGGCCCAGGAACTAATGGAGCTTCCTCTGGGCTGCTTTTCCCCTCAAATGGGCACAGCTGGGGGAACTCTGCCAGCCAGTACCGGGTTGCACCACCACCCTCCCCCTTCCCACACCCATCTGGCACCTCCTCCACCCTGGTCCTGCCTCCCAGTCCTGCTGTGCCACTTATGTGCTTGCCCGGCACAGATCGGGCTCCTAACACAGAGGGGATGTGTGCATGGGAGACCCACACATTGATCAGTACAGTCTTCTGTAGGTCCCCCTCCCACTGGGAGAAAAGCATGCTTAAATAACACGGCCAGCTAACAAGGGTAATCAAGTCGGCCTCTATGTGCTGGACTGGAGGGTGGTTGGTGTTTTGATATGCCTCTGAAGGGGCCCTGCGGACTTGCTTAGCTCTCCACATCAGTGACGTTTTACACGGCCTGGGAGACAAGGCTGAGAAAAAGAACCTCTGTCATAAAACATTACAACTGTGCTCAGAAGGAGGCGCACACAACTGTCTGATGCCTTCCCTCTGCGCTTTTGTCAACCCAAAAGAAAAAAGGAAAATGCTCTTTTAATTGAAAGTGTACTGGACTGCTACTTTATCAAACTCAGGTATATCAAAGGATTTGGGATAAATTATGTGTAGCGATATCAAATTATAATTCCAAATACAAATTTTATCCATGTACTTATATCTGTTTAAGTGCCTTTAATGTTACACAACTGATAGACAAAGTTTGTCTTCAGCAATAATCATTTGTTAACAATACAAGGGCCTCCTTCCCACTTTATGTGACGGATGGCGCATGTGTGTGAGCATGTTATTAAAAAAAAAAGTGTACTTCCACACCGTGGAACTTGTAAAACATTGCAAGGGCTACACCCTCTGCAGCCACACAGCAGGATCCAATTAGGACTCTTATCTACTAATTATGTCCCTTACACATCTGCATTCCAGAATTTAAAAAAGCCTGCTGTCCTCTCTCAGTAACAAGCTCTCGAATTAATGAGATTGCTCTGTAATTGAACCTCTTCATGGGTCCCTTGGCAGGGAAAATACGCTAACTTAAATTTGTATTAACAGAGCATCAATCATAGCTGATCAAACGATAAACAGTGTTGATTATCACAGGCGCAAAGTGGTTGCACCTTTATGTAAATGTGCTGTCCACCTTGAAGCGGACACACATACAGTTGGGAGCTGCGAGAGAGGACACCTGTCCCAGACTGAGCCACTGTGGGGCGCTGTGCTCCAGATCACAGTGATCAGAGAGTGCTCCAGAACCAATGTGTTTGTGTGTTTAAATTACACACATGTGCACACACATTAAGCAACAAAAGTTTAACCAGTTCTCTTTTCTCTTTCTTTGGAAATTGTGCTTCCAGACTGTGCTGGAAAATATCCTATTCTGGTCAAAAGCATGTTGGATACGCAGAAAGTTTGTAAATCCACCTCCTTTTATGTGTAAAACATCACACTAGACCACAACACCCCCCCCCCCCCCAAATGTTTTCTTTTTTTCATGCACATACAATTGCTTTGAAAGGTAGAGTATATTTAGATTGTTCAATAATTTGATTAAAATATATATTTTTAGAATTTCCCTTAAACACCATATGCACTGGATTCAAGTAATTAGATTAAAAATATCATCTTAATTCACCAAAACCGAACAAGGTTCACACACTAAGGCGTGTTTGTATGTTTGTGGCTTTTAACATGATTTCGATGTCAAGTTAAACAAAGTCAAAAGTTTCAGTGCGATAAAAAAAGAGAGTTCATTCAAATTCTATGAACATTAATTCCATGAATGAAGATTAAATCAAACAAGCCTTGGGTAACTTGACCTCTGTGTGCAGATCCTGTATTATACATGGGTGAAGCAGATACAGAAGATTACATAAGTCCTTTAATATTTCAGGGAACACTGAAAAGATAAGCATTTTTTCAAAGGAAAGGTATATCGGTTAGTTCTACATTTCTTCATAACAGACTACCATATGACTAACATTTAAAAAAAAAACTAGATTTCATAAATTTGCTGTTAATAGCCCACCTATACATGATTAAACACAGCATTTTCTTTAATAGGAGGGAGGGCATGAATTTTCACATTAATATTATAAGTCTGTGTTGAATTTATTGATAAAATTATTTTTCTGTAGATAAAGACTTTGTGCTTTTGCTGACGGACTATGATTCTTTTTGAGAACGCAGTCATGCAGTCGAGTGTTCTCACAGTTTAACAGGTGCTTGAGACTCAAGAGAGGGAGACTCTCATACAGTGAGGAGGTTAGCTAAGGTATGTAGAATGGCGTCCTGGTGTTTCACATTTAAAACCCCATTACAAGCAGATGGAATATAATTCATTACTGGACATTGCATTTATTTATAGACTTTTCTCTAAACACTGTGCAAGACTAGGTAAAGATTCTAACTGGTGAGAAGTTTTTTTTTCCTTTTGCACTGTTGTCAAATTCTTGCTCAAAGTGAATGATTGGGTCTCTATAATATTGCAAGGCCTTGACTTACCTGTGTCAAGTACCCTGAGATATCACATTTGATGATTTCTTGTTACATAGATGAAATTCAACTTAATTCAGGGTATGGAAAAATGTTTATTACACACTAAACTTATCAAGTTTATCTGACAAAACTTAGTATTTGCTGTGTTATGTTAAGCATCATGTGTGGAAATGAATTTTTCTTTTTAGTTTTACTGCTTCTTTCCAATTTTGAATTACAACTTGCTTTGCTAGAAACTGAAGGTTAATAATCATTACTTCCACCAGATTGTGGTAACAAATGCCTCTCTGTCAGATTATGCAAAACCTACCTTCACAATTTTCATAAAAGGTGGTTGAAAGGTCAGAGCTTGGACCAACAAAGAACCTGTTCATTCTGACCAGGTCAGTTTTAAAAACATATTACATGGATTGCTGCCATAGTAAAGTTTGTTTGTAAAAACAGATTTACTACTACTAATAAAAAGTTTTAAATGCCAATCCCCTACCAGCTTCTTGCTCAATATTTTTTTAACCAATGTCTTAAAAAACAATATTTGGATTTTTCAATAGTATCATTCCGTAGCCAATCAAAAACGAAGCTGCCTAACAGCAAATAAGTTCATATCTCAGCATCACTTTTACCATTGAAAGTCTAACTGCATGCACTTGGAATACCATTTTGAGGAAACATGTATGCATTACTATAATATCAGTTGATGTCCTGATATTCATGTTTTTACATAAGACTGGACTGATGGCCTTAGTGTAAATAGATGCAATCCCTGACCTGGACTGTGTGTCACATATAGTCAGCCATGTCTCACACAGAAGTAGACAAAGAAGACAACCAATCTGGAGGTGAATGGAAATGGCAGAGGCTTTCTTGTGAGGCTGAGCTCACTTTATTAGCATTGATTCCCTTTTTATGTATTTTGTCCCAGCTAATGCTATTGATCAGATCAGGGCTGCCACTTTCCGTGGACCCTTTAAAACTTTAACAAATTCCATTTTTATGTGCTCTTTAGCTTCAAAAGTGTCTGATGGTCTTTTAGAAATAAAGCTACTGTTTATTTCAAAAATGTACTTTTTTGTAAGCAAAAGAATACCGCTGTTTAGGTTTTTTTTTTATAAAAGCGTGACGTCTAAAAAACTGTCATTGCAGGTGCTGGTGTGCCAATCAGGCTACTAACGCTATTCACGATGCATAATAAAACTCAGTTGAATGTGGATTCCAATTTCTGTTCAAATATATTGCACGTTTAGGATTGTAAATTTACTTTTATTTTAGTGCACTGCTAAGAACTCGCAAACATAACCTGTGATAACAAATCAAAGAAGCTGGATTTTAAAAAGTCCTGCAAGTGTTGATGCCAGCTCTACTGTGCTCCCCATGGCCCGCCATGTTGACAGGACAGCCGGGAACAACAGCTAGGAATCGAACGAAGTTCACATGTCCCTTCCATCTCAAACAGGTCCCCGCTGAGGAGGAGAATAGCAATTACCATGCTAAAAAGGTGAAAGAAATGTGAGACAAACTTTGAATTCACATCTAAACCAATCAAATAGTTTATTTGAATTTAGTAATAGGAGGTCTTGGTTAGTATTTGTCGAAGATTATCATAATTCAGGTAGCAGATTCTAGAGGTTAATATGTGCTAGCCAAAAAACAGTTTTTTTATTTTTTAGTGTAGATTACTTACATGCACACTGTAAATATGATCAAATAAAATTAATTTCCTCTAAAAACAACATGAGTAGATCAGGGTGCTTTAAAATATGGAACAGAGATTGTCAGAAGCATTTAAAAACATAAAGAATCTTTTTAAAAATATGATAACATAACAGTGAGAAATGCATGTTAAGATCTTAGAAATTTATTGTTAATGAGATAACTATCTGTTAGAGATAACTTACGACTAAGCAATGCTAATCAGATCATTTATGTGCAGTTGCCCTGACCAAATTCTTACTGTGGTCTGTAAAAATACAAACAAATAAAACAGATAATGTAGCAGTAAAAAGCGTTTTTTGTTTCCTATAACTGTATTGCCACAGATAAGAGTTTGCAGCTAAAGAAACTCTACATAAAAGTATTGCTAAGCTTGGAACCATCACAATCAGGCTTTTCAAAAAAACAATTTTTAGATTTTCATACAACAAAAATTCAAGTTCATTTACTTTTCATGCAGTAGAAATGCTGGTTAAGACTAATCAAAACCCAAAATGAGTTAAAAAATCATAACAAAAGAAGGCTGTTAAGATTTAGGTGTTTTAGCACTGACATTGTCCGGTTCTCCTATGTGACATCAGAGCTGCAGCTTAGAGCGTGAGACGGCCCAAGCCTTGCTCATCAGCTTATGGTAATGTTGTGAACAGTGTGACTGCTCCAATAGAAAGCCAGCTGACAGCCAGTGACATGGCCTGCCTGTCACCTGACACCTGCCAATAGAAGGGGGAGGGCCACACACACGCACATATATAAACACACGCACACATACACACACCTGATAATCATTGAATTATACACAGTGCGCCTCTTTGACTAACCTCTCCTCTCCCGGGACCCAGCTGTTCATGAAATACCTCCCAGTAAGACAGTGGGGATGGAGGAGAGGGGCAGCTGAGGGAGGCTGGAGGGAGGGGTGCAGGGGAGGTGGAGAAAAGGCATTAAAAAAAAAAAAAAAATCACGCCTCACTGGCTCCCAATACCATGCACATTTTTAAGAGAGCCAAAGTGAAAAGATACAATTTCACTCAATGAGGCGGGCTGCAAAGGCAGGCACAAAGGAGACAAGATAGTGCAATCTAGAGGTCACTGACACTGCCTCTGCTGTAATTACTACACTTCCTTACTTCTGCAATGCTCCCACCCACATCTCCTTCTATTCCCCCCCCCACCACCACCACCCCAACACACACACACACACACATACACACACCTCTTCCAGACCAACATGAACATGTTGGTCGGTAAGAGAACAAGTGCATTGTCTGAGTTAAATGCTATCTTCATTTTCTCTGGGACAAGATTTTGAAGGTGCTGATCCTGTTGATATAATAAAAAGGCAGATTTGTAACTTGGCAAGAAACCACACGACCCATCCTTGCTTTTCGCTCCACTCACAAGCAGCTCTTTGGTTTCTGGTAACACGGCTGTAGCATTAAACTTCAGCTCACAGAGATGATCAAGGGTATCACAGCCCAAATAGGTCAATCAAACCTGAACACACTCTAATTCAAACATCTGACTGAACATAAAGGTATTGCAGACCTATGGGTCTGGTCTGGCCTCTACTGAAACTTAAAAGTCTATTATTTGGCCTTATTGTGTGTTTGGTCAAAGTATAGGTCTGCTGCAACTTTCCTTTAAAGTACAGGGTTACTGCAAGATTAATCCAAACCGTTTTCTATTTGTGATTCAGGTTCAAATTTGCAATTTTCAAACAAGAAAGTCAGAGTAAAGATCCGAAGAGACTGAAAGAGCATCTTCTTTTTGTACACTACTCAACACTTTAGCATTTTTCAAATCAAAGTTCTGTCCCACAAGAGAAATTCAAGGGGTGAGCGGGAATGAATCACATCAAAAGTGATACCGTGTATTTGTCTCGGGTTAAGTTTTGACGTGTGTGCTTGTGTTGCTGTTTTAAAGGATTGCAAGCTGGGTAAAAAGAAAGGGCTGCAGTCAACAAAAGGCATTATATACCGTGCCCAGCCAACCACTTAAGATATCTTTGAAGATGAATCAATCACTATATTATAGCGAAAGTCCACAAGGTGCCTGGCTCATGATCGAACACTCTGCACTTCATAGCAGTCTACAGGGCATTGATGCTCTGATTGATTGCAGAATGGAAGTGACTGGAAAGAAGAAAAGGATTACGCTTGTCAAATGCAGTCAATACACCAGGCTGGTGGTCAAATGTTTGCAGTAAATCTCAAATAGTGTCTGCAAAGCTAAAAAGGAAAAACTGAAAAAAAAATATTCATTTCCTCAGAGGACCATCCTCTTGCATCCACACTCAAACTGACAACCCTGCAAATATGCAGTGGGATGAGTAGCCTAAAGCTTTAGGAGATTAGCAATGCTTTAAACATCAAAACAAGTCTTTCTGTTATCTCAAGACGGACCTGCCATCTGAAACCGAACAGATTTTAAGTCAGACCAAAGAACATACTGCTTCATACACAATGTGCATTATTGTTTCACCATCCCAGGATTTTTATAGGAAACTTTTTTTTCTCTCCATCATTCTTACCATTGGTTTAGTGCATCTCTTGACAGTAGCGGTATTAAGTGTTGCCCCTTTTGAAGAAATTATACACGCAAGTCAAAGCATCAAATCCCTGCGTTGGCACGAGGATATTGGAAACAGGTAACGATATCTGTGCATCAACCAGAGCTCAGCAGGGCTGCTATTGAGCTTAGTGTATTCAGTGCGCCAATAGCTCGAGTGTTATTTACAGAGGGTTTTTCTTTTATGGAAAAATCAAGACGTGATTGATTCAGGTTAATGTGACTGCAAGCCAGCACCAAGCAGCATTTCAGTGCTCAGGTTAACAGAAAACACTAACTTCCATAAAGTGCTATGGAGATAAATCACTGTTATCCTGACAGCGCTGACAGCAGTTTAAGCAGCGGCAATCATCAGAAGCACCTCGGGAGCCCCTGTGCTGCATTCTGCAAAATGTCATGGGGGGGTTGATGGAAGGGAAAGAGACGGGTGGTCTGGTAGACAGAATGGGGGTGGAGTGGGGGACTGGGGGGGTCACTAGGAGAGATGGTCATATCAACCACCTATCAGATTGCAGGGGCTTTACATAAACATCCCAGAGCAGTAAGCAAATTCTGTTGACGAATAAAGGTAATAAAACAGACAGAGGTTGGCAGGACGACCGGCCCCCGGTGCATTCCCCTAGCACCGCACGCTCACTCACTCACCAGCTCACCCGAGTGAGATTATGGTGTTTGCTTTTATCTGTCAGAGATCAATATTTCAAACGTCCGATAAAAGAGGAAATTGAACTGGGAATAGACTGAAGTGCTGTAAAAGTACAAAGCACAATTATCAAAAAGCACTTAAACTGCCTAATAGGATACACATATTAAAAATGCTCAAATGGATGTTCCGCAGCCATAATGAGAGCCGATTCTCGTCCTCCATCCCCACTAGCCCCACCGTGTCTTTGATCACAACACAGTGCCCTTCTGCATGTAGTCACTGTGGTCAATGCACTCTGGGTAGTATATGGAGCCCTGGAGGCTATGTACACTGTGTTTTAACACACCGCCATTAGGTGTGATTGGGCACTTTCGGCCTTTTATGGGAAGTGCATTACAGATTTAAACTTTGCATAAGAGTGCTAAGTCTGGGGATACAAGGACACGTGAGAGGCCCACAGAAACAAACAGAAAAGAAGGAGAGTCCATAACCCTCTTTTGTTAGAGGCACTCACTAAGTTTACTCTGTAATGGTCACCCTGTTGCCAAGAACTCTACTTCATGGCATAAGCACATCACTGTTAATGGCTTTGAGTAGCTCAGTGGATAAATCTGGCTGCAAAGTTGGAAGTTCACCTCCCAGCGTGCAGCGGGCAAAGTTTAGCACTGGCCCATGTTCCTTGACCACCTCACTATTGATATATTAGATATAAGGAGCTTTAGGTTAATATCACTGCATGATATGCCTTTAAGTATTTTTCTATTTGTGCAAAAAACATATAAAAACACAAATAAAAAGAGGAAAGAAAGTAATAGAATGAGTTTGAGAACATATTCACTGCTTTGGCTAATGAGGAGAATTGAATCAGGTAAGAAGAGGGGCTGGAAATATCATGTGATGTAGGAGGAGTGGCTGCAAGAGACCTATGAGAATTACTTCTGGGAGCACAGATAGTCACTACTTAAAATCACTGACAGGTGAATAACATTGATAATCCCATTACATTGATGCTGGCACTCAAGCAGATGTTGATTTATCATGTAACAACTGTCTAAACTTTGTTTCAGAACAAGCGCATCCCCTTTAAGGAGTCCCCGGTGGGAGTTGTGAGGTTCTGCGTGGCAGTGCGCACATAACAGATATCAGTGCTTACTTGCCCTCCAAACTCAGATTATTCCAGTTAATTATTTCAGCTAAGCGTCCGTGAGACTTTAAAGTTAAATTGTATTGCGCTGAGACCCCATTTAACATAAATTAGCATAAAAACATTTTCAGTGTACAGGGTAGTCCAATAGAGTCAGTCTAGTCTTTGTTCAATATTTCTGAGAAAGATATAATTTCACACACAGGAACTAAAGACGCCCTGTGCAAATCGAAGGCTAGGTTTGATCACTGGACCCATATCCAATGGTATTTAGCCCAGTCGCCACTTACTTCTAAGCAGTATGAGTAGTCTGGGAATTTGTATACATATATTGCCTTTCATTTGTTCAAAAGGCCAATTACAATACTGTGTGGTCTAAAAAGAGAAAATTAGCTGCAGCTCTCTGGGTGAAAAAGCCTTGTTGATGCCAGAGGTGAGAGGAGAATGACCAGACTGCTTTGAGCCAGTGGCGTGTCTAGAAAATTTTGTTGGTGGAGCCAGGTAGGGGCACAGATTTGGAGAAGGGTGGCAGATGTAAAAAAATTCTACCAACCGTTAACCATAATTCAATAATCCTGTAAACCTAATAACCGAATGCACTTTTAACTCTTATTAGAATGAGATTTTAACCACTACGGTGCAAAGTTTTTAGATACTGCGTTGATAAAGTACAAGAGATACAATCAGTGCTTTGTCAGTGTTTACTCAGCATTCAAGGACAATTGACAAATTAGCCAGTTCCAATGTAAAACTTTATCTGCCTGTTAAAAAAAGAAGATAATCTTCTCACAAACTGGTGTTTGATTTTGAAACAGGAAAAAAGTGGGGAAACAACTGAAAAGACTAACATTTGAATAAAACCTGAAAGCAAGTAAATACTTTCTATGCTGCCTTATGGTAAACTTTGGTAATATTGATCAAGAACAACACTGGCTGATGATGAAATACAGTCAGCTGGCATGGTGACACTGCCAGTATTAACCTGCAGGGCTGGACTGGGACAGAAAATTGGGCATTTTGACTACAGACCGGCCCACCAGGTATTAAAGCCATAAAGCCTTTGAATGAAAACAAATGCTGTTGTGACAGTGATGTCTTGTTGGTATATGTATGATTTCTATACATTTTACGTCAGATAAAAACTTTGGTTGTAAGATTTAGATAATTATTTAATAAAAGCTAGATATTTTAAATGAGAATAAGAAAGAAAAGTATTTCTTTGTGCCCCACCTTTCCCTGTTAATGCCCTACCTGGCCCCCTGGCAAAACTTTGCTAGACCCGCCCCTGCACAGTTACCAGCTGTCAGCTACGTAGAAAAAGGATCCTGGTGTTATTTATCTCTCAGAAACAGTTCATAACTTCCCTTCAACTCATTCATGTCACCTAAAACCTGTTTCTCCATCATCTGTTCAGCTCTGATGATTCAGTAAGGACATCTCCTGGTTTCATCTTCATGTTTCCCTCTCATCACACATCCAAACCGATATCATGACCAGCAGCTTTACAGCTGTGGCTCCAGCAAACATCAGCTGATACTAGAAATTAATATTAAATAAATTCTAACAACAGCTGATCAAGCTTAAACGTGCTGCTGTTGTTTAGCGCGACATCTGCTGGTTTCCTCTTTCTGGCGCAAAGTGGGCGATAAATAAACAAGAGAGAAAAGCTGATCATTGATCAGTTTCATGATTGAAGTAGCAACAGGAGAGGCAGGGGGAGAGAATGAGAGAAGAAGAGCCAGCTGTGCAGCATAAGGACAGAATAAATCCAGCTTTGTGTCTTTTTTTCATTATAGCGAAAGTCCGGGACAAACTGCGTCTCTTCTCAGCTCAATACGAAACGTGTAATATTTTCTCTGAATGAGGGACCATCCCATTTTTTTAAGGAGCCGTTGGCAACTCTACTAACTAACTTTATGAATAAAATAAAGTTCACTATCAGTAACATCATAGCACCCACCCAGCTGTATATAAACTCCGTCAAGCTGGCTAGAACGCAGTACGAGTTATTGCAACTGAGGGTAAAAAGTCAGCACAATGAAAATAAACTCCACCTAAACTTGGTTTATATCTGACCCAGATAGACTGCAGGTCATAACTTCTTACCTGAAGTTCAGTTCACCTGACACTCGGACTGGTGGCCGCCTTGGGGCTCTCCTCCTGCCTCCCCTTCCCTCATCCACCTGCTGGCCTCTGTGGAAGCCCCGCCATAGCCACCACCAAACAACTGAGTTATTTTTACACATCGACCTGCATCTGGCCAATCCACCACCTCTCATTGTTCATGCCATTACAAAAAAAAAATAAAAAAATAAGTCACCGGGCATATGCTCGGTATGCCGGATGGCCAGTCCAGCTATGTTAACCTGCAACCAAATCTGCAGCTCCATACAGCAATGTTACGACTTAGATTATATCTTATAACTCATAACTCTTATGTTAGCTGCCCTCAGTAGCCTACTGTCTGATATATTCAACGGCTGCAATAATTCTTTAAGTGTTATTTTTTCTTTGGTATTCTAATTTCACCGAAGTTTACTAAACTCAACAAACTTAATATTACTTACCGGGACATTTATTCTGTCCTCATTTTCTTTCACCGAAAAATTGTTTCCTGCAGTGCCGTCTTCCGTGCTTGGCTCTCCTACCTTTGCTAACGTGATGCACATAGCGCAGAAGCCGATGCTGCATTCACTTACACTCGGATATCTGAGCTTCACCGTGAAAACATAATCGGACATTTGATATTTGATTGAATTTTATTGTTTTGCCTTTGGGGTGGCACCTGGGGTGGCCAGTCTAGTTGGGGGGGTGGCCTGTGCCCCCCCGCTGGACACGCCACTGCTTTGAGCTTACAGGAAAGCGACAGCAACTTGATAATCAATGTTACCAAGGTATGCAGAAGAGCATCTCTGACCACAGAATATGTGAAACTCATAAGCAGATGGGCAGCAGAAGACCACAAGAAATTGAGGAATTAATTTGCACAGGCTCACCAAAACTGGACAACAAAAGATTGGAAACATTGTGATCTCGTATAGTACATCTTGATTTACGCTGTTGCTGCCAGATGGTAGAGTCAGAATCTGGCATAAACAAGGTGAAAGCATGAATCCATCCTGCGTTTTCCCAGCATTTCAGGCTCCTGCTGGTGGTGGTGTATAGGGAATATTTTGGCACACTTTGAGCTCCGTAGTACCACTTAAACATGGTTTAAATGCCTCAGCCTACCTGAGTGCTGTAGATGACCATATTCATCTCTTCGTGGCCACAGTGTATTTGTCTTCTGATGGCTGCTTCCAGCAGGCATACTACAAAGCTCCACATCACTTCAAACAGGTTTCTTGAACATGACAATGAGTTCACTATTCTCATATGGCCTCCACTGTCACCAGATCATCATCCACCTTTGGGACGGATGATGACCACCTTTCACAGAATCATATCAACATGGTCTAATATCATAATTGAACAAAATCCACGAGAAATGTTTCATGCAGCTTATTTAATCTTGGCCACAAATAATTAATGTGGTTCTGAAGACAACAGAAAGTCCAACCTGGTATTAGCAGAGTGTACTAAATAAAGTGGCCACTTTGTGCATGCTGTTACTTCATGATGAGAGACTTCTAGTTTTACTTAGTAATGCAACATTTAAAGTGAGAGTTAACTGATACTGAATTTGAAAAGGTCACTTTGCTATTGTCTCGCATCATTCTAGAGAAAATAGGAAATATCAGTAGTTACACTATACTATATTAGAAATATCCCTTTAAGCAGAGAACAATAGAAGATGAGAAAGTGATGCAGGTTTCCATTATGATGATATGGAAGGCTTGCTTTTACTGATATCCGGGAATCTTCAGATAAAGACATCCTATTACTCCTTGACATAATATGATATGCCAGCCTATTCTTCTCCACCCTATCTAAATGATCCTTCATTAGAAACCTGATCAATATGCTTTCGTGATTAAGTGGGATGAGACACACTCATTTTATTTTAAAGCATTTTTACAAATCAATGGCAAGATTATCTTCCAACAAATGAGAGATGCAAGGCCGGCATTTTGAACGTTGGCCAATAACATCATCTCTCACCATCTTGTTTTCTTCAACACCCACACACACACACGCACTTGCATATACATTCTTATATAATGACTCACCATTTTAGGTTGAGTAAACATCCAAAAAGTGACACATAAACACAGAGATGCAGACAGAAGGAAGTTGCAGAGAGCATCATGGAACCTGGAAATCACTGCAATATAACTGCAGACAAAGCTTTTAATCAGGAATTGTAATGCATTAGGTAAATTAGTTTTTAAAGATTTTAGATGTTTAAAGATTTCATTTGGAGATACCTCCGATTCAAAGTAGAGGAATCACTCGACTGATAGATGTGGAGTAGCTGTAAAATGTGTCGACAATGCAAAGCAGGCATCATTATAGAACAGTATTTGCCTTCCACTTTTTCTGGGCATGTTCTTAACTGATCACACTGATGGGGCTGATGTTGTATTCCTGTAACATATCGCATTATTTCTGTGCCCTTTTGCAGCTTGTAGTTGCACAGTAGTTGTAATCTTTAAAGAGAGTTCCACTGCTGCAGTATCAGTGCCCTGCTCATGGGCACCTTGATTGTAGTTTTTTATAATATCTTTTAAGAGTTACATCTGAAGATCCATACTAGCTTCATATTTGTGCCAATGAATAAAGGAGTAAAATGGTCATTAACTTTGGTTAGAACTACTTGAAGAGCTATATTGCATTGTGTGTGTTCCACCTACATTAAAGCATCACTGACCAGTTTTCCAATGTAATCTGCAGCCATTAATGATTGTTAGAGGTGTGAGAAACTGAGACTTCCTTCCACAACAGTCAAATATTGACAGCTATTTATTTAGAGCGTTGAACACGTCTTCAGTGTCTCATTAAAAGTTTCACAAAAGAAATATAAAATCAAGTTAACTTAAGTAACTTAACTAGCTTATTTTAGCTTGTTAACACTATGGATAATTTTGTATGCCAATTATTGTTGGGGGGGGGGTTTGTAACCAGATATCAGCGGTGGGGAAATAATGAGTAAGTAGGACTATATGACAACTCTGAAAACATAAATGGTAACTCAGAACCAAAACAGAAGAAGCCTTGACCAACTCTATTCCATGTACATCAGTTTAATTCATAAATCATTTTTACTTATATAGTATCAGGTAACAGTGACATTCACTTTATTTTACGAGAAAAAGACCTTGAAATATTAGAGAGAGCGAGGACCAACAATCCCTTATAAATATGCACTTGCCCGCTGTTGGAAGGAAGAAGTCTTTTAACAGGATGAGACCTTTGGCAATACCAGGCACTGTGAAGGGCAGCTGTTTGCTGCGACTGGCTGGGGAGTGAAGGGACCGAATATAGTTAAGCATAGAGGAAAGACACATGAAACAAACAAGAAGATGACCAAACGAGAAATCCTCAAATTGGAAAGAGAACAAAAGAAAGAAAGAAATGCAACTCCCCATTAGGTCAATAATTACATAGTCTCTCACTGTGATGGCAGTGCACCTGTTATTCATTAATGAAAAACAGTAACAGTGAAAACCACCTCAAACCACTTGTATTTAGGTGCATACTCAAATAGCCAAACACTTGGCTATATGTATAAAAAGAGTCTTGATCAAGACGGGCTATGATTTACACGTGCTACCAGGTCTTACAAGCAGTTGGTGCTTAGCAGAATCTACTTAAATATATAACCTACAATAAATATAATAAATAACAAAGTTGCAGGAATCAGAGAGAGATTTATTAGTAGACTAACCCTGTCCAAGATGTTCCAGAAGTTAAGTGCTTTTAGGCACAGTCACATCCGAGTTCCCTTGTCAAGAAGGGAAACGATAAGAAAAAAAAAGCCCATGAGAGGAAATATTTTTGTCTCATTGTTCTGAGATTCAGTATTTTATGGGCTGAGCCATTAAAGTGAGACCACTTGCGTCACTTGAGAGACTTCAATTAACCCCTGGGGCAGTTTGGTCAGTCGCTCAGTGACTCTGGGCACAGTATCTAAGATGTTGTAGTAGCCAGCTGACAGTGAGCTAAACAGACTCAATCAATGCCTGTAAAAGAGAGCTCAAGCGAGAGGGTGTGCTGTCACCCACTGCACTACACTGGTCCACCTTCTGGCACCCTTCAACTTTAATTTTTTCCAAGATTCAAATCACATTTTTGATATTTGCTTTATATGATAGAAAACTGAAGAGAAAACTCTTCAGGGAAGAATTAGAGCGTTTGTGCGAGCCTCGAGGGCACCGATCTGGGGTTCAACCTAATTTGGAAAAATAGAAAGGTCTTGCTGTGTTATTATCATTTGTGCTGGTGCATTTGATACTGGGCTGCCTCTGGGAGTTGAGCAAACAGACGCCAATGGCAAAAGGCGACATCTTAAAGAGATATTTCAGCTTTGTGGACTGTTTTCACTTAAAAGTTTGGGAGCATATAATCTCCAGCATTAGCTGCCCAAAGGGATCCAGTAAGCACACACACAGACACACACTTGATTTGATCACAGAAATTGTTGTAGATACATACCTAGCTTCTTGTAGAATAGTACTGTGAGCAATGCACTACGGACAACCCTGGTTAGGTTTAACAATGTCTCTGATTTATAAAGATACTTTTTCATACTGTCATCCTGCTTATAGAGAAAAGTGACTGTGTATAATGAATTGGGACAGATCAGTGTGGGAAAATTCAGCCCTCAGTTCAATAAATTCAAACAGCTCCATGTTATGAAACGTGGGATAGTGCAGCTTACACACACTGTCTTGCCCCTGTGAGGATAATTCATTAACTTTCCTAATCCTCTCATGTGGTGTTGCAGCAGAAAAAAAAAGATGAAAAGCTCACTGAATATCAAAAACAACGATTTCTGAGCCCCTCACCATGGTCCTCACACTCTTTCACAAGTGTCTCTGAAAAGGGATGCTACATGTTCGACGCATGCCTGTCCTGTGTTAATGAGCTTTGAAATACATTTTCGTGCACCGCTGTGGGATGAGAACAGCTCAATAAAATATACACAGGAGGTCGAAACGGTAGGGAAATAAAAACCCCTTTTTGACAATGTTAAGCCTCGCAGCTGCTTTGAGGCAACTGAAGGGTTTTTATCAGCTCTTCAGATGTTGGATCATAGGGCACAGAAAGCTTTCCAAGGGTAAGCAAAGTCAGGGGAGTCAGTACTGTACCAACATATGCCTTTGCACACATGATTAAAACACATGTTGTGGTGTCTTCTGTCCATCTGCACTATATAACCCCAATTTTTTCTTGCACAATATATTTGCTGACCATGGAAACTAATGTCTTATAATTACTTTAAAGAATTAAACTGAGCTAAATGTCGCCATTCTAATTTATACTGTATACACAGAGGAGAACTGAAATGGTTTTCAAACATGTGTGCTACACACTCATATGGTAAAGTATAACTATACAATATCCTTAAGAGTATTAGTATTTTAGTTCTTTTTCACAGAACACTGCCAGTGTTTGGCAGTTCTGCTTTAGTGCATTTTGAGAACCACCTCGCATTTTTGCAGGTTTTTAGATAAAAACAATTGTGGAACAGAAACTGGAACATTATTCGTGCAACAGAATCTGTGAAATACATCTACAAATAGTCAGTGATTTTATTTTTCGCAATAGCTGTGATCTATATCAGGTGAGTACCAGATGTTTGGTACTAACCCAATACATAGCGTTGTCTTAATAAGTGCAGTTTCCCTCACTGTCCTCTGCTTCAGATTCCTGCATGGTAGATGATGAAGATGCTGCAGATGCACCCTGTACTTGGTTGGCTGTTTCCAGCCACATGTCAACAGCTGGCTTTGGGTTAAATGTCTCTGCCGTCTGCTTTGACAGATGAATGTGCATCACGGCAGAGAGATGAGCATGTGTCAGACGAGATCTGTACTTGGTTTTTATCAAGTTGAGATGAGCTCTCACAAGCTTCAATGCTTAAAGGCAGTGTAAGAGACAGATTAACCACCTTGTTGATGTTGGAGTAAGCACTGGGGTTACTTGTATTTACTATCTGGACCAAGTCATACACAGAAGAGGCTCCCAGGCATTTTCCTGCCTGCTTTAATTGCATCCATTCTGTTACCGTGGTGTCTTTGTCAAGTTGCAAAGTGACCTCATATTTCTTGAGAATCCTGCAAACTGTTGTGTTTCCAGAACTGTGGAGGACTTGCATTTCCTGAGGTCATGTTGAAGGATCAAATACTAAGAAATGATCACATGACTTGAGGGAGTCATATCTAATTTCAAACTCTTCGATTAACCCCCTGAGTAAGTTTGTCTTATCTCTGTCAACATCAGCATTAGAAACAGTGTATGCCCTATAGTGACCTTCACTATCAAGCAGAAGGGAAAACTGTCCAATGGTCACCATGAGTTCATCCTTACATTCCCCATTGATCAGATTTTCCTTCTAGAACCTAATGGATGTTGTCTTTAAAATGGTGCCAATGTCAACCATGTTTGAAAGAAAGCATTGAAAACGCTATGTGCACATATGCTACAAGTCACTGTTATCTCTCATAGCCAGTTGCATTTTAATGGCTGGCGATAGTCTTTATATTTTTAACTGTGTTTTTTGCCTCCATGCAGACCACCTGAAATTATGAAACTCACCAGTTTCACAACGGGTTTTCTTCACACGGCTTCTTCAGTGCAGCATTTTTTTGCTCCACCTTTTTGCAGATAAAACTGCTAAATGTCTCACAGTTAGTAAAGTTGCGATCAGCTGATTTTAGGCAATTCTTCAGTGTGTGTGCCGTGCACAGAATGTGCACAAGGGAGTCTCCAACTGCAGCAAGTTGTCTGAGTTTTGCCACAATGCCGTTGTACATACCCACGTTGACAGCAGCCCGTCTGTGCACACAGCGACCAACTTTGTTGTCCAGTCATCCAAGCTTGTGTCCTGAAAAAGTCTCACAAGTCCGTCCGTTATGCCTGCATAACAGTCTGTTATGTCTGTTCAATCAGTCCAAGAAATGCAAACAATTTCCTGCTCGGTTTTTGTGATGTCCTCAGATCAATCAAAAAATAGCCCCCAAAATTCAGCAGGCTGGAATTTGTTTCGTAACTCCCCAAAGATGGTGTGAGCGATACTCTACATGATCCCAACATTTACTCCTAGCCACTTCAATAAAGGAATATCCTCAGAATATGAATATTGCTTGTCTTGCTATCTGTTACGTGAGCGACTCGTAATTTCTTCTCGGCTATCTTGTTTATTAGCAGTGACTTGCACCACATTCATGTGCTCCCTGCTCTTTTCATGTTTGTCAAATAAAGGATGGTTCAAATTCTTTGATGTGAATGGGAATGAATCTTGCACCACGTTTCAGTGTGCTCATTGTTAGCTTAAAGCCATGGCACATCTTGGACCCAGTTTTCCAAGAAAAGTATTTTCTTCGGCTCTGGCTCCGGTTGGCGTTTCTTAGCTGGTGTCGAAACACCAAAGTAGCTGCCTAATGCTTGTTGTTTTTTGGATATTTAGATGGTGACAAACCACACGTGTAAGGTGAAATGAGATGGTCAAGTACGCAAAGGCGCTTGGTAACACAAGTGTCACTATGCATTCCTAATTTTTGTCGCCCATGCGTACCTACGTACCAGCTATGTGCATCACTGTCTATAGCACCCTTGCGTCATTGGTTCTGATTTCAAATCCCACTATTTTATGGATTACTCTTCTTTCAGTGGAAATATGTGGGACTGGTTCTAGACTTAACTAGTGAATCTCCTCTTGTGATTTGTAACTCTACAAAGCATAATAGGTTAATGATGGTCTTTGGTCTACAAAGTAATTCTGTGTTAGATTGCTTCTATGACTAGAAATCTAGTAAGTGACCAGTGCTAACATTTCCATCTTACATTAGAGCCTATAAATAATTTCTGGTCTCCAAAAGGCTACAAAGAGATCCTCATAAGATATCACGTGTTGGTCTTACCTCAAGTGTACTGTAACACCTTACAGAAAAATGCTGCTAAATCTGATTACGTAAAGGTAAACCTGATTACCTTTATCTAGTAAGTGCTTCTACGCCAGGGAGAGTATTCTATTTTCTGTATCTCAAATCACATGCTTTTAATCAGTTAATAATTCCTGAAGACAGTGAGAAAATAGGTTTGATGTGGCAGAAACATAATGCACATCAGGTAAGGAAACTCTGGTATAATTGCAGGTTATTCTTGAATATAGTTACATAGTTGAAAAAACATCCCCAGACCTTTTGTAGTTACCCAGAGGAGGAGGAAATGAGTTTATTGATGCATGCTTCTGTCTGTGTAGATAGTGTTATAAAGGAGTGGTCAAGTAACAAAAGAAGCTCTCAGACAAATGTTAAAGGAGTGTTCTATAATGACCTTGCTCTCAATCCATGGCGTAGGTTAATGACTTTGTACCTGGCCTAGGCTCTTAACAGTGATTTTTCAGAGGCCGCTGTGTGATGTATGATTGTATGATTCTTTGGGGTGAGTATAAATTAAAAGAATGGCATCTTGTTGACATTGTGGATGATAAAATAAGAGGCACTTTAGGTAATTCTTCTGATAAACTGCATAGTGGATGATAGAATCAAAACCACTTGTGCAGGTCGCTGTCAGAATCATCTGTCTAGTTGGTCCATTAAGGCGGAGCGTGTGGGTTTCAACTCCCTGCCAAGACAGTGTGACTCTCCCCTATCCTAAACATGCACTATGAAGATGAGAACCAGAGTACCCTATGGATAAAATCAAATTGGAGTCAGTGTCTTTATGTTTTTATGTGTTCTGCAGATGACAATCATTATAAGACCTGTTGGTTCTGTGACACTTAATTCAAGTCATCCAGTTTTATGTGGTATTACTCTTTATTTATGAAGGTGCAGTTACAGAGTTTAAGTTGCTTTTCAAAAGTAAAATAATATTGACTTAGTGAGGGCGATGTCCTGTCAGTACTCATATTGGATCCTCTCAGGAGGACTCTGTTTTTGTTGGGAGTGTAGCGTCTCTAACATTAAAAATGATGACATTGCATCAGTGGCGATAAATAAGTGGGTAAATATGTGGACAGGAAGCAGGATAACGGATATCAGCACTTGCTGCACTCCATTAGTTGTTGACAGCTTCTGCAAGAGAAGCAGGCCTGAATATGTGGCCTGTAATTCCGTCTCATTACCACGCTAGTCGGCACTTCCTCCCCCAGACCTTTAACTCATCTCTTATAGTTTGCCTGTCGCTGGCCTTTGTTTTATTGCAAACTAAGTTGCGTGCTATGATGCCTGATTTATGCTGGTCATTGAGCGCCTACAAATCAGAGAATATTTTCATTGATTACCTCAAATTGTCTAATCTTTTCAATGTTCTTGGCCTCTGATTGGGTAGTATTTACTGATTGCCTCCTCCTAACTTAAAAATCAATCAGTGGCTACAGTCAGAGTGGCTGGATGAATTCGGGCCAAGGCAGCTGCTCCTCCTCCATCAATAATGTTGGAGGCATCAAATGAATTCTAATTTTTGATGATGTTTATATTTGCAGCACTCATCTCTCATACAACAACCAATAAGTTACTGAATGCATTGGGTCTTTATTGTGAAATTAACTGTATTCAAATCAATTCATTCTTTAGAGTCCATTAATGCATGTCCTAGGTTTTTCAACTGTCCCAGGAATGCTTTCCACCAGCGTGTTTCTAATCACTACCACATATTGCAGTATCATTTTGATTTTCATAACAAACAGCTTCAAAAATCATCAGATGGATTTCCATAAAGTTGTATATCTTCTTCAGAGAAAAATGTGTTTCTGGAATTTTTTTAATGTATCTTCACACAGATGATGTTTGCTGTTTTGAGTTAAATAGCTCAGCATTAATTTTATCCTTCATGAAGCATGCTATGTAAACCAAAATTATTTTGGTAAGTATTGTCATTATGAGGATTTTGGCAAGATAACATTAACATTTAATCCAAAGCAATCAATTGCAGGCTCATGGAAGGCTAGCTTGCTGGAGCGTTGTTATTTAGTAATCATGTTACTAAATAACCATGTATCTTGTTAGTTAGTGTTAGTGTTTCATGTTTGAAGATCACCTTTCAATTAAATAGCAAGTTTAATCCAGTGCTAGCAGGTAACACAAACAAGAAATATTGCCTCAGGTACATTTACAGTAAATAGTAAACAATCAATATCTGAAAATGCAACAAAGAAGTCACTGCTGCCATCAGACTACATGTTTTCAGCATCACTATCTAAATCTTATTTCACTCCCGTGCAGCTGCTTTGGCCCTTTGTCACTATCAGACTTATTTTCCTGACAGTGACCCCAGCTTTCACTTGCACTTTTGACATGAGCTGACTTCCTGATACAAGGTGTGGTGGATAATTATAGAATGCATTCAGGGCAGCAGAGGTGTGCTGCTGTCCGGGCTGAATCTAATGCAGTCACATCTGTTTAACTTCACCATGCGGGAGCAGCTTCAGGTCTAGGAGGGAGAAAACACAGCGACACAGAGAGGGAGACACTGCCGGTAAGACTGGACAGGTTTAATACTCTGGCCACTGGCATCTTGGATGGTATCGAACAACAAGGAGGAATCTGTAGAGGGGATGTGGGATCAGAGTGTGTGATATGAGTCTGTGATGACAAGTGCTGATTTATATTGAGTCAGACATGGATGTACAGAGCCCCGAGGGTGGCTCACCTACTCACGCATTACCGTCACTGTCAGGAAGGGACAATGAGAGAGCGATAGAGGGAGACACACACACACACACACACACACACACACACACACACACACACACACACACACACACACACACACACACACACACTTTTCTTTAACCAAGGTAACTACCAGGAGCGACATAAGACACCTTGAAACAGTGCAGTTTTCCCCCGTCCCTCTTCTCAGCTGTTTCTCTTTCCCTCTTTCTTTCTCCCCTTCTTTCCCCCAGTCAAGTCTGTCCCGTATTCAGTAAGTGAAAATAAAATAAACAATAAAAGGTGAATCAAATGGACCATTACGGCAAGGCTGGGATGGTCAGTTTGGTAAAGTAAATCCGTTGGGCATCTTTCTTTGCCTTTAGACAACAATTCTGAGGGCAAAAGAGCCAAACGGGACAGGCCAAAAAAAA
Organism: Copadichromis virginalis; assembly: GCF_057382275.1. Classification (NCBI taxonomy): domain Eukaryota; kingdom Metazoa; phylum Chordata; class Actinopteri; order Cichliformes; family Cichlidae; genus Copadichromis; species Copadichromis virginalis. The sequence continues at coordinate 9,694,787 of NC_140618.1, forward strand.
AAAAAAAAAAAAAAAAATGATAAGGTCAAACATTCTTCTCATAATATGTCCTGAGCTTTTTTCTAACTGCCTCTTTGTTGTCCCAACAAAGTTGCACTTCTAGCATACGAGAGAAAGTGAATAAATTTGTGTTTATGCTCAAAAAAAAAAAAAAAAAAAAAAAGAAACAGTGTAGTTTTCTTATATTATTCGACTTATATGACTTTAAAGAAATAATTTGTAAAAAAAAAAAAAAAATCTAGCAAACCTGTTTGTTACATTTTTAAGAGGCCTCAAAGAGCAGTTGAAATAAGTGCATATAAAAAGTGGGCTGGATTCCCATCTGTAGGCGTCAGTAACTAGATAATCCAGAAACTAGACCTTTACACATGTTTACCTCTATGAAGGTAGACGTGTAATTTAAGCAGAGCCATATTTAAGGTTTCAATCTGACCATATTGACCAACACGTGAAAACAACAGTAAAGGATGATTGAAACTTCAAAGTAGATTGAAACTTGAATTGCAGTCTCTTGGATGTTCTGAGTTTGTGCTGTCTTTTCCCAAAGTCCCTCAGACTATGCTTATACTCCACCTTCATAGACTGTGTTAGCTTCTGTAAGTCGAAATACTGCCTGTCAGTTGGAACACATAGCACAAATGGTTGTATAGTTGGAGGACCTTTGGCTATAATGCTTATGATTTATTATACAACCTTGAATATTCCAATTCCCAATGTAACACAAGATACATAATAGCATCACGAGCTCTAAGTAAAGAAAGGGGGCTTGTAAATTAATAAAAATAAAGTTCCTAACGCTGGACACACCGCAAACTTTGCAAGTATAAATGTATTTTCATGTGGGATGTTGTCACCGAAAATGGAGCAACAGTAAAACACTTATTTAACTTCGATGCCCCTCAAGTCCAATTGCACTATTACCATTGTGCAATTGGACAGCTACAGGCACTTGGGCATTTACCTAATTGACAGCGATGTTGTGTACAAGAAAAGGATGAGCAGACTCTACTTCCTAAAGAAGCTCACATCCTTTACTGTGCAGCAAGATGTTGGAGATTTTTTACCAGTCTGTGGTATCGAATGCCATCTGTTTTGTTGCCGTCTGCTGGTGGGGGGAAGCATTAGTGTCAGAGATGCCAACAGGATCTACAAACTAATCAGCAAGGTTGAAAACATCATTGGTCAGAATTTGGAGGCATTTGAGTCAGTGAGGAACGGGAGGTCACTGAACAAACTGCTCTCCATCATGGATAACCATCGCACCAGCTCCAGTCTACACTTCTGAGGCAGCAGAGCTTCTTCTCCCTCAGACTGATTCAACCTTGCTGCCATAAAGATCGCTTCAGGAAATCATTCCTATTGTGTTCTATCAAGTTGTGTAATAACTCTTTATACTGTGACAGGTGAACACACCTGTCAGGCATAAGATCCCAAACATATTCTTGTATTATACCTTCATGCAGCAGTTTTTATTAGATTTATAGTGTACCTCATTTTTACTTTTGTTTTTATCACTGTGTGTATTGTATACACATAAATTCCTGTACTATCTCATAGTATAAGACCCTTAGCAGGCGCCTCTGGCACTTTTATTTCAACTTTGTTGTTTATTGTAGAATGTACTATTTTTATTCTTTCTCATGCTGCTGTAACACCAATCCCTTGTGGGATTAATAAAGTATCCATCTATCCATCTATCTATCTATTTAATACAGAGCACTGAGCAGGCTCTATCCATGACTGTACTGCAGCTGTGTTTTTAAGTGCAATCAAATGCTGTACATTGTGCTTATTGCTAGTGATCGATGAAAGGCTCTACCTTGCTAAGGAGTGAAACAAATCATGTTTTCCTTTGCTTTTCTGACTGTACTCCTGAAATGTGCTCAAGTTGGGATTTTTATGACTCCCAACTCCAACATCCAACTTCTGAAGCAAATGGAATCCATCATTACTTCAGTTCTACTCAAAGGACAAAACTTATTTTGAGATCAGGAAGTTATCTCCAAGTGTACTATTATTAAGTGCACATATATGTGGCCCTTTATCAAAAGCTCCCTTTGAAGCAGTCTGTGAGTAAAATGTTTATACATATACATATTTGGACTCAAAACCAATATCACAAAGAAAAGTGATCTTGAAAGTGATCACTACAATGGGTTTACTGTAGAAACATGTAGAAATGGAGGCAACAATACTAATTGCCTCCATTTCTTGTGTTAGGCCTTGTGCTAGCCTTGTGTTAGGATGCTATTTATGAAGATGTTTGCAAAGTTAACAACATGATGCAGGTGTTTCTGACCTAGGTGCAATTTGCAGTTTTTAAAAAAAAATCACATTCTTGTCCTTTAGTACAATAAAACTAACATTAATTTCCAATTCTCCACTCCTCAAAAGTTGTTGGCTTTTCGTCACACTCGTTCACGGCGTTGACGAGGCGCTTCCATGACTCATCAAGTGACGCTACTGACCAGCCAATCGGTGGGATGCAGTCTGATGACATCACATTTTAGTACCTGCTTGGATTGCTTGAGAGAGCAGGTACTAAAAACGTACTTGGTGCCAGGTACTATGACCTAACGCAAAACCCTGAACACTGTGGCAAACCCTGCTGAGTCAATCCGAGCAGGTATTAATGGAAAAGGGGCTTTTCTGTTAGCTGTGGTGCACATAATGAAGAATCATTGTAACCCAAGTAATGACATAATTGTAACTGTATTTAGTATAGTAAAACAAAAATATAATGTGATTACACTAATGCTCTGCAATTACCACAGAAGTTTCACATACAGTTTGAAGTATTGAATGAAACACAATTAAAAAACAATTCACATATGAAAAAATTAAATAAACAATTTTTTGTGTCAAAATGATTTTTGAGCTCATGAAAAATAGTTTTTTGTAAGATGCCAGAGATACAAGCACATATAAAATAGCATAAAGCCAAATTTACCAAATCTGAAGTAAATCCTGATTAAAAAAGGAGTATGTGTGTGGATAGAGTAAGTGTGTGACAGAAAGAGACAGAGAAAAGGAGAGGAGACGAGAATGGCATGAGAGCAATTTTCCTCAGAAATTTCATCTGCTGACATACACACTGGAGGTTCATTTTAAAACTACAGGTCTGAAATGGGAATTTTTAAGCCCCACCATTAAAAAATAAGAATTCAAATAACTTTCTTCATTGAGAAGTTTATGGATTCCACATTACAGATGACCTTGAAGAGAGGGAGAAAAAAGGAGATGCTAATGAAAAAGTTCTTGCTGGGATAGAGTTACAGTGTAGGTTAAGGTGGTTTAAAATGGCTAACAAATGTACAACATGAGAAATGGGAGGGCCCGGAACAACTCCTAGTAAATTACTGACGTTGAATGTCTTTTAAAGCAGCACTTTGTGGTGTACATTAGACAGCATTATTAAGTAAAAGGTGCTTACTTGGGAATCAGGCTCATCACATGGCAGTGATAACGCTGTGGTTGTGGAGGACTGCAATTACAACAATCAAGAGATCAGTTTTCTCTATCATGTTATCAGCCAAATTACATTATTAGAATTTTTCTTTGATGATATCAGAGCCTGTGATCTTTCAAAGGAAAAAACATTATGAACCAAAACTGTTCCGTTGCAATCAACCCTTGATGAGAAAGCCATCTTTGACTGATTAAAAACTCCAGCATACATTTTTGAGGGACTTCCTGTTTGGTCTGTCTCACATCCCCGCCTAAGAACAGCGCTCTGTCTGTTGAGTGTTTTTCTATTCGCTACATTAAAGTCCTCTCAAATATTTACAGAGCTCCTTTTAATAACTGCATTTCCCTCACAGTTTTTTTTTGACTTTCTGCTTATAAGCATCTCTTCAGCTGTAGCCTGATTTTGCTCAGTGGAAGATCACTGTGATAAGAAAATCTAAACATCCGCCAGGTTTATCCTTCATACCCTTTTTTTCTGCAGTGTGCATTGTCTGTGACAATTAGCCCGGAGAAATGGAGTCCTCGGTCGCAGGCCTTGCTTTTATTTTATGCTGACAGACAATTCCCTCTGGGGTCACAACTCTGCAGCCACACTGAGACAATAGAAAGACAATACAAATCCACAGAAATGAGCTATGAGAAACAGTATGGCTTTTAACTCCTTTGGGGGAATAACTCCTCGCCAACAAGTAAAGACGGCAAGTAACATCAAACTCATCCACTGTCCACCTCGCCTGAGTAGCTATCTGCTGTTTTCTCCTCATATCACCTAACCAGCAAGCACCCCCATGCCTCTTTTCCCACCAACTCAACCCCCATCCTTAGCCGTCCACCCTCGTCAATAAATCCATCTAGGAGATCAATGCTGCAGCGAATCACTAAAAGTTATCAGCTGAAGCGCTGCCAAATCAGCACACACAATCACTATGTAAATCCATCTTTACTTCTCCTTCACAAAGACGAGCCTCCTGTAAGAGTGAGGGAGCTCTGAGTTTGAGTGAAGCTGCATTTAGTTAGAACAGAATGTGTTACAGAAATGGAAAGTATTGGATGATAAAGTATATGATTCAGAGCTTCATATTCTCACCAGATTTAACAAGGAGTACAAAGCAGTTCAATAAAATTTAAACAGACATGAGGTTCTTAATATGCCAAATCAGCTGGATACTTATTCTGTTTGTTTTTAATCATAACTTCAGCTACTTTGTATGTTTCCATGTTTACTAGACAGTTGCCATGGGCTGGTCATTTATATGCCTCGATTGAGCTCCAATAGTGACATCTGTGCTTCTGTCAGTCATGATGCTGCTGCAGCCCCCACCTTCCCCATTGCCGTGGGCAAACCCTCCCCTGCACCTCCTCTTCCTCTCTCTCTCTCTTTCTCTCTCTCAGCAACTCTGTCTCTCTACCCCCTCTCTCTCTCTCCTGGACGGCCTGGGCACCCAGGCCTGCAGGAGAGGGACTCACTGTGATGAAATAGAGGTAGGCAGTTGTTCCTTCAGCCCCAGGGTCATTATTTAAAAAGTGACAGAGACTCCAGTGAGTGAATGTGAGAGAGGTAGGGAAAGAGGGAGGGAGACGAAGAAAGAGGGAGTGAAGAGAGAGAGTGAGAACAGCACTCAGGAAAGAAGGGAGTGGGAGAGGCGGGGGGTGAGGGTCTCAGTTGTGCAGGTGTATTGTCCAGCGGAGGGAGAGGGTGCTGGGAGACAAATGAATCCAGCAGGCATTTGGTACACACCGGAGATTGCTTATCGATCCAGATCGCAGTATTCAGGCTGGCCTGAGAGAAGGCTGAGAATTTTCTGAGGGAGTTAATAACCTGGCAGCTCAGCTGTCTTGTCCAATTCACCAAAGGCAGAGGCCTAATCAGGGCTGGATTCCTTTTTCTGTCTGAGGAGGGGGCTCTAACCCTCCACCCTCTCTTTCAGCTTTTGCTGCTCTCTCTGTCTCTCCATTTCTCTCGCCCTCCCCACTTTCCTCCCTCCTTCCACAGCCCTCACTTCCACTCCATCGGAGCTCTGAAAGTGATTGAAATGACAGCCTATAGAAAGAGGCTAATCAAATTGTTTATTATCAGTCTGAATCAATATGTATGGATTGTTAAAACATCAAAGTCAGCCCCTGGAAAAGTAATAGTCGCCGGCCGGCAGCAGCTGCTCAGCCAAGGCTAGGTCCCTGGGAGCCTCGCTCCATTTAAAGCGACTTTCACTCTTACTTAAGTCCTGATGACCCGACGAGGTCAGTTGGCTGAAGGGGATGTACATGGCTGTTCTACAGCGCTGCCACATTAAAACCCTCTAAACTTCCTTCCAGCTACTCAGATACATGTCTATTGTCCCAGACTGATAAACAATCCATCAAGAAAATAAATGAGCCACCATGCTGCTGTGCTCCAAGCAATATTTTGGACTACTGGTCATCATTTCCCTCAAATTCAATATTTTGCACCCATCCTCTCCTTTGAATCCAACTCTCCTTTCTTCAGGAAATCAGCCTAGATTGCAAATGAGCCCAGGCTGATAAATGAGTCAGCTGAATGGATCAAATTGCTTTGAGATGGACATTGTAGTTTGTTTCAGGCCACAAGACAAGTTGACATAGAAGATTGATGGATAACCATTGTCCATTCATTGGCACTGAGTGTGACACCTGATGTTTGTCTGGGGTCTCCCTCCATCTCTGACAAGCCACAAACACAAAGCACGCTGTGGCTTGATAGAATGATTAGACACTGAATTATATCTTTTTCTGCGGCTCTCCATCTCGACCACTTTGCTGCTGGCAAACATTAAGATAGATCACAGCCGCCACGTCAAATGTGAGAGAATTTCAGTTGACATACAACAAACAAATTATGTGATTTGTTGCTTGAGGTTTCGCACTGAGAAATCCATGCATCTCTGCATTTCACCACAAGATTGGGTCAGATGCAATGAGGTCAAGGTTCACTTTAAGATACATTGGTTGGAGGACATAGTTGGAAACCACCATGTTGCCACCACCTGCTTTCTCTTATTTTGCCCTAAGATTTCCTGTCACTCTTTCAGTTGTCAGGCTCCCAATTTAATGAAATCAGGTAACCATTTCAAACAATACATTAATCCACATCACAATAGAAGAAGCCTGCTAATTGGAAGTCCACTCCACTCCTTATCATCACTTTCATTACATAGACCACATAAAAGCACCATCGTCCATCATACTCCAAATTTATTCTGTCATTTTTCTTTGGGATTGAAGATAAGGGCCAGGAGGCCATATTGATTTTATAAAAAACATGAAGCTCAGACTCCAGAAGTGGAGTGTTTGCCTGTTATCGATAATTGCTCTAATAACCATGACAGCGGGAGGGAGGGGGGACAACCAGTAAAAAAGAAAGATGACCTCATGACCGGACTCCTTCATAGGAAGCAATACTGGCAAAATAATTTTTTGAAAAAAATTAATTTTCAAAATTGCAAGACATTTTACATGTGTTTGCACTAGATTTCTGTGGCATTTTGATGTTGTTTTGTAAAAAAGTAAGCAGTGAACAAGTGGGAAAAGTGGGTTAAACTTTTAAAGGAAATTAAGAAATAACCATTCAATTCTATTCAATTTTATACATACAGCATGATAATAACAAGAAAACAGAAAAAATCCCAATAATCATATGACCCCCTATTAGCGAGTGGTTTGGGAACAGTGGGAAGGAAAAACTCCCTTTTAACAGGAAGAAACCTCCAGCAGAACCAGGCTCAGGGAGGGGCGGCCATCTGCAGCGACTGGTTGGAGTGAGGATTTCAGATTTCCTTATACCGCAATGTGATCTCATCCCAGGGAGTAATATATGGCTGTTGTGGCAGAGATCTGTTGTTTGAGTCTACATGCTGCATCAGTATTGAATGCCACAAGGTAACATTCTCTTTTAAAGTCAGCATATGAAGGTTGGAAAAGTATTGATAAAGTGACAAGAATGTCAGCCAGAAGACTGCAATTTCTTTTGTGTTGGAGAACCTTGTATTTTGCAGTCTTTTTCTTTGTTATTGATCACTAATCTGTATCTTTTACTTATAATGGTTAATAAGAGCCCAGACCCATTTTTACTGTATGGAAAACTATACGAGAGTCAATGTTGAAACTTTAACAGGAACTTTCCTCAGTGTGTAAAGAGTGGGTTCTTAGGGGTAAGCACTAAAAACTATGTTGTGAGGTTATGTAAAAGATCATGGTTTGGGATAAATAATGTCATAGTAATGTTAAAAATATGCTTACCCAACATGCTTTAGGACCAGAGATGGGCAGTAACGCGTTACTTGTTACTTGTAACGCGTTACTGTAATCTGATTACTTTTTTTCAAATAACGAGTAAAGTAAGGGATTACTTTTGCAAAAACGGTAATTAGATTACCGTTACTTTCCCGTAGGAACGCTGCGTTACTAAAACTGTGATTTTTTGCGAGAATGTCTCATGACAGTGACATAAGCCAGTGCGACATTCGTGACAACAGCTGTGTGCATATCAACAATGGATAATATATCGAGTGCGGAGAGAGTATGAGCCTGCAGCGTTTAAAGCATGGAAGTACTGACCTTATTTTGAGTTTGATTCCATAAAAAGTGACAAAAACATTAGTGTCCGTTGTGCGTGGGAAGAAAACGTCTTTTTACAGCGAAAAAAACCCCTAAACTTCCAAGCAAGCACCAAGTGCGCTACGACGTAATGGGAAATTCACAGAGAAACCCGCGGATTCTTCCACTGACCGCCGCGGCACACCTGCACCAGGGTAAACCTCCGCCTACGCCACTCCTGCTTTACAGGTGAAAATAGAGCAACATGACCGCTAGTCTTTGATTTTATTTATTTTCTGCTGTGTTTTACTTGCATCTATTTGAAAGACTGAGTGTAAACACAAAAAACTATTTTATTTTATATGCTGGAATGTGTAGAAAATATGTTTAAATGTTAAACATATTTCTTCAAGTCAGAGAATGTTGCATATAATTAAATTTTTGCTTGATGTATAAAGTTAAAAGATTAAAACTAATAAAACAAGTTTTAAAAAGAGACTTTTCCATTTGATTACATTTTGTATGATGGATTATGCAGAAAAAGTAGAATTGGGCTGAAAGATCTATCGCTTTATCACCTATTCAGGTTGTAAATTGTGTTTTTAAAAAGTAACTAAGTAACTAAGTAATTAATTACTTTTGAAAATAAGTAATCAGTAAAGTAACTGGATTACTTTTTGGGGGAAGTAATCAGTAATTAGTTACTGATTACTTTTTTCAAGTAACTTGACCAACACTGTTTAGGACATCCTGGCACCACACATTTGTTATGCTGGTAGAAGCTAATGTACCCTTAAGCTTCAAGCCTCAAGTGGAGATGTAGAAAGAGACACTTTTTCTCAATTTATACCATCTGAAGTCAAACATTTTGAGCGCCATTGTACAAGTTCTGTTTATTTAAAAACAAACTTTAAGGTCACTGGAGATCCCTTTAAAATGCATGATCCTGGTAAAGTATACAAAAAACCATTAACACCTTAACTGCTTTTATTTAACACAGCAGCTCTATGGGCCTGTAGCCCCACCGAGACTACATCAGTCCAACTCTTACTGTAAAATATCAACGTTGCTTTTTATTTTTCCATCTGCTTGTCTGGATATTTAAAACAAACACTGAGTAGTACTTTCAAATAATCAGAAGGTACTTGAAAATGGTTCATTTCCTTACCCACACTGATAAGTAATTAACTATAGGAGGAAAACTCTCTAGTGTCATCTTTGTAGAAGGCTTTATCATTTAGTATAGATTTGTTTCATTTTCATCTACCACTCTTGCACGGAGTAAATTATCTATAGAAGGTGCAGTGTATAGTGCAAAGTCCCAGGTGCAAACCTGATATGAATTAAATATATATTGTTCCTCATATGAATGCTTAGAATTGGTAGGAATCTTTGATATAACAGAAGTTTGAACCGACTTTGGTTGCATAAATGGTAAACAGCCCATGTAAAGGTGAATAGATGTATAATGCTGTGCATACTAGTGAAATTCACTGGCTATTGCCATCAGCTATTGCCTGATGGCTAAGTCGATTAAAAGAAAAAACAAAAGACATTTGTTTGTATTTGCAAAGAATAACCCATGGATGGAAATGGAAATCTCAGCCTAAATATTCACTGACCTCACAGGAAGCCCTGTGAAGAAAAAATGGCTTTTGTCCACACAGGCTAAGACAGCAGACTAGCCAGTGGGTTCCCAGATTGGATGTGATATAATTCCCTCAAATTATTTTAGTTTCTGCCAACAGTTCCAAAGGTATACCAAAATTATGTTTATAGAATTAAAAAGACATACAAGCAGTATTCAGCAAGTTTTTCCCCTTAATTTGTACATTTCCTTGTCTGTTTTTCATCTCCTCTCTGTCTCCTCTCTCACAGTCCCCCCTCTCTTTTCCCCACCTGCCTCGTTTTTCCTTCCAGGAAGAGCAAGCTATGAGCGGTAGCTGATGGCAGGGTTACAGTGGAGTTCTTGCCAAAGAAGTGCTGGGCACGTTGCTGCATAGTAAACACCCAGGGCTCCTGCTCTTGACATGACGGGGGTCTCTAATTAAAGAGTGCAACAAGACACCCCTAGCCAAGGCTCTCCCTATCAGCCCAACACCCACAATTAAGTCCTCCATGGGATCCAAGGCGCTGCATTATTGATGGAGCAGAACGTTTGATTAGAAACTCTTAACTCAGCTCCGGAACAGAACAGCCAGTCCATTGTCATTAAACACCACTTAAACCAAGTCAAAACATACCAGTTGGACATGCTTCTTAAACATCCGGGTTATGATGAAGTTGGGGGTGAGGGTGGGAGGGCATTGGATTAAATATCAATGCCTCTGCTAACATATGCTGAGGGGTTTTATTCGTACGGGATAAAAAAAGGTAAACAATATACCTGCAGGCCAGTTAATAGAGGTTTTTCTTGATGATTTGCAAAGAAGAGGAAAATTGTGGATTTTAGGTCCAGGAAACACATGTAAGAGATAAAAAAAGCAAGTGAACCACAACAATGTCAGCACCCCATATGATGAGTCAGTGAATGTTTGAAATTATAACAACCCCAACCAGGAAATATGTACTTACATCAAAGTCAGGCTGCTCTAAGTGGGACTAAACAGCATTACCGGCCCACATTCAATCAACTGTTGCCTGGTGCGTAGATAATGCATCACTTCATATCAAAAGCCTTTCTAATGAGAACAGGATGATGTATACAATACCAAAACATTCATACTCCAGTGTGGATGAAACATGTAGATGGAGATGTAATGGGGTGTCAAATTAAAGCATGCAGCAGCAAGCCATAACATGCACAGTGGTGGAAGCTCCACTTTAAACATATACATGAATTTTTCCCTTTAAAATAAACTGAACTCTTACACAGGAGCCTTGTGTTTGTGTGAATTTCTGCAAAAGACTATTAAGTGCATTTTTTTGCTCTGCATGCATGCTTGTGTGCGCATGTGTGCCTGCTAGGGAGTAGAGGGAATACTGCAAATTCGTCTGCTTTGCCTTTGCAATAGGCCTAATTAATACACACTCAAGGGTTGATAACATTGTGGCTGAAAGTAGATCTCCTTAAGAGATACTTAATCCAGCTAAAGATTGCACTGCTCCTCTCTCTTCCACAGCATCACAATCAAAGGTATTGGGTGGGTCTCTAGTGGACTCATTAGCAGGCTGTTGAGTGGTGGGGGTCTCAGCTAAGGCGCATCCCCCTATCAGCCCCAAATGCACACACATAAACCTCACCCTCACCGCATACATCTGTACACCGCTCACTGACCCAAGTGATCAGAGATGCTTGTGTTATTATGACATTCATTAAGCATCACTGATGGAAACCCAACACACTCCCATCAGCACTGTAATTAATCACCACCTTATCGGCAAGCCACAAACTTCCCACTATCTGTGTGTGGTTGAAGTCTCCTCTTACTAGGGCAGGGGTCAAATATCAGGGACAGGAGTGATCAGTAGCTACTCAGTGGACATCATTCAGGCTAATGGAGGCTCTAGCATCACCTTTACGCAAGTGTTGCCACCCATAGCAGATCTCAAAGCAATGAATTAATACACCTGGCATGGGTATTTATAGCTACATGTAACAGTTGTAATATGTGCAGTTGTATTTTTTCTCATCTCAGAGCCCTTTAATATGACCTTTTTTACTATACATATACATTCTATTAATCTTCCAATAGCCTGCATTCTAACACTATCTGAAAGTAATGACCTCTGTATGGAAAACCACTGAGGTCCTTTCATGGGAGCAATCTGTATATCTATCCTTGTACCTGAGCTGAATTCATAATAACGCAGGTTAGTAAGTGGGATCAGGTTAAAGAGTGCTAAGCCATGTTAAACCACTGCAGTACTGGAGCATGCATCATGTCCATGCATTAATAAAAGGCAACTATGCTATCATTATAAGCACCATACGTGCCGGGGCTGCACTTCCTGGCTGCTCTAATAGCTAACTGGTCAAGGGTGATTTATCTGATAAACTCCTTTTGTGTTCCACAAGCCTGAGAGATGGTTTAGTTCAGCCTAGTCTGCTATAATGTGCTTTATAAATACAAAAACAAATGGTTGCCTAGGGAGGAGGAAAGATGTAGCATGTATATTTGTGTTGGGTGGGGTGGGTGTAGGTCAAATTGTATCCTCTTGTGCCTTGGGGGGAGACAGGAAAAGCCTGAGTTATAACTCTTCCATCACCTGCCTTCTGCCTCACATGCATTACTCAGGATATAGCGCAAATTGCAGCCGGCATCCATTAGTTCTTTTCAGGGTTAATATTGATGTAGATATCATTCCTATCTGCTGTGTCATTTATTTGAAATACTATGTGCGAGGAGTAGCTCCGGCAGTGAATCAAATCAATTGATAGAGCAGTTAGCCTTGCAGCCCGGGCTGCCTGGGAGCTGCCGAGCGAGCATGAAATATTATGGAGATTGTTCTTTAAAGTGATCTCTTCATCATCATTTGTCTGCAGCCTGGGTGATCCTATCCCCCACTCTGCTGCCTTCCTCTTGGGCACCAGCTGTCATAACTAAATCAGCCGGATAATGCAGTCGTGCGCACAGTTCTACCCCATGCCCCTGCGACACCCGTCTTCATCCCCACCCCTCCTCTCCACTCAAACATCGACTGCCTTCCTTCTCTGCTCCCTTCACCTTCTCTGTGCTGCAGCCACACGTGTCAAAGAGCATCCAGAGAGTCGCTCATCATCTCTACTGATGGCCCTCCTCTCTGGGGCCTGCTTGTTTGTGTCACTTCCTATGTGCAGGTCTGCTAGTTCATGTCACCCTTTGTAGCAGGGGAGGGCACGCCTGCTGTTTTACTTCATGTTTGGCTGCTTGTGACGGGCAAAGAGGTGTAGTACAGAGTTCAGTGACAATCCTCCTGTATGTTATGACAGCCAGTTGAGCTGCCACTCTGAACTATGCCGTAAGCGAATATGACGGAGACCGTTTTTATGGTGCTCTTCACAGTCTGTTGGGATGCGGCTGGATGACTGTTTTTACGGCCCATAAATGGAGTGGCGTGCATATTTTCTGAGTCATTAGGAGGACAGTCAGGAGACATACTCAGAAGGAGATGCACGCCACTTAGGCCAGACTGTTTACCATTGTAAAAACCTCATCACTGAGCCTCTCAGAATGATGTAAACTCTTACTCGGAGAACATTTCCATGTGTCAGTGAGAGATGAGATGAGAGGGCATCTTCAATGAGGATACTGAGAGGATACAAGGCCTTAGAGGAAAAAGCTGCATTATTCAGTGTCAGGACACCCAGAACCTGGAGACGGTCATGCCATCCTGATCAGTGCTTCATAGCCTACTGATATTACAGTCAACAGACAGGTATTGTAACAGTGTCGGCCTTAAACCTTTCCAAGACAATGTTCAGAGGATGCCAAAAATGCAGTTTCCTTAAAACGTCCTTCAATTTCTTATCAAAAAAGAAGCTTGATATTTGTTTTTCTGCTTTAGGAAAATGCTGACATTTCCATTAATGAGATCTGATTGTGGCTGACTGCAAAACAAACACACAATTATGCCATTAACCCAAACATTTAAAAGAGCTAGGATATTCACAGGCCAAACAGTATCAAGTCATACATTTATACCAATTATGTGCTGACAAAATAGGCGTCTATATTGTTGAGACAATGATGTCATACACAAGCCAGTAACATTTATATTTTCTAAACGAGTCACTCTAGGCAGCCTGGCCGAGGCGGTGACATCTGCATGACTGTTAGTCAAAGGAACAATGAGTGCTCTTAGCAGAGAACAGAACCACTATTTGTCACTGTATGCTGATAAAATTCATACAGGGGCATTGTATGGGCCTGAAAATGGATGTTGAATTCATTAATCAAAGCCAGATGGATTATGTGCTCTGTGGGTTATGTTCAATGGCTTACTCTAGGAGATACAGAGGTTTAAAAGGCCACAGTGTGTGCGTACATACACATTCACTTGTGTGTGTCAGTTCCCAATGAGTGATGATGACCACTGGCTCACCATATTGATCAGGAGAAGCCGAGGAGGGCTGTGAGATAGATAGCAATACACAAGCTATAGCATACGCATCTCCCCGTGGCTGGGGTTAGAAAGTTTGTCTTATGCTTGGTGCCCGTGAAAGCTGTAATTTAAGCTTTAGACTTAATAAAAGAAACATTAAAGAAAGTATGCAAGTAAGCTGGAAAACAAGTTACCTAAAAAAACAAACAAACAAAAAACCTAAATTAAGGAGGGAATGGGGGATCAAGCAGGGTGCAAAGAATGCAGAGGTTAATAAATATAAATACCACTGAGACCACCCATCCAAAAAATTTAAGTTATGCACTCAGACCGCTGTAAGATACTGTTAGCATATGCTTTGCAGATGTAACCATCATTGAAGACCTTCATTATACTCGAAAGCGAGTTAGAGAAAAACTGTATAGTTACAGGAATCAGAAGGTGGCTGCCAGCTTCCTGTTTGTTCAAAAGATTTGTGGTCAGTTATAAAAACTGAGTTCAGTTTTTATAAATTCAAAAGAGCAACTGTAAGTAGTATTTCAGTGTGATACAGGATTGACATATAGTTATATATCTTTAAAAACAAACAAACAAACAAACAAACAAACAAACAAAAACAGTGAATTTCTTCAACTTGGATTTTATCCAACAAAGAATGATCTGGATACATTTATGTACGCTCCATGAGAATATTAAACAACCGCCACGCTGCCACACTAGAATGTGTTAAATTTGTGACTCATATTCCAACACCAGCTGGATGCCATCCCCACCCAGCAGCCCGACGCTGATTGGACAGGTAGATGTAAAGAGCATGTTGCTTCCCTCCGCAATTTTTCCACAGATTCAGCAGAAAGTATTTTATAGCACATTTTTTTGTCTCACCAATCCAAACAATGTGTGTGAGCTCTGTACCGTCACACACATGGCTCGGCCCTGGCTTGGCAAAGTGCATTTCTCTCTCTCTTTCGTCCCGTGGTTATTAATTATATAGATATTGTACTGGCACAGAGCAGAATAGGGCTGCTAGATAGCTTTGGAGGTTCATCTTAAGTCAGACTCTGAAGTTTAATTTCAGCGTTGGACTTTAATATCCCTTTGCGTGGTCCAAGTGGTGCTCTGTTCTTTCTCTGCCGGCAGCAGAGGGACATACAGGGCCCTGGCAGTAGGGGAACAGCCTATGTAGGACAGCCTCTCATGGCTCCCTGGGGGCAGATTTGTGCAAACTACACTACAAATTACACAGTGGGTTGCTGTGCACCCTGAGCCAGTGTAAACAACAACATCGTTTCCTCTCTTATGCTATGAATCAAACTGAACTTATATGACCCAAGACCGAGTCCACACCCATACTTTCTACGTCCTTCAAACCCTTTTAATGACACACCTACGTAGTAGTGTTTAACCCCGAGCTAGCTTCCTCTCTCCTCCCCCTCCCCCTGACTTCATTCATGAAAACTCCTCCTCTGTACGCCCCACTGCTCTCAGCGTGTCACACTCTGCAGCTGTTTCATTTTAGGAACTGGGGACTCCAGAAGTTTGCCTCGCAGCCACCAGTCTGCTCTCAGAGCCAAGTGGAAACCACAGCCAATACTTGTCCGAAGTGCTCTGGCAAAGTTAAATATAGAGCCCCTCAGTTGTTGTAAGAGATTTAATAAATTCCTCCTTCAAAGTTAGCATAATGCTCTCTGGTTTAAAAGACCAAAGTCCTCTTGCTTGTTATTTCCCAGGCCTATTTGTTGATCTCTCATTGCTGGAATATAACATTTCAGTAATGGTCTGCTGCAAACCAGCTGATGTGTTTAATAAACTTTACTGTGTCTCAGTCTGGGAGCTACCTCCCACTTAGTTACAGACGTGGAGGAAAGCACTGGGCCATAGCAGCTGAGAATAATTCATTAACACCATATATAACTAAACACCAATAATCAGTCACAGCTTAATATCCTTATCATTTTTTATAAAACAGGAAAATAAGACGAACCCTGAAACAAACAATTTCCTAACAACAATCACAGTATTATTATCAACAAGCAAACAAACTTTACTGACACCATAACTGATTTAAGCTGTCTTGAAATGCTTTACATATTGCATAAGGATTTTCCACAAAGGGGAACTGTGATAGATCCAAGATGTGTGGTGCAGTTATGAAATGGCTTCCATGCCAAGCCACGTGGTAAACAGGGAAATGCAAAAATCACTATTTTTTTTAACAAACAAGGCAAAACCCTGCAGATAGCACAGCTGTTTTACTGAAAGTGAACATTTATATGTTTAATATTTACATTTAGTTCAACTCACTTTCAACTCACAGTTTGAAGTAACAGTTCATTTGAAGTAACACTGCATTTAAATAAGGTAAAGGAGAAAACAGATACATGTGCCTTTGCCGTACGTTTTCTTAGAACCCAGCAAATGTCATACTGGCTTGTTTTTCATTCCTGCCACATTATTGCTTATGATCCCTGCATATGTGACTCTGCCTGCTTTTCTGTGCATTTGGTACGACTGATTATTTTCTGAAACTCTTCAAAACTGTAACAAGGGAGTGCGTACAGTCGATCTGTATCTTCAGATATCGTTAGTAGGGGGCGGGCTGGCAGAGCCCTTCACCAATATGCGTACCAGCTGCAGGCCTCTGCCTGGCAGTGTGCTCTGCTTCAGACAGAGGGGGCTCTGTGGTGGAGGTCTGTGTCACGCCATCAGAATGTGTGGCAGCGTGCTGTGGGTCCTGAGAAAAAGCGCCTGAAGCTCTGCATTATCAGCTGGGTTGATAACAGCATGGAAACACTGAGGCCAACAGGAAAGACATGCAGGGATCCTTCTCAGACCTGGCCACTGTTCTCTTTTCACTGCCAATAACCCTTGACATGACTGGTGTTTAGAAACTCTCTTGCCAGGCTGTTAGCAAAGAAACTGGCCTGTGAATGCAGGTTAAGGAGACTCTGAGGGAAAATGTGAATGCCTGTGCTAAAAAAAACATTAAGGGATGATGTCATAAAGGCGCATCTTGAGTTCCTGTAAACTTTCATTTATTCGCACAGATATGGAAAAAAAGCACCATTTGTAAGTTGCTTTAAATCTTTTTCCCTTCATATTGTTTTTACTATAGAATGATGAGGTGTAAGGTGAGATTGGGTTTTAGAATCACATTTACACAAAGTTGAAGCAAAGTGTAAAATATAGATTAAAACATAATATAATGGTGTGACAGGCATATTGTTTAAATGCTAGTAACAGTAAAACAACACCAACGAATTCATATATTTTTTTAAAATGTATGAAGATTTAATTCATTATCGGTAAAATTTTGCAAATAGGTTGAGAGTGGCCCAGAAATGGCTCTAAAAGTGTCATACTTGGAATAAAAGAAGAAGAAAATCCCCTTATGGAAGAAAATAATAAGGTTAAATGGCCAAAGGTCAGTAACGTGATGGGATTAAGAAAGTGCATATAGTTCATGAAAGACTGCAACAATTTAAGAATAATGTTTTTCATTTTAAAACTGATAAGAATTTGGGTGTTTTGTAAATTATATAACAAAAGAACAGAAGAGGCAAAGGACAGAAAAAGTTTCCTGATGTTGAATGGCAGTAATGTTTGGTCCCACACGACAAGTTTGCACTCGAAAGTTGAGTGGGAGCAGTCAGCATCATTGATGGTGTGGAGGGGCATTAGTGGATATCTGTGAAGGCACCATTAATGCTGAATGATCTAAGTAGTTTTCTGAGCTTTTCATACTCTCATCAATGTCTTTTGAAGAACTCCCAGGTTATTTCAGCTACACACCTGGGGATTATATAACACCACATTCTCCGTGGCTCCAGAAACAGTTTGGTCTGGCTACAGACCAGACCTGTCCCCCACTGAAACGATCTGGTATATTAGAGGTGGGAAACTATTTTCCCCATGGGGCCACAACTGGAACCTAACATCTACTCTTACAAGTAGTAGTTTATAAAGAGCTAAAATTAATATTGAGCAAAATGGAGTTCATCTCATCTGTGTGGTCCTCCACAACAGTCCCAGCTTCTTATGGGATCCTTTGGAAAAATTAAGCGCCAAGCCCTATTTTAGACAACAGAAAAAATAGCACAAGAGAGCATGAACAGTCAAGATGTAATACTTCTATATCAAGTAAAAATTTTCTTTTATTGTTTTTTTTTTTACACTTTACAATATTTTTTAGAACAGAGTGCATATTTTTATGTTTTCATTTGTATTTATATTTTTAGTTTTTTTCTCACATAATAAAATAATCTGTGAATTAACAGGATATGCCCACACACCATGTAGAAAAACACCTCCATACCACTGAGCCTTCTTCATGTTGTCTGCACATGATGTTACTTCCATGCATAAACAGGTAGTCAGGGCGGACATGTGAAAATAGGGCTTTAATTAATACCATGTTTAATTTCCCCTATCCCCCTTACCCTGCCACACATCCTCCAGCCACACATTAACTTGGGGAGAAGAGCCGAACAAAACACCCCTCTGCTCATCTCCCCTCCCATCTCTTCCTTCTCAGAGGGGAAGAGTGCAGATGTGAGCAGGGTCAAATAAATAGCCGCGATTCAGCTGCAATTCCACTTTGACATCCACTTAGCCTCAGGTTCCCTCTGCCAGCAGCCACCTGTTGCTCTTCTTTAAACACTGCCTGGTGAGGAGGAAGTTTTCTCATGTGGAACTGAGCCCCCTACCTCCCCCGAATATACTCCCAGGAACTGTAATGGCTTAAATAAAATTGTGTAGGACCTTGGAAGCGTCATTCAGGCCTTTTACATGCTTCAGAATAACCCAGACAGAGGAGCAAAGAAAATGGGGAAAGAAGGGGGTGGGGGTTGGTGAGTAAAGAGAGATACAGAGATTCAGCCATGTGGCCAGATGCTAAGACCATCAGGTCTGTGTGTGAACAGAGCGACAAGAGGGATTTACTGTAGTCTACAGAACTGGATATAAAGTAGCAGGATTCAGACATCTGGTGTGATTTTGCTTGTTTTCTAAGGCAAAGTCAAATATAAGAGAAGAAAAGAATACATGAGTTGTCATTATATTCCACAATAAGCAGCTCTGTGTTTAGCATTTCCACAATAAATCTTTGGAAAAATGGCAGTTATTTTATGTTGTGCTAAAACATTGCAGGAAATTGCACTGCACTGGGTTTAAGGTTTTATAGATCTGGGAAACTATGCATCGGTAGCGTCACGTTATATAAACTGCTCCTTTGATCAAACCTAATTATACACATGCAATTACCAAAGTGAAATTAGCAACATTTAAATGCATCCATTTACTTGATTAAAGTTAGATGATGAGAGTGAGATAAGTGAAGACCAATACTCGAGGAGATGAAAGCAATAGGTCCAGATATTGGGTGTCAGGTGAAGTGCACACAAACTTGGCAAAAGACTGTGACATAAAAAGGAAAAAAAAAACAAAAACACAGGTAAATAAATGAAGAGCGATGACCGTGTCACATCCTACCCGTCGAGCTCGACTGGGTGTCGTGTAAAGCTTAAAGCTTCGCCCCAGAGTGTCGTGTGCTCCCACATGGGTCCTGCCACAGATGCACAGGGCCTCTGGTTACAATACTGAGAAATCCTGCCTGCTCAGACCCAGCTCTATTACTTAGGCCGGAACAAAGATTCAAGGGTAAGTGCCTACCTGAAGTAAATGTAGAAGCGGCCAGATTTACGGAGCTCAAATGTGTCAAAGAGGATCTCTCTTATGTATGATGCATTGCTGATAAAGCTAATTATGATCCTTTTAACAGCGCTACTACTGCTGTGGCTTTGTCAACCTGGAGAACAGGTATGTTACCAAGTGTCCTCATGTTAACTAGTACCACGAAGGAACAGGTGCCAAGCAGGGAGAAAGCAGTCAGAGACAGGTCTACCGTGTTACTGAGCCGAGCTAAGTCTGTCCAGCCTCCTCTGGATGTATGACTGAAATACTGCTACTACTAGCTGGGGAATAGGAAAGCATCTGTCACCCCTTTTAAATCCCCAAAGAAAAGTAAACCAGGTCCAGAGTTTCATTGGTAGTACTCACACAACAGATGTCTTAAAGCAGTCCCAGGACATTCAAGCATTTAGGAAAGCACCTCTGTCTTAGCAATAATTAGCCTAAATGGATCTCTTTCTCCATTTCCCTCCTTGTCTCCTTGCCTCAGTCTCTTTTCAGGCACTGATATGAATAATGATCCAGGGGGTTAACAGCAGGTCACACGGAGCTCCATGTCTGCCACGTTATTCATTTGGTGCAATGAGAAATTGATCACATTATTGTGTTAAGAGGGACCTGATTCGTTATAATCAGCCCAGTATTGGCAGGACTGGCCCGCGGGCCCTACTATTACATTAGGAATGCTCAGGCAGCCATAGGTCAGCACCACTCAGACCATTTTACAACTTCACATCACCTCCTTGACCTTTTAATGACCACTGACAGAGACAAAAGAAAAGCAATATATGACAGACCAATATTAGCTGCTGGTTAAACTCCATGCATCTTCAGGGTAGAAGGAGATTTGCTAAAGGGGCACAGGGACGGTTGTGTCCCCCACAATTATTTAAGTGTGTTTTCAGGCAACTAAACACTGTGCATGCGTGTGCAAGACTGCCCTACACGCAACACTCGTAGGCCATGACCTAAAAGCTATATTTCTGTCAAAAAGATTGACATTTATTGGGGAGGTCATGACAAAATTAGCAGAAAGTCAATCATTCAACTATTTAAAAAATGTACAATTTTGAGTAGTGGGTGCTTTAAAACAGTTTCTTTGACTGTTTGCTCCATTTTCCAAATGAATGAAAAACTGTGTAAACGACCAGGTGCACTAACCCATTTCCCCCCGAGGTTACATCATGCCAGCTCATTAATCAAATGAGTCAGCTGCTCTGTTTGCACTGGGTCAGAATGTATTGGTTAGTGCTTGTTGATTTAACCATAACACCTCAGCACATAGAAAAGGCCTTGGATCTAAGTTTAATCTTCAACAAGACTTCATGATGTTTTATTTCATCAACAGCCACCAATCAGTTTATCATCTAGTGTGCTTCACTCAAAGCTGGTATGTGTGTAACTTTAATATTGTTAGTAGGTTATTACACAGGTTGCTCCCTGCACCTTGCTAAATAGTGGTTTTACAACATGTCAGCGAGCTTGTGAAGTTAAACTTGCCCTTGCAAATAAAGCGTAATCAGAATGGACACACTGCATTTACATTAACAGTCTGATTTTGATTTTGATGGAAGACATTTGCCAGTCTGTTAATGTTGGCACATCTTTAAGCCTTGCAAAGTGAGAAAACCATCAGGATAAACATTTATGTCAAGCCTACCAATAATAGCTGTTTAAATAATGACCTTTTATTTTTATTGATGAAGTAACTCTTTTATGAGCAAACCTAAATGACCAAGCTTTTACCTGTCTACAGCTTCAGTAACATTTAAACTAATTGCCTTTGCTTAGGTAAATATTAGATCTGTGCAAGAATAGCTTAAGGGCCATTTACAAAACTTGGGAGATGGCTTCTTTTTTTCCTTTTTTTTTCTTAATGCAAGCACCACGTCACAATGCAGATTTTGTTTTAAGTGCTTAATTTCTTGTCAAAGTTCCTAGCTGTGATCATTTTCTTTAGTGGAGCCATTTTTTGAATGTAATTAGCATTTAAATCAAATAACACCACCGTCGCCTGAGCAAAATATTTCAGTATGCTTTCCACCTCTGGAAAACACTTCTTACTCTCCCTGATGCACGCTTTCATCCCCCAACTCCCCCCAGATTGCTACGGCTGTTTACAGTGAAAAACATCTGCATTGAAATTATTCCACTTCCTGAGGCTTGAATAAAATAAAGTCTCTACAAAACAACAACAGGAAGAGGGCCATTTTTACAATAGCTGTGTTTAAACACGTGCACGAATTTGGTGACGGCTGTGAGCACATACTGTGTCGGCTGTGTCGGGCTGATGCAAAATAGCACCCTATTTACACATTAGCAGAAGATGAAAATATCTGTCTGCTGATTTTTTTTGTTTAGTTTTCACCGTAAACTGGCGAAAATAATTTACATTTTCATCTGTCAGTTTTCTCGCTTTTAGGCACACTAAGCTATAGAGATTTTTTTTTAAAATCTGTAGCATTCCATTTTTTAAGTGAAGTCGTTAAAGTTAGACAGTTTTGATCATTAAAAAAACATCGATTTAAAAAAAATAAAAATTGTAAAATTTGCACTTCATAAAAATTGCCTAACATTCTGCACAACTGAAAATTGCCCACTTAGGATTTAAAACTTAAAATGCAGCATACAAATTTGACAACATTTCTTCTTTTTGTTCTTCCTCTAATTTCTGGATCAATTTAACCCCAAGACATTCGGCTTCAAATAGGAAAGAGAAAAAGCTGCAATTTCTGGTTTAAACAATCCTTGTCACTCTCCATGCTGCTCAAAACTTGTTTAAAAATGTCTCAGTGTCACCCTGAAATGTTTACACAAGGAGTTGTGCATGCAGAATTAATCTTACGGGCTTACAATTAAGACATTGAAGAATTTCCCTCAACATGAGATGAGGCTGGCAACCTCGTTCTCTCCCCTAACAGTAGCCTTGAGAAAGTGTGTGTACATAAACCTCCTGTGGTTACTCAAATGTTGTAAACTGTATAACTAAAGCTTAGGCCTCATTCATAAGCTGTTTACCTTGTCGATAAATCACGGCGTCCCTCGAGCGACAAGTAGTGACAGGACGCTGAAGAGAAGAAGGATGGATTTGAATTGTTAAACCTGAGCCAAAGTAAACCTGAACGGATAGAAGTCAGTTAACTCTGAAGGTTTTTGTGTTTGGGTTGTATTAGCTGTAACTAGGGAAATGGATACTTTAAGTCAGAGACAACAAACAATATTTATCTGTTCAAATAATTACATTAAAAAGCCTGTTATGTGTTGGAGCACAGGAGAAAACAGAGTGCTGGCCAAAACAACACAGGTGTAGATTTAAGTCATTCAAAAAGTTTGTGAGCCCTCATCAGTATTAAACCGTTAGTCAGAGAAAAATTTTAAAGTTGTATTTTAAGACAAGTCACATTAAAAAGTGTTACAATTTGCTCAAAATTATTGACAAAAATAAGTAATTAAACAAATTATAATAGTAATTAAATTGTTTTTTCCCAGTTGAATTTTTGGTCAGTAACTGGTTACAAAAAAAAGAAGAAAATTCATACACAAAACACACATTAAACTAAATGAAAAACCCAAAATAAACAGTTAAAAAAAAAAAAAAAGTGACACACAAAAGAGAAACAAAAAAGAATGAATAGAAAAAAATACACATAACTTTAATGTAACCCTTTACATGGAACTTTCGGTGACTACATACTGACTGCTTCATCAATAATCTATAATCTTGGTAATCTAACCTTTTATCTGGCAATGAACCATATTTGGTAACTTTAGTGGACAAAAAACAGCCTCAATTTTGTTTTATACACACTTTTTGGGAAAAAAAAATTCACTGTAGCACATTTATGGTATCTTTATGGCCCTGGACTTTTAAGGGGAAAAAATTGGACAAATACAAAAAAGTCCTGTAATACAAGAATAGCACTAGAGTTAAAATTGACAATTTTCTAGTATTTTCATGAGTGCCCTATAAAGGGCTGAAGTACAAATGTAACTAGTAACTTTCTAAAGCTGTCAAAGTATTGAAAGAAAAGTGCAATGCTTCTGCACAAATATTGAAAAGTATGCATAAAATACACTAAAATGGGATTTAATTGTCCTGAATTGTAATTGTACTGAAACACATTACTTGAATAAATACACTCTACAATACCAGTAAATATAGCAAAAGCAGATTAATAATTAATCTCAACTTCAAATTTGACATCATTGCGTAAAGAAGATTCATTCAGTACTTATTCAAGGGAACACACATTCACAGGCTTACTTACTCATCATATTGAGCTGTACAAATGCCGTTTCTGTTGTCCCACCACTTTGTTTCACTGCATTACACTTGAATGCTCTCACTGTTAATCAAAGCACCTTCTCGTGGCTGTTTACGCTACAGCTTTTTATTCCAGCATCACTGCTGTGTTGCTCACACACTAATGGCTCTGTTGTTGCTTACTGCATCTCAGCTTGTCGCTTTTGTGTTGCCCAACACAAACAGTGTCATGTTGTTATTTATTTATTTATTTTTTTTTACCATTACTGCAACTTAGAAAGTGCTTTCAGTCAGATAGTGTGGAGCTGAAACAACAGGTTACGTGAGCTGTTTACAAGCTGCTGAAAGGGCCTAACAGGTTCTTCATAGGGGGAACTTTTCTTGCTAAGTGAGACAACAGATTACACTTTGGAACATTTCTCGAGAGACTGCAGCCTGCTCCGCACCACAGCGCCACATTCCTCATATCTGTGAGTAAGTGTTCACTTGATACCCTCTTCAAAAGGGTAGCACGGCAGACCTGCACCACATATTCATGTCTTTACATAGAAATCTACCTTGAGCTACAGTATATCTTCTGCTACATTTGCCAGGAGACAGTATGTATTGTGTACTGCTGAATTAAGTGTATATTAAACTGTCAGTAACATAACTACGCCCACGTCCAGTTATTGACGCACAACAGTATCATATCTCTTTGTATCCTTACACTGTGTCTCAGTTACAACTCCAAGGAGAAGCACATGCTGTGACAGAAGCCAACACGGTCACGACACTGAACCTCTTAGCTACAGACAGTGTCAAGGGTCAATTTGTTTCTCTGAGGGTTTCCTCAGTCACCTTCAGTACCTCCACCTAGGATCGATGATGCTTGACTCACTCTGAAAGTCAGTCAGTAAGCAGTGTGAAAGCAACTAGCAAACAACAGTTTTGTAAAAAGAAAAGCCTCATTACAGGATACAAAAAGTCTAATCATCAATATTTCAGTAGCAGGTATCACTTCTTAAAGCTGTTTTTTTGTGTGTGTTCAAAACAGATCTCACTTCAGGTTGTTCTTCTTACTTTGAGAGTAAATACTGACTAGGATTACTGTATTCCAATAATTTAGCCCATATAAATAAAATTATTTGCATTTTGTTGTATTATTTCATCTTCTGTACTTCAGCAGTACTTTCAAATGCTGTATCCTCTATCCAAGCATCTCTAGAGTATCAGTAAAACCTCTGAATAATATATTTAATATTATTTAAATATATAATATTTTAATATTATTTCAGTTTAAAACATTTTCCATGTACTTATATGATTATTACCTTTTATTTGTCTTTTTCAAACAAAACACATGCAATACCTATATTTGTCTGTTATTGTGTAAATACTTACGCTATTGTGTACTTCACACACATGGAGAAATGCCAAACTGCCTTTCATTGTTCTTGTAACAGTGACAATAAAAAGCTATTCTATTCTATTCTATTCTATTCTATTCTATTCTATTCTATTCTATTATAGTTATAATATCTTCTATGGGACCAAATCTCATGCAACTGGGAGCAAAGGACACTGTTTTTTTTTTTTTTTTTACTGGATGTGAACTTAATTTTAATAAATGTTATAACTTACAGCAAATTACCCCAAATACCACTTAGCTATGAGTTGTGGACCACTGGGGGTCCCCAGACCCTACTTTAAGAACAATTGTCATAAAAATCTGTATGCAAATAAATATAAGATAACTAACCTATACTGTGTCAGTTAATCTAGAGACCAAGTTAACACAGAGGATGAAACGCAGCCCATGGTAGCAGTTATTAATATGGCATGTGAAAACAATTTACTACTTCCTGTAGTAAATAGTGTCGCTGTATTGTTTTTCTCATAATACATGTTATTTAAGAAAAAATGTAGCCCAAGTTCAACAGTAAATTACAGTATGAGAGAAAAAAATCCAGTGAGCTATATAATACATATGAAACGTAAATATTATTACATCTTTTCTATTTCCTTTTCCAACTGTGTAAACAAAACCATCAGAAATAACAGAAGTTTGTCTTTCATCTAATTTTAATGCTTTACCTAAAATAAAGGACACCTCTTGATTACTTGCAAGTAAATTGAATATGTATTTATCCTTCAGGTAAGCAAAGCAGGGTCATATTAATCCCTTGGTATATCTGAAATAATGATGTTAATTGAGCTGTTTCACAACTCTTCACAAAGCGTACTGCTAGTAGAAATGTATGGCCATGTATTATTCTTGCAATGAATATCTCCTTTTGGAAATCTGCCCCCCAGACTTCAGAAATTAACAACTGAAACCTCAGTGCAGCAGGCCTGCCGCTGTGTGTGTTTTACACCAGCAATAATGCAGTTTTTACCTGGTAAGGTCACCCTGTAGTCCACTTTGAGTCTGGCAGAGTCGAGAAAGAAGATATCCAGTCCAATTTACGATGGGCCAGCCCAGTAAACCTGGAGTCAGTCTGCAAGTGAAGGGTGGAATAAAAGAGTTTCTCAGGTTTAGAAGGCCCAGCTGAAAGCACTAGAGCCCTTTCCCACTGAGAACTGTACCTCTCTAAATTACACTGACACTGCTCAATTAATCCAGGAGAATTGTTTCAACTATACAACACCCAGCTGGTTCATTTGCTATGAAGGTTTCTCCCCACAAAGAGCACAATTTAAGTTTGGAGGTCACAGTTCAGGATATGAAAGAATATTTTAGGAACAAATAAATATTTAAAATAAACACTTCATTTTAACTATGGATAAACAAGTTGAATTACAGTCAGTGTTTATCTCTAAATACCTGTTATTGCAAATTATAGGATTATAGGAATTACTTAACAAGCAAAAGTGCTTACAAACACTCTTTCATTATGCATGATATCACTGAGAAAGTATGTAAGTGGAAACGACTAGTTTTACATTTTTGGTCATGGAACTCTATGGCGGCACATGGCCCCTTTGTCTGAGTGGGATTATCAGGAGCGAGCGCTCACAAAAGGAAATGCTTGTGGAGCTACAGTAACAGAAGGATAAAATCAGCCGTGTGATGATTGGGGTGACACATTTGTTTGGCTGTAATGAAAATAAGCCCATTGATGGTGCATTCAGTCATAGGCCTGAACCCCCCCGACTCCACATCCTGTCTCTTTATCCTTCATACAAGTGGCAGACAGATAGCGGCTCGGGGGATATTGCCGCAGCCACTGGGTGTTTGTGTGTGTGCAGAGCTGTCAACCTGTCACTTTGAATATACCGCTGATGTGTATGACAGAGTTGTCTGTGCTGCTTTCCACAAGCTGATCAGTTTATGTAAATCTGAAGACTTTAAGCACATTAAACACTACACAGAATGACACGCTTTAAGAACAAGTTAATGCAGTGCTCTTCTTTGAAACTTTGCTTGTTGCTGTAGGTAAACTTCAAAAGCTGAAACTAACAAAATAAAAGGAGCAATTCCATAGAGAATACACATACAGATTAATACATTTAGTGTTTGGTTTTGTGCTTTTCTTTTAATAGTGTTTGCTGATCTAACCGCAAATCCTCCAAAATATCAGACAGTCCAACTTATTTAAGTTCAGCTTTATTTACTCTAAATGAGCTACAATTTAATTCATAGCTGTTTTAGTATGAGGTTAAATGAATCACAGCACAGAAAACACACCCATGGAAAATAGTAGGTAGCACTCTGGCACAACTCTAACATGTGAGACATTGCAATTAAGTAAAAGTTTGTGTTGTTTGTGTTTGTGTCGTTTGTGTTGTTGTGTTTGCACATCTCTGTTGCTTGTGGGGCTCGCACACAAGAATTTCACTCGCATGTGCTGTGCCAGTGTGCCTGCACATGTGATGTGACAATAAAAAGTGATTTGATTTGTGATTTGATTTGAAAGTATAAATGACACAGCCAAGTAGAGGTTTTGGGCCTTCTCGCCATCTATATCACCACCTTCTTTTTAAGCCATGGCAGAGGCCTACAGTGCAGATAAAACGTAAGGCGAGATGGTAAATCCAAGGCCCCCTTGAAGTGTTTGATCTCCGGATAGCGTCTGTGAGTCACCCCTCTGTGTGTGTTTCAGACACTGGGAGTAAGAGCACACATATACAACACATATCTCCACCAGGAACCTGCCCTCAGTGTACCACAGAAGCAACTGGATGACTTCAGACTCACTGTATCTAAATCTACACTGCACCACCAAAGCCCAGGGCTCAGACATGCCACACACAGGATTCAAATCTATGTCCCACATGCACATGTTCACACTGCCAAATGCAGCTGTTGTGTACAGACTACTGAAGTGGCTCAGAGAACATGATAAAGAAAGCAGCAGGCATTTATCTGCAGTCCTTGATCTGGTCTGGTGCTCTTTGAGGAACAAATCTCTGCTTTTTGCATTGCTCATCCATATTGGAACTTTACATCTCTTCCACTTATTCAAGAACACATAAATTGCGGCAGAATAAATGTTGTGTAAAACTTCAAAAGAAACTTTAATAGAAACTTTGTTTTGTTTCAGATTTTTAAACATTTTTTAAACAGTTTTTATAAAGAAAACATTTTGTCCATCCAGCCATCCATCTCCTGCTGCTTATCTCTTGTTAGGCTTCGCCTAACAAGAGAAGCCCACATCTCCCTCTCCCCAGCCACCTCCTCCAGCTCATATGGGGAAACACCACTGTGTCCCAAGGCCAGCTGAGAGATGTAATCTCTCCAGCATATCCTTGGTCTACCCTGGGGCTTGCTCCTGGTAGGACATACCCAGAATCACACACACACACACACACACACACACACACACACACACACACACACACACACACACACACACACACACACACACACACACACACACACACACACAAAACTGATCATTCATCCCATGGCCTAGAGTGCCCTAGTGCCTCGTGCACTTGAAAATCCTTATGGTCAAACAAGGTGTTTGTTATAAACTAACTGTGATTGGCACAGAGGTCCAATAAGAGAACAACACTGGGGTTTAGATCAGGCAGACTCTTCCTCCTGATCACACCATGCCAGATTTTACTGTCTTTGCCAACATGAGTGTTGAATTCTCACAGTCGGTGAAGGGATGTCCACTTGTGGCATCCTCCAGCACCTGGTGACTGAAAGAAGGTTGGGTACTCTAAAATGTCCTTTAGGACATAAGTGCAAAAGTCGGTCAGGGCCTGCTCCCTGACCCAAAAGCACAAGGAAACAACCACTGGGGAAAACCCCAATGTACAGGCAGCAAACAGAGTTGATACAGATTGGAAGAGAGACTAGTACCTCTGTAGGAAACTGGTTCCATGACCCAAGCCATGCGTTGAGTTTGCCAAACTATAGCTAGCTGGTATCTCTAAGTCTCATGGACTAGCTCAGGTTTTTTCCAAATCAGATAGATCAGGGCTTGGCAACTCCAGGCATCAAGGGCCCTGTAGGTTTTAGATGGGTCCTTGATCCAACACAGCTGATTCAAATGGCTAAATTACCTCAACAGCATATCTTGTATTTCCCCAGAGCCTGTAATGAACTAATCATTTGATTCAGGTGCTTTGACCCAGGGTGACATATAAAACCTGCAGGACACCGACCCTCGAGGCTTGGAGTTGCCCACCCCTGAGATATGATGGATCCTTTTCATGTTATAGGAGGTAGTTTTCAAAAACTGGGCATCAGACTGTCCATCTCCACTCTTTACTGCCACCTGAAACACATTTCACCCCATTGCTACAGCACCTTCTGCAGGTTGTGAGCCCACAACAGGGGTTGTCATCTTCTCTTCTGGCTGAATCCAACTGGGCCACAAGGGCTAAGACCCAGCCACCAGATCCTCTCCCTTAAGCTCCCTCCCCTGTCCTTATTCCAGGGTGTGCCCCAGTAACCCTGTGGTGGCAGGATATAGTAGTCTCTTGGTCATTTCTTCATTGGAACTTTGTGAATCGTTCTTCATCTGACCCCTTACCCAGAATCAAATTGCTTTAGGAGGAACCTATCAGGGACCAAATCTATCAATACCCTAGTCCCTAAGATCACTGGGCGACACACAACTCTTCACCACAGCAACATGGAAATTCAGGGACAGGAGAAAAATTGGTATTTTCTGTCTACACAGGGGCTTTTAGTCTAGATTCTAAATAAATAGCAAATTAGTAGCAATTTGCTACAGAACTTTTTTGATTTACTACCAGATAAATTCTGGCGAAACTGAAGGTTGACTTTCCTTTCTAAAACAATGACCAGTGCTCACGGTAAAGAAAACGCCAGTGTTACCCAAGAGACTGACACCAAGAGATTGTCGTTTGCATTCTGCCTCCTAGCCAGATTACCATGAAGGTGAGCTTTTTCTGATGTTAACCTAGTGTAGTGTGCCTAAACAAGACCAATTAAGTAAAATTATTATTAAGGTGGCAGATCAGATAGAAAGACTAATGCTTAAATATAAAAAAGTGCATAAGCACTGTTTTTTCTGATTGATATGATTGCTGTTTAATTAATATTCAGATTTAATAACAAACAATCAAAAACGTAACATTGGAGCAAAATTATACACTTTAAACCAAAGAATTATATAGTTAGCATTAGCATGAATCACTATCACAGCAAAAGAAAAGAACAGCATTTTTAGAAACTCCGAAGATGTAAAAACTTGGCATCAGAACTGAAATTAAAATAAAGGTATTATTAAACAATTTCAGCTGTTCACAGCTTTTCTGTTCACAAGCATTTCAAAACCACAGCCCTCACTTCTCCACCCCCAAAATGTCTGGGAGCGCTCTGACATCGTGTTGGTGGTATTAGGTGTTACACAGGGGTCCATTTCCCTCTCAGTTGTCTGAGTGGAACACACCCGCTGTGGCAAGGCTCCCCCTCGACTCCATGTGTGACAGTAATTTTACACAGCCGGGGACCTTGGTCCCGGAGGTGGGCCATTAAAGTTCAGGTGAGGTTAATTACAGAGAATTGTTAAGCCTGCTGCTGTGCGCTGGGCGGGTGGGAGGGATTTGACGCCTCCAACGCTGATTTCTGTGAGACACGGTTCTACCGGCTCCACGGGTGTTCAGCAGCCGATTTACACACAACACCTACAAAGCGCCAATCATTCACTGAAACAGCTCGAAATTAAAGCCCACAACACAGCCACATGAAAATACTACAGCTTGTTATTACACTCGACGTATAAATTACCACACACGCCATGCAATTCCCCACATGAAATACACAGAAATTGAATGTAACTACCTCTACATAAACAGCCAAATTTAGGAAAATTATTTTGCATAGAGAATGCAGTCTTTAATTTCGACCAAGAGGTTCTATTAAACCCGAAACAAGCCAAAAACAGGAGCACGAAAAAAGCAAGAAAAGAGCCTCTCGAAGATGCAGTCTGCTCTGTTTGAGTAAGGACGAGATTATATTGGATTAAAAGGGATTTTTGCAATGCAAATGAATGCACCTCAAATCAATAAGGCCTGTTCTACTCAATATACAAACTAATTAAGAGGTAATACAATCAAACCTGAATAAAATAGATTGTGCGGCTTTCTCAGAAAGAAATCCAATCAAACCTTTTTATGTGAAAAGATAAAATCTAAAGCGATCTTTCTTTGTACGAATAATGACCTCGGCTTTGTGTCCATTTAATAAGGAAAACTTGTCTTAAGAGGTTACGCTCAATGTGCATATTCTAATCAATATGAATTACATAGGGTTTTATCTATGTTATCTGCTCCAGACTGCTAAGCTAATTAATGTTTTATCGAGTGTTTTAACTCAATTATTTCGCAAAGTCAAAGGGGTTCAACACAATTTTCTATGAGCGGCCAGAACATTTTCTGTGGAGAGGAAGTAGTTGAGTTCTGCAGCCTTTGAAGGAGACACAACTGCTATGAAGCATGCTTTAACTTAAAAAAGTAGTCAGTTCAAATATATATGAATTTACAAAAGAAGTTCAGGTGCAAGTGGCTTTTGGCAAAGCATTTATTTGTTTGTTGAGCACCATTCCTCTCTGACACTTTGACATACATTTTGTGTTGGATTTTCCGGGTATCGTTGCTAAAGTTTGGATGATCCTCCCCTCCTCTTGCGCTTCATTCCAGCTGATTGCTCATTTTCTAATGTTAATGGTGCTAGGCTGGGGCTAGGGTTTCTCCCCTGTCAGCTGGCTACTGGGGCTGTGGGACGGATCTAATGGGCTCTGACAGAAGGGAACTGATCTCATTCAAAGGGGATTTGATATGTGGCATGAATGTGGTGACCCTCAATGGACATATTAATGACCGTTATCATTCAC
This sequence comes from Copadichromis virginalis, assembly GCF_057382275.1. NCBI lineage: Eukaryota > Metazoa > Chordata > Actinopteri > Cichliformes > Cichlidae > Copadichromis > Copadichromis virginalis. The sequence goes on from NC_140618.1 coordinate 9,727,082, forward strand.
AGACTTTGTGCCATTCATAAAGCCCCTTTCTATTGGATGCGGTGCTGCGCCAAATGCCATGACTTATGGATGAGCTAGCCATATATTGTTTTCACTGCCTTTTAGGTAACATGTCAAAGTGACTCAGAGCTTTGCTCCGGTGGCTGTGGCTGGCCGAACGGTTTGAGCAGCATAGGGCAGTAAATAATAACGTGGTGGGTGTTGTTTACAATTCAATTACAACCACATGCAGGCAGAGAAAAAGACAAAAGTCTGAAGTCACAGGAGACATTAGTGTGGAGTCACAATGTCAATATTTAGCTTCACCTCAACTGCTATTTATGACTGAGGTGTTTCTTCAAGCATGCAAAGTATTGTTTGTGCTCATTTCTTATTTTCACTGCCTCCAACCCAAAGTATGAAAAGTAGAAAAATAGAGAAACCAAAGGAAGGTTTTCTACAATAACCACTAATATTGATACACGTTTGCTTGCCAAAATGACCAGAAGAGGGGAAAAAGCCACTTAAGGAAAATTTGCAGCTTATGATATAAATGATGATAAACATAAAAGATTAATTATATACACCAAGGTACTCATATCCTCCCAGCCAACCAAGACCATAATATCATGAGAAACATGGACCAAAGGAAGAGAAAAAAAGGTTACAATCAACATGTGGACGCTTTTGAATAAACAAGTCTTAAAAAGGCAGAGAGCTGCTGGTGCACAAAATGGAGCAGCCACAATTAAATGTCTCCGGCAGGATGCTCATCAGAGTGTGGTTTTCCAAAAAATCCTAAACAAATCTAGAATGTCTATAAATGGGAGCACCAGGCTGAGAAAAGTCATATTCATCCATATAAGCATCTGGTGAAAAATGAAGATGACAGATTTCTCAGGGCAACCACTGTAGAAATATGTGGATGAGGGGCTGCAACTTGAGCTATTCTTCCTGGTACCTGGTTAAGATATCCGTCATGAACCCATGTAAACATCAAAAGAACAACAAATACATAATCCAAGGCTTATATGTTCAAGCATGCGGTATTAATCAACAATCAACGAAAAAATATCCATCAGCTGTCATGTGGATATTTTTTAATGCATTTCTGTCTTTTCTTTTTTTACATAATGAAAGCAAAATTAAAGTATGCCATGAAAATGTGTGTGTTCTGAAAAAGTAAAGCATACCATACAAGTGGTTACTATTACAAATTTATCATTAACCCCTAATTTTAGGGTTACTATGATTAATTATAAGCATATTCCAAGTGTTCTCTTTCCCCCTATTTTCCCTGCATGCTCTATTAGCAGAGCTGAGGTGCAGCAGCAGCAGCAGCTTGGGAGGCGCGGGGAAGTGTTTCTTTCTTGACAGCTGCACAGGAAGTCACATCCCTCCACACGTCGAGGTGTCACCAGCAGTTTTTTAACATTTCCAATTTTAATCTCAGATTCCTGCCATGTATCAACTTCAAAATAAAGTTCCACTCCTGCATTCCCCTCTGACTCCTAATAACAATCTGCCGTATGGAGATGCCACAAAGATGCCAGGTTGCACTCAAGTCCTTTGTTCTGCTCCTTTTTTCCCCCCCACTGTTCTCAAAGGTTCATGAAACAAGATCCGTTTGAAGTATGTTTCAAAGCAAGATGCAATGTTCAAAAATGATTCAAAGCACATGATTTTAAACACACGACTGGGTTAAATGTACCATTTAATTACATGTTTACTATTAGGAATGGATTAAATATGGTTGATAGAGTAATAATAGTACTCTAATTAGCATCTGGCAGTGATGGAAAATATCAAGCGAGGTATTTTATTAACTTCTTATAGTATTTCTATGTATTGTAACTCTATTAGATTTAGATATATATTAATAAGTTACTGTGAATTTATCATAGATTAAATTATAGAGCTACAAAATTAAAATTTTACTTAGATATTTTGAAAAAACTTTGATAACAACCCCAAAACACATGCTAAATAAAATAAATAAAATAATAAAATATTGTGATAAGTTACATGTAATGAGTGCTTTTATTTTCATCACTTTTAGGGGTAAATAAGTTACTTTACTTTTTATCAAATTTCTGAGAAAAAGTGCATCTAAAGTGCAACTGTATTGCATGTTTTCTCACAGAACTTTCACTGACAAACAAAATTAAATATCATAAAGCAGCAAAACCTTCGCCAACAAAGCGTTTGTCACTCCAGACCTGAGGCAGCAGGACATTTTCGCCTGACTTCTTCCACAGCCTGGAAAATCCTCCCCACATTACGACTATTGTGAGAGCTACTTTGCTTTCACAGTCCAAAGATCAAAACAGCAGCCATGTTTTCAAGGAACAAATGTCTTACCAGCTGGGCTGGTGTGAACACAGATATAATGCTGACAGGAAGCCGAGGCAGTCACTTGTAGAGCCAATTATGGGCAGAGCTGTGGGGGCAGGTTTACAAACACTGCTTTTCTTGTGTCGCGCTACTCTGAGGTATATGATTAACTTCCTCACCAAAAGTATCCAGGCAGCGCAGAGTCTGCCCTCTTTGTAGGTGGCAAAGCTGGTGAGTCGTGGCACAGCACAGCCACCACTAGACTACCAAGAAAAACAACAAAAAGGAGGCAGCGCTCGAAAGCGTTAATTTTGTTGTTTTTATTACTAACTGTACATCCACGTGCTTTGACTTTTAATGGCTCTTCTTTAGGACATATTTAAACATTTGGTTAGGTTTTACAGCATTGCTATCACAAGGAGAATGCAGGTTACAGGCCTCTCCTGAAGCCGCAGAGGCTTGGCGTTCTCCATCGGAGTCAGGAGGAATTCAAATTGACCCATCCGATGAAAATTCCTTTGCTTCTGGAGAACTAATTACAGGCCGTACTCATGAATGGAGGATGGAGGAGCAACTTAATTAACCAGTCTCCAGATTACCCTGTATTATTCCACTGCTGCCTTCCCCCACCAAAATAATTTTCTAGACAATCGCAAGACTTTTCCTTAACAGTTGCTCTAAAATTAAATTAGAAAAAAGTAAATCCCTGGTGTCCAATCAGTGAATCACCATAAGGAATGTCCACAGTATGTGCCTCCTCCCATGTGGCATTGTCGGGGTGGCAGAGCAGGGTTACCAGCAAACAACAGTCTTTTAACTATCTGTACTCTAGCAGCGCTCCTTCACTGTTGAATTTAAAAAGTTCCTTTCACCACATCTGCCCTATTTGTGCGGCCTTTTCTTCACCTGACTTGCTCATGAGATTTGCTTTATCTTAAAGGTCATTTCATTCAACTGGGCAACAAACAGAAGTGAATATAACCGTCCCCGATCTTTCCTTTGCAGAATTCATGCTTGAGTTGTCTCAAATAAAGAACGTCCCTGCCAGCTAGAAGAAGGAGCTCACAATCTGGGCAGCTCTATAGAAAAGGTTCCCTGTATCATACAGTACCCCTTTACAGCTCTACATTTCCATTTAATGACACCCTACATATTAACCCTGGTCAGCATCCAATTACACAGAATAAGTGAATTATCTGCACCAGCATGCAATTTGAAAATGTTTTTTGTGCAATGCGGGGACAAGGGGGCGTACAGGGGCCCCTTTTTTTCATCAATCCAGGGTTCATTAAAGTGCGAGCCAGTGAGATATTTTGAATTAATTAACTCTAAATACAGGTGATCCCCCCCTCCCCTTTTTTAACACAAAACCACCGAGATTCCCTGTCATGGAGTGTTCCAGGGGTATAGAATGACACAAACACAACTGATTTGATGAGCTTTCCTCCTCAGGCCAGCACTGAACCAAACAAACTAGCCAGACAACCAACAGAGCTGCATTCATATTTAATTACAGCCTGCTAACATCGCTGCTGGATAACGTTACACTCAGAAAAAAAAGGGGGAGATAATTGCTATAAAAACCATAGTGGGATAGTTATTTCTTCTTGTGTAACCTGGGAGATTCTGCATTTTTCATTTTGGACACACAAAGTGAACTTTTGATTATTGCATCCAAATCAGATAAATAGAGTCAGTAAGGTCAGCACACATCTTTCATTTAATGGCATGTAAATAACACCAGGTGGTGAATATTAAGTATCAAACGTAGAACACAGCACTCTGTGTCACATGACCCACCTCTGTGGGTGTAAAGTCACTGCTGGCCTCCCAGGCGACAAGCATGTATATGTGTGTGCTTGTTCTAGTGTGCGTTATCGTGGACACAAGAAGGAGGGTTGAATTAGCCGAGATGACCAGATGAGAGCTGGCTGAGTCCAGCCATGCCTTGTCAAGTTGTTGAACGCTGCTCTGTCCAGCCCTTCTGACTCATGGCGGAGCAAAGAAAGACACCAGCATGAAGTGGCAACCTCTAAAGCTGAAAAATACTGCCAATGTATTTGCACCAAAAACTGCAGTTTCCCAAATGTCCACTTGAGGCAGTCGCTAAAATCAAGACTCCAAATGTTAAAATGACAAAGTTTATAGCAGAAATTTGGTCTCTTTAGCTAATTTCACTTTTAAAACAGTAAGAAGTGGTCTGATTAAAATGGCTTAAGACTTAAAGTAATGCATTGCAATTGAGGTGGCTACTATAGCTAGCAGGTAGGTTCCAGCTAGATTGCTTTTTTAAAAATCTAACGTTTTTCATTAATTAGACTAACAGCCCCCAGGATTTTGCAATCCAGTTTTAATTAATGAAAATCTATTTTTTCTATGTTACTTAACACGAATTACAGGTTAGCTCTCCATGTCTGTGTTCCACCAATACAATGCAATAGATGAGAACGGCTTGCTAACCAAGTTAGCTGACAAAACAAAGCAATTTTGGACATCAAGATGGCTGCGTCTAGCTTGTGTATATAGTCATATACATCCATGTCTGTAGTCAGAGAGACTACCTTACCTGTTTCCCTGTTTCGCTCCATGCAATGTTAGTAAAAGAAACCAAAAAGAAAATATATATTTATATCTATTTCTCTCTGTTGTTTGATAGTTGTACATTATCCACATTTCTTAAGATGAGTAGTCAAATTTAGATATGACACCATATTGCCAATGCAGAGAGTAAAACAAAGTAAGAATCAGGGTTTACCATCAGTCTCATCATGCGGTTTGGCATTTGTACAGATTTTTAGCAGTCACACTGACCGAGTTCCATCATAGACAGATAACAATATTCTTGTTTTCTTGGGTAACTGTCTAGCCACTTCCCCTTTTTTGTTATTGTGCTGATTTTCTTTCATAGTGGTTTTCTTTCATTCACATCTGTTATAAATTCTGATGTCAAATATTAGACCTAATTGAATACAGATGAGGCAGGTTTAAGGAAACACCATCACCTCCAAAAACAACAACAACAACAACATTAAAAGAGTTATTTGATCACAAAATAATCCCAATGCATCACAGACAGAAGGTAACAGTTAATCTGAAGGTGAAGGTTATCTTTTGTTCTTAAGAAATTAGCTACTCTGAGCTGCCTGACTGGTTAATATGGAGTATTTCTTAGGATAAGTAATAAGAGTGTGTTATCTGTTGTATTAAATTATTAACACTCTTTGTAACAGGCAAGTAGCTGACAGTTCATGTGACAGCTAACAGATACATTAGCAGTCTTACGTTAGTGTTCTTATATATAAGAAAGATAACTGTCAGAAAGTGTTGGTATCCTCAATGTGGAAATAAGACACTATGCACTAACATACTGCTCTACAATCATACAGAACAGTGACTTCACTTACAGCTGAGAGGTATGAGACAAATTAGCAAGCGCAGACACACATGCACACAATATACGTATGCACACACCTACTGAGCATCATAGTCTCTTGGCACACTGGCGCCTGTCACTCAGCGGGGTCCTGGAATATGCGCCGAGCCATCGACAGGCGTCTGTGTCAATGCCTGACAAACCTCAAGGCACCAGGCTGTAATTGGAACGACTGGCCTAATCCTCAGATCAAGACAGACTCATTGACAACCTAAGCGGGCAGCAATCCCAACAGTGCCTTATTAGTGGAGCTGGCCCCTTCACTGGGGGCACTGATGTCATCGCTGCCTGCCAAAAGACGCTTTCTTGGCCATTTAACAGAAATGTTCAATAATGGAAGTTTGTTTTTATGTTTGCTCTACACTTTCATACACGTTTAGAACAACAACGGAATGGCTATATGCCCCCCCCTCTATATTTTAAGTTAATAACCGAGGAAGGCTGAGCAAAATATTCATTATATGTCTGTCAAGGGTGGACTTTCTCTGGTATGATTATGGTGTGAAAAAAATAACAAAAAATTGTAAATTCAATTTAAAAAGTGAATTAACTAATAAGGGAAAATTAATTCAACATAAAAATCACTATAATTGACGGTTTGGCCTTTGCAGAATATGATGTTTTAAACATTTAACTCTGTTGGTGTAAAATCATGTTTAAAATGTAAACTATGCCAAACTCCTAAAAGGAAAGATTTAGAGAATTCATGAAAGCATTAAAACTTCAGCCAGAATCTGCTTAGCTTAACCTGCAAGAAAAATAGAAATCATTAGAAATGCCTAGCCTCCACGGTCCAAAGGTAACAAATTTGTTTACTAGCTCTTTTGAAGCTCAACTCCCTAACTAAATATTAACATATTACCTTATATATATTCGTGTTTTTTTGAGAACTTTCATTTGTTTACTGATTTGGCTGTGCTTATTTTAAAAAGAAAAAATTAGACGGCTTTGTTTCTTTGATATACAGCCGACTTTAACATTCATTTTGGCTGCTGTAATACAGTTAATTACTAGGTACTGTGAAACACAGAAATTTTTGCCCATTTTCCTAAAGTCTGCAGATTTGGGTATATTATTCATAATGCTGCATTGTCTTCCTCTTTGATTTTTGAAGGTTTACTGATTATCCTGTTCCTAACAAATATATTTAGATGAAAGCAGAGAGAATGCTACAAGAGAAAAGTGAAACATCAATCCAACCCACCCAGAAATCTCACCTGTCTGCAGACCACAACAGCTGCATCACTCGGACCAGACAGGTAGCATTTAGGTTCTTCTGCTCCTTCATTCTCAGTAGGAACAACAGTGGGCCTCTCTTGGAATTGCCCTGTGCCCCTCTGCCTCACCTCCCAGAAGAGTAATCTGCTCTCTGATGGAGGGGAGCGTGTAGCAGAGGTCTGCTCTGACACCTTCTTGGCAGAGTCATAGAGCCTGGCTCCCAAACCAGTTTTCAAAAGCCAAAACGAGCCAAAGCCTAAACCCCCCGACACAGTGTGTTCATTTGTGGCCCTTTCTGAGTGCCTGGAATCTCCTGTCAATGAGCATATCAGACAGTTTAACATGAACAGAGACGTACAGTATGAGCACCCGAGATATAATGTGTTTGTGGGTGTTTTTACTGAATATCTTGCAGATAAGGTGTCACAACTGTATGAATACAGCAGTAACAGACAAATAGAGTACAAGTGGAAAGCACATGTAAAGATTATTTATCCAGATACAACTATTATGTTTCAAATCATAATATGCTGCCAATGCTGAACTGGTCATCTGATATTGCAGTTACCTACTACAACTCATTTCAAAGAACACAAAGTGTACTTTCCTTTCAATGTGCTAAGTAGTCCTTGGCAAAGCTTAAGAGCCATCAACTTCATGCAGAGCATGACATGAGTGTTTCTGTGTCAGTGTGGATGTGTGTGTGTGTGTTTGCAGTTCCTGGCTTTTGTAAAGGCACCGGGAAGCTCGAGCCGTCCTCCCAGGCATGCCTGTGCAGTGTAACCAAGACTGACTGGCTGACCTCAGACTGTGTGGGCCCTTTAGCAGAAGATGAAGGAGCTTTTTCATTGACACAGGAACAGGAGGTATCGCCTTCCCTTTGCAACAGCTCTCATTCATGCCAGACACAATGCGTTATTATTGGTTTTGAATTGAAATGTTAATTTTGGGAACTGGGCAACTGGGTCTGAGAGCTTGCCCTGCTCATTTCTCATTTTTCACTTGGGTGAGGTGGTCTGTTTCAATGGGGGAGACTTAACCCTCAACTCTCCTTGTATTACAGCACCTTAGTTTAGCTAGATGAGGGCTGAGGATACAAATGCAAACAGGCTAGAAGTTTCTACGTTCCACCTCTTAGACTGGCTGTTGAGCACCGCCCTTTCATACAAGAGCTGAAAGCCAACATGTCAAGAGGTGAAGCCTGCAAGACACCGGTCCATACCCACAGAGCATGCACTATTGATCCTGAGGCCGTAGAGGAAAAACCTGCTTTTTCAGGCCAGGTGGTGTGAGCAGGCAGGTCAGCACTCTGCCACACAGCCTCACAGAAATGAGTGCATCAGCAGGCCCGGCAGATCTATATGACGGGAATTAAACAGCATAATCAAATTGTTTGCGCAACCATTTAGCATCTCATTCCCTTGCTGCCCTGGGCCAAACTGACCACTGGAGACTGGCCATCTACAGCAGTAACAAAGTAGGGCAATAACTAACGGCGATTAAAGGAATATTGATGGCCTGTGACACACAGCATCCTGAAAAATGCTATTTGGTCAAATAGCTGCAATAATTAAGTATATGAGGGTCAGTCAATTTTATCTGCTGCTTTTATTTGGATCGATTATTTAGTAAACTGGCCAAGCCTCAGAGAGCATTATTGCTGACTGGGGTGTTGATTTCTAGCGCAGGTGCTTCAGCCAAGTAACACAGTAGCAGCTCGCAGTGAACAGTAAACACACAGTGTAACAAATATTGCAGAATCATCCTAGAATGGAGTGAATGATTCATAATGTATCTACTATCACTATAAAAAATGTGAGCTGGAATTTTACATCATCTCTCAGTGTACAATTACACTCTGTCCTGTGACATTTTTGCCTTTAAAATCGCTGCATTCTGTCCTTTAATTTCAAAACACTCTTCCTGATAACTGAAACCTCTCTCCCTTTTCCCAGCTCTGACAAGAAGCATGTAAGGCTGGTGTAAAATATTTCCACCACAGATTGATAAACATTAGCTGAAACCAAAGAAATAATGAGTTTTGGCTGTGCAAGACCTTGGTGCTGTTAATGTGATGCAGTGGTTAAAAATAAACTAGGCCATTTAGAGGCTTCTCTCTCAGTTGATTGATTAAACATTAACCTGCTGGATCTGGGATATTTCTTATTAATCACAGGTGGCAGAGAGTTAACTGAGCATGAGGACGCCGTGTATGCAAAGAGATCCACACGGGGGGCAGGCTATAAAAAACACTCACACAAACATTTCTGTGTGCTTGAAATCCCATAATCATAGCATATTCCATTTAGCGGATGCTTTAACCTGATGAGTGATTCATTTTTAGCACCGCAAGACCCAGTGGGAGTCAAACTAAGTCTAATGGTGCAGTTGAGTTACCCACCCTCCCGCACACACACATCTCCATATCAAACAGAACATTGTGGGAATTGCCATGACCTAATGCATTTCTTATCTTTCGTTAGATTACACATTTTACAGTTCCTGGCCCAGTAGATACACTATATAGCAGTCCCAGATCCCCTTAATGACAGTAAAATGGAGCAAAATCTCTATCAGACTTTCTCATTTTCCCATGGCCAGCAATTGAGTAACAGAACCTATCACACACTTGAGTAATGTCGCTAATATTCAGCCACTGTTGCAGCCCTTTGCTTTGATCTAGCATTGGTGTGGGTGGTCAGTATTTACAACTCAAAAAGTCTTGAATTTGAGACTGGCAGCACACTGAAACTGACTCCGAAATAGTTTTGACTTTCCTGTTGTAACCCTGGGTGACTTTTTTGTGCCCAATGAGCCTTTTATGAGAAAATTGACAAAGTAAATATCCTATCAGCTTTTCAGCTGATGAATAATGTACACAGTGAGTGATGGAGTGCTTTAAAAAAAAACTGCTTCAGGGTTGTCCCTGCACATCAGCTGTCATCTGTGATGCAGGTGGTGGCCCAGGCGTGGGGGCTTACGGCAGCACACAGGTGCCCTTTTCACTCCCAGGCCAAAAATGACAAATTCAATAAACTCAAGACATCTCTCCACTGCACCTATGGAATCAAACACACCTGACAGGCGGCTGAAGGGCTTCTTCCTAGTCTCTCTGACATCCCATCCTGACAACTTCTCAGTATCGATAACTTGTAGAATATCTGTCTTACTAGCATGCTTTCACACTGTGAGAAAAAAATAAGAATATGTGTCAGAGGTTGTGTGACTTGAGGTAAGACTGTGATGAGGAAACTGAATCTCTGAGATGACATTAACAGAGAGTGTCCCCTACTGTGTGTGTGTTTAAGCCCCAGAGCAGACAGACCTGGCTTGGGTTACCAGCCGTAATTCTGATGGTGAAAGGGCCACAATCAGCCTACTTAATCTCAAAGCTGTTCTTTAAACCCAAAGAAAGACGATCTGTCTCTATTCTACTGTACAAAATAAGCGAACATGTGATTCATCTTAAAATGGAAATGTACATGAAATTAAATTTGCCTTTAGGGGCAGGGAGGACAACCCGTGACTGCAGGTTTTTCTGTGATAACAAAAAAGGTACTTGTACTTCGTCAAAAGACCCTGCCTCATAAACCTACCCTGACCTCAAAGAACAAACCTAGACATCACATTTTAAGGAATTAGCATCACAATACCCTAAATGTCTCCCCTGTAGTAAAAGCCCAGTAAAATGGCCTTGCAATTTTAGTGGTGATGATAAACTGGGAGACGCAGATAGCAGGCTCACTGAGCGTGAGACAAACCCTTACTGTATGTTCATTAGCATCCGTGAAGGTTCCCATCTGACGAAGAGGGAAACGGAGTACTGAGGCCGTTCTGCAAGCATGAGTGTCTTATTAAAGAAAGGGCCAGGGAGCCTCAAATTTGGCGAGGCTGGTCCACGAAGAGCTCCCACCTGTTTGTCTGGGCGCTCCTTTGACACAATAGGTCATGAAATGCAATATGGGCCTGTGCCTCTCTTTCTCACAACACAAAAGGCAAGGAGCGGATGAACTGCAAGATAAATGACCTTGACATTTGGAAAGTCTCCAGATTTCTGCACTATAAAAATAAACCATGCAAAGAAAAACTCCAAAGCCTCATGAGCCCTGAGTAGAACTTACACATGGGCAGAAGTAAAAGAGCTGCATTTCAGCGGATTAAAGTTTCTACTTAAACATCTTGATTGCTTCGCTAGCAGTGGCAGTGTAAAAAAGCAGTGGCAGAATGGAAAACCCAGAGCTAAAAAGTTGTGCTCCATGTTTGTACCTTCAATATGGAGGTGTTCCAAACAGCTGTGCACATGCTGCAGACAGCCTCCACTTTCCACAGGAAGTATGATGAGAACCACAGGAAGATAAAAACAGCCTGGAATGGCTTGAGGGAAATGACAACACAAATTAGACATTTACAAACATACCAGGAAACAGAAAAAACACCCTTTTGGGAAATTAGGGAGACAAACAGAAGCACATTAAACAGTCAGTGGCGTATTACTTATTAATGATTTAGATTTGCTTTTTTTTTTATTTCTACATCAATATTTGTAGGTGAACATAGGGGTATGTTGTTATAGACAGTAGGCCTCTGAGCAGGTCAGTCACCTGAGTGACAGCATGGACAGGTGTGGAGGTGCATCCGGGGAGAGTGAACCGCGGCTGCCTTACTATTGTTCTCAGTGGGTCTTTGATCTCACGTAGGCCAGAACCTCAGTGGGGAGTCCAGGCTGGGCCCCAGGCTACGGTTTGTATCGACTCAGCAGGGCTGACAGCACAAAGCGGAAGTGGGTGTGGGCGGGTGGGGACTCCAGCTTCCTAAGATCGCCTATGTGCAGCTTCAACTTAGCCTGACCTACACACTGAAGGGCGGTTGAGGGTACAGGAAAGAGAAACAACAGCTATTAAACAGATTTCAGTCCAACCACAAATTAAGAGTCAAAAATATATATTTTTTCTGACCTCTCATTTTACAATGAACGCATACATCAGATGATGCACAAAAACTTGCCATCAGCCATGGAGGTCATTCTTTTCTCTTCATGTTTTCCTGTTTTATCCACATTTATGTATTATGAAATAAAGATGTTTTCCAGGTAAAAATATAATTTCCATAATGACAACTCTGTTAAATATACACAAGTGTGCATGAAAAGATTTCTGACACAACCAGAAAACAAGTGAGTTTATTTTTGCAGTGTGACAGCTGTGCACACAGCCTTTACTTAAGCCAACCCTATAATGAACTTTCAAGTGTACAGTAAGTGGACAGGAGTGGCTTACAGCTAAAGAGAGTAATGTTTCTTTCCTGATGGTTCCCATCCTTGCCAGACTCTGCAGCAAAAAGTCATCAAGCCATTTAGCTTGAATAAGGAAAAAGAAAAATAACCATGAAACTAAAATAAAAACAAAAACAAACATTAGATGTAAAATAAATCCAAATGTGTGTGTACATGACTTTGTGTCTAGCTGTAGAATATGTGTTTACAGCATAATATTGTGTATATGTTCTCAGTAGCCTGAAAGCAAAGTCTCAATGTAGCGGCAGAGCAGTTGACTAGACTCACAGTAAATTGTGACAGTGAGCAGGGCAGACTGGGACAGCCCATCTTAGTCTTTAGCGATTGTGTTTCAGTGTGTTCGCCTGGCTCTCCCTGTGGTGCGGTGTGTTGTGGAGCAAAAAGCCACTGCTGGGAGCCACAGTGGAAGAGATCAATTGTACTCATTCCTGCCACCTGAGATTCAAGTGTTTCTGTAATACTGCACAGCTCAATCGATACTTAAGCAAGGAGCTGGGAACCAAGAGCACAGTCCATGCTTAGTGGTGGGATGACTCACACAGAGATAAAACATGTATTTACTCCTGTATATTTGTGCTCCCCAGCTGTGAGCAGTCTGCATGAAAAATAAGCCAAATGACTCATCAGGCCTTTATTTATTTATTTATTGTGTTTCCATTATTTTATTATTCAAATATTTATAATTTTATGATTTAATTTTGCAGCACATAGTTTAGTATTATTAATGTTATCATTTGGAAATTATTTTTTTTTTATGAAATCAATTAGATTATCATTTAGAATGTAATAATAATAATAATGATAATAATAATTTTCCTAAGTAGAAATACACCATATTTAAAATAGTACATGCAAACGAAGAATTTGTCATAATTAAGCAAGAATGTGGGAATGTTTTATTTTTCTTTTTGTTCTTTGAAGGAATCTCTCAGGAAGCCGATTTACTGCACAAACAGAGCTCAGGGGAACAGATGTGACTGTTAAAAAGAAAACAGGCACTGTGGGTAAGGATCATTTAGCTTCAACGTCTCGAAATCTAAAACGTAAATATTGGGGATTTCGGCTTTGTAAAGAGGAGGGGAGCGCGCCGAGGATGCTGGACAGAAATTAACAGATCCTGCATTGCAGGATGTGCAACGATGTGTTAAATTAAATGCAGCTGTTGAAATACAAAAGGGGAACATTTTTCACTTTGAATAAAAAATGCAACGCAAACGCCTTTAAAGTCGTCAACTGTATCCGGATAACCGAGCGATCGTCTTGACAACCTTCTTTGGAAAGCACTAACTAGCTCGTCGCTTTCTTAATACAAGTTCTATTTTCAACTGAAGACGACGAAGAAGAAAAATAACGCCAACTGCGCATCGGACACCTCCTGCTTAACTATCTGCTCCGGACACACCATCCTTTTACCCGCTGCGACGCGCTTCTTTCTTTCTTTCTTTCTTTCTTTCTTTCTTTTAAACCCTTTGTAAATAAATTGCAGAAGGGGGCCTTTTCCTTTCCACGGATACGCTTTGAATTTATCCGATTCTGTGGAACAGTCATTAATTGGAGATCTGGAGAACTAGCTATAGAAACTACGATGTTCAAACAGTGTTCATTTTAAATTAAAGAGCAGGAAAACTCACACCATCAGCACCCAAGCCTCCGTTTCTGTAGTTTGTGCACGGAAGTGTGGAGGCTGCACGTGAACACAAATTCTTTAAAAGAAACAAAAGTTGCTTATTTAATTTATTTTTTATTTCTGCTTTTTTTCTTATGTATAGTTGTTAGTAAATGTAAAGAGACGGTATTTTTAAAATGAGGAAATAAAAGCACACAAACACACAATGTTTCTTTTGGAAAACTGATGTATTTGATTATTAGAGTAAAGAATTACAGTATCTTAGTTGTTAGTAGGTATTAAAGTGTAGAGAAACTGGACCCATAAAGATCTTCCAACTTTCCAAGAAAGTGCATGTAACAGTCCGAAGGTTGTCAAACCCGATATATATTTATACTTATAAAAACACTATCATTTTGTCCCCTGGCCGTGATGGACTTCTTGTGAGAGCTTTATGTACATTTTCTTGCAAGGGAGCTTGTATTTCCACATCTGAACATATTTACAGAAGCTTCAACACATAACTTTGCACTTGATGTCAGTGAGGATGCTGGGACATAGCAGCAATGTGGAAATCCAGCTCAGATACTAAAAGTGATCCTTCCAATTTGATTAGCTGTCTCAGTTCCAAAATCCAGGAAACAGGCCAGACTGAATGTTCCTCTATTTGTAACCGTCTTGCTCTCAACAACAATAAAATATGAGCAACAGAAGATAGAAGAAAAAAAATGGAAGTAAACAAAAAAAGTAGAAAGTACAATACAGAGACTGTAACGAGAAAACAAATTAACACTAAATAAACCCTTGAAATGTAGCAAACTTCAATGTTTTGTCTTCATTAAATAAGATAAAGGTAAATAATAATCGGAAAGAAAGGAACTACAACATCATTTAGTCCCTTGCCTGAATTTCATTGTTTTGTCTTGATGAGGCGGGGTGGGGGGGATTCATGAACACACAGATGTTAGACCATCTACAGAAGATCAGTGTACATTATTTACAGCAAGTCTGTTCGCTTATTACAGGGCTAATGCATCACATGAACATAGACAGTTCAATTATAGCTACTACAGACAGAAAATAACTTAATGCCAAGGTAAGGTTATCTAACCAGATATTCTAAGTTTCAAAAGCACATTTTTAAAGCACCCATTGTGGCTTTAAAATAAACAAAACCTAATTGTTAATGCTTCCACTTGGTTTCAAGCAAGGTTATAATCACTAATAAATAAGCTCCTTAAAACTATAACATGTACATTGTACAAAAAAAGCAACTTGTCTTCACACTCATGTTCGTAAAGATTCAATGGCGAGCAAAGCAGTTCAGCTGATTTTATCCCTGTCTTGTTCTCTTCCTCTGTCTGTGTCTACATATGTGTACAGTATGCCTTTAGGCATCTTTATGTGTCTGTGCCCAGTTGAGGACATATACTAATTGGTGGCAATTTCTTTATTGTCCTCCATGAAGCGTGTGAACCGGAAGTGGGCCCCATTCTCTGTGTTGGCCATTTTCTCCAGACCAGCCAGAGCAGCATTGGGCTCCGTGTTGTGTAGCTTATCAAGGCTGCCTGTCAGGCCACCTATGGGAGAGCTGCCCCCATTTCCGACACCACCTGACATGGGTGGGATGCCTCCGTTCTGGATGACAGAGATTTCATTTGTCTTCATTGCGAGACCATTGGAGAAGGCCGCAGCATACTGATTCCAGAAACTGGTCGGGTCTCCGTTGCTTGCCCTTGATGCCATGTCCTTCTGGAAGATCTCGGGAAACTTGACTGGGTTGGTGCCAAGGAAGGCCATCGGGCCATCTACGGAGAGCCTGCGGCCACGTCTGGCAGGAGCGCTGTTCCACATGTGGGTGCCCATGTGAACCTACACAGACGGAGAGGGAGAAGAACAAAAGAGAGGAGGTGAGAGACAGAGCAATGAGCGGGATGAAAACTAGTGATGTTTACAAACTTGGCCACAAGAGCTGCACATGAGATGATGCAATGGAAAAAATAATAATAATGCTTGAGTGTGAATTAAAATAGCTTCACACCCTGAGTGCAGCAGATCAGTTAGCTGCCTATGCTATGAGAAGTACAAACACTGTGTAAACATCTTTTGGCAAGACTGATACATGCTGTTTAATCTGAACTTTAATTTGCTCATCTCACAAGGGGACCGCACGGCTGAAGCAAAAATTGCACTGTCCAGTTTCATTGCCCCAGCCAGTATTACATGTGACATTTCACCTCTGCCCATACCCTTTCTAAGAACAAGACAACATTCTGCTTGGACATTTTTGAAACACTGCTCCAAAATAATTGTATTTTAATGTGGCTCATATACAATAGTTTACACAAAGTTTATGAGCCTTTTTTAAAATAAACCATACCACTGTGAGATATCGCTGTAAGTCTAGTATCATCCAACAGCCTGAGCTTGATTCTTAAATCTTTTAGAAATAAAAAAACCCCAAACAAACAAGAAAAAAACATATGCCCTTATTTCTCCACTAGGAATTGGAGATTGAGACATTCAAAAATAACTAACATAATTGTAAATTAAGGCCACATAATCCCCCAAAATCCTAAAGATCACTAAGCAGATCTTTTTCTTGATGATTTAAGCCTGTGACATTTTTTACAGAATCCGTTATGGAAAAATACAGACTGACTTACTCACAGTGATTATACCTGATAATTAATTGTGTGCACTGGATCATTCTTAGCTGATCACATGCTGGAATTTCTCTCCAATAATTATATTACATGCATGATTCAGCTTTTCCATTTTTTTTTCTCTAAGAGCAGTTCCTTTCATTAATTATACCACATTACCACATCTTGATGCCTAATGCACTGACATGCCATATAAAATTAAATAGTAACCCTGAGACTCGTTTTTCATGAACATTCTCACGCACATACTTTTAGGAGGCAAATAGTTTGCTGGGTGTTTCGACATTTACCTTGAGGTTTCCTTTGGTGGTAAAAGCTCGGCCGCAGATGCTGCAGGCAAAGGGTTTCTCCCCTGTGTGGGTTCTCTCGTGGATCTGCAGAGCACTGGCGGAGGAGAAACACTTTGCGCAGGTATGGCAGAAGTGTTGCTTGGGAGTCCTGCGTGGTGGAGCAGTGGAAAGCACTGGGGATGTTGAGGCAGATGAGGTGACCAAGCCAGGGGGTACCTCCTTGTTTTCCGGATGAAGGTTATGAAGGAAACCATTGACTTCTGGTTTGCTTAGAGAACCGACAGATAGAAGAGAAGGAGTTGGGCTGGAGGACAGGCTGGTATTTGATGGCTCAAATAGCTGTGAGGGCAAGTCTCGCATTTGATGTGTTAGCATATGCTGCTTGAGATTGCCCTTGGTGGAGAAACCCCTGTTACATGCCGTGCAAATAAATGGTCTTTCTTTGGTATGGCTTCGATAGTGAATGTCCAAGGCACTCTGACAAGCAAAGGTCTTCCCACAGATGTCACAGGATGTATTCTTGATGGTGCTACGCTCACGGAAGGGGAAAATCATGCCCAAAGGGTCTTTTGGTGAACTGACAGATGTCAGGTCCAGGGCTCCAAGGTTGGAGGGATGTGAGTGCAAGAGGCTTATACTGGTGGGGTCTGAAGATAAGGCCCTTTGGTGCCTTTCTTCGAGGCTCGGGGATTTGTGTGGTTGTGGCTGCATGCTAGTGGGTGATGGCGCCTGCATGGAGGAGGTAGATTCTGACACCGCTGGACTCCCGGCGCTTTGGCTTTCAACATCACCTCCCAGAGATGAGGAGTCATTGGTGAGACAGTCACCTTCAATTAAGCCATTTGCAATAGCCTTCATCTGGATCACATTATGTTCCTGCATTTCATTATTATATTCTTGGCCATTCCTCTCTTGCCCTTCCTGGGTAGCCATTTCAGGGGGAGCTGGGGAGTTACATAGACTGTCATGGGAAGCATCAGCAGATCTGGGTGTATCTGGCACACTGCTGTCTGGACCCTCTTCCATTCCTTCAGTGTTGTCATCAGAAAAGTTGTCAAGATCATCAAAGTTTCTCTCTTCAAATGAGCCAGTATCAGAAGCCATGGACTCTGGATAACTCTCTGGCAGAGGGGTGTTGGGGATCTGCCCACCCATATGCATACGGATATGTTGCTGTAGAACGACAGCATTCGTGAACTTCTTCTGACAAATGGGACAGGAGTGTTGAACTCTAAGAGGAGGCATGGCCCTATGAACACTGTAGTGGGTTTTAAGATTTCCCTTGGTGGTAAATGCCCTGCCACAGATTTTACACTTGAAGGGCCGTTCCCCAGTGTGAGTGCGATAGTGCATTTTCAGTGCACTTTGGCAGCTCAGCACCCGGTGGCAAATGACACATTCATTTGGGTCTTTCACCTTTCTATCAATGTTCTCCACAAGTTGTTGTAACTTGGATGTCTCCGATCCCTGGAGAGGATCCAGAATGCCTACAAAAGGGAACTTAGCCTTGAACTGATCAGACATAAGGGGCATGAGTGGGTTGGTCATCATGGGTGGGCTGGTAGAAGTCGTATACTCTGCAATGCTTTCTGATGCACAACTCACATTTGTCATGAGACCCAAAGTCTTGCTGCCTTCGTCAGTTTTTCCATTTGAGGTAGGCAGTGTTGCACCTTCACCCTCTTCAGATACACCATCATTACTTTTAGCTGAAGGCTCAGTGGCACCTGAGTCACTCTTTGCAGTAACAGAAAGACTAGTTATGGCTATTGAATGATCTTCCTTTTTGATGAAATGTGGCAGGCTTGGCATGGTTGGTGGTAGCAGCATGCCGACTGATGATGTCAGAGTAGGCAAAACTGGTTTACTGTCAAGCCAGCTGGTCACAGGTTTCTCAGGTGGTATAGACATGCCGTATGGAATGCCAGTGCTTGTTGGTATGTTGTCTAAATGCTCAGGAACAGGGTAAGGGTTCATCTGGATATGAGGGTATTTTTCTTTATGACGCTGAAAATGCACCTTCAGGTTACCACGAGTGGAGAACCGGTTGCCACAGATATTACACTTGTAGGGTCTCTCACCAGTATGTGAGCGCAGGTGAATTTGCAAGGCACTGTCGCTCCCAAACACCTTGCCACAAAACCTGCACTTATGTTTGAAGAAAGCATCATCAGAGCTGCTCTTATGCTCAAATGAACTGACATTTGGCGGCTTGTCTTTTCTCTGCTGGGCCAAAGCTGCTAAAGAGTTGAGGTCCTCTACAGTGGTGCCAACACTGGACAGAGAACTGGAGAACATGGGATTTCCAGGTGGGGGTTGAGGTAGAAGGGGATTCACGGCTGAGCTTAACAAGCTACCTATTCCAAATGCTGGCGTCGATGACTTTGCTAGTGAGGAGCTGCTTAGTTGAGAATGAAGGCTACTCATAGGAGTGGGCCTTTTGTCAGAGGATTGGGGATTGATTGTTGATGGCCCCAGTGTGGTAATGCTCTGAGATGTCTCACTGCTGCTTGGGTTGGACTGAGGTAGCTGTGCTGCTGCAGCCAGCTGCTTTATGCTGCTAATACTGGCCGACTGGCTGGCCAGGTTCTGTGCTAGGCCTGCGGCTGCCGCCAGCTGTTGAGAGAGATGTGAGCTGAGTGTGGTCAGGGGGCTGGCAGCTGGCCCCATTGTGCCGGGAGCAGAAGTTGGAGGTACCTGTATTTCTGGTGATTGGGAGGCTAGTAGCAGTATCTGATGGCGAATCTGTTCAATAAGCTGAAGCTGGTGGATCTGTTGCTGTTGCAGGGCTAAGAGCTGCTCCATTAGTGCTGGCACGGCCACCCTTGGTCCTCCAGTCGAACGGGCTTCTTGGGAGAATTGGGCCACAGCCACTTTGGTGCTCTGCAGATTTTCAATTATGACATTGCTGTTGATCATGGAGAAGTTCCCCAGTTCAGTTAGGTTACTGAGCTGAGGTAGTGAGGCAGAGATAGCTGAAGTACCTACTGCGGGGCCAGAGGTGCCTCTATCAGCATGGCTGCTGACTGTATTAATGGGGCTTCCGCTCTCTGTATGACTGCCGTCCTCTTCGTGACCACTGCTCATTCCGGAAACGTCCACGTCCATGGATTCGTCTTTTTCAAGAGTGTTAGGCTCCAAAAGGTCACTGCCCTCTGTTTGATCAGTGTTATTAGCTGTGTCATTCATCTGGTCATCGGGATTATGAGGAGGAGACCCAGGCGAGAAAGTTCCGACAGGGGAGGCAGGATTTTCATTCACTATCAGAACTAACTGATTCTTAGTGCAATTCTTCTGGTGTTCCTCAAGATCTGATAGTTCAAAGAACTCAGCACAACATCTGCTACAGACATGGGCGTCTGACTCCTTGCAGGGGGGGTCCTCGGAGCAAAGTTCTGTGTCCCCTGAAAAAGAGGAAACAGAGGATTAGCGATTAGAAATGTTTTGCAGCTGAAGAAGCAGATTTATCTTCTTGAATTCAATTGTTGTTAATCTTAAGTTAATCAGTTTTAACACCTATCCTTCTGATGTGTTCACGAAAAAAGATTAAAAGGCAACAGTAAGCTGGCAGAAATGAGGAAAGACCTTATTCAATGTAGTGGCCTCTGAAACATGATAAGAGGGGATACAAAATCAATGGGAACTACTCAAATATTGGTTAAAAGTGATCTTTGAAGATGTACATCTGGGTTTCATCAGGCCAACCAAAGGTAATCATTTTCTCTAGATAATCCATCAAAATATAGAATAGAGTGAAGTCAGGATCATTGGGTCTTAATGAAATTTCATAGAAAAGCATTGATTTCCTATATTCCATGCCCTTCAAAGTCTACTTGTCCACTCGGTGCAAATCAAGCATTTGAAGGACTTATTAGACTTTCAATTTGCTGTCAACTTTGCTCATTTTCAGCCAACTACAGGCATCTTGGACAGGTTATCTATGTCACTAAACTAATTTGTATCCACTCAGCCTGCAATCACAGTGAGACAAGAACAACAGAGCCTGTGGCACCACATCTACTGCATATACACAAGAAAGCAAAAACAAAGAGGAAGAAATTCAAGAAAGAAGTTTAAGGTAAACAGTTACTCAGTTGATAACCAAAAAACATGAAACAAATCTGCCATCTATTACAAGAATAAAAATATTTATTATTCTTAAGACTTTTGTTTAAGTATTGTCCAATAAACCCAAAAGTTAAATCCAAGAAAGGACAGTTATCGGTGAATTCATTTAAGGAAAAAAAAATGCCTGAAAGGGATTAAATAAATAAATAAATACTTGGTCAACGCTAAAGAGCAGTGTGGCATATGAGAACGCATGCATCACAAACTTGCCAAAACTAAGAAGGCAGACACACCAGTTCATAGAACAAGCATAACAGAAACTTCTCTTGTTACTTAGACAAAAATTCTAAAGTAACGACCACATTCCAAATGCGCACTGAAATAGGTTTTGAAATTTTCCATTTTAATAAACAGGACGAGTCAGGGAATGAAAAGGCAAGACGACACCCTGCCCCCAGAGCCACTGCTGTGCTCCAGACTTTCCTTATTCATTTCCCTCTTTGTCACACTAAAATCTCGCTATTTAGCATACAAGTTGATTTACAAATTGCATTTCTCTATGAATCCCTT
This sequence comes from Copadichromis virginalis, assembly GCF_057382275.1. Taxonomy (NCBI): domain Eukaryota; kingdom Metazoa; phylum Chordata; class Actinopteri; order Cichliformes; family Cichlidae; genus Copadichromis; species Copadichromis virginalis. The sequence continues at coordinate 9,748,539 of NC_140618.1, forward strand.
TCATTGTGCCTCTGGCCCCTCAACACTTTCATCAGGGCCAAGAATTCATTTGCAAATGAAACCCAGAGAAGTGCAGCCCTGCCCCACAGAGAGACAGGATGCCTTCCCATTGTTCACACAGCATGGGAGCGGCGGGGATCGTCGGCACAGCCTGGCCCTGCTCATCTCAGTCGACTCAAAGCAGATCCTGTTTAATTCAGGGATTATCTCCCTCAATGTTTCTCCGCTCAGAGACATCAGATAACGCAAAGTTGCCATGACAGTAAACCCCGGCCCTCACACCACCAAACCATGCAAACAGGGAAGACTCAACTTTAATGATAACTTTTCATGTTAAATCCCCCCCCCCCCCCCCCCCCAATTCCACCCACCCGTCTACCTACACCCCAAGCGTTAATTTTGAAAAAATGTGTTTGATTCATAGTGTGAGAAATGTGAGGATTAAATAAACACCTTTTCTCTTTTCTCAAGGTTCACTGTACACAAATTAGTGTGAAGAAAATCAAATCATATGAAAATGAGCAGGATGAAAATAGAAGAATATAGAAAAAACAAAAACTTTTGCCTGACTTTTGGAAGATGCAGAGTTATTCATAAAAAATAAAATACCTGAGTTTTCACTGTGTGTGTGTCTGTGTGTGCAAATCTACACACAGCAGAGAAAAAGCTCTACAGTGGAATTTAATTAATTCACTATTTAACTCACAAACATAATAAGTGTGTTTCTTTAATTGAATAAATCCTAACAAATACTAAAACATTATTTTCTGTACAGTGCATTTTCAAAAATTGTGCACTTTCAAATTATTTAAACTTATCAAACAAATGCCACAATAAAACAAATGCATGGATAAAATACAACTATCGCTAGAATATAAAATTACACTAAAAAAAACAGCAAAGACAGATGAGCTTTCCCCCAAAATGTACATTTCTATACTCTAACTAAGGAACTGCTAAGACTCGTCATCAAATTGCAATGCAGCAAGGGACATTGTCGTCTTCCGAACTCTATCACAAGTTTAAGGAAAGCCAATGGTAAAAATGCCTTTACGGCTGTACAGTGTAAGAATCATTTCACCACCAACTGCATATGACTTTTTACACTGCCAAAATATGTCTTTACTTGATGACCGAAAAAGGATCAAAACTGAATTAATGCATCACTACAAATCCACTGTCCACATAAGACTAGGAGCAAACAGCGCAGATGCTAGCATTAGGCTTAATTCCTAAAATAGCAAGGATTAACTTCAAATTACAATTAAGATAAAGTCAAGCTGGTATGAAGAAAGACTGTAAACTTCGATAGAATGTCTATCAATAGCACAATGTAAGTAGTGAGCAGAGCTAAAGGGCGTTAAGGCAGACAGCAAGAGGACGGAGCCTCAAAGAGATTGACCAAAAATCTGAATATGAGAGACAAGAAAGTAAGGATTAGTCAAAAAAGTTGGAGAGCTTTGAGAGATCCTACATTATTTTTTCGCAGGGGGCCTCTGTGAGCGTCTTGACACTTGTAACTTCAGGAGGGTTTCTGCTCACATCTTCTCCAGCCCTCAGGACTCATCCCACTGAACACTAGATGGGGTTCCACTAAAGCTGCCGTGGTCCAGGACAAGATTCAAATCTCAGAAGCTCTGCCCCGGTGACATGGTTAAAGCTTAAGGGGAGGGAAAAAGGCAAAGCAAGTCCTTCAGGCTACACCTAAACTCACACCACATAAACAATGGCAAAATGACAAGCGAGGCACTCTGTGTTTGCAGGGAGAAACAGCGCAAAAGGGGGCTGCCCTGCCAATCTCTCCTCTAGGGGGGCCACTCTGATAGGGCATAAGGGGATGGTCACAACATTGATAAGGCCCCACAGTCAAACACACTCTTAAATAAAAAAGCTGAGGCCTTGCTGGGCTGCCTGCAGCTCTCATCAGCAGGGTCAATGGCAAGGCAGAGAGGAACACAGTGAGCCCTGAACTCTGATCACCTCCAAACAGAGGGACGCTGGCAAAGGTTAAAACAGCTCAACATCCCACCCTCTGTGGCTCTCACTCCGACCTCCCAGTAACTACAGCCCTGAGCATCACTGATATTCAGCTACAAATACAATGACTTTCTGTTTCCCTTTCTGCTACCAGAACACTCTAGAAAGACACACAACTCATTTATAATGAGCACTGCTTCAGCTAAATAATCCCAAACTTAAAGACAACATGGTCATACTCTTATAATTACATACACAAGACACTTGCAACTATTTTAGCATATGGCCTAGACATAATTAGGAATTTTTGCATTCTGCAGATGGGTTGTTGAAACAAGTGACTTTCCCTCACTCCCCTTTATTAGATTTAAAGGAAATTTAGGGGAAAGAAACAGCACTCAGGGATAGACAAGGTTTTGCATTAATCATCAAGTTCCTAAAATCACGTGAAACAGCGTTTCAATGCGTGACTTTCTCCCGAAAGGAATATTTATTTTAAATATTTATTTGAAATGCACATGCTTTTCAGGTTGTGCTAAACACAGTGTGCTGCACAGATTTTTTTATTTCCTCGCATGAAATCTGTAGGCCATTTTTCTAAAAATTTAAATCAAAAGATGTATTTATTTTTAAATTGCAGAAAGTATAAATTTTGTGCGGCAAAATTCGATCACACTGCGCCGAATAACAAAGTCGGGGCTTCTTTCCATTTATGAACATTTATGAAATTACTTAAAATATTAATGGATATTTTTTTCCTCCTAATGAACGCATGACTGAAAAGTCGGTCAACAAAAATACACGCTGCAACGTCCTGTAGCGAAATGAAAGCTTTATTTATAACTATTCTACAGTGATCTGAAACGCAGTTTTATTAGTGTCTTGTTTGGCTCGAGTATTCCCCTTTTCTACAAAAACAAAGCAGCTTGCAATTAATTATAACTTTACTGGCTTATGTTGGCCTCTGAAACTCTGAGAGCTCATGCAAAGTCCTGAAAGCCACTTTGTACAAACTCATTTCACATTTTAGGCACCACATTTCTAACAAAGCATTCTTACTGCAGTTTTTTCAAAGGTGTAAGATGGTCGCATTGGCTACAAGTCCGCAAGTTAAAATTAGGAAATCGGTTTATCTATATCGACATGAAACTATCTTTTGGACGAATCGGTTGTGTATTTGTGGAGACAGAATGGCCGAGACAAAACTTCAGTTTCCCAAATATTTGTTTTCTTCTTCTTCTTCTTTTTTATAAGAAAAAAAATTGCCTAAAGACGGGTAAACTAAAGAGACCGTCACAGGAGGAACTGGGAAAGATGTTTGTTCATTAACGTTCTCCGGCGCACTCTGTCCTCCTTTCATCTTACTTAAAAAAAAAAGAGTAACAAGCCATGGCGTAGACTGTTGATATATTTTCATAAAAGAAGGAGATATCTGTACGAGTTTGCAGCGCAAAGTTGAAGCACACGGAATACGGTATTTGTCGGTCCGGGACCAAAGAAAAGTTGGGAGTCCCGACAGGGGCGACAGGGTGGTCGATGTCGAGGCAAGACGCCGACCGCTGAACGCAGGGAAGCCTGAGTGCGAGCGGAGCGATTATTTATTTATTTAAAACGCGCTAAAGTTAAGATTAAAAACTTTTGAAACTTTTAAGTCACACCGAGCTCAAACCCAAAGAAAACGCACCATATCTGTGTTCTCATATTTCACTTATTAACCGCCTAGAACTGAGTTTTAACCTCTGATAATAAAATAATCAGCGCAGAAATGTCAAGTTACCCCAAATTGTTCTTGGTACTTGAATAATGGGAAATTCGTGGAAAATCGGTGCATCAACTTTTGTTAAAAGTCGACCATACTTTCATCAAGAAGTCACTTGAATTTGTAAAGAAATCAACAAAAAACTAACAGCATAAACTCCAATTCAAAGTCTTCCTTAACAGTGAGAGTTGACCGCGGACACAATAAAAACATCGCTTAAAAGAAAGAAAAATTCACGGTGATTGCATAAAAGGAGCGTTGGGTTACTTGGACTCACCATTGTACTCCGATAAAGGCAGATGAGGGTCGGATTGGAAGTGTTGAGGCTTCGCTTGCTTCCTCCGCGACATGCTGGCTGGCACATCAGCAGGCAAAGAATAAAAAAATGACTACAAAACCTTCTAAAAAATTACGTAAATCGAGAACATCCACCGCGCATGTGCCCCGTTATGATTATCAATAATGCTCTGCGATTAATCATACGGGGGCTTCTTTGAAAGGCGATTGGCACCTTGCCAGCCCCCCTCCTATTCAAATGAAGTCTCTTTAATCAATTAGCTCCTGATTTGCTGGGGACTCTTGTCTCTCTCTCAGCTCCCACCCAATGAGTTGATCCGTATGAGGAAGAAAGGCTGGGTTTTCCAAACTCCCTTTAGATACGGTTTAACCCCTTCTGTTAGCCAAGTCAAGGCTTATCTTGACTACTACAGGGGAATGTCAGCGTCTCGAGTCCATGCCCGCGACAGTATCTTTCAGTCTTTTGCAGTCATCACAGTTTATTTTCTTTCTTTTTTCCTTTTCCCCTGTTGATGTGGATTGACGGGACGCTCGCAACTCAAACCTTCACGATCTCCAACCAACTTTAATTTCACTACAACTCGGTAGTCCGTTCTCCACTCTTGCGTAAAGATCGCTGTAATACAGCTCTTGTTGTGTGCACACCGACACCTACTTTCTGAAGAGTTTGAAGCGAAGCTCCCGGTGCGGTAAAACGCAACGTCTCGCCAGCATGTTCCGTGCGTAAATGGCACCGTTACGCGTTCCCAAAAGTCCAGAGTGAGATCCGACGTCCCAATCACTTTGATTTGATTATTATTAGCAGAAAGAGGGGTTACTTACTAACACGTTTTCATCACACACTGCGTTCCGCGAATAAACAAACTTTGAGGGCCCGTGCGGCAGTGGGACAAATGTGGAGCCCGGCCCATCGAGGATCTGATTGGTCATCGGGCTATTCAGTCACGTTACCATTCACCTCCACCTCCCTCTCCCTCGCTCCCGCTCTCTCTCTTTCTCTCTGATTGAGCACAGCAGAGCCAAACGGTTTGTGCGCGCCGGGATGATCAGTGGTAAAGAGCGGAGAGACAGAAGTCTGTTCATCTGAATGGGGATAAATTAAGCTTTTAAATTCTTCCCCAAACACTTTTTTAACGAATGCTTGCCTCATATCCATGTCACGCGGACTAATCTATATTTCACATCATGCATTTGGAAAAAAAAAACCCTAAACTTTTCTTTATATATTCACCATCCACTGGGTTGTTTATGTTGTAAAATCGGCATGAATTACTGCATAATGTCCTTATCAAAAGTTAAATGTTTGGCCTGTTGATATGTTTTATTTTATCATAATGGTAAATGTTTTTATTAGATTGACAATTGGCCAATATATTTCAGCTGATAACGGCAAAGCAAATAAAACGATGTCTTAATCGAGCCTGTGGATTACAGAAGTTACATTATTATTATTATTATTATTATTATTATTATTATTATTATTATTATTATAAATAATGCATTAACAGGAGTGCGCATTCACTTGGGATGCTTAAGAGGGCAAGAGATCCCACAGGAGCTTCTTGTGAGCGCTGAGTCGAGTAGATTTATTACCTGAAAAAGATAAACGAAGCTTTCAGTCAGGCTGATTTTGAGAAATGAAGATAATAATGTTACTATAGGTGATGCCTCGGATGCCATTATTTTTCACTGAATATTTAAAGAGCAGCTGCAGGCTAGATGGATCTGGTCCTCTCTTGTGTCAGATATCTTTTAGTTTCGACTAGCCTTACTATTTACTTATTCATGAAAAAAGGAAAGAGCAGAGGGAAAATCAAATACCTCTGATGGCCTTAGTGATCTGCTTTATCAATGCGTTAGGTCGAATAATTAAACAGCACACATAATTTTCAAATGGAACATTCTTTTCTTCTTCTTCTTCTTCTTCTTCTTTTTTGGGGGGAGGGAGTATCAATTGATGCGTAAACTGTCCACAAACCTGGGGACCAGATCGAAATTAAAGCTGTGACTAAAAAAAATCAAAGAGCAAATTATCATTAGTAGGGGAAAATGTGTATGTGCGCGTGCAGTTAAAAAGCCCGTGCAATTATATGCAGGAAACTTGAAATTGCTAGGAGAGGAAAAAGGGGTCTGCAATATTGTAATGTCCCGGGCGGAAAAATCAATGGCCAGTTAATTGATGTGAGTGTTGGTGTGAGATTGTAAACAGGGTGATTTGCAGCCCAGCCGAGCAGGAGACATTTTAAATGGGATTCACTCGGGACGGTTGAGGATACAGTGTTAACAGTCATGGGCTGAATGACACAGGCGGACACAGTTTGGGGACCCAACAGATATAACTCAGTGCCAGTGCTTGAAAAAGTTTTAAACTGACTTAAACGTTTTTTATTTCTTTTCTTTTTTCAGAGGCGTGTGTCTGCCTGAATTATTATTTATTATCTGTTGAGTGAGAAAGCGGGAAAAAATAAATATTTAACATAAAAATGTTTATCATACTAATGATAATGATATTAAGATAGAATTATTAATGTATATTTCCTTTTTTAAAAAAAAACTATTAAAACCTTTGGTTAACGGTGAATGTAATAACCGTTTATTTAACAGGCGCATCAAACAGTTTCTTTTTGTCACTGTGGGGGGAAAGTGCTTTCAAAGAAAAGTGACAGAAGCCTTTGGCGCATAAAAAGTGCGCATTTGTCGGTTATGCGCAATCAATGCTGCGCGCACCATATCAGAGACGGTCTGTCGTGGGTGTCATCATTCACTATTATCACCGACACGTCGTGATTGATCACGTAGCTCAGAAACACTGCACGTCTGAGCGCATAATGCGATAGTTAAAGCGAGGAATCTACCAAAGCGCAGTTGTTAGTGATCCTCACACTCTGTATTTCTAACTAGAAAGCCCCCTTTTTTCTGCTTATTCAACACGTGGTGGGTTTCTATTCACGGTCCTGCTCGACTCGATGCCTAAAGAATTACAACTAGCTGGATTAGGCCTTCATCTAGGTCAGCTGCACGTGTGTGCGCGCGCGCGCGCGCACACGCGCGCGCGCGTAGTATTTGTGATAACAGTCGCACAAATGGCAAAAAGAGAGAGCGGACAAAACTCAAGGTTTTACAAGAAAGCAGAGTCTCGTGATTCCAGTATGTATGAAGAGGAGTGGAGTCCCTGATTAACAGGGCTGCTGCTTACATGGACAATAGGTTTGATTCATATGTTATGAGTAAAGAGCCTCTATTAAAAAATACCAAAAAGTTATAGAGATAATATTAAGAAAGGGCCTTTTTAATAATAACAAATACAATCACAAACAACCATAGGCTGAAATTCCCTAAAATGTTTTATTTTGTGGCAGGATAAATAAACTAGTACATTATTCCTTCTTTTCTTCATTAATGACAACTGATGAAGTCAATGGTCCCCCTCATTCCCAGAACAAATATCAAGTGCCTGGCATTATTAATGGCACCATGATGTCTTTACTAAAGGATTATGAGCTTGATTAAAGGGATTGTTGTAAGATGGCCTCATGCTCAAATAAAGAAACAAGGCCATATTTTCCTTCTACCAAGTCACACACTCTGTCACTGTATGACTCTTAACAGAACAGTACTGCTATGTTTAGGGTGCCCAACCTCAGTATTACTCAGTATTTGAGTTATTCCACATTAAGTCTTCTAAAAAACCAAAACGAATAAATAAACAGAAAAACAATAACAAAAAAAAACCATATCTAAAGTTAATCAGATTATAGGGCTATGGGGAAAGAAAAAACACTCCAGCTAGAGCAGAAATTATTGGTTCATTTACTTGAAGTATGAAGTGAGATTTCTTTGTCTTCCAGACAATCAGAATGCAGCATTTAGCACTGTTTTGCCACCAAAGGAATCCCATTGAAAAATCGCCTGCATTAAAATTCAATACCTGCAGCAGCACCGACTAGCCTCCATTAATTAAGAGATCAAACCCTTTCCATTGTCCCCCAGCAGCCCTGCCACCACTTGTCCCACAGATTGTTTTCCCCCATTGTGCCCTCTGACATCTTCCTGCAGCATCGCCCGATATCAATGGGCCGTGTTTGTTTTTACATTATCTCAGCTGCAGTTACAGACACCCCCTTTCAATCTCATCTTGTTTGAGGGAAAACAAGCAAACATTCAAGGGTGTCGCAGAGGTGCTAGAGGTCACTGGTCCATCACACATATCCTGCATGTCCAGGCTCTGTGTGTGTGTGTGATTGTGAGTTTGCATGTGCCACTGGTACAGCCATCTGTGGCACAAACACTGTGAGTGATTGTGTTTAAGCTGTAGCTACTCAGGTACAAGTGTACTAGTGTTAGGAGATGTGTGCCAATGGATCCTTGACAAAGAGCTTCAACCCCCCCCCCCCCCCCCCCCCTCCCTCGTTATTAGTGAGAGAGGCCAGGCTTCAGTGTCTTTCTGAATGGTGTAACTGGACACCAAACATTACAGGCGGGATGCACTCAAATGTAAAACTACATTTGCATCCTTTTGGATAGTTTGCAAACACTAGAATACTTTTGTTTCAGATAAAATATAAACACAGCACAATTTAGAAGAGATTAAAACTTTATGATAGTATAACTTGCTGCATTCTTGTATTAAAAACAATTAATTACACTTTTCAATTTGGACAAATTCAAATCATAGTTTGTTTCGCATCAGATATGACTGATTATTAACTGATGATTCTTATTTATAAATAGGCGTTTAAATAGATATAGATAAGTAATATACACAGCACTTGAGCAAAACGAACCTTTAGCTTTAGTTCACTAAGTTTATTAGCTTTATGGCTGTTTCTCATTACTGTCCACCCAAGTTTTTTTCTAAATAGATACACTCAGTCACAGTGATGCAATCGTTCAATCCTTCAATTGTTATCATACAAATTCACTTGATTGTATCTGATTAAACATGTTCGCTTGAGTTGCATTAACGACAAACACGGTGGTACTGGACGACCACCAAGACTCCCATTTTAGCTCCTTCGTATTCTTGAAAAACACATTGTGCTTTCATATGACATTGACAAATGATATTTGGATGAAGAGGGATGCTTAGATGGTTAGATGTTTCACAGAATGGAGCCGGATTACACTGACACACATCACTAAGGCTGGAGGTTATAGAGGAACCAAACACTCCAAACATCTTGAAGAAATTACAGACATCACCCACCGAAAGCTGAGTGTTTATGTATTCTTAAGAACCTGGAAGCAAAACTAAAAATTACACATCGACTTATCCCTACATTACTTCACACGCTCGTAAACACAGAATATACAGAATATACACATGCAATGTCTGTGTCACAGCCACAAAGCAAGCCGGGCGGGTAATGTAACCACACACAAAGCAACGTGCAGGTAACCACCGAGCCAGCAGACACGCCACGTAAAACAAAAAAAAAAAACAAAACACACACATTCTTACAGTAAATACAGCCACAAAGTTGAAACATATCAAGCGGTTTATTCGCAGTGACTCTGGGCACAAGATGTTTATCAACTGCCGCCAGACAGCTGTGTTGGTCGGCCAGCAGTTAACTGTGTCTCAGACAGCCTCTTATTGCTATTGATAGTTAGCATCAGTGTCCTGGCTGAGGAATGTGACTGCTATAGGCAAACACAAGCTATTGATCTTCAGCCTGTCCCTCACCGGCCTGGAGCTACAGAGGGAAAGAAATGGGAGTGGAGGCCGGGCGGAGCCTTCAGACTCACTGTCTGGCACCTGGGAGAGCTACTGGTGGTGCTGGTCAGGGGTGTATTGAGAAAGATCTCACTCCTTTAGATTGCTGCTTTGTGTTCAAATTAACAGCCTGCATCTATTAATGAAGCATTAGCTAAATTATTCATTTATAGTCCCATTTTAAGTCTTTCATTTTAAGGCCACCTAAAGAAATGCATTTCTTGTCAGTTTTTCTCCAGTCAATGAAATTTTTAACTTCCTACGTACTTTGCATCTTGTCTCGTCCCCCTTTCATCCTTTTTGTTCAGCTTTTTCTTAAATTAATATCCTCATTCGTTTATGTATTGATTGATTGATTGACTGGAATAGAGCAATTCACTTTGGTGCACAGTGCTTTCAAAGCGGCATTTAAGCTCACCGCTAGCAACATTCAATTCATTAAATGACTGCTTCAGATTGTGCCCTGTTTTCTTTATATTTCTCTATATATTCCCAATAAAGAAATCACCACCAAATATGATGCCTTTCTGTACTTACCGTAATTGCTCTTTAAAACAAGCACAAACACACATGAGACTGCACTGGGGTTTCAGTGGTTCAAAATGAGGAATCTGTCGGGAGGAAAAGTGTTGCAGGCTCTATGTGAGGTCTTCTTATGTGTTTGCATGTGTGCTCTTGAGCTTCCTGTGACCACACGAGAGGGAACTAAATTTAAGCTGGTGTTTGTGTGTATGCCTGTGTGCTTTAGACTGAAAAACAAAACAAAACAGAGATACTGTATGTATCTCTGTTTTTATCTCTGTGTTTATTTACCCACATAATATGTAGAGGACAAAATTTCTGCAAGTGCTGCATATATATGGCATTTTATTGTCAATGAGTAGAACTGAAATTAGATGGCATTTCGTTATAGCTCCACTGTTGTTGCACACCACGTCTGCACTGGAAAGGGGAAGAGGAGTGAAATCTGCCTGGAGGTGAAGGGGGAGGGCTTGTCATTCTTTATTTACCCCACTTGTGGAAGTCTAGTCGGATACGGGATATCAGAGAAGTCAGTTCCCTGATGACAAGCGAGAAGACTACCTTGAGGGGTAAACTCAGTCAAGTTATAGGACTGCCACCACTCCCCCACTTCCTTTTTCTTCACGACTCACTCTTTTCTCCCATATTTATGTCTCCTCTTGCTTCTTTTTTTCTTTTTACTATTTTCTTTTCATATTTTGCAAAGGAAGATATAAAACATAAGAATTACGTCAATAAATTTAATTTACTATGGAGTCGAACAAGGTATGAAAAGAAAATGAAAAAGTAAAAAAAAAAAAATCCATGTAATAATGAAAAACGCTTCAGTGCCCTTATTTGTGTTTGTGTGTGTGCGTACGCTGGAATCAAATAGTCCCTCTCCTGCTCTCTTAGCTCATTTAGACTGCATGTCAGACAGAATGGCAATCAGACTCTCTCATCAAACTCCATTGCCCTTTTACTTTTTCTCCTACCTCCTGGCTCATCTTGTTTGGTGAGTTGGTGCTTTTCAAACTCCCATCAAAGCGTCTGGCAAGGGGACACAACACAGCTTGCCTTACATTTTCACGAGGCCCACTGAGGTTCACTCCATATTCTTTAATGATGTTTTGGTACAGATAAAAATTACAGTCTTTTTGTTTCTCAGAGATCTAGCAACTTGATAAATACTTCTGCCTACTCCTTTTCAAACAAATAATGGAATGATATTTTGTAATGACTGTGAAGGCACATGTTTGAAATGTTTGAAATAAAAATGAACTGAACTGAGCATCTCATATCTAAAAACCCTACTACAGATAGGGTATGCATTCTCATCACTCTGGTATACAGCTGCACACATTCAGATGGATAAGGACAAATGTAAACACACACACACACACACACACACACACACACACACACACACACACACACACACACACACACACACAGGACTCTTTTCAAAGAAGTTTGCTTTTTTTATTACTTCCTTTCCCATTCAGTGGCCTCCCCACTTTCCACAGTGCCCTGGGTGTGCAGTGAAAGAGTCGTGCTTATTATGTGCTCCGGGCTCTCCAAACCCAGCTTTGTTTTGTCCAGATAGCTCTCTCTCCCTCACTCTCCTTCTCTGTCTCTCTTTAATATTCACAGTAAGAGTCTTGGCTCTCACAAGACGGCTGTTTTCCCAGTTTTCTCCCCCGCTAACAGCCAAGTGTGGCCCCTGTGAGTGTAAACACGAAGAAGGGAGGGACATCTCCTGACAAACATCTCCAAGGATGTGCCACCCTGCCCCGTGTCATTCATTCTCTACCTGGCACTGGAGCTAAACTGTTAACACTGAAGTGTGAGTGCCCGAACCCTAAAGGACTGCCAGCGGCTGCACATGCCTGGTCTACCTAAATTCACACTACACTCACATCTGCTCTTCACAGAGAAACGATGCAGTGTATAAGCACATCACAGAGTCTGTGCGTGTGTTGCAAAGGCAGAGCTGTTTGCAGAACTTCGTACGATGACAGAATAATAAGTAACTTAATGTACACATTTCTCATAGACCTAATTTGAGATTTCACACCTAATCCATTCTTAAGTATGCCTTGCTTTGTCCCTTACACTGCACTGAAAGCCCTTATATGTCAGCCTGTTCTGTCAGTGTGAGTTGTGAATGTGTCACCATGACAAATTCTTCTACATTAATTGCTTTTGGCAGTTAAGGTTATTCTCCCTTGGACTGTAATGTCTTCCAGGGGTCCTTTGTTTAACCAGGTGGCTAACGTAAGAACCACCTCTCACAGAGTTGATATCTGGAGAGTTGCACCCACTGGAGAAAATTGTCATTACCTTGTAGTTTAGTATCTGCCATTGGCAGCACAAGACTAGCAAACAGCATGAATTAGGAGCGGAGCTTATATTTAACCAGAAGATCACCCCAAACATTGATAAGGCAGTGCACTGCATGGCAGTCAGACCCCTGGTGATGTTAACAGCACTATGCTGTTATCACAGGTGTGATCGCTCACCAGCCCACAACCACATTTACATCTTAATTACCAGCCTAATCAATGGGGTTGCACTTTGACTTCATTTGTGACATTCTTGAAACCTCATTTAAGGTGTAAGAATAGGCCATCGTAAGTACTGGTGGTAAGAGAGAGGCACCTATTTTCACCGTGGGATACAAAGAAGATAAAAAGGGGCATACTCCTGAAGTCTCACAGGCGTGCTCACGCTGCACAGTGGGGTTGACAAAGTGAGCACTGGGAGATATTTATGATAATTGCATACTCCTCCCAAAATGACAAAGCAAATTGGTGAGACGTGCAGCGTATGACAGAAAACGGATAGCTTGTGGGACTTGAGCGGGGTGATTTAAATGCCAGGTGATTGAACAACAAACTCGCATTAAGACCTTATTGATGAGTTCAGAGTTTCATTTGGGATCAATAAGACGATTGGTCGAGGCTGAAGCCAATACATGCAGTAGGGAGAGACTGCGGGGTAGAGAGATGAGAGGTTATTGAACTGCTTCACCACAGAATAGAGAAGACACTGGGTTATGTTTATCTAAAAGTGGCCTCAGAGTAAATTCCTGCAAACAGCAACAACTGGAGGATTTTATCCAGAGGGGTGGCAGGATATCATCATACGGTGATGTCAGAATATGGAAGCGAGCAGTTTTTGTTAATCAGCTTGAAATGACGCCTGATTACAGATGAGAGCTCGATGTAAATGTTGACCATTGAGAGATTATGATTTGAGGGTCAAAATATTTTTAAGATGGAATTTAAACAGTCAAATAGGTTTCCAGCCTGAGTCAGAAACTCCACAGGTTACAAGTGAGCATGTGAAAACTAGTTAGCGAGGGAACAGTGAATTGGAAATGGTTAAAGTGGTTGAAAGTAGTAACAGACAAGCAGTGGAAACGATGAATAATCACCCAGCTTCTACTAATCCAAAAACACAAATGCCAGCTCAAAACATATGTAACACAACAACATCTGGTATAGTATAATTATTTGTGTTAAATAACATCAAGTTTAAACTCCACTGAGATGAGCTGAAGTAGATGAACAAGTACACGAGCTCAAGAAGCACTTGACTAGACTATTAAATGTCGATTTGTGCTGTTGTGGCTTGTTAAGTTACTTCTTCACTGGTGCCGAAAAGAGAAATTCACTATGATTGCTGAAGCCGGCTGTATGGGTGAGAGGCCTAGTACTGTAAAGCTTGAAGAATCACAGCTGTGTCATCACTCTCCTCCTACGGTGTGACAGATGATGCTAACAATGAACATTTCATCTTCAGCTGCAGCGCAAGCTCCTATAAGACAGAGATGAAGTACATGGGGCGAGATGAATTACAGCACAGTGATTTATCACGACAGGCCAATAAGAATAATACAAATGAACAATTAGCAAATTTAGCCTTAATTAACCGCTCCGAGACAAAAGACGAGCTTGTACAGCATGTGCGAACATGATTCGAAGTAGTCAAAGCACGGGGCTAATCTTCACGCAATTTGAGGAATATTACTGTGTTAATTAGGGTTAATTGAATAATTTGCCTCATTGCATACTGATTATGGATGTCAAACACAGAGGGGATATCTTGATTAAGCAGAATGTTCTGAATAAAGGATGTGTGTTTAGTGGGCAAGTGTGAAATACCTACAGATTAAATGTCAATCAAAAGCTTTTCAAAGGCACAAATATTATTCTTGAGCCTTAAAAACAAAGTATTTTTATGTACTTTTTGTATTTTGAAAGCCAGTCAGATGACTTTGATGGAGTAATTTATTCTGCAACACATTAACAGTTTCTTTAAACAGATGTAGTTCAAAAGAAGACAAGGAGAGACTGTGGTGTTTGCCTGGTTTGAACCATGCTCACATCACATGGGTTCTGTTTTTTTTCAGCACCTGATTTGGAAAAACTCTGTTTCCCACACAGTCTCCTCATGACTGATAATGCAATTTAACAGGCAATACAATACCGTGCGAGACCTGGATGACATGCTTCCCTCGTCTCAGCACTGGCTTGAGAATTAAAACCCACAAGATCTTTGGCACACATTTGTGCACTCCTGCATCCACACAAACAGATGCAACCAAAACAAATTAGGCCATATCTCATAATTCAATGTCACAAAATCTAATTGGTATCAGCCGAAGCCCGAAACCCTTAGAACTTTAAAGTTCCAAGGGCTTTTGGCTTTGTTCTAAAAATATACATTTTAGTTAAATAAAAAAACAACAACACAAACACATTTTGACATTATGTCAATAAGTGAAAACTGCAGAGACCTCCCTCCTCACCCTCCCAGCCCTACACGCATGCCTACAAACACAAAAACGTGCCCTTAAACCTGCTGAGAGAATAAAGCATACATTACACAGTGAGTTCTTAATTAGACGGTATATATGATGGCTGTTTGTATACGTTTAAGTTTATGTGTGTGTTTGTGTATGTATCCACAATGTGTGCGTGTGCTGCAGAGAAATAGGATGATGCCATCATCCAGGGAGCTGGCAGCAAATATCTGGTTAACAAATGATGATGTGAATACATGGCCTCATAAGTCTATAAATCAGATTCCCCCCTTACAAATTAATAGAGTTCACAGTTGACGGCTGAGGTGAGACATCGTAAATTATGTTTGGCACATGAAAATGAAGCAAAAACTGGAGGAGAAATAATAGAAATTTGCCCTGCTGTATTAGGATTATTGCTTTCCTAAAAAATGAAATATAAAATGATGGCAATAACACATTTAAATACTTTAGGACATTTTTCCTGATTACCCACTTACAGTGGAGAAAAAAAATCAGTTCTCGTGATCAAAATTAAATTTTTTTTTAAACAGAAGTACTCACTTCATGCATACTCTGCTTCACTTAATATTTTGAACTGTTAGTTCTTATGCATATATTTTCTATTGTCCCTGCATTTTCCTGTCATTGCAAATAGCTGCCAAAGAAATGGCAGAACAGGCTTCTTGGCACATGGCTTGAGGATGACATCAAAGACAGAGGAGGAAACAACAGTAAAAAGACTAAAAAAGGACAACAGAAACAAGAGAAATGTGGGGGATGATGGGAGGAGGGCTAAGTACCAGGAGCGTGTCAATGTGGGGGGCTAATGGTGGGGGTACCAAGGTTGCAAGCAATTTCTCTTTGTTATCAAGTGAAATGACTCTGCAAATATGACAATAAATCACAGTGGAAATCAATCTGAGAGGAGACGACTGTGAGCCACTGATAATGCATCAATCAATATTTAATGTTTAGACTTTAATTAATCCACAGGCGCCAAGCATTCTTTAAGTGACAAAGCACGAGGAGAGGGGGAAAAAACGAGCAGGGAGTGCTTTTGCATAGAATAGCTCTTATATCAAACTGAGACACTGAGCTGAGCGGCTTCATCAGTCGATTTCCCACAGCTTCCCAGTGTTGCTTCATTTCCTATTCTCTTATTTGCGAGACCTTGAAACTGAAGAGAATAAAAGTATGCATTTGGAAGTTAGATGAAAAAATGGAAATGCATAAATACCTTTACTGGGTATATGTGACACTGCTTAGGTGATGTTTAAAATATGTTCTGGATCCACCCAAAGTCCTAGGAACTACACTCAAAAAAGCAAAATTGGGTGGCTGTTAAATTTACAAGAGTCTAACTTGTAACTTGAATATAAAAATAATTTTATGTTTCTATGGTGAATGTAATTAAATCATGTACGATCTGCATGAAATTCAACAACTCAATACTAGTTCAATGTATTCTTGTTTCAATGACATGACGCAATCGAGCAAGAGTGGTTAGCTGCATGGACTCGCGATATCACAAGATCACGCGAGATTTCAAACCACAGGAAAATCACTGGGATTATAAGTGGCAGAAAAGCATAACCACAGCACTTTTTTTAACCTGTTAGGGACAAAAACATAAAAAAAAATTCTGCATTTAACTACGAAGTGACATCTCGGTGGCACTCGGTTAGCACTATTGCCTCATAGCAAGAAGGTCCTGAGTTCAACTGGCCACAGCCTTTCTGTGTGGAGTTTGCACGTTCTCTCCATGTTTGTGTCTTCCTGGGTACATGCCGCTCTGTACATGCAGTAGGGTTAGGTTAATTAATGATTCTAAATGGCCCATAGATGTGAGAGTGAACGGTTGTCCGTCTCCGTGCGATATAATGGTGACTTGGACAGGGTGTGCCCCACCTCTTGCCCTGTGACAGCTGGGATAGGCTCCTGCGACCAAGGGGATGGATGGAGTGACTAATGTTGGACTAATGTAATTTGCATGGGTTGGATCAACTTAATTCAAACTTAATTAAGTTGGTCCAATTCAAGTACATTAAGTTGGAATAACAGAATTGCATAATGGTAAAATAAAGCAATTTAATCACGTGGAAAACCTTTTCATGATTTCTTTTATGTTCATTCAAATAGTTATTGTTTTTGAGTTTAGATAACAGGCTGCTGCTATTTATTGTGTCTTTATGCACTTGAAATAATGTAAACTACTCAAATAATGATTGTGAGGTTTTGAAATTAGGTGAACTCTGCTCATAATGTAATGTTGTGTTTTGTGCCACATCACACTTGTCTGACCATACTAAAATGGAAAAAAGTTTACAGGTGTTTTTATTCCCTGTAGAGAGAAGGCAAGTTAAAAAGCTAGGTGTAATAGAAGAAGTACTTCATATGGGGTTCATAAGTTCATAGGGTGAAAACAAGGATAGTGGAAACAATGTAATTAAAGACATCAATAGAATTGTACTGGTTTGTACTTTCAAAATGTCCCTCAACATCATTATTGATCATTGTCACATTTGTTTTTCTGATGGTGCACACTGGGAATCTCTACCTAAGACATAATTGTTTATATATTAATATATTAATCTTTTGTAAATTAGAAATGAAGTTGGCGAGAATAAATATAATTATAATAAAATTATTTAGTGCATGCTATTGCTCCCATCTAAATAAACATATTTGGTAATGAGCATCCTTCTGGACAAAAGAATTAGAGGTATACTTGCCTATCTTTAAATATGACTTATTTGTGCAGTGCTCAAACTAATTCCTCAAATGCCTGTCCACATTGTATTATAGAAAAAAGTTGGCATTTAGACACATGCAGTTTAGTAGAAAGGAGACCATGTATGAAACTTCTGTTACACCCAAAACTGTCAAATGATGTAAATGCATGCTGGGAAGAAACTTCAAATCTAGTTTGACTATCCAGCAAACAGGTGCTACAGGCCAGTGAAAATAGTGGTGGCATTTACCGGTAGTATTGCAATGTATGGGATTACTTAAATACATATACTTTTTTTGAAACCAACATGGTGGCGCAACCAACGCTTATGGTGGCCTCTCCCACCAATGGATACGATGACATGACTGATGATAGAAAAAAATGTCATTTTTAACCACAAAAATAAACCGTTTTATTAACAAAAAGTGTCTGATTATTGTCCAGGTCTGATTGTTCACCTTTCAGTTTCTATCCTAGCAGGAGAATTAGACTGTAGTTTAAAACTTTAAGAAACTCATACTTTTTTTCCTAATTGTGGGAATGCAACACTTCAAGGCTGTGAGAACACTAAGCTCCATCTCAATAAACTAGCTGCCCAGGACTCCATACCTGCACACCGCTGACACTGCTGTAACGTCAAGATTCAGGAGCTCTATCGAACAAAAATCCCTGTCTGAACAATGCAACCATCAAGCCGTTATGAAAGACCATTTCGGTGCAGAGCCATGCTTAGCCCTCGCCCTCTGATCACACTGACACATCCCACAGGTACTAATTACTGAATCTACTTCTGGAGTGGAGTGACGAGAGAAATAACATGGAAGACGCTTGACATTTTGGATACCTGCCGCAAGACTTAGAGGGATAATTGGGACACAACTGAGAGGGAGGTCCACCAAGTCTGTTTCAGTTGATAAAATAGCTTTAGGTTACTCCCAGAGTAAGACACATCACCAAAAACATGACCTCAGGAGAGCAATGAGTGGGTCAAGGCAGAAAGAGAGAAGAATACAGGCATTTCAAGGTTAAGACCTACAAGTCTGTGGAAAGTTATTTTAGAAGTTCCTTGAGATGTGGATAAATGACTTAATCATAGCAGGTTTTAATAGTCTTGATTACACATAATACATGTTAACTCAGTATGCACAGATTTTCAGGTCTTTTATTTTGAAACAGGACTCTTCCGCAGCTGGTTTGAATGCACTCTAATGAAAGTGCAAAATGAATCATGGACGGGTCATTCTTGAAAGCAGTTATTTTAAATATCAGTTGAAGAAGTTAAACGATGATAACTGTGGCTGTCTTGTAAATTAGTCTACCCTATAAAGTTTTCATCTAAAACCAAAACACTTTCAATACATTTCTTAGTGAAATTGCTGCAAGACTAAAACAACATCGTTGTCATTTCAACATATATTGATCAGAAATGTAGAGGAGTTGCAGTGGGGAGAGCAGTATTTAACTGACTTTTATGACAGTTGTTAAGTCATTTCCTGAAGCTGTGGTTTATGCCTTTGCAATAACCTCCATGAATGATGTAATGAGAGATTATGATACTTCCTCCCTATTTTATGACCGCGCTACCTCTTCCTTCATGCCAGCATGTGAGCGCATGTACTCAAGTTAAACCAATACCAGTACTATCCTTGAATTAAACGTGCAACTGAATATTGGTCATTCTCAACTGATGTGGTTTAATCAATGAACACAGATAACAGGATGCAGTGTGTAAAATGAGCAATTAAATTTGCACATTTTAATTATAGTGTAATTATACAGTTATTTCTCAATTTTTCACAAGTTTTTTAGATTTGACAGTCTGAATCAATTACAGTGCCTTACATATTAAATCAAGAATGATTTTTAATTCTGATCTTTCTGTTCTGCCAATAAAAGAAGGTCTATTAGGGGTATTTTCTTTCAACCATCCAATAAGTAGTTCTGATATGCATCATATAGGCAATGAATGTTGTTTTTCCGCTCCGCTTGGCAACTTTTGCTGCTTCTTCTTAGTAAAGGAAAGATTTAGGGTGTTATCATTTTTTTGGTTCTGTTTTATGGAGATGAACAAATGATTCCAGGGAGCTGTGAACCCAGCAGTCTGAGATTTAATTTGTAAAAAAAAAAATGCCAATGCGATTAGCCTTATATACAAATATATATATAAATGTAGAAAAACAGATATACAGGCATTGATAATCACACATAACATATGTGTATAGAATTATACAACCAGTATATAATCAGTAGACAATTTACTGTCACATACCAGTTAAATATCCAAAGGGCCTTCTTAACTTTCTTTTTTATGCTTCTTCACAATAGTCCAGTGTTTGAGAGGAGCTAGACAGTTGCCAACAGAACATATCCAATTGGCCATGGTCATTAAAAAAGATGGACTAAAACAAGCTACAGTGAAACTGAGTTATTTAAGGGGGGGTGGCAGTGGAGCCACTGGTTGATATATTAGGATGTACCAGCGTGAAACACAAAGTGAGCAATAATCCAAAGTGTGAAATGCAGAAAGCTGTGGACAGGCAGGGCCATTCGAAGAGGCCAAGTATGACATCGACCCCAGAAAGACAGTAAGAGTGTGAGATGCATCTTAATTCCCCGAGACATATGTGAACATGTGTAACTGTATCATCAATTCCACCCAAAATGCCACAGGCTGACATGTCTGCAGCCGAGGCCACGTCTCGAGGTAATAGCAGCCTGCTGTCATCTCCTGTCACTCTCAAAAAGTGAACTGTCAGACGTGAAACCAGAGACTTTCGGCTGAGAAGACACTATTTGGATTAAAGGTACTTAAAAAAGCATGGTTTTATATTTGACATAGTGCGACTATGAATCACAGTATGACTTAAGAATGACTGTATTCATATCTGTCTGCATCTGTGTAAAACCTCCACAACCACTAAGAAGGGCGGCAGTAATTACATAACTGAGAAATGATGATAGGGTTCATACTTTGCCTTTAAACAAGTATATGCCTGTACTTGTAGTTTAATCAATCTTAAATGCCAGTTTAGCTTTTCAAAACCATATGTGAAATCCTTCAAAACAGTGTACTTGTGCACATCAGGAAGAGCGTTAGTCATTGCAAATGTTCTGGGAAATTCAGGTAAATGACAGAAAAAAGGTGGACAAATACTGTTAATGCCTTTGAGACTAAAATAAATATATGTCATTGTTTGCAATATCATGTGCAAAACTGTTCATCACACTGTCAAAATTCTGTGGGTAGCTATGAAAATATTTGTAGGAGAAGGTAAGAAGTAAGGATGCGTAGTGGTGTAACAAGGAGAAGACAAAAGCACAGAAGATGCAGAAGGCTAAAGATTGCTCTCCCTGTGTTACACTGCAAAGGATCCAGTCCTTTGCAGTGTAACACAGGAAGAGGGTATGAGGCTTGTGAGAATCTGCCAAATGAGCAGGAGAGAGAAGATGTTCAGTGATTCACAATGTTTTTTCTCTCTAGTATACTGTTGCACATAGTAGGCCGACGTTTTATTTCAACAGCACACATTGTTAGTACTTATTTGTTTTTATTGTTGCTTTAACTATATTTAACTATATTTTAATGCATTGCGTGACCACTGGAACATTCATCTTTCCCCATCACATAAAAATGTAAGTGCTAAAATCTTGCGGTGAACAGACCTCTACAGTCCACTGTCATTCTGTCCAAATACCCAAACAACAACCCTAGTTAACACAGTATGAGTCATGAGTCATTCATTGCCATGAAAACGGCATTTCGTCATTCACATTGAAGGTTTTGGGGGAGTTACAGGATTTTAGTTATCGATAATGTTTTGCAACGTGTATAAACTGTTTCAGGAAATGACAACTTAAAATGGCATAAATATTTTCAATATTTTGATTGAGAACCCCCCCCCCCGATATGCTATTCAAATGAATGTACCTAACCCTCAGTTTTGTGCCACAACTCTTTGCAAATTCTTTGTTCTTTAAAAGTTAACGCAGTTAATAAACTAACACTTGTTCTGGAGTGTCTGTTCCCTCTTCTTTTGTCTTAAGTCAAAGTTCATTAAACTCAACTTTTTCCTTTTTTTTCTTAAAAAAACAAAAAACAACTTTGTACGAATTACTAAATGTACTAGTCCAGTTCCGGATGACTAAGTTAATTTCAAGGCAAAATTTAACTCTGTCTCAAGTTTTTTTTAACTGAAACTTTTTTCCAAGACAAGACTGAATGCAGCAAATCACTACATGCTCATCCTATTCTGCGTTGAATGACTCATAAAGTCATAAAGAGGGTAAAAAAGGTGAAAAGTCAAAAGTGATAGTAGCTGCTTCTACTGTCTGACAAAACTTTTCCAGCTAAACCTGAGTTTGTATGATGATGTCATCCATTTTAACATCCTGTTGATTAATCCCTCTATCCATATGATGCCCAAATTTGCTGCTGCGGATTTAAAAATGCAACCAAGCAATATACAAGCTGATTGCATATAAAGTCAAAGGCTTGGTAATAGTAGAGTGCATGCACGATGCATATGTGTGTGTGTGTGTAAAAGTGTGGGCCAAAGAACTTTAGGAATGCCGTGCTGCTCTGTCCTTTTGTGCAGACTTGCTCCTGTGCCAGGACAAGGGCCTTCTCTTTAATCCATGCTGATTTGGTAAACAGTGATGTTAAAACTGCCTTGGGCCAAAATCTAATTCTGTTGTTTTCTTGTCCAAAGAAAATGTATATTTCTTTGGAGATGTCTTGAAGCAGATGGAAATGTAGGGGATAGATTTAATCTGACTAAGGCTCATGCTTTGATTGGAACTCAGATTAGGATTGCAGCCTAGTATTTTCAACAATTATTCTCTAGTTGAATTAAATGTATCCTCTTAACACAAAAAAACATACGCTTGCATGTGCACGTCTGCCTGAACATCTGTAGTATCCCTGCTTTAACTCGCAAATTTTTATTAAGCACCTCAGCACTGACTGACAGACACCTGTCACTGGAATAATTCATATTACCGTAGCTGCAATTACTCAGTGTGTAAAAAAACTAAAATAAATAAACATAGTTCACAATTTCCCTTTAGATATCTTCATTCCAACCTTATTTCTTCTTCTTTGTATTGCATTACACAAGGGACAGGATAATTATGCCGCAGCGTTCATTCATTCAGTTGATTGAATTCATTCGAAAGCAAGCGATCTCTTCTCCTTCCTGCTGCCACCTGGACAATAGCCTGGAACTTATCTCTTAGCTCGCCTGTTCCTTACTGTCCCAAATCAAACAAGTATTGTTTTTCTTCTTCTTTGTCTTGCAGACAGTCCAACCTCTGAGCTTGTTTGCTAATTGATGGTAAAATAGCAGGGGCATTTATCCTCCTGTTTGTAGGTGTGCAGCCGTATTGCCCTTCTTCCTGTTGTGTGTAAGTCCCACTTACCCAGCCCGCTTAAGCCCCATTGTTCTTTTTATCTCTGACCATTTTAATAAATCTCAAGTGGTAATCTCAAAGTGCCACCCACAAGATGCTTCTTAAGGTACATGTAAAAACAGTTACCTGCCCTGCCACAACAATGGTCTTGTTGACTGACGCTATCTGAAGACTGTAGACAAAGAAAGCGGCTGGCCTGCTTTACATAAGGTCAGTCTTAACTACCTGCACCACCCACCCCTCTGCTCCTCTCAGAAAGGAGTAAGACGGAGTAAAGAAGGAAAGACAGAGACAAGAGTGTGGGGTGGCTTTTGATGTGGGTGGAGGATGAGTGGAAGGGGGTCACTATGTGTCCTTTTCAGATTTTATCAGTAGAGTGCAGGATCTGTTCTTCTGTTATTACTGTGGAAATGACACTGTGTAATTCACTGTGTGTCTGAGTGTGTGTATGGTTCAATAAAAGGCAAAAAAGTTAAAAAAAAAAAAAAAAGGGAAGAAAACAGGAGAAAGATAAAAAAAACATATGTTTTAGAAGTCATTAAGAGGGACTCAGAAGAGCCTGCTGTGGACTTGATTTACACTGGGCAGTAAGCCTTTGGTGGGTGTAAATAATGTATTAATTTTTAAAGAGATTTATTTCTCGCTTCTTTAAGTGATAAAAAAAAAAAATCTCCATCTGGTCAAGTGTGAAGTAGGACAGAGCTAGATTAGAGAATGTTCTGTGTTATCTTATCTGAGCATGGGCTTAATGTCTGTACAATCAATGCTCTTCCAACAAGTGGTTCATTAAAAACAGAATGGCAATCTTTAATTCTGTGTATTACGAATGTGCATTGGCACAAAAACTGGCAAAAGGAACAGCACAAAGAAGAATATAGATTCCCATTGACTGTCACAAGCGTTACAATAAACTAAATCAATTTTTTTGGCACAATTTTTGTAATTTTGCCAACGCACAACACTGTTGTGGTTTTAAATTGTACTATAACTTTTCAGATTTAATTTAACACTTGCACTGATTTGACTTTTCAGGAATTACACTCTTTTTTATACATACCCCTCCATTTTCAGAGGCTCAAAGGTAAATGGTTGACAAGTAACTTAATGGCCAGATGAAGTCTTGCATTTGGTATTTTTTTTTTCACTGCGATGCTCTATATTTAGTCCAAAGAGATTATTAGGCTAGGCATGCCTACGAAAGGCATTACTGGGCTAGAAAAAAACAGACAAAAGAAACCTATCAGAGTGATAGCAAAAACTTTAGGCATGGCCAAATCATCATTTGAAACAGGCTGCAGAGTTCTCCTTACAACCCCTCTATACAGCCTCACGTGTCAATTTGCCCTTAAATATTTGTTTGGTTTTCTAGTGGGAAAAAAAAGTTTCACACTTTTATAATAGATGTAAAACAATCTCAGCAACTTCTAAGAGAGTTCAAATAAACAAAAAAAGCAACCTTTTAAAATAAGTAATACAAGTTTGTGTATTCCTGCTGTACAGTCTTTAAGGCTCTCTGTAATCTACTGGTTTGTCAAAAGTCCTTTAAAAACACATTCAAATGGTCATGAGCTTCCATCAATGACTGCATATCACGATGGCCTAGCATTTTATTGCCAGTGAACTGTTCCGGCAAAAGGCCTGCTTTATTCAGCATCCTATCATTAATCTGTATGAGCACTGGCATACAGCAGGGCAACAGGGACAACAACCCATCAGCCAACTTCTTTCTGTCCTATTTGTCCATTGCTCACATGGCCTCTGCCCCAATCATTCAACCTCATATCTATAATTCATGAAGGTCCTCTGGCTCTGCTCTCACACCACTGCCAACCCCTATAAATGAGTGCAGAGGTATAAAGCTGTTCAGAGCTAGTATCTTGTCATGCTTAGACTTGCAATTGCTAGGTTTGATCATCATCCGATACATAGGTTTTTGCACCTGTCGGGATATTTAACAGAAACTAGAAAGTGCATTTTCTGAAGAAACTGCAGTGTGAATGCTTGAATCTGAATGTATGCACTGAAATGAATTAATCGCTGAATTTTGAGTTAAAAATATTGAATGAAATAAAAAAAAATCAAAAAATCAAATTTAACCTGAAAACAAAGGTGCTGAACTGCTAAAAGCTGAAGGTTACACAGAAGAAGAAGTTGGAAAAAAGCTGAAAATGTTTTAATTGTAAATTAGAAAAACCTAAGAAATGAGAAAAGAACATTTAGAGTCAGAAAACATCTGAAAGAATATTAAAAGGTCATATTCTTTGAATCACTGAATGACTAAAATGTGATCCCTCCACTTGGACCCACACAGTTTAAAAAGTTTACATCTCTGAGCTTTGAAAGACAAGATGTTGGAAAAAGAACAACGATGGCGACGTTTTGAGGGTAAAATGATGGCTTTAACACTGTGGACACAGCAGCAGTTGAAAGAGAAGTGTTTAAGATTAATTTTGGCAGAGTGGCAGAGAGAGCTCGTTAAGCAGGCAGGTGTGAGCCTGGTTGCTATAGTGACCGCACCCAATGGCTCCATACACACGGACACAGACATGCACCTCACTTTTGCTGCTTAAAATGAACAGAAAAGTCAGGCCAAAACAAATCGTTCCCAAATGAAAAGTAAAAGTCGTATTGACAAAATTCTTTCACTGTGAGCGACAGCAATGTCTAGTCTACCAAATTCTCAGTTTTCATGTCTGTGGAGTTTATTATATGGACGTGGTGACAGTGGAAAGACACCATGCTCTTCTGATTTTCAAACGAACCTTCTGAGCCATTTTAACATTAGAGTCTATGGAAGAGTTGGAGGGAGGAGGCTGTGCATTGGTGACATTTATGAAAGAACCATAACACCTAGTACAATAGTAAACACATTGGATGAAAGAGGACAGCCATGGCTACGTTTTGAGGGTAAAATCATACCTGTAGAGCAAACGCTGCGGACACAGCAGCAGTTTTAAAAAAGATTTTAAGATTATTTTTTTTGCTCCTCTCACTCTAGCAGTTGAGCTGCCTCACTCTAGCCCCAACATTCCGTCCCATACACACCCATTATAAACTCTGAAACGGGTGAAAAAACATCATGAAACTTAAACTGGAACTGAAGAAAAAGTATAATAGATATTGAAAAGATAAATGCAAGTTGAATAGTTGAATGTCTTGTCTTCGTTTTAAAGTTTGAATGGTGGCTCTATGTCAATGTATGTGGAAGTAGTAAGAGTTTAAAAATGAGTAAGTTGAATGAGGATTTGAAGGGTCTCCCCATTGAAATACATTATAAATTTTTGTTGAATAAAGTTGAATAAAATTAAAAATATAAATGTTAAAAATATGAAAAATGGAAGCAGTGTTGTCCAAAAGAATAGGAATCTAACGGTGTTGGAATGGTTTTTCTAAGTTGAACGGTTTTGAAGGAGTAGGATTACAAAAAACGTACGGAATACAGAATAAAATATAATAATAATAATAAAGATTACAACAACAATACTGTGAATGCTTTTCAAGCATTCACACTAATTATTAAACCTTTTTAAAACGTTTAACCTCCAGGACCATAAATTACCAGCACACGACCAGTGATGCCACTACCTTGTGACACTGTTTGGACTGCTAATGCTGCAGAATAATTACATATTTAAAGAGGAAACTTAGCTGAGCATTCTAAAAATAGACCACAATATATTTAGGAAAAGTGGAGCAAAAGTAGGAAATTTGCAGTTTGTTTTTAAAATCCCCGTTCTTTTCTTTTTAAGGAGAAAGTTGAACATTGACACTTTGATATTTCACGCTCTGGAATCACTAATATGTCTCTCCTTTCCTATGACAAGTTGTGTTGAAAGGTCCTTAGACAAAGCACTACAGCCTTTCTAGTTGATAGAAGAGAACTAGCAGTCGGGAAAATTCAGGACTTCTAAAAATGACCATCCATGCCAGCAACCCACCTTTTTTTTATGGGTTTAAAAGAAAAAGATGTATATATTATTCATTCACTAGGTCAGACCAACCTGGGTGTGGGACTATTACCAGAAAAGGGGAGAACAAACATCTGTTGTTAAATGCAAGCAGGCTGCAGTGTGACATGTTTGCAGTCTTGTCCTCTTCAGATGTTTGGCCTATAGTGATCCACTTCAAACGCTTGGCTTGTGTCGCTCTCTCTCTCCTGCACAAACCCTCACTTGCTCTCTTTCTCTATCTTCATTGGTCTTAGCGTAGCTGCAAGACTGATACCCTCCTCTCCTTGACTCCTTCATTCCTCTCTCCAGTATCTTCCCCCTTCCTCTGCTTCTATTTCAACACTCCTCTTTGTCTCTCCTCTGTGGCTTTCCTCTGCCATGTTTATGCCTCTTTCCTTTAGCTTGCATCGTCTATGTATTGGCATCTTTAAGCTTGAGTGCTTTGTCATGATGCAATCTGATCAATCATGCTGGATGATCCTCACCTGATATCCCACGTAAGACAGATTCTTAAGCAGGTTAACTTCTAAGCCTTAAGAGGAAAGGACACACCGCTTCATTTTTTCCCCACTTGAATACAGTGCAACACAGGCTAAGCTGGCATTAAAGTTTGGCAAACATCGTGCTAAGTAACATCATGCCAGTCTACAGGGTTTATGCTAGGTTTCAGAACAGAATATGATGTGAAGAAGTTGATCAGAAGGGTTTGGTATCAAAGCAAAAACACAAATACCCTAAATCAATTCCAAAGGATAGGAAGACTGGAGCACTGTATCAAAGGGACAAGCTAGTCTGATTAGGCTGGGGCCACTTTCCAGAAACCAGGAGTGGGTGCTGGGTGAGGTTGGAGAAGTGCAGGCGGTGATAATTGATGGGACATCTGCTGAACTGCAGGTGTCTTCTCTCATGAGACTTAGCAGATGACTTCACCCAGTGACACCATGCTGTTTGGCAACAAGCACATGTAACGCATACATATAAAACGCATATAAAATTAGAATCAAACAAATCAAACTTTAGTGCTAAGTGGTACATTTTGTGAGAACTCAGACAAAGTAGCAACAGAAAACAGTGAGACTTTCATCAAAGCAAGGCACTGTTACAGTCTAAATCTACAGTACCGTCCAATGGCAAAAATACACATTTAGAAATATAAAAATATGCACGTACATTTAGTTATTGTTATTTCCATGCTTAATTAACTATCAAAGCTATACATTTCCAAAAATAATAAATTCATAAATTACAAGAAACCAAAATGATGTCTTGAAATAATCTAGCCAGTAGCCAAACCCTCTGAAAACTAAACAAACATTGTTTTCATCTTTAGATGATGACCAACACTCCTATCTACAAAGCCATAAGCAGATAATGTTTATTTGCATGTGATAAATTATTTTCCAACAATCATCTTACTGACTAATCAAGTAATGGTTTTGGCTTCCCGTTGAAGGCAGAATTAACAGCTTTGATTATCAGGAATTCATACCACATCAAACACTGCCTGTTACCTTTATGATGGTTGACAGATTTGACATAACATCATGAGATCTGTTCATGAATTCGCTCACATCTCGTGCCCAGACAAACAGCTCTAATGCCCTCATCATGACTTCAGAGGAAAGGCATCAGCGATCCTTACATGAGAATGGACCTCAACACAACTACACTTGCCTATAGATGAAGAAGAAGACATTATTTTTTTGCAAATACAGCTGGCAGGCAACTTAAAAGGGCCATTAGAGTGCTCTTGTAATTGTTGAAAGATAAGAGAACAGAGAATCGGGAAAAATGCAACCAGGACAGAGACAAGAGAGAGAGGGGGGAGGTAGAGGGAGGGATGGAGAAACATTCTTCAAAGCAATATCAATTTTACCATTAGTTCAATTTGAATTGATTTTCTTCCCTAAAACACTAAAAAACAGATGCTAAGATGCTTTTCTTCACAGTGTCTCCAAATAGAATACATAAGAGTCACAATGGAAGAGAAAAAGAAAGAAGGATAGGGGGAGAAGACAAGAAAGAAACAGAGAGAGGCAGAACATGAGTTCAGCATCTCTTTGATTTCTATCTTGGGGCTATATTGAGCAATTACTGGCTGGAACCTTTAAAGAAGCTGATTACAGGCAGTCACTGACGGCAGAGCACTCAAACAGACCTGGTCCCAGGTACTAGTCAGCTATCTGTTGACCATCTCACTACCATACGACATTTTAGCAAAAGACTCCATACCAAAGTTCTTCAACAGAATTGCATAGTAGCAAGAGGTGATTAAAAAGTGTCCATGTCTAGGCTGTGGCTGATAAAGGTAGAATGTTAAACGTGCAGACTCAATTCAGTCAGTCCTTCTGTTTCATCTTTCTGCGTCCCTGGAAGTCAAAGCAGGCAGACAGTGAGGTAAGGTGTTGGAAAGAGGGATGGTTGGAGAAGGAAAAAGCAGGGGAAGGGGCACATCATTTGTTTTCAGTTTTCTCACAGCTCCAGGCCTGGCGCTCGTACTTCTGTTGATTTACGGCCTTTCTCAACATGACCACATCTGAGAGAGGAATAATTAGAAGGCTCTAAAACTGTGCAGTTTAGGGCTGTTGTAATGAAATTTGTTGGCCTGCAGTCGTGTCTTTGGGTTGGAGTCGTGGGAGAGAAGTACACAGGGGAGACGAGGAAGATGTAGGTGAGTGTCTTAGATTCCAAATAGTCATATGAAAGTGCAAGAGAACAAAAGTGCACTCATATACTCGAATCTTACCATTACATTTCCACAAAATCTGATCCAGCTTGTTCAGAGAGGGCTTTGCTGCGCCTTTACAAGATCATTTTATTCCTACCAACTCCTTGTTATGGTGATTAAATATATCCCCACTGCAAGGCATCAATTACTGGGCAGTGGAGCACCACAAAGGGGCCTGGCTTGGTGCTAAGGCTGGGGAGGGGGCTTGCCTGCCTGGCTGACTGGCTTGGCGGCTGCTGTACTGGCTGCGATGTAGAAGACAGAGGAGTTCCAGGCCTCGTCAGTCCCCTGCTCAGCTCCAGAGGAGAGCTGAGAAGTGCTGCAGGGACCTGGCTAAAGGGAGCCCTGGCTACGCAAGCAAGCAGCTGCCTCCCTGGCTCCAGTGTACGATAGAGTTCCTGAGGGGAAGCCAGAACACCCCCACCCCTCTTCGTCTTTCTCCCTCTCTCACTGAGAGACGTTGCTGCACTGAAACAGGTTCTCCAAACATTACCACCTTCCCATAAACAATAACAGCTCATCTCTTGCTCTGGCTGAAATAGCAAATAAAAAAGGAATCGCTAATGGCAGCAAGAAATTGCTGAAACTGGATGTGGTGTTTAACTCATCAGTTTTATTTTGTCAACTGATGTTTCATTGCAGCTAAATGTCAGACATCTTTTACAAGATTGATGCCATCACATACAAACGACTATAACCTTGTTTATGCTATTGCCTTCCCTCCATTTGTCTTGTATCCAGGGTTTTTCCACATGTGCACACTTTTCTGTAATTCTTTGTCTTCATGGAAAAAAATAATAAAGGTGGCTCATTTAGTTAATTTTACTAAAAAGAAAATGCCATCACTTATTAGCAATTAAAATCTGTAGTAATCAAACATGACCTACACTGTGCTATGCTTGTGGCAGGTCCATCCAGATGACCCCTTGACATCCCCAGCAGCAAGAATGGCAGCTATGCGGGCAGCCCTGTTTTAATGCCACATTGCCTCTTATTTACTGATCCTGGGGCATGCATCATTTACTCTGAAGCTACTGGTTTTTGTCCACCTGCCACCTGACCCCTTCCGCCACTCTTGGAGAAGGCATGGGGCTCAGGTGGTGCGAAAAGCATTTGGGGTGAAAAAAAGAAAATCACTGCAAAAAACACTCCTCTATTCGAGCACTCTGATGTCTTGCAGAATGTCTGAATGAATTGTTAGTCACTTGAAAACTCCAAATGCAAATGAGCTTTCTTCAAATCATGAAAAAGTCATGTAGAATAAAGCAGACCGTAAAGGAAGCATAAAACAAGATAGACAGGTCAGCATGAGGACATGCTAGATCTGAGCACAGGAAGTGTGTAGCCAGGTATTAAAAACAGATCCAGGCAGGATAAGGTACAACATGAGAGTAGTTGCATCCTTGTCCTTGATTTTGAGCATGCCAGAGCATGAACTAATGCTGAAGTTCACATGAGACTGGAAACAATATAACAAACACACACAATATTGCCTAAAAATGTATTAATGTGGCCTTTTATTACTTTTATTAACTAATTCTGTGTAACACTGCAGATGCACTGCAAAGTAAGTCATGTACAACAATTGCTTCAATGAGAGGATTTCTGATAAGACCAGACTGACACAACTCTCGGCAAGTCTACTGCAAACAACAGTGCAACACTTCATTGGACATGTGTGGACCTCTTTTCTATCCAGCCAGCCTTTCCCTGCTCACTTTCTAATCAGGGAAGGGGAGGGTTAAGGGGCGGCCAGCCAAGAGGACTGAAGAATCTTACTAGGATGTAATCCCGTCCAAGTGGCACTGGCTCTTTCTTCTCTCTTGTTAGGGCTCCTTTGTGAGGCTCCAGAGCTTGGGGCCCGGAAGGGAGCAGAGGATGTGCAGTGGATGTGGCAGTAAGGCCTGGGGAGAGGTGAAAGTGGGGGACTGGGTAAAACTCACATTTTATGGAAAAAACTAAAATATGTAAAAAGGTGTTTATTTCAGCTATAATGTCTCTTACATTTGCTGCTTTTAAATAATGAAATAGGCTGGTGCATCGAAATGTAAATGTGCAGTTGTATGTAATCAGTTTGTTTGGTTACAGTAGCCAGTGGTGCTTGTAATTATCAAACTTCCAAATTTTGAAATAGAGTTAAAGAGCAAATACTTTCACCTTCACATTTACTCTTGAGAATTTAAGAGCATGTTTAAATTAAATGTCAAACAGCAGCATTATTACTCAATTTCAGCCACTGTTGGATATATTGTAAAAGTATATATTTTATCGTTGTAGTATTGTAGGTTCACAGCTTTGATTTTGGTATGGCCTCTAACATGTAATTACTTGAGTCTTTTACACTTCCATGTCACTAAGGCACTAATAGTAAGCTGTAAAAAAAGTGTGATAAATGTTTTGATTCTTGTTCGGTGTGATTAAGAATCAAATTGTCAAAATATATCAAATTTCAAAAGTAAAAACAAAAATGTAGAATAATTCATATTTCAGTTTTAATATATAGAAAAACTGATTGTTAATGTTGCATACTGGAGTGAATCATTTGCTATATTGCTATATTTGTAAGGTTGCTCTTGATACATATTTAAATGTTTAATTATTTAATGTCAGATGCTTTGACATGTGACACACTATAGCCAAACTAACTTCTGTAAAGCTATGTATCTTTAACGCTAAGTGTGCCTGGCTGTAGTGCTGTGAGGGTAAAATGCAACCACTGGCAAGTGACATTAACACATCTGGAAATCATCTAGAAACCTTGTGATCTATGACAAATGAGTGTGTGTCTAATAAAAATATACACAATGGAATAAAAAATCTGTAGACGTATTTTTTTTATTCTTCTGCCTCAATGCACATCTGTCTCCTCATGCATGAACAAATATGTGGGTCCAAATGTAAGTCTCCTTTGAAAATGAATGGCTTATGTATCCATACCAATACACGTCAATATATCTTTTTTATTGAAGCCTGTTTGTATGACAGCGGTGTCACTGGACCATCTGTCCACACTCAGCATGATATTGCTGTCTTTCTGCTCTTCTGAAGTGAAGCTGTCTAGTTAGACAGACAGTAAAGGGGTGGGGATGGAGCTCGGTAGGAATGCAGCCCTGTGTATTGTTTGTAAAAATAAACCATCTGGACAAAGATAGTTGAAGAGAATTTATATTAAACAGCTGCATAAGCAAGCTTCTGTGTGTGGACTGATGATGCAACAGGACCACACCACAAGTCTGAATCCGATCACGCTCCAGGACAAGGAACTAAAGAAATTAGAGGAGAGGATTTTTGACTGGGCCCCAGACCAATGTGTCTCTCAAAGTACCAAAAGCCTGCCTGTGTGAAAGAAAAAACAAGACTGCGTGAGTGAGGAAGGAATCCTCCAACAGAACGAGTAAAGTAAGGAATCATCATCACAACGTAGTGGGACAAAACGGGGTGCACAGGAAAGCCTTAAAAAGTAAAACTGAGACACTGTTGGCACATCACAAGGAGCAGATGTGTAGGGCCAAGAAGTCTGCTGCATGCAACTGGCCATCTGGCCAAGCTAAATATTGCCTCAGTGCACCCCCATTCTATTTGCCTTTGGCGCAGTTGTATTGTCCATGGTCACACATAGGTACACTCCAATCACTGTCAACAGGGAGGGGGATTTATGGAGGTGCCATCAGGGTGATTAGTTCCAGTGGTAAACAATGGCCTACCCTTGTTGTGTTTGACTCCGCGCACTCTACAGCAGGCGTGAATGGCACGCAGCAGAACAGCACTCCCACTACTCAATGGTGTCTGTCTCTTTCTGCTAAAGTAACATCAAACAAACACTGTAAACAAAGGGGGCGACTAAACGCAGACACAGAATCAAAGGGTTGGTGTCTGCACAGAGGGAACGCAATACTTCATTGGTTCCAAAATGCCTCCTGCCCAATATGGCCAACATTTCTGGACACAAACAACTGCGTGAAGCATAGCTGAGGAGCTGGACCAGCTGTATCATACAAAAGGAAAATAATTACCACTTGTTGCATGTGGCTTGAGGCATCTATAATAAAAGACAAGTGTTAGCACATATGTAGTTTTCTGTATTATTAACTGAATTACATGTCATAGCTGCTACTGTTCTGTGACAGAGTACAGACTTCGGTATACACATGGGGTTGTGCTGTTTAGTGTCAGGACTGGTTTGCACAATGTGTAACATGAAGTGTTGGGAAGTAAGTAGTAACATGTAATGTAGTTACGCAGTGAAATGAAAATGTAATGTAATCCATTAGATGAACATTTAAACATGAGACTTATAGATTAAAACAGTGATTAAAAGGATTTACATGCAAAAATGCTGTTTTTGGAGGTCCTTTTTATGAGTAAGGTTCCTGCTAAAGATTACAATTTTCTTCTTGCTGCAGAAAAAGTTATACTTTAATTTGGTGGTTTCGACTTTTTAGAAATGTCCTTTTTAAAACCTTAAATATAGTAGGCTTAACACTCTGAAGTAAACTAGTCCAGGGGAGGAGCTGGCACTCCATTTTCTTCAAAGAGGTTTGAGTTTTCTAACTCTTTGTCTATTATCTGTTATGGACTGTCATGTTTGGACACATCTTTTGTCTATTTAATTAACATATTGTGGTTTGGATATTGATACTAGCACAATCAGTTTAAAACTTTGTATGTTTTAGAGAGAATTATGGCACTATAAGTTTTTTCCCCTTAAACTGTGGCTTGCTACCCTGCCCTTCTTGTCACAACACTGCAGGATACAGACTTATCGGAACACATAAAAAAATGCATCCGTCATTAGTCTCACCTTGGTCTGCTTGCATCACAGACCAGGCATTCCATGTTCTCCTCTAATCATCCAAGGACCAATATCCTGCAATTAGCTTAGTTTCCACACAGTGCCCTGAGGTCCTGCTTCAGCCTGGGAAATCGGATCCAGTCCCTTCCTAAGCCTTGGCTTTGGTGCTTCAGAGCAAGACACACATTCGCCATGCAGCCCACCAGCCCTTATGTGGTTGCTATCCTCTGAATGCATGGGAACCACATGTCAGTATTTGCCTTTCATATACAGTATCACAGTTAGCACAGACAGGGTGAGCTTAAGATTAAAAGTTGGTCTTATAATGATTAAGTCCAGGTAAGTGAGATATTCACATGTTCTTAAGCAAGGTAAATACATGAGTATATAAATACCTGAACAAAAGCTCATTATGATGCTTTGACGTGGCCGTTTATAGTTTCGTCTTCCTGGGAAAAAAAGCACATGACCTTCTATCGTCTACCAACATGCTGATAATCAAATAAAATGTTGAAGTCCTGTCTACAAATAATACTTTGAAGTATAAACAGGATCAGGCAGAGTTTGCCTTTACAGAACCTCTTTTGTTAATGAGATAGCTTCAAATAGAAAAAGAATCACATGTACAGTTACATGCATGATAGCAAGTGTGAAAGCACAGGTTGGCCCCTGCTTATCAAACTACATGGAGTTAATACCTGAAGAACAGTGTTCTTCAGAATGTGCTTTTGATTGGTTTATAAAGTCAGCTAATTATGCAGAAGAATTCTCCCTCAGGAGAAGTCACCTTCACTAATCTGCTTCCAGCCTAAGTGGAATCAAACAGGCTGGTGTCATGGAGTCAAAGACTGTCGCGAGGAGGGTGTAAACAGCAGGCATGCGTGGGTATGTGTTTGCCAAGATATGTGTGTGTCTGAACAGAGGATGGCTGTCGTGCAACCTGGCAGATCATGTGGATATGGCTAGCCAATTGGATTAGCAGATTAACACAAGATTTGCCCTATGACCTTTAGAAGACACACATACAGACCTGTTATTTGACTGACTGACGTTGGTACAGGCTGTTACTCCTTTCCACACACATATATAGAGGATACACACACGCACAGACACACGCACACACACGCACACAGAGGATAGTGATCCTACTTTTCCCTGCCTGGAAGGGCATAGATAAACAGACACTTTAAGTTAATGTTCCTGTTCCAGGAGGATTACAAGTATGAAGAAGATTAGCCTGTCCACCACAACAGCCTGGGTTATAAGCAGGATTAAATCTCCACAATTGGCAATTTTTTGCTATTGTCTTTAACCATGTGGATGAATGGATGGCTAGATGGATGCATGGGTGGAGGGATGGAAATGGTGCCCTGGAAGTCCCATTTTGACCACTTGCATATGTTCCCATCTGTAAATTCACCACAGACCTTGACTTTGTGTGTCAAACTTGCAGAGGCTATAGGGCCATTGTGCATCCACTTATAGTGCTTTGAAAAGGTAGGAGTTTTTTGGCCACACTAATCAAGCAACAACCTCAGAGGCTTAATAATGAAGCCAAAAACCAGTTTCTCAAGTGGCCACTTGAGGTTGGTTTCAAAAGGGAGTCAATCATTATGGATCCTTGTGTTAAAATGCTCAACTTGACAGAGTTAAAAAGCATCTTTACAGTCTGGTACAAAAAAACTTTTTTTTTTTTGGTATACCCCTTTATAACAACTTCAGAACAGTGATTTAGTCACCCATTTAAACTTTATCAAGGCTAAAAGCTAGGGGTGTGGCTGCTTTAATTGACAGGGATTCCTATAAAAGGTTGATGCAGCCAGCACTTGTCTTCTAGGCTTTGGTTCTACTACTTCAAATCACTCAACTGGCCTTCTTAACTATGTTTGTGGTAATGATGCCTTTTTAAATGCAATTACCTGGCAAATAATATATTTTTGGGGGAGTTATTTGTACTAAAAGCTTGTACAAAACGTCTCTGCTACAGTTTTATGGGAAAATTACTCCAGTGCTCAGTCTGTGATTTCAGTCACTTGTTTCAAGTCTTATTGAATACAAAATGATAATCATTTTCTAAATTTACATAGGTAGACTAAAATAGACAACAAAGCAGGATATGCTTAATAGGTACAAGTCGCTACGATGAGTGGTCAGCGCCCTTTGCTCTTCACATCATATTATGACGTGCTGATGTCTCAGACGCTTGAGTTTTCATGTATAGTCATTGTCATTTTACACACAACCTATGACAATGAGTCATGGAAATTTGTGGGTGCATCAACATAGTAGGATATACGGTAATATTTTTTTCTTGGAAGTTACTTTAAAAAGTCTTAGAAATCTCAATTCTGATTGGTTGGAGCAATATCTGACATATACCTCTTTGCAGTTCTGAGTAAAGTACTGAACTCTGCCTAAGGACAGGTAACAAACAGTACGGCTTGACTAAAGATAGCAAAGGTGTTATCAGTACAATAAATAGTTTCTCATTGTGAAACTGGTTTATATAAATTCACGTGTTTGACATATTGCTAATTCTGGAAATTATTGCATAGGAAGAAGAACGGGAAATGTTCTTACCAACTGCACAGAAAACAGCAATGAATAGGGAGGCATAGATAGCACAAACAGGGAATGAGATGTGAATAAAGCGCTGTTTGTTTTGACTCACAGGACTTCTGTGTGATCAACTGCATTTGAACTATAACAACTTTTTAGGGTTTCGTGACACATCAAACGCATGCAAGTTCACCCTTGGGTATTTTTAATTCTACAGTTTTTACACAGTGAGGCGGTTTGAAGCCAGCCTCCCAATGAGAATAAAGAAAACTTGGTTGGGCCTCACAGCTCTAATGTGTGGACACATTTTCTTTAAGTCAGAAAGTGGTTTACCAGTGGTTTACCTGATGACCCACAGATCACCCCTGCCACCTCGTGATGTATTTCATTTCCCATGTCTCTTGACTGACTGACAAATACAGGTTATTCGCACATGTTGTTTCTGTTGTTCCTAATCTATTACACAGCTCACATGTCCAGGTTTGCCAGTAGCTGTTCTCTAAACAAGCAGAAAAGACATAGCACTGCTGTTGCCAAAAGCCTTTGAACAAAATTACTTCCTCTCACACACCACGGGTTTAATTATGTGTTGGAGAACATAAAACAGGTTGGACAATTTGTAGTGGGAAATCATATTTCCATTGAAAGGGCTTAGGACATAACCAATGATTTATAAGAGGAATGTCATAATTATTTTTCACCAGCAGGCCAAGGATTGGGTTTCAGCTAATGGGTGTCAAGCTGAAAGCACTAATTAGGTTTTGTAGTCGACTGACACTGGCAAAGAAAGAGAAGGTGCCACAATAAATAAGTTCTCACCATGTAACTTAAAGCCTGTAATTTGAGCTGATGCTCCTGTATTAGGTTGTGGGAATTATAAACGTCTCAACAAAATGCAGATAAGTAATTGCGAGGTGTCTTACCCCAACTATGGCAGTGTGGAGGGGCTTTGAGGAGTATGATTACTGGTATAAGCCTGAACCAAATAGGAATGTAGCCTGCTGTGTAAAATGAAAAACATTATTTGCAGCTGCTACTGTAAAAAAGTTAGATTCATAAACTTTAAACTAACACATTTGTATGACTTAGATTATCTTTTAAGTTTGTTATCATCTATAGCAACACAGCAGCTGCTCTTCCTGGGGTCCATAAAAATATATAGGACAATAAGACACAAAAAGACAGCACTGTGAGTTACATTACCTTGTTGGAAAAAATGCATTAGATTTCTAAGTTTAGGTGCATATGCCTCTCTGTGAAGTAAAAACTATATTTTTATTGAATTTATGGCCCTGTATAATGATTGCTATTTGTCTAAACATGACATAATACTCTGTGTAGCTTGGAGCCAAATTTTGCTTTTCTGCTTTGTGGTTCACATAAAAAAATTACAAAATTATGTAAACATAATCTGTTCCTTTTTTTAGTCTTGCATGAGCAAAAAAAAGGCCTGGTGGCTCCAGTGCATGACCTCTAAGGTTTGGAATTTTCCATCTGTTCTTTAAAAGAGACCTAAACATGACAATTAGAGAGCAGATCACAAGACTTCCTGATTCATGGCTATTTGCTAAGAGCTGAACATGCATACACATTCATAAGGCATTCCTGTCAGCTTCCTACATTGTAAGGAAGTGGCACTAGGCTGTGTCGAATGCCAGCCAGGTACTCTCATCAGGCTGTCATCTTGTGAGACACACTCAATAGTCATTAGGGAGTAAGGAATCCCTATCTCTCCATCCAGGCCTTGGCCCTTAGCAACACTCGCATACAGCCAAGTGGCACCTTCCTGTAAACAAACAACACGTGGCAGCAGGACATGGCATCGGCTGCTCTCTCTCTCCTTCCCTTGACACTGATGTCCCTCATCCATTAGTACTCTCCTCTGGCTCTGGAGAGCAAACTAGCAGGCGAGCCAGGACACCTGATGGTTGCCAGGTCGGATGTTGCCAGGACGAGAAG
Organism: Copadichromis virginalis; assembly: GCF_057382275.1. Classification (NCBI taxonomy): domain Eukaryota; kingdom Metazoa; phylum Chordata; class Actinopteri; order Cichliformes; family Cichlidae; genus Copadichromis; species Copadichromis virginalis. The sequence goes on from NC_140618.1 coordinate 9,787,730, forward strand.
GAACACCTTTTAACAGCTGTGAAGATAGAAGTAGCTGCAGGCTATAGCTTTTGTTAACAACAGGTACTATAGTAGGTAGTGGCACCAAAATAATTACATGTAGTAAATTATAGTTTATGTTCTCTAAACATGCCAGTTTCCAGGAAATGTTACAAAATGTGGTATACTGCAAACTTTTATGAACGTGAAAATCGGAATAGATGTAAACCCTTTATTTTCTTTTTACATTTATCTTTTATTGTAAGGGAATTTAGATCTTAATCCTACAATGGAAATCACAAAAGCAAGAAAACATGACTGTTATTATCTTTATTATCCAATATGCATTTATTATTTACATGCAATGCAATACAACGCAAGATGATCACTAAAATAATGGTAAACATCTGGCTGGCTAGTAGCTAAGACACTTATTTATAACTTGGTATTTGCAGGGTGGTGCATTGATTAGCACTATTGTCTCAGAGCAAGAAGGTCCTGGATTTGAGCTTACTGGTGAACTAGGGCTTTTCTGTGGGGGATTTTGCATGTTCTAGCTGTGCCTGCAAAGGTTCTCGCCATGTACTCTGGTTTCCTCCCATGATTAAATGGTTGGTTGAATGGGGTAGTCTTAACTTATCTGGCAGAAAAGTCTGTTTTTGGCAGATGACCTTTGCCAGATGAGCGTGAATGACTGTCTATCTTTCTGTGTTAGCTCAGTGATGGCCCCCAACTTGATCCTGAATGGATAAATAGTGGAGAAAATTACTTATTGACTTGTATGGTTTACTTATTTGCTGCTGGCATATAACCAGAAAAATGCAATGTTTTCCTTTTCTGAAAAAGAAATTCAATTTAATACTATGTGATAAATACATTGTCTTAAAAGCTCCAGTATAGCATATCTTACAGAGAAAATAAAATTACTGATCACTATTTATGATCCTCCATCAACAAAAGGCCAAAAAAATCCACCAAGTAATAAGGCACCAAGGGATACAGAAGTTGGGGAATAAATAACCAAATATATGGTTTATTGACAATATTTTACTATATTTTGCTTTAAAATAATCCAAACATTCAAATTAAACACATTTTTTTAATCTCTCAAAGAAAAAGTATTGCTATTTCCACTGGTTATCAAATACCAGTGGAAATAGCAATATTTCCACTGGTATAGAGAACCACAAATGTTCTCTAAAAAAATTTAGAGAACATTTGTGGTGACAATACACCCAATATAGAAGTCTCTTCTTTTGGCAAAACAGCCTCATCCAACAATCCAACAGAAAGTGCAGAGTGACGTGCCCCATATGACGCAGAGAAAAAACCATACCCAATACACATCTACCTGTCTGCTACACTCACGCACACATAAGTGTTTTCCTGCAGTTATCCACTCATACAAACTACTCTTGGTAAACACACAGAACACGTTAGATGAGATGGGAGTGTTGAGGGGGGAATAAGTTATATATGTGCAAATTCATAGACAGACACACACTCCCACACACACAGACCTCGGCCCTGTTCAACCAGGCAGCAGAATCCCTGGCCCCTGTCATTCATTAGTTTACAAAAGCTGTGTGAAGCAGACATGAGGTCACTGTGCTGCTTTAAAGAAACACAGGCAGTGTATTAGAAGGTAAAGAGCATCTGACTGGGACCAAGACAGAATACTTATTAACCCGGTCAATGAGTGTTGCTATTGTGTCTCCTCTCACCTCTGTTAAGGAGGAGCGGCACAGAACAAGATGTTGGGTGTGTGAAGGGCCAGACAGGTCAAATCCTTTCCAGTGCCCTGCTGAATTATATCTCCCTGATACTTTGAGAACAGACTGCTCCGTTCCAGACTGTGCAAATATGACCACTGATCTCAAACAATTTATGCAACAATGCAAAGTTATTCTTAGAAGGTGTAATATGTAGCCCGACGCATAGATATACAAATGTAAGCAGTTCCAAGGCATAGGCACACAAACAGAGACGCACATTTGTCATGGTTGGTTGCTGAGTCAGTGTGTGAGATTGCTGGTGTATGAAATGAGGGGAGTACCTTTCATTTCCTCCCCCTGGTTGTCCTCAACTGCCAGCAGGAGTATGTATGCCTCCCCTTCGGCTGTGCGCGTCATGGCTGTGACTCAGAGCTATGAGCGCAAACAGGAAGGATGCCGACTGCTGTGAAACACTCAAATAGGATTAAAACTAAAAAGAAGTGGAAAAGTAAAAAGTGAGATAACAAAGGTCTAACTGGAGCAAAAGCTGCCACAAATACATAGGGCTGAACACCTGACATGTGTGAGTACACAAGTACTTCCATGTTTGCACATAGTCTCACGCACATGTACACACACATTCACACATGCACACTAAGTCAAACAAAAAAGCCACACACACACTTCCTGTCAAGGTGAAGTAAAAAGAGTTCAAAGGTGTGATGGAGTGTGACTGGGGGTGCGACTAAGACATGAGAGGTGGACAGATAGAGAATGGATGACAGTAAGAAAGACAGACAAAGAAGAAGAGGGACAAAACATGATGCAGTGGAGTTGGTCAGATGCCGTCACTCACCTCTGTCCTCACCTGGTAACTTTTCTGTCACCTCATGCCATCACCTTGTCGCCCCATGTCTGTGCCACCTTGTCACCTATCCCCTTAGCAACTGAGCCTGTCAGCCTGTTGTCATGCGACCAGGTTCACCTCTGACCTTTTGTTTCTTTCATACACGCTACAGAGGAAAAAGGCGAGGCATGGGAGGGAGGGCAGTTATGTCCGGACATGCCTATCACCCTAGATCACAAGCCACCGACATAAATGCTACAGGGGCCTACGATTTATGAGGGTTTGTAATATTGAGGGTGCCCCCCCCCTCCTTTAGTCCTGTTACTAACGCACGGGTAGGATGTCTGGTCAAGTCACACACATTCGCACACGAGCACGCACACACATGCAAATCCCATTAAAATTGAAATTGCAGAGGCCCCTTTCTCTGAAAAGAACTGTCGCTATAGTATGTCTATGTGTTTTTGTATGGGGGTCTTTTCACTTGTATATTGTTTATGTTTAATGAGAGGAGCAAGTCATTACTTGACAAATCAGACAAGCAAACAGGATTTCGTGGCTTATGCTGATGACAACAAACAAAGTAAAACTAAATATTTCTGTGTTAAAGACCACATCCTGATTATGATGCACCCGAACCCACACCTGGGATATGTCAGTGTTACCTGGGACTTTCAGTTATGTAAACAATCTCTCCTGTTGACTCTTGGTTTTTGTGGCCTGTGTAAATTCTGTGTTCTCATGATATTTAACGCATGGGAGACCACAGTAGCCCTGAGGTTAAAGAAGTGTGCAAAAGGCTGGAAATGTGCCTGTTCAAATATTGCTGAGGTGCTATTACATAAGGAAGTAAACCCCAAACCGCTGCAGTGCTGCTTTGTGGTCAAAACTAGAGCTCTTTAGTAGTACTAGAAAGTAGAATGTGAAAACAGGATGCAACAGTAAAGCATAGGATGACAAAACTGGTCTGTGTGATCCTGTTAACGCTGTCCAAATAAAAGATTTAAGAGATTAGAAATGCAAACATTATGATAGCGTCTTGATATATCATAATAAAGAAACACATATATTATCAGTGGGGAAGAAAATACCAAAAAGAGGAGGCTTTATATGTTTTGTTTTTACAGGAGGGAAGGGTCTGTTTTATTTAAAAGCCCCAAGTTCATATTTCAGGATTCAGTTACAAGGTTAATAGGAATTCACAAACAACTGTGACAACAACAGCATGTCTGTTTCTGTCTAAAACTCTCCACCATCACTCCGCCCTTCACTTTCTTCTAAACCATAACAAAATACAAAATGCTGATATGGCATAATCAGGGCTGTAGTCTCGGGGTAGTGTCAGTCTGTTCTCAGCCAATTATTTATCATGGGTTGAACAATCAGTGGTTTCATAGGGCGAAAAATGCAAAGGGAATACATACATGTGTGGTGGGACTTTTTTTAATGATGTGCACATCCAGCCTCAGCTTCACTGACGTGAATCTGCCTGTTGAAAGCTAGCTATAATTTTATGCCATTATTTTTGGCTAATCACAGCCCCAAGTGTAACCTTTTATGGTTTTATGTTATGAATATTTTACAACTTTATTAAGATTTCACTTACATTAAACCATCCTAAATTCTTTATGCTTTCTGTTGTTGAGTATTTCTGCTCAGACATTCTGTACCAACCCAGTACTATATCACCGAATTCTAAAAAATCATATTAAGAGCATATTTTAAATTTTACTCCTAATCCCAAAGCATTAAGTTTTGGATAGTGTCTTATTCGGTAATTTTAAAACCAGATCACAAAAAGCGACAAGTGAGCGCCCTGACAGAGACGAGCCAGTCTAAGTGCATTTAGACGGCAAAACAGAACCTTTTGCAGGGCTTTGAGCCAAGGAATGCATCATGAAAACAGAGCGCAGCAAGCCACACATGTCCAATCAGACGCCACGGAACATTACCCATAATCCTCTTGACAAATACATGCATCTGATACCATAACAACGCCCGACCAACACTTAGGAAGGGAGAGTGTGGGACTCATCCGTGGCAACACACCATAATTACAAAGAGATCCAGGGCTGACTAAGTTTAGAAGACCCAGTAAGCGACCCTCTTCCTCCTCCCCACTCCCCTCTTCACATGCTCCCACACTGATATTTAACAAAACATTAATCTTCTTGCCAGTGGCTCCAAAGAATACTGGTGATGTAGCTTCGGCACAGAGGCTGGGGTAATAGTAATTCCATTGTTCTGCCCTTTTATTTATGCCTTGGCTCTACCAGGCAGATGAGGTAAGTCTCTTTTTTCATGTTATTATTCAGAAGTGGTGATACATAAAGCCAGATTACACAAATGTCTCTCTGTTTCACAGCACCACCATCTCACACCTCCCTCTCCAACGCTTAATGCGTCCCCCCCCCCCCCCTTCCCCCACCCCTCTACTGGCTTTCAATAGCACATTTCCCCTTTCTCCCCCTCTTTTCTAAATCACCCTCAACATTTGCATGTGAATTGCTTGTATATCTTCTTTTATATGATGCACCGACAACACTGGCTTTCGAAAAAGAGAGAGGAGGGAAACTGCCCCAACAACACCAACCCTCCTTCCACGCTACCCATGCCTCTCCTCCCACCTCTAACAGACACACACACACACACACACACACACACACACACACACACACACACACACACACACACACACACACACACACACACACACACACCAACATCCCACCAAAAAAACAAGATGTTACTCTAACTCCCTTCCCGGGATTGGCATAGCAGCAGTTTCATTAAGAAAGCAGGGGAACAGTGCAGGTTTTATGATATGGAGACAAGTTCTTTTGTGCTCTCCAGAGACAAGCCCTCTGTCTGTCCATGTTACTGGGGCGATAATCCTGCTGGAATTTCTCCTAAGCACTTTTATTGACATTTTCAATTATCGCCATGCCAGGGCCCGGTAAATGGCATTTAAGGGGCCCCGTCATCTCCGTGTTGAATCATATTTGTGAATCAGACAGTGCTGGATTTGGACTCTGTTCTGTTTGCCTAAGGCTGGGAGGACAGTATGGAGGTCAGAGAAACTCTGGTGAGCCAGCAGTCTGGTATTAGCTGAAGACAGTGGGTGACCAGGCTTATCAGAGAGACCCAACACACAACTGCAAACTCACATAGACACATTTAAGCATGAACTCACAGAGTGAGGGGCAAACACGCGCTCACACACAAACTGACAGGCTCTATGAACCAAGCCTGCCTTGTAATTTACAACGTCAGCATGGGCTGTCCCTTTTTCAAAAAAAAAGAGCACATGGTCCAGACTCAGAAAACCAAACAGACAGGCTGACCTCCCCAGCACACAGTGCACAGGGTCAGACTTGTTTTCTCTTCACCTCTGACTAGATCCATTTACACAGACTCCAAAAGCACTCCACATCTTTGGCTTGGGTTACATACATCCCGGTAATAATTCAGAGATGTATTGCAAGGAGATTTGTTTTCTAGCCTCTCTCCCCCACGTTCTGTTTCACTGAGCTCTGCTTTGTTTCAAAAGTGGATCAACTTCAAAGTAGTGAAATGGACAGATTGATAGCTGAAGACAAATGCTGTTTCATAAGAGATAGAGTTTTTGATCCGATCACTCAGACGCCTTTTTGAAACAGAAGCTATAATGGGCTTAAATTATTTTCAACCTTTAAAAAGACAAAACAAAAAAACAAAACTTGTTGCTTAAGGAAACAGCAGAGTTGTTTTGTGTCAGAGGTAACAGATAACATTACTAATGCTGCAATACTTTTGGGTTAATCTACGGTGACAAGTATGCGTTGTATAAGTGAGGGCTTGTTTTAGTGTGTAAATCAAAACCTGTGTTGTGTAATCACCTTTTAACAAGCGAGGCACTAATTTACCAGGTCAAATTTCTCGTGTACTTACAAACTCGGTTAAATTGTGATGTTGATAACACAACAGAAGCATGGCATGGATGATATTTGTCTGAACCACAGACGGGCTGAGAACAGCTGTTTACACGTCTCCGTGCCCCAATCCTTTCTGCCAAGCTGACATCATTCCTAGCATCTCCTCCTTCCTGTCTCCCTTTTGGATGGGCTCTGTTATGACAAGTTTAATTGTGGGTTGTCAAGCTATAACATTTTGGTAAATATTAGACTTGCCAAGAGCGTCAATAAGAGGAAATGGTCTTACTGTATGTTCTTCCCTCGGAAGCACAATGTGTGCCTTTGTAAGAAGATCGCCAAGAGGCATTTTGATACCCCACTTTTGTCTCTATGAGCCTGCATACAATCTAATACTCATTATGAACTGTAACCGTATGACTGTAAAACATTACTATAGCTAAACTTTTTAGCAAATGGAAAGATGTAGCCCTATGAACTTTATATGCAATGGAATTTGTTATCTAAAGTTTATCAGCCCTAGCACTGGGTAAAAAGAAAATGAAGAAAGTATCTTCAATGCATACATGGTTTCAAAATGAATACATTTTTCCATCATGATTAAAAGTCTGATATTTTTTGAAAATAGTGACATCATCTTTTATGCCTGTGTATACAAAAGCCTTCTCAGCATTCACTGTGATGACAAACTTGGCCATGAATGTTCATTTGTCATTTTAACTCTTTTCACTGTGTTTAAAGAGCACCTGGTTCTTTTGGGCTTCAGGGGGTAGAAATGATGAGGTATGGGGATCTACACAAGAAAACTACCCTGTGAGTCATTAGTAAGGTCCAGCATGATTTACATATGTGTGTGTGTGTGTGTATGAGAGAGAGAGAAAGAGAGGGAGAGTGAGTGAGTGAGTTTGTGTGAGCTCTCCATTGTGCTTTTGGAGAGTGTTTTCCAGTAAGTGACATGGAGCTTTACTCACCTGGGGGGAAGGGAATGACTCAGTGTTTATCATCAGTTATGGCTGGCCAGCCAGCAGCATAATGCTCTATTATTCACATGGACCTATTGATACAAAATTAATTTTCACATTTACAAAATGAAGTAAGAAGTGAAGTAAGGAGAGGTAAAAAAACAAAAAGATTGCATGGATACACACACTCCAGTATAAACAGCATAGTACTCACACCTGTACTTTATTGGATTTGTAGCTTTTAAGATTAATATATTTAGAATTAAATAGTTCTTACCAGTACACCCCAAAACTGTATTCTAGTTCAAGCAGGGTGGTACTTATTTCTTCTTACTCAGAGAGTGACTATCAGACCACATATTGTCCATATAAACGCACAATATGTGGTCTGAATGTGGTCTAAAGGTATTTCACATAGTCACTTCCTGGATGTTGATCTTTGTCACAAATTAGCAGATATTCCCCAAGGCTAAATTGCCACACTCAGATGAGCTACAAAAATTATGGCAACTCAGATGAACTTAACTATCCTGCCAAACAGTTATGGCTGGGTGATTCAGTTGTAGCATCTTCCAAATAAGGAAGTCATGAGTGGTTCCCCTGGTTAAAGTGGTCCAAGGAGTTACAACATGTACTGAAATAAGTCTGATCTGCAAATAGCTCCACCTCGCAACTAAGAGAATGTAAATAATCTCCTGCTAACATCTTGGTGCCAGATTCCACAGTGCATCTTCAGAGATTCTGTTAAGCCTGTGCATCAGGGAGTTGGACATATTCACTTGTATATTAGAGTAATCATCACTGAGATAACTTCCCGAAGAATGATGCATTTTTTGATTTCCTCTCCACAAGCTACAAGCATGCACATAAAAGACTAGAAGTATTCAACCATACACTACAAAAAAACCAACAAGTAGTCACCTCAGCTATTGGAAATCAAATTCATTTCACACAATAATTTAACAGTCGCAGTGTGACTAGAAAATTTAGTAAATTATCTTCTCACTTGAGATTTTTGTAGTGACTGTAGTTTCTGTGGTTTCACATACCCTGAAGTTCCAGATGGAATCTGAGATAATGTGAAGCCATTTCCCTTCAAAATCCTGTTTACACACCCAAACACAGTGCCTACCTATATACACTACAACATCAGCACCATTTCTGTTTGCAGTACTGAAGTGCATATTTCCAATTCTTCAGCAAATGTGTTCATTATAATAATAACCCTATCCAATATTTACAGAGACAGAGACACTGCACACTTCCAATTCAATAACTCCTGCAGTTGTGTAAAAAATGGATCTATATGTTATTGACATGCTTTAAAGAGCAACCGCAATTGAAAAATCCCATTAGGATTAAACTATATTAAAAAAAAAATCTAAAATCTAAATCACTGGGTTTGCATTTAACAAGAACTGGCACTTCAAAGCATAATTCACACTTTTACTTTAACAAAGTTCTACTTAATTAAAACATATTGACAATAATTTGTTTCCTTACTCGCTTCCTCTCTAGGCTGCTTGACAACAGTACAGAGCCAACAGGCGCAGCCCTCAAGAGCCCTTCTTAACGAGTTTGCTAGGGATATAATTCAACACTCCTGTCCCAATAACTGATGAAATATGAAAATTGACAGCGCCATCAGGGCGCCCGTGCCACATGTTTACGAGTGGCTGTCTTAACTGGCCGCCTCTGTGCTCCATAAGTCATACGCAGAGTGCTCATCATACAGCAAGGATTTATGGGGCCTGAGTCTGCATATGACCTCCCCCATCAGGTGCCTCCCTGCAGTAGAGGAGGAATCATTATCTGGGCCCAGCCGCCATGAACTTCATAGACTTACTCTAAGCAAATTGGCTCTGGGGTCTGCTATTCTTGTAAATATTGTGTCTATGAAGAGAGCCACAAAACAACTTCCAGTGATGACTAAAGAATATTCCTTATACACTTTATATAATGAGATGACCAAATGAGATGGTGCACAGTCGAAATAAATGAATGATTTCCTTTCATTAAAAATGTAATAACATTTTTTTAAGGTGGTCATGGACAAAGTGGCCTCTGTGATTACTGGAGGTAACCGGAAGAAACATTTTTACACTTCCCAAAATTCTAGTGGATACAACTGATGTATCTTGTTTTAGTGGAGGTAAAAAAAATAAGGAGGTCAATCAAAAATTACAATGGTGACAAACACATTGTATTTCCTTTTGTTGCTAATAATAAAAGCCAACTTGCACTTTGTAAGTAGAAAACCTTTAATTTGAATCAGTGGGGAATGTTTGTTTAGAAGTAATAACATAATAGATTTCCAATGTTACAGACTGGATTTATAGACTGTACATTAAAGACATGCATGGTGATGCCACCTTTTACTTTAGTGGGGTCCTTCTATTAGTCCTCAAGATGAGCATTTTTCACATGATGGTGAAATTGCTCAGAGCTTGTCAATCACACATATGGCATAGTCTGATTGATCAACCTTCTGGACAGTAATTTACTAAATAAACTTCATGAATTGATGTTGTTTTTAATAAGACTTGAATCTTGCAAGTCAGCTGCAAGATTCAAATACATTTGGAGAGTATCTACTGATGTCATGAGACTTCTTTACATCTGCGCGCCTTGTTGCAACCACAGGCTTTGTCCCCTCTTGACCATAAGAACCAGTTTTAAAGCTGCAAAGGTCCATCTTTTATTTACAGTGTATGACTGAACTATGCCAATGAACATAATTTATCTGATACTTTGTTGAATTTCTCTTTGGTCTTTCTGTGTAACCCACCACGTAGAACACTGTGGCTTGTTTAAAATTCTGTGCAGAAAATGTCCTGTACTAACAGAGAGGTGGTCAAGGGGAAATGCTTAAGGCAACGAGCCAGCAGGAACAACAGCTATTACAACAGGGAGGCTGAGTATGAATACTGTATACTGCTGGTCATGTTGCCTCTGGGCTGATTCCTGGGGCAACATGACCTGGATATGAAACAGAGTTACAACCAAAACTTGGACTCCTAACCCATAACAAGACAGGAAAGACTTGCTGTGTTCTTTACTAGGGAGGAGTGTATTTGAACACTATTGAGAAATGCAAAATCAAAGTACATGGTGACTTTATCACATGGTAAAGTTATTGCTACATCAACTAAAGACTAACTGCTTCCAAGCGGTTCAGCTGAATACTGACTGAGACAATTTATGCGCAGGAAACTAAGACTTTGAAAAGACAGAACACCTCCAGCTCAGTCTTGTCCCACTGCCACTGCAACTGACATCCATGTAAATCATAAGAGAAATGACAGGCCAAGCCACCCCACCACCCACCCAGACCGTCAGTTCAGCAAGCTTGCCAGCGAGTCAGCCTGCCAGCCCAACAGACAACAACCTACCCCACCCGAAGTTCCACCCCTGTGCCTGCACAGACAGACAGACTGGGACAAATTGGGACAATCCCCCCCTCCATTACCACCCACTCTTCCTCTCCATTGCGCGCTGCAGCAGCCTCTGCTCAGGGGGCTAATTCCACGTTCAGATCACCATTTGTACTTATTATGCTGACATAATTAATCCCCTGTTGTGATCAGCGGGGGCATGAGGGCCTCTCCGCTCCATTGGCCTACCCCTGCCATGACACAACCGCTCCCCCCTCCGCTTCTCATAGAAATCTACTTCTCACTCCCTCCCATGTCCATCTTGTCTGATTGTAGAGGTCCTCTGTCTGCATCTCTATAATCTCCACAGTATCTGTCTGTTTAATAGTTTGTCCTGTCATGGCTGTCGCCATTCTGACGGCTTGATTAGCTTGCCAAATATCGAACATGATCATCAGTTTACGTTTGCATACATACTGAGAGTGGGGCAAAGTTCATTCTTGACATGTGGCCCCAGTGTAGAATGGATATATTTGTCAACATTTGTTAACATTTCCAACTATGAGCTAAAATGAACTAAAACAAATGTGTATTGAGCCTTTAGGTTAAAGCCGCAGCGAAACAGGTTTGACGCTGAAGTCAAATTTAAAGACAAAAGGGCAGGGTGGGGGAAGGAGAGTAGAGGGCAAAGAGGGAGGAGGAGAGTAGCTCTCATAAAAAAAAAAAAAAACACCAGCTGGATTAATAAATCCAACCAGTGACTGTGTCCACATATTAAGCGCCTGGCAGATTAAAACAGAACCGTCTCAAGTTGTGAAACATATGTCGGCAAGGCTGAGCAAACACTGTCAGAATAATAACTTAGGAGATGAGTGCTGCTGTTGGCCCCAAACCACTGCTCAGTACCAGCGCTCAAGCTGCTGCTTCCTAGAAATCAAAGACCCAATTGCTGAACTTTGATTCCTTGCAGAAGAATACCATGTAATTGTATTTAGGAGGTCAAAGGTCTAAAAAGCTAACAGGTTATTTTTGCATTCCTTTCCTATGAATGTGTAGGCACATACATAAGTACAATTATGGAAAAAAAATTCAAATTATGCAAGGTGGTTAAATATGTAAACTTTTAATGTGGAAAAGCTACTAACATGAGAAAATACTGACAAAAAGTAGACTTAGAATAGTTGCATAGGAATCCTCTATTTAACTATGCAACTTAACATATAATACTGCATGTAAGTTATTGTGCATCTTTTTTTGTGGCTCAGTCTTAATGCCAAAATATTTAAGGCTTCATAGAAGTGTTTCTTGCAACTGAGAGCTACTCCCAAATAACTTAACAATAATATTTAAGACCCATTTCAAATGTTACTTTGGTATCCAGCGACAGTAGTAAAAATCTCAAAAGTCTGGCAAAAAACCAGACTTCCAGTCTGGCAACACCTGCTTGCTGTGGAAAGTTTTTTTCTGGTCAAAGAAGAGAACGTGCAGTTAACAGGTCTGTGTGTACCACTGGATGAATCAATTACAAATAACAAGAGGGACATGGAAGAGATAACAAACCTGCTATAGACTGTTGTACTTCATAAAAACATAGCAAACTAAATTAAAAGGGTAAGTTTTTTCCTTTTTCAAGGATAACCACAGAATACAATTTTATTTCCGTATATTCTGTATCACTCTCTGCTGCTTGATACCACCAATGTCACATTTGTACAAAATTCACTCCTAACACCCTTTACACCCCCTTACCCCTACACACTGCCTTTCTATTCCCCACCCTACCCCCTCCCACTCCTCATCTTTACATAAAAGTTCAGGCTGCATATTTAAAGGAGCTAAAATATTCACACTGTCAAAGGTGGTCAAAGGCTTCTGCGTTCACACAGGAGCTGACAAAGAGGAGGCACCCAGAGCTTGGCCAAAAGAGCACTGTTGAAATAAATCAGCACATACAAAGACACAGAGAGATAATGGGACTAAAGCTGGGCCCGATCCAGAAACAGAAACACACTGCACACCAGAACACACGGATACATACACACACAGCGCTTGGCTGGGAACAAAGTCTGTGCGTGGATTAATATTTATTTTTTGAGCACACATTGTTCAGGACATACAGTATCAGGAGACTAAAAACATCATAACTCCCCCAGTGTGCAACCTTGCCGTGAATCTCATGGCTGAATCAAACAAATAACAAAATAAAAGTCCACAGATGGTTTCACATGGGGGAGGAAATGGGCATCTCAGAAACATCAGATGAATCAAGGTTGTGTGTGTGTGTGTTAACGTGTGAGAGTGTTCATGTCCATCTGTGTGCTATATATGTTAAAAAAGAAAAAAAAAAGCATTTCAAAGTCTGTAAAAGTCAGGTATAATTTCAGTTTCTCATGAGGTCAGCACCAACATTAACGCGCCACATTCCAGATTTCTTTAGGCACCATTCTGCTAATCAGTTCTTTGGGGATCACTTAGGAAAAATGCATCAGTGCTCTGACAGTGTTGCAGCAATCCACACACCTTGATCCCTGGCTCCTTTAGTATGCATGCTTAATTGTCCTTGGGCAAAATACTGGACCGACAGTTTCTCGTCATAGGTACTGAAAAACGGGCAGTGTGGTGGTTAGCAATGTTGTCTCACAGCAAGAAGGTCCTGAGGTCTAATCCACAATCTAGCCAGGGCCAGTGTCTGTGTGAATTCTTACCAGGTCCTCTGGCTTCCTCCCACAGTCCAAAGGCATGCAGTTACTGGTAATCAATGATTCTGAGTTGTCCATCAGTGCGAGTATAAACGGTGGTCTTGATGTTAGTGACTGGCGACCTTTGATTTGATTTAACACATTATTCTGGGAAAGAAGTTACAAAAAACTAAATAAACAACTACAAATCGATCATATTTTTTGATAGTGTTTAAAAAATTGAAGCAATACTATTAAGGATAATAGTAATAAAACTAATAAAATAAAGGTGAAAATGGGTTTGGAAAATATAGTGAGCCTTTAGCTTTAATTCAGTGGCTGTTCAGCTGACCGAGGTACTCACAAACATGGGCTTTACGTTTACGCAGCTTTTTATTTGCCCCTATATCAACATAGAGAGGAAACAGAGGCCTCCCTGAACTAATTTCGCTCATGAACACTCAGTCATTTGTTGAGCACCACACAGCAGGCCCTGCTGTCTGAGGCCCAAGGATTAAGGCTCAATATTTGTAAACCTCAGTTGGCTTTAGTGCGGAAATGGGGAGTGGAGAAAAATGGGAAGCCTTGGCAAACCAAAGTGTGAAAAACTATCAAATTGTCAGCCATGACAGAAACAGTTACACACACTGGCTTCTGGCTGACACAGAAACAATACACTGTTAAATCTATGAAACACTATGGTCTTGTTTGAATGAATGTGGGTGGGAGTGAGTTTATGGGTTTTTGTGCGTATTTTGCACCAAAACCCCCCCAAATATATACACTTAATAAATGTGTTTGCCATTTAAGTTTTCCTATTCCACTCACATTACTGCAGTGACTTAGTATGCCTCTTTTCTGTTTTTAAAATTGTTGGAATAATTTGCTCTCTCATTAAAGCTCTGCACACGAAGGCCAAGCTACTTAACTCTTCCCCTCTTTTTTAACCTCTTCCGCCACAGAATATACTCCCACAATGCACATTATCAGCCTCACGACGGGCCCATAAAGTACTAAAAATCCCAGGACCTTATTTCCAGCTGTGACACACAACCCAGACCTACTTAAGTCCTCTGCTTTGACCTTTGTTTGAAAAGTTTCTTTCAGCCCGAGGCCACAGCAGTAAATTCATAGAGCTATGAAATTAATGTGCCAGAAAGCCCATCTAGTCTTTGAATAATCAAAAACAGAGGTAGGAAGACACAGATTACTGAGTCACATTTTACTTTCCCCTTTTTAACTATTTGTTTTGTAATAAGGCAGATGGTGTAATGATTGCATTTGATATTAACTGTGTTCCACCTATCAACATCCTCTCTGTTGTGAAAGCAACTCAAATGGGCAGTGGTTCATGGACATCAAACACATCTGTGTTCAATGGGACCTGCACAGCCTAAAATATTTAACCTTCAGCATCAATAAAATGCACACACTTTTATTCATAGACGTAGACATAAACGAAAAACTCTACAGCAACTTTGCAGATATCTTAATAAGATACTAAAATCCATTTGCCCATTGTGGTGATATGCACCTCTGCAGCTGGCTTTGATAAATACACCGAGGCAAGGTTGACATGAAGAAAAGTGGGCAGATGCACTTTGTACCTGTGAAGGTGAAGTGAAGTATATCCAGCAGGGTAATTGTATAGGCAGTGAACCATAGCACTGTCAATGAGGCGTTGTGTCTGGTTGTGGGTATTAAACATCAGTAGGATGGCCGGTCACTCTATGGGACGCTCAGCACAGTGCTTAATTACACACATCGTGAGCGGCAAACACTCAGAGCAGGAAATGACAGCTGAGCGGCGCTCACTTCAAACGCAGAGGCGTAAAAAAAGCATTCAATAAAAACAGACCTAAACTCTAAGCAGGTCCTAATGGCCTGTGGTAATGGATTAGAGGAAAAGGAGGTTGCAAACAGGCCTGCTGGCAGGACATACAAGATTAATGACAGAAAAGAAGATTTTTCACTTGAGGAAAAAATTAACTTATTGGGTATGATTACAGATTGAATTTGCGTTAACTTATTAAACTACTGGTGTCCAGTCCTCAACAGTAAAGCTGAGAGAGGATAAGCAAAGACTGCTGTCTTAACAAAAAAAGAAGGAAAAAAGTAGCAACATAGAGCCTGATGACCCTAAATAATTAGTTAGCAGTCCCTTTGAGGAAGTGCTGTTAACCAAACTACTCCCACAGCGAGGCAGGAAGACAATTTGTTCACAGTTTTAATTGCCGTTTCAGGGCTGACTGGAAGTTATGACAAAAACAGTCACATTATTTCTGCTATTTCTGCAATAATTCATTATGTTAACATATGCACGTGCAACTCTATGTGCATATGTCTGGGGTACTGGGTATGGTACAGCTCAACACTCAGTAACTACTTTCCCTTACACTTTAACTCAGTCTCAGCCAAATAGTATTAGTTGCCTGATAGAGATTCGTCCAAAAAGACTTTACAGGCAAAAGAGGCTGTTAATGTTCTAACAGTACTGGTGATTCCAATTAGGTAGCTTTAGTACCAGATTAGATTTTTGTAGATTTTGTTGATATCACTGTAAGCAGTGGGTAAGTGTGGGATATCTGAGAAAAAGGTGACTGGGTAGATGCTACCACAGGAGACTTTTGCATTTTAGAAGTGGATTGTTAAGTCTTTGTGACTTGCACCTCATCACACACAAAGTATTCACATATAACGATGCATGGATGTAAACAAAAACATACGCACAAACGCATTGAGCTAAACACAATGGCCCTGCTGAGCTGACAACTCAACTGGAAGACAGCTTAAACTTTGACCTCTGGGGTCAGCTCATTAACACTGAGACTTCTCACTGGGATAAAATAAAAACTGAATTGATGAACTTATGAATACAATAACAGATATACTTTATGCTTTTATATTTTATTATACTTAATTTGTATATTTTCCTCAAAATGTAATTTGAAAAAAATGTTCTGGTAAAAAAAATGCCAAAGAACCAAAACATAAGTAAATTTCAAAGTGGGGCTTTGGCTTTCACTTGTTGGATATTAGTTAACAATCAGTGCAAGACTAAACAGTTTCCATTCAAAACTCATTTAAAGTAGCTGAAGATGGCATAATTATTGTTGTTCATTACACAATTATCCTGTTATACTGCAGAGTATGTGGCAAACCTGTGCCATTAGCCAACACTGAATCTCACAACTTCATCTGAGTCCTCCTCATTAGAAGCAGAGAAGTTACAGAACCTCATAATTTGAAGCACCTTAAGTGTGTTGATAATTTAAGGTCAATACTGAGAGCAAGGAGGCAGGCAGAGCTAATGTTTAGCTGCATGTAATTGGACAGAAGTGTCAGAGGCAGGTGTGTAGCTATTGTTCACTTTGATGGGATTATTTGTACCTCTCAATGCTGAAAAAACAGGTATCATCAAAAGGCAGTCATCTAAATTTACAATAGCTGGATTTAGGTTTTCCTCTCTTTTTCTCTCCATCCAGGTTCTGTAATTACAGCTGCTCTGTAATTAGGAGCAGAGCCTTCAGGACCAGGGTGACTACTATCTACTTCAGAAGGCTCTGGCAAAGTACAAGACTTCAGACTGGGGGAAGGGGAGAAAATACTGCATTCCTGCTTTACTGTTCTTTTTAACTCACTGTTAGGGTTAACAAATTTAGTGTGGTTACTATCCTCAAATAAATATAAGGCATAATACTCATTAAAACAGCTATTGTAAGGTGATTCAAAAATGTGGATAGGCTATCATTTGTTGGAGATCATATGTAGTAATTACAATGATGAAGTCTTTGCACCAACTATCATTTTTAAACTTAAACACTTATTACTTTTAACATTTTCACTGTGTATTTGAATTTGTATTTCATAGTGGGCCATTGGCTTCTGCTGCTCAGAGATATGGAAAGATATGAAAGGTATTATTAGCAGGAGACCTGAGAGTACAGTATGCACATAAACACAGAGAGGGAGAGTAGGATTAAGGACAGATTTCCTGGGTTGTGTCTGAGTGTGTATTTATGTGGCTGATGCATGTGCATAAATAAGGTTAGTGAAGAGTAAGGACTACCTCATGGTGTTCCACTCATTTGTGGAGCCCTGTCTGTTCTGAATATTCGGGTACTGTACTTGTTATTTTATTTAAAAAAAAAAAAGACATTCCTGTATTGCGTACACTTACACTTTCACATCATTAAAAAATACTCAATGTTAAGAAACACTGAGGTCCTGATTTACAAACCAAATTCGTTACGCCCAGTGTCTTAGATTACTTAAGAGGTTGTCTGTGGAGAATCACAGTGAAATTGATTATTTGATTAATGATCCACCAAACCTTTGTTGTACTACTGTACAACTAAGTGCACAGTAACACAGCACATATGAGAAACAGACTTTAATCAAAGAACTTTATGACTCTGTCAAATAAAGAAATAGTAAAAAGAAAAAAATGGAGGCAAATAAGAGGATAACAGTATCATACCTGACATATCCTCAGTTTAGTCACAGTCTGAGATGGAAGTGTTTCATTTCATTTCATTTAACTTGTCGTGCCAATCAACAAGTAAATTCTGAGATGAGGAAATCTTGGCTATGTTGTTACCATGAATCTGAGGAGCTTAGTCCTAACATAGAATTCTCTATTGTCCTACAACCAACCACAATACCTGTAAGCTCCCAGTCATGCCATCAGCCCAGAAATATACATGGCAGAAGAAGAAACATATGCTTAAGTGAGAAGCATTTGCTCCTGACCTTCCCTGCCAGGGTGCTCTGCAGCTAAGCTGCGGGGATTTGCACCAGCTCAACATCTACACCATATGGATGCTTTATTACAGAGTAATGATGTCTCTCTCTTTCTCCCTCACTTCTCTAACTAGAGATGATTTGAAAAACCAAACAGCCTTATGTGTAACCAGGTGATTAGAGAGACTTAAGGGGGATTTAATAGTATTCTACTGAGGAATGTAGAAGAACATTTCAACTAGCCTTGAGTGAGTCACTGTCAGATACACAGAGCACACAGATGACTCAAATACATTTTATTCATAATATTTCACTAATTTGCTAATTATCTGCAACAAACTAAACACATAAACAGTGATACACAATACTGTCCGAGGCTTGTGAGGGTAATACGTGCACTTCTTTAGAATTAAGACACTATTTACCATTTATATGTTATGAATAAACAAAGAGTAGGGTTGAGGCTATTATATATGGGCAATGGAAAATAACAGGGGGATTCATTTCCTCACTACCAATAGCAATAATTGGATTTATATTGAAATGAGAGCTGCTTATTGATAGCAACTGCATATTAGCAGTGAATAATCAATAAAGTGGATTCAATACTTATTAAACTGGAATAAGCTGGGATAGGCCTTTTTCATTTGTCAGCCAATGACCATTAGTGTCATAACTCCTCATGGTAATGAACGATTCCTTGGAGACGCATATCACTGTTGACAGTAGGTGAAATTACAGCAATAACATTGATTGGAGTAAGGAAATGTATGTTTGTGCAACAAAACTCGAGGTTAACTGTTCAGAAGCTCCAACTAAATCATAGCCAATCAATCCTTATTCCTAATTTCAAATATCAATCTTGGTAATTCACAGATTGCACTGGTCACTTGGCCGTGTTTTCTACTTACACAGTCATGAAGGTTCTAGCTTGTATAATACTGGGGATGTTTGCTACAGAGAGAAACCCGGTTGCTGTGCGAGCCATGTGTGAAAAGAGAAAACAATAATTTAGGGAAATGTCATCAGGCCAAAGCCAAATTATAGCTGGTCTTTTCTTTTTTTTTTCATCGGCCTCTTAGAATTTCAGTCTAAGGGAATTAATTGTGAGGGGGTTGATTTGCAAATGAATGCGATTTCAGTTGTGAAAATATAATTGTGGGCTTAGTTTGGGACACTGGGACAAACAGCCCTGGGAGAGAAAAAAGGAGCATCTTAATTTATTAGCGATCTGCAACATTTTTCACCTAGAAGCCAAGGCAACTGGTCTGTCGAGACTGAAATGAAATTACTGTTCTTCTTGAGCAGGAGAAACAAAAGCGTCTCCCAAAGCAAGTGAGGTCCCAGTCTGGCACAGTGAGGTCAGCAGGCTGAGGCCTATAGCCAACCCTAAGCTGAGCTGTAGTGCTGTGTGCAAATCAACTGCTTTTCTCCCATTTCATTTCTCATGCACAGCGTTTGTGCTCCTCTTTTCATGAATGTAGGACCCTATCCTTGGCCCTCCCTCTGAAAGGGCCTTCCCAGTGACGAAGGTGACCTGCCACTGAGAAAAAGGAGGACCTGCCATGAACTGAGTGTCAGCCATTAAATATGATTTCGCCCCTGAATGGCACGCAAACACATTCAACCACTGAAACTCATTAAGCCCGCATAATCTCTCTTTTCTTAAGAATAACAATGATTTCAGCTGGGAAATGCAATGGTTTTAGGGAGCTGAGCCATTGATTTGAGTTGCATTCAAAGTAATAAATCACGTCCAACTTCACATCCTGGACTCTTTTGCCTAATTCAGCGCCTCTCACCATACTGGTCAATTAGTTTAGAGCCACTATATTCAATACACAGTGCAATTCACTGACAAGGCATAATAAATTCCATGGCTTGGATACTGTCCAGAAGAGAATAGAACTTTCTGTTGCTGTTCTGTGCCTATACTAACTCTATAAATGTAGAGGAAGGGAATGAAATATAACTATAACAACCATGTTTTGCAGCAATATAACTATAAACCAAGATTTAAATAACTACCACCATTTTCAGTTAATCATAAACTGACATCCATGTGGTTAACTTCCATGTTGTTTTAGAAGCTGATCCTGCTTAAGCTTGAATGAGGTCACTGGCAGTGAGAGAGACGGAAGTGTAAAGGTGCCAACTCCTGTCAGACAAAATGAGCTGCCTGTTCAATTCCACTCAGTGCTCTTCTACCCCCGTCTTCTCCATCTCGCCCTTAAACACAAGTCTAAAGGGGGGAATTTCTCTTAATTATTATTTTTATTTCTCATTAACAAAGTTTCTGTCCAATTTCTATTGACTTTGTTTCAAAGCTTCCACAGGGAACCTAGTGGCCCAGCCTGCTAAATTACACCCGTGTGGACTGGGAGAGGTGGGAGCAGCTGTGAGGAGGGCTCTCAGTAGTCAGACCATTGTAATCTGCATTAACCACATTGCAAGGGAGTGCAAGGGTCAAAGTCTTTAAGTGCCTGCAGGGATGGATGCTTCTGGATTACATGGTATTCCTTCAAGAGGCTGTAATAATTGTACAGTGCCGCTTGCTCACTACCTGTTGTACACCTATGCTGATGTATGTAGTTTTTTCTCTTTTTAAGAAAAGAGCCTTCATTACTGCTTGGCACTAAAGATCAGACAAGTTGGGACAAACTTATTGCCAGAAACAAAGGATAAACATTAGTTGAGAGAAAAAGCCTTAAAACAAAGCAGGCCTTATATTTAAAATTGTGCATATTTTTAAACAGTGATTTGATTTTGACCAAAATAAGAGGACATGTCAACAGGAACATGCATACGAAAATTCTCGGTAATGCTGACCAGATTAAGGCTATTTCCTGGAAGGTGTGCTGGAATAGCATTGGCAGAAGGTGTATCGAAGGATGATCTTCTCCCTCTTCTTTGGCACAGCATTAAATAGTGAGAGGAGCAGAAGTAATACTCTTACTGGCTCGACTCTGTTCAAAGAGGCCAAAATGACAGCAGCTTAAATTTTCTCTGCACATTTCAATATGTTTTTCTTGTGCATCATTTATCAAACTGAAACAGAGTGCAAATAATTTCAAAGAATTAATGAACAAAAGTCTCGCCTTCCTTTGAAACTATGAATTATTTATAGCTACATTTCAACGTGATTGAAATTGTGGATTAATCCCATTAACCTCTCTGATGGCGAGAATAAAAGCATATGTCTTGACGAATGTTTGCTGGGATCAAATTTAGTGCTATTGAAAGGAGCTTTTCCCAGGCAAAGCCCAGCAGACAGATTGTATGCTGTGTCGCACGGTGCTTATATAGATCCTAGCAGACTCTGTCTGAGTCTGTGGAGGAATGACGGAAAGCTCAATGGAGGCGTCTGTCTCCCAGCTAGACACCCTGTTCAGTCCTCTCCCTGTATACCTCAGAGCCTGTGATGAATGCATGCAGGGCCTTTACTCCCCAGCATACATCTGACATTATTAACACAATATAAAATGTGATGGAGCGCTCTGCCACACTGCTGGACCACCTTGATCCAGCTCAGCGCTGCTACGTAGTGATTTATTCCCACAGCCATGAAAAAGTAAGCGTGCCATTAAAATCACAGGTGTTTGGAGGCCACACGACTCACCGGGCAAGATCGATAATGTCACTCTTTTACATGGCTCATTTTGAGGGTGCCGCAGCATCATATGCCATTAGTGAGGCCTTGATCTATTGAGGAGCAAACCTCTGTCTGGCACTAAAGCTATGGGTGCCGCATAGATACAAGCTAACAAGGGCATGCACATGTGTGTGCATCTACTCTTAAACTGGGACATGTATGCACTCTTGCAGAGCTTGTGTTTACATTGTCTCCACCTGCACTCACACATAATTCAGCTGAGCTAATGTAGGAGATAATGTACTGTAAATGGCAAGGGCTCTGATTGATACCTGCACTTAGCACAATTACTGGTGTAAAAACTTTGGGAAAAGACAAAAGTTTGCGCTACTTACCGTAGGGTTACCGACTGTGGCCCGGGAAAGTGATTTGTTAGTGTTTGTTGAGCGTGTTCCCAAGGCTATAAAGTGTGACACTGGCAACAAATAAGGACTAATGTCCTGGTTCCAAATGAATACTTAGCACAACCTGTAAAAGAATGTGCTGTCTCTGCCCTTTCACAAGCACACAGATTATCAACAAATTATTTGGTGCTATTCCTAAAGGCTGCAGATCCATTTCAGACTAAGGAAAACAAATCACTAACATATCATGTGATATCTATTAAATACACTAGCATAAATGTTGTTTCTTCCAGAATCCATTAAAAAGCAAGATACATATTTTTTTAAATCAATATCATAAGCAACACGTAAAAGAAACGATTTATTGTAATTCTGAAACTTATTTTTACAGAAACACCATCAGAATCTTGGGTCATTTTGGTATAGACATAAACGTGTTTTTATTTCCAGGCTAGTTCACATACATTCAGGAAAGGTATGCAAGCAATTTCCTAAAAAAAAGGAAGACCATTGTTTCTGTTGTGATTCCGTAATAAAATAAAACAAGGGATTTGTTTTAAAATTCCTTGTGGCTGCAAGCAGATTCCTTATTACATTGTACTCAAGTGGAAAAGACCAAATTTCTATTCGAAGCAACCCCGGTGAAAACTTAGACTTGTCTTTAAATGCTTGCAAAGCATGTGCATGTTGCTACAAAATGAACATGATTTCTTTTTTGTACAGATTTCTTCGAAAAAAAAAAAAAACCATTTAATGTTTGTTTTTCCTCACTCCTGTCTCCTTCTCGGTTTCCCTTTTAATTCTCAGTGCGACTGCCATGAAAATGAACTATTAATCTGTTTCCCAAAGGAATTCCTCATGCCTCATAGGTCTGACAGCCTCAGTGAGATGGTTGTTGTGTGGTCAACAAACAATTTTCCTGGGCTTCACTGCCTTTCAAAGGCATTTTTTCATCCGGCCCTGATCATGTGAAAAATGCCGTTGTCAAAGGTTCCTCTGCCTTTCTTCTCACACAAAGATGTCAGATGGAGAAAGTTAGAATTTCCAAACATGTTAATCTGCTTGAGCGTAAACTCAACCCCTTCCTCCACAGTGCTTGAGAGTTCATTCAGCATATTTGAAATTTCCTGTGCTTGAGTAACACAAGTGTGCCTTTGAGTCAAGATGCAATATGTCCTTTAACCGAAACAAAACAGGATTATGGAGTTACAAAATTCAATAGAACAATACATGCATGCACACTTTACCAGCACCTGTTTCTCAATTCTGCATCTATTTCATAAAACAAAATTACATCTGTTGTGTAAAGATGGAAATTGTTGTGACATAAGTGTCAGTTATGTTGAGGACATGACAATGCAGAACTATTTTGTTACACATGGTTTTGTAAACATCTTTTTAGGTTACAGATGATACAAAATAAAGTGAAAGGATTAAATGGGCTTCTGTAGATGAACAGCACTCAGATTAGGAGTTATTCATCAGAGTGTGTAAACATACTGAGAGGGTTATTCTTCTGCTCTTTGCCCCGCCTCCTACGACACCATCTCTTAACAGGTTGAATAGGGGTAAAAAGGTGGGCCACCTCATTACAGGCGTGTACTCCTCGCCTCTTCCTGCCTGCCACCCACCTATCATCCCACCCTTTCTCTCCACTACAGCTTCTCATCACTGATCTTTCCTTTCATCACACACACATCCCCAGTCACATTGCTGTCTGATTGATGAGGCCACTTTTGATAATGGCATCAGGAACTGGGGTGTCTGCCTTGTCATTAGATACTATCAGAGCTGTCTTATTACGACTGAGGAAGACCCCAGGCAGACAGACGGGTTCCTCTGTGTGCAGATATGACCACAGATAATGAAGCTCAGAAACTGTGTACTCTAATATACCTGGCTGAGTTAATCCATCCATCACATGTGCCAAAATTCAGTGAGCTTTCTCAGATCACATAAACTTCCTACTGTCAAGGTGTCAGTTATACTTCCTTGTAGGAGGGGCAGAAGTGACTGAGATAATAGCTATTTTTCTCTCAAAGTTCTATAGAACTGTATAACATAGTGGAGTCAGTACAACCTATGAATGAAAAGTGTTGCCAGTAGATTTATACAGTTAATTGAGTTGGAGCATGTTTCAAGTATGTCAGTAACTGATGGAAAATTTAGTGCCAAACGTAGTTGCAGTTTATACAAAAGTGTGGTACACAAGTAGTAATATTTTCAATGTTTTTTCTTTCAAATGAAGCTGTCTAAAAACGTAATCTCTGAAAAAGTGTATAAGGTGTGTAACTTGCTTAGAACAATAAAATATTCAGTTTGATTTTATACATGGAAAAATGCATTGAAAGAAAGTTGAGATATTGTTACTGCACTATTTATTTTTACACTTTTTTTTAAAGGGGTTTGATTCAGTTCTAAATAAGACATTTTATTTTTTATTATGAGCGAAACGTTATGGTCAGGCATATCAGGCACTGTGGCGTGTGTATCCAAAATAATAATTTTGGATAATTTATCCAAAATAAAATCCCAGAGTTGCAACCAGTGTCGTCTTAATATTGTTCCAAAAATACAGCTCGATTCTAAATACATTTATCTGCAGAAAAACACTAGTAATGAATGAATAATAATGGTTTGTGCTATCTGCAAGGTTTCTATTAATTCAGGACAAAGGTGAGGTACTGATCAAAAGACAGAAGAGAGAGGGGCCCTGCAAGCCAGGATAAGAACCATACAACACAAACAAAGGCCCAGGCTTGCCAGTAAAAGAATAACTATGGTTTGAATTATGGACAGATCTGAATGGTGTCTCTCTTCTACAGATGGCTGCACACATGAGAATCCCAAGGCCTGTATAATTGTATTGCTAATAAGGAGTAAAGCCAATTAGGCATTTAAGTGTGCTGTAATCACTTGGATGGGGAGAGAAGAAGAGAGCGACCGCAACGGAGATAGAAAATCAGGTCAAAGGACAAATGAATGCCTCCCCTAGTTCTCGCCTACACTGACAAATATAATTAGACATGAACCTGTATTAGAAAAGTCCCCACTGGGGAAGAAAACCTTTATATATTTTCCCAGCCCGTCGTCTGATCTCTGATTCATTTGTTTTATGTTGTCAAGATGACAAAGGACTGATGTCACTACTATATAGCAACCTCACAAGAGACATCATGCCTCTTGGTCAGTTGCTATATAGTGGCATGGCACTCAACTAATAGTTAAGTGTAAATTAAATGTGTAAAGTCCCTTAGTTGATGTTCACTTTCACCACACTGATCGAAGTTACTATCTAATTTGTATCATTTATTTTACTCCAAATGTAAGCATTTTTATGATTGAAGGAAACCAAATGAAACACAACTTAAATTTAATTTGGGAAAACTGACGATGAAACTGATGCCTTTGTTTGATAATAACTACTACTAAGTAGCTTCCTTTATGTCTTGTCTGATCAGTTATTTCAAATCAAATCCAATGCTTTGGTGTTTACAGCAATTCATTAGTTTAAACTGAGGTCATTTTCTTTTAAATATTCCCGTAGGGATGGGAGATACAAAAAAACAGACAATGACTCCTTATATATGCCACGCTTTCTGCTCACAAAAGAAGGGCACATGCAGTAAGGGATCTTCTGAAAGATCAGTTTTAAGCTATATGGCTGTCAAAAAGACAGCAAAGAAATTTTCCCACTTTCACTGGTCACTCCTAAAGTAAAAGGACATTTTTATTAGATTGTGCATAATGTGTTTGCAGTCCTGCATTAGTGCTTTGCCATTATTTGCCAACTCTTTTTCAAATGTGTACATTTAAATTCTTATTTTGATTCACAGACCGTAAGAACCACATTTAGAAAAAGCACACTAATCAAAATATATATGACAAAACACAATGTGCACTGCATGCAGCATTAGCTGTTGAGAGGGCTGGTGTACCCATGTACCAACAGTGTAGACGGGCCATAAAATCCTCCAGACAAACTGTCTGTCACAACATTTGTTTGCCAGATTACATTCCTTTCTGCCGCTGAGAGTGGCAAAAAAACGGGTGAAATTCTCCAAGCAGCATTGCTCTGGCCCCTCAAACTGCAATATGTCTGTAGTCAAATATGTTTAGAGGTGGGATTGTCAGGACAAAGCCGTATGCTGAGTCCTTTTTCAATGTTCTGGAACTTTTTAGACTTCAGCAGGCCAGGAGGACAAAAGACTGGGACGTCTATGAGGACTATCAATACATTTAAACAGGGCATGCATTTCTCATAAAGTGGCTCCAAAAGCAGAACGAGCCAATGGGAGGGAGCTGCTTGATCAACCCGTGAAGGGAACCTCAGTTATGAACCAGAGAAAGAAAAAGAGGAAGAAAGAATTGGGCAAAGGGGGGAGGTAGAAAAAAAATTGAAAGAAAAGGTCATGAGTGGCAGTTGATTTGAGAAGTTTCTGCGACCCCACAAAGGGCCATGACATCATCAGGTATTGAAGTGAGAGAGGAGGAGAAGGGGTTCTCTAAAAAGCTGGCCGCTTACCGAGGCCGTAATTACATTTGCGCTAAACATGCCCAAGTGCTCCTGTGCTGTGGGGGGAATCATTTTCAGGGTTGGGGGTTGGAGGGGCTGAATTAATCAGCTCTGTTTGCTGTGGGGACTTTGTGTAACAAAAATCTTTCTCACCACAAGCTTAAATTTCTAAAACACCGTGGTCTCTGTGTCCTCTGTCCTGTGAGGACAAAATTTCCCTAAATTGCATTTATCTTTTGGACTAGCAGTTCCTTCAACTATGACTGTAAAGCCACCCAGAAAATACAAACTGTCTTAATGTCAGGAATGAAAAAAAAATGTTTTAGCCACTCGAACGTTACCCTTGCCGACCCCTCCAACTTTGAGCCTTTACATAGTGCTCAGAGCATATAAAGCCTTTGCAGTGCATGGTGGGTAGGCATGGCGTGAAGTGTACAAGGAAGGAATGCTATTAAGTAAGTTATGCACATAATGAATCTGAGCAATGCTTGGGAAAACTTCAGCAACATTTATTCCTCTTTCAGTTTCAGCCTATTTCTTAGTGAAAAGAGCAGGCAAAGTGGTGAATACAGTAAATCACTCTTTAGTTCTGCCAGAGCTGTTTTCACCCAAGGCCAGTGCCCCCAAAGACTTCATCTATTTACAACTGCATGGTGAGTCCAATCTTGTGTCAAGTTTGTAAATAGGCTCAAAATATACAATACTTCCACTGTTCATTGTGTCAATGTCACCAGAGTGGAGAAAAACAAAAGAAAAATTGCTATTTTAAAGCAACTGACATATTTTAAATGAGGCTAAATACCCTCTTAGACGAGGAGTGATATAAATCAAGCAAATACAGCTGTGGTGACTGTGGAGTAGTGTGCGGGTGACAAAATCATCAGTCATATGATATTTGCGGGCTTGAGGCTTTTTCGTCTTTGCTGCTGACATGCTACACTCCAGCATGACGTGTCATCACTATCCTGACAGACCCACTGTGGCTGAGCTGTGCCACATTCAGCCAGTAAATTCAATTAGCTTTCCCACATTGACACTGCTCTGCCATCAGGATGACGGACTGTAATATGATGAAATGATACACAAACACCTCCGATTTAATCTGAGCCCTGAGGGACACTTCTGGCAAAAGTCATACAGTAGCATGCTAATTCCAAGATGACAGTTTATTCACTGCTTACTGTTTAATCCACCTTCTGGCAGATGACTAAACAGATTCTTTCTATGAGCAATGAACGCATGATTTCAGTTTTTATAAGTACGTTTTATGAGTAAGTACTAATAATAAAACTATTTTAATATACTTTAAATTCAGTTTTTTATTTGCATACAAGTTGCCATGCCAAAAAAAGCTGTAATATTTAAGCCGGGCAATAAGCATCGAGCCAAATTAATCATGAACACCATACAATGAGTGCTCCGAGTGTTCCAATTCATTATCTGCTTAAAGTAGTGGTTTATGGATTCTACCCTAAGACCAGACTCAGTGATGAAGAACACAGACTACAATATCCCTTTTCAAAAATCGTACATGTTATTGCTTTAATATGCTATATTCAAAATAGATTTTTTTGTAATCTCCCAAATACATGCTGAGAAAATGGTAATATTGCTCTGGCCAGTGTCCCCAAAGACATTCTCTGGACTAGTTTTGCAGCCAGCAATGATTCCCTACTCAGTGCATTGGATCTTTCTAGCCTCCAGCTCTTATCCATTTTCTCCTTGCCATGATCTATTTTATGGATGTTCCTCCGTGATGGCCGCATGTTGCCATTGATGGTTTCCTTTCTTTATTTCTCCAAGGACTAAGAACACCTGTCTGCTTTAATCACTAAGTCCTTCCCAGCAGGAATGCCATCACTGTATAGACACTGAGGTTCTATCTGACATTGATAGAAACAACATAGTATAGATCCCCATTTGGCAACAACAAAGAACCAGCAAAGAGCTCAACAAGAGAATCTGTCTGTTCCCCTGAAAGTTGTCTCATTACATCTTCCAACCACATGGCCCACTAATACCATGATGGAAAAGGCAGGGGTTTCACTATGTATGACTCACTAAGTAAATAGAAAACACTGATGAATGAAATCATATTTTCACAACTTACTGCAATTCTATGGATGGTCATACTCATATTCAGCATGACACATCCACAGGATTTTCCCAGAAGCTGGAACAGTCATGAAATAATTACTGTAGCTGGAAAAAAAACAACCCAAAAACAAACAAACATGTTTTTGGTTTATTGGTTTGTTTGTTTCAATACATCAGCTCAAAGGTGGAAACTCATGGCTAAACACCAAAAAACCTCTTCCACAGCTTTTTGCTGTATTTAGGAATGCCATAATGGGTTTAAAATGTTCATTTAAAAATCTTTTGTACACAACACATTCACTCTTTTTCATCAGATTGGAAAATTTTACGAATTTACATCCCACCATGACATCACTTCAGGAAGGGACCGCAATCTTTCTGGGAATTTACTTCCAACAGACTATGATGCACCTGTTTGCTCCAATGGGCAATAACCTTGACAGCTATGAAATAATCTACCAGTAAAGTTAACAAACAACATTGCTGTCACTGCTGAAAAACTCTCACAATTGGTTGAAGAAGAGCCAAAACCTGCAAAAGCCATCAGTAAGCTGACTTCAATGGAATTTTTTTCTGAATGTAAATAATGACTAACGTTTGCTCAGTGATGAACAGATCACTCTATCAGTTTTTCATGGAAAACAATTTGTCCTTGAAAACACAACGTTTGTACCCGTGGACTTTTATGAAAGGTCCCATTTACGAATTCACATGACACCCCCCCCCCCCCCCCCCCATTTAGCGTTAGTGAGAGATAAGGACAGGGGATTAATCAATATCCAACCCTACAGAAACACAGGCGCACACATACACAGCTGGATATTATCATAGATGCTTACAGGCTTACAGTCATTGTGCAACTTACAACTTTAACATATACTATTATCTCCATACTTTCTATTAAGGATAGTTTTTTCATTTATAAAATACCCAAAATAATAATTGTGTCAAAGTTTATGTGTTTTTGTGGGTAATGTCAACTGGAAATAATCTGCACTGACTGATAAGAAAGCTGCTAAAATGGGATACACAACATAACAAGAAAGTCATTAGAATACTGAGAAATATGTTGCACATGTATATTATACAGTCACACAATTTATTTCTTGTCTATTCATTAATATCAATGTGGCATGAAAAAAAAGGAAATAAAAGTTAAGACTGGGCTTTGGCTTCAAGTATTGGCATGGGTGTTTATTTCTGCAAAAGCCAGAGCAGGTAGCCTTCTTAGCAGCAATAAAAGGTAGGATTATCACCTTGCTTGTAAAGACTGCCAACCTATTTGGGTAAAGTGTAAAAAGCGACAGGAACCACAGCTGATAGTTAAGTCAAGGCAGGTGTTTGAGAAAATTACAGCTGCTGCACACAGAATGGGTGATCTGTCAGGAGTGTCTGCTTTGTTGGGTGTACTGTGCATCAGTGAGGCTTGGTTTAACCACAATGGCCTACTGTGTACAGTGTACTGGCTTAGTATGTGGTTGTAATGTTCACACTGCATGAGGTGCTTCTTTCAAACATCCACACCACTGTTGCTGACAGTCGAATATTTCAATTCTTAATAGGCCAACTACCATAAACATGTGTACAGGCATAGATGAGCCTTAACAGTTTATTCAGCAATCAGTTACCTTTAGCGCAGTAAAGCAGCTTGTGAAAGTTTTAAAATCTTCAGTGGTTTATCTTTCTATCTTTAAAATTCTAATAT
This sequence comes from Copadichromis virginalis, assembly GCF_057382275.1. Classification (NCBI taxonomy): domain Eukaryota; kingdom Metazoa; phylum Chordata; class Actinopteri; order Cichliformes; family Cichlidae; genus Copadichromis; species Copadichromis virginalis. Next base: position 9,818,253 of record NC_140618.1, read on the forward strand.
ACTATGCAGTGCTGTTGCTAAATCTGGTTATGGTTTATTCCTGTCAAAAGGAAATTAAGGGAATTAATGTTCTGTGTTCATAAACATTAATGTGAGTAACTGCTGCCACAGAATAAAATGTAACTTTATTTAACTATACAATTTTAGAATGCTGTTAGTCTTGAATCCTGTTACATAGTCTCGAGTAACTGTGTGATGTAAATAGGATGGGGTACAGTAGTTGGAGGGTGAAAAGAATTCCCAATAGATTGAAAAGACTAAAACCTCGGAAAGGAAACAGAAGTTTCACAGAGACAGTGGTTGCTGAGGTGCGAGGATGGAACCCCTCAGAGTTCAAAGATGACAAGTTTCCCACAGAGAAATGCCAAGGCACTCAATTCAACTTGTCTTTTTCTGTCTCCTGGAAGAAAATTCAGCTTCTTGTGAAATAAGATTGTGCTTCATTAGCTTTAAAAAAGATTTGCATATCTTACAGGCCTTCTACTTTACATGGCCCAGATATTTAAGAGCCTTCCAATGGGATTATTCTCCAGCTGTGGGGCTTGTATGCTAGAGTATGTTTGTCCAGCAAACAGGATGCTGTGCTGACTGGTCAGTCATTTTGGCTACTGGTCACTTCTGTCTCCAAATCTGCTTATAGATTTTTTTTTCCTTCTTTCTTTCTTTTCTCTTTTTTTTCTGTTGTGTGGCCTGATGCAGGTCAGGAGGTCACTCTTTTGCATGGCATTCTGGGAGTGATTGTCCTCCAAAGGCCTTGGGTATGGAATCTATCATCATTAATGCACCAGTCCTCTCTTGTAAACCTGCTACCCAAACATAAAAAAATGGCGGTCTTTTGAATTGGCTGCTTCTGAAAGGTCAAATTCATCATTTCGTCTAACAATTGGGCAAAACAGGAGAATGCCAAAAAGGTCAAAAGGTCAGACTGGCATACTGATTTGGATCTACATTTAATAGTCGTGATTTTAAAAGAAAGTAGCATTACTGAGTTGGAACTGCATCACCAAATAATTTGAGATGTAAGAAGTGATGGATAAATGTGTGATTCCTAAAACAATATACAAGAACCATCTGCCATATGATTATCCTTTAGAAAGACCACCAGTGTGCTGACCGTACGTTAGCTGTTTTCAGGTTCCATGACAACAGCTGTGAGTTCTCACATTGACGAATATGGTCAAACATATGCATTCATGGAAATGTTTACTTAAAGATTGTGAACCTGGGTTAGATATTGCGACCCAGGACTAACATTAGTGTCCTCCATCACCCAGTCAGGCACTTCGTTCAGCTTACTGCTATTAAAACTGTCCACATGATATAGGTGAGAGAAGCCAGCTGCTAATGTTAGCGTGAGGTCTTTCTTCCCCATCCATGCTCCCATCCATGAGTCCCCAATTTTATCATTGTTTCAATTTAACCTCTGACCTCACATGGGAAACTAAATAATGAATTCCATATTTCCCTGAGGTGGACCGCAGGACTGCCTGTTAGTGACCATCAATCAAAGTCAGCAGGGTAGAATGGCCACATGACTGACCACTGACTTGAACATAGTCTTTGACATGGATTATGAGGAGACATGCACACATAAACTGTTATACTACACCAGTTAAAGACATGGCATAAGCTTCTGCCAGCTACAATTAAAAAAAAGTTTAATATTCTTATTAAACGCCATATCAGGCAGAACCATACATTTCCTCCTTTGAGTGTGAAAATAGCCTTAATAAATATTATTTAAACACAGACAGTTGCTTATAGTGCAAACAAAAGACAGTGAAAAATTAATAATTAAATTTTAAGCATGCACATACTCAGAGGTTTGTTACACCAATTCTCTAAGACAGTGATATCTTGTATACTCATCAGCAACATGCAGGTGTTTGTACAAAAAAATTACAAAATAAGGGAGCATTAATTGACATTAGGTAAACATTACTTAATGCACAGCTAGCAATAATTTGCTAATATGAATTAAAATGATCAATTATTCATTACATTATAATTTATAGCAGGGGTGTCAAATACAAGGACGGGGGCTGAATCAGCTTGGCAAAGACTACGATCCAGCCCACTGGACTGCTCTGGAAAATGTGAAGGATAAAGAGGTTATTCATACCACACCAAAGTAGATAAATTGTGCTGATACATTTCTCTAATTTTCTACAGCAGCATTCCTCTCTCATGTAGAAAAACTGAGCTCTACTGATGAAATTTCACTCCTTTTTCTTATAAGAAAAGATATCTGAAAGATTTATTATGTAGTTTAAATAGCCGAGTTTCAGATAAAAGTGGGTTATGATGTAAAATGAGTTTGACATTTCTAATTCAAATATTAAATGTTGTAATGCATGCCACAGCGTTCAAAGCTAAGCCATTTTATCAGGTGATGTTTGTGGTCACGCTGTTTTTCTTCATGTAGAGGTTTCCCTGTTCCTTTATCCTTGCCTGGGCCTAAATTATTAGGTTTCTAATACTGTACACATGACAGTTATTTAATCACTTAAGTAAGTTTTGTGGCTATTAATGTAAAGTTGAAAAATCTTTTACACTTAGTAAAAAAGTCCTGAGTAAAGGTTGCTTATAATAAATTACCAACTGATTTCGCAATAGGGATGACACAAACTTCACAAATGATTACTGGATACATCAGTTAACTGTTACTTAACTATTAGTTCATAGTTATTGGTGCATTAACTACAGACAGGGTTTAGCAAAATGCTAATCATTGATGCAATGCAATGATGTTATGTTAGTGAACCACAAACAGTAAAACATTTAAAAACACAAAAATATCACCTTCTTGCTAAGATCTCACACAAATCCCTCAGACTAAACCTGGAAGGAGATTTGATTTGATATTTCTCATGTGCAGCAAAGATTTTCTGCAAATGCCAGTACTAGACAAGAGAATTCCATTTGGCAAAAAATGCAAAACAACAACACCATTATTAGAGGTGGTGGTAAGAAACATGTTTGCTGCAATTCCACTGTGTTATGCAGTCTAAAGCGGCAGGTGTATTTCTATAACAAAATCTTCCATTTTTGGGTGACAAGCACAGGTGTAAAGCAACAGAAAAGCAGGAAAAGATAGCAAAACTGAAGCAAACTCGTGGCAGATAACGCCACGCACAGGTGAGAGAGTGGGAATAGCAGGTATGTGTATTACATCTGAAATGACACCACTTTCATTAGTAAAGAAAAAAAAAAACCTTTTTGAAACTATTGCCCTAGATAAGAACCGTGTGAAAAATCGATGTGGGAGCTCAGTTGTCAGTATGACGATGTGCTGACTAACTCTCTGAGGAGCGAGGCAGAGTGGGAAGAGGGTTTTAAGGACGCCCACTGGAGATAAGAGACCATTCACATGGGAACATTGGTAGTCCCCCTCTACCCCCCCTTTTTTCTAAAGTCACCAAATCTTTAGAGGAACACAGTTGAGTACTTGCCTACTTGCCTTCCTCCTGATTGAGACTAGGATGACAGCTTGGGGCCCAAAAGAGAGCACCGCTGACAGTGGGAAAAGGGGAACGGGACAGGCCGAGTAATCTTCTCCTAAGCCTTGACTATTTATCACGGAGGTAATGATAAGAATCAGATTTAAAGGTGAACCCTGAGATGGGTCAGAGCCTCACACAGGCAGTAACGCGATCTGCAGGAGAGCGCTGATAACCCAGGACAATACGGGGGGACGCCTGTCAGATAAATAAAACAAACGGTGCAGAGCTATAAAAGGGGGCCCACGTGGCATCTGCTTCACCAAGTAAATTCAATCTCGCTAAGAAAAGGAAGAGAGTGATGGCCAGGGGAGGGAAGGATAAGATACAGGAAGCAAAGGAGATGACTTATTTTAAAGGAGACCAAAGACATATTGCCAGAGGTGGGGGGAAAAGAAACAGTCAGTCAGGCATGATAGGGTGAGCATCATTGATGTGCAATGTCAACAGGAGTTTGGAATCCACTGTCTTCTTCTATAATCATTAAACAATAATCCCGAAAAAAAAAAATAGTTACAAAGTTCACTGCCTTGGTGAACCAGCTGTGCAAATTACCACTAGACCTAGGATTGGGGATTCACTTGGTTATGAAACATTATGGATGTAACTGCTGATGGTATAAACTATGTGCCTACATGAATATTGTTGTTGAATTCCTTAGGTCGGTGATAACTTTGTGTCTCAAACTGACAAAAAAAAGAAGAGGAAAAGAAGAGGAAGAAAAATCGACAATAAAAAATGTAGTGCATGTAGCACAGCTGTGTTGTACTTGTCTAGACAACAAAAAGCCATGATGTGCGCTGGTTTTCATTACAATTAAAGACCAGTTTGATTTCACTGTGCAGCTTCAAAATGAGACAAGGATCTAATCAGCGCAGAATAAAAACCTGCAGACCTCTTCGCTGCTCTGGATTGAATAATTCTGCTGCATCCAATTCCCAGCTTTAGCGTCAGCGATGGGCTGCTGGTGGGCGTCTTGAGCAGATTGCCCTCTGCTCGATCCATCGCCTGGTGAGGTCACTCAATGGCCTCGGGGACCCTGGCGTACTTCTCCTCTGAGGAACAACAGTGCTTTGACCTCTTGGAATCTTCCCTTTCTACAGCGCGTGTGAGGTCATGTTTTCCACACCCTGTGCGTGGTCTGGTGTTTTCTGTCCTCAGTGTGCACTGTATCAACACAGGTCTGCAGTTATGAAAATATAGTCAAGCAGACACAAGCATATCCTGTGCCATCTAGCGAACAATAGTGGAAAACATGTCACTGATACTGTACAGGTTAGTCACTTGTGAGATAAAATGTCTGCATGGGCAGACTCTTTGTCTCTCATGAAAACTCAATAGGATTTGGAGGTGGACAGCTGCCTCCTACACAGTAAATTAATGGGCAGAGCTGATTGATTGATTGATTGAATCTTTATTTTGAACATGTTGAAAAAGTATTAAAAAAAAATAGAATTAAAAGAGACAAATGAACAAAGCAAACAAAAGGAAAACGAGCAACCACAACTCCAAATAACGTCCATGTTCAAAAAGGAGCAGGAAGAAGCATAAGCTTATTTAATCCCACCCCTTTTCCACTATCTAGTATCAATAGACTACAGAAATACCTCCTTGTAATTACATTATATGTTATGTGTAATTTTTTTTTTTTTTTTTTTTTAATATATACACATATATGTTTCTATCTATCCATACCTACGTATATACACACATACGCACATATACACATTTTCAATAACCCCATTAACACCTGAAGGATACACAACCTACAATTTTATATATATTTAATATATATATATACATATACATATATATATATATATATATACATATACATATACACATATATATATATATATACATACATACATACATACATATACACATACATATATACCCATACCAACAAACCCGTGCATGCGCACACACATGAAAATATTAGACAAGAACACCCTATCAAATCTCTACCTTTTCCCTGTACCCTGTAAAAACCATATCCTTAAACCGCTTTTTAAACTGCGCCATGCTTGGACATTGCTTCATATCTTTACTTAGTCTGTTCCACAGCTTCACTCCACACACAGAGATGCAAAAACTTTTTAATGTTGTACGGATACGAGGATGTTTTAAATTTAATTCCCCCCTCAAATTGTATCCCCGTTCCCTTTTAGAAAACATTTTTAGAATATTGTCAGGAAGCAGGTTATTTATTGCTTTATATATAATTTGTGCTGTGAGAAAATGAACCAGATCTGTGAATTTTAGAATTTTTGATTTTAAGAATAGTGGATTTGTATGATCTCTGTAACCAGTTTTATGGATTATCCTTATGGCCCTTTTTTGTAATATAAAGATTGATGATAGCGAACATTTGTAAGTATTGCCCCAAACCTCTGCACAGTAATTCAAATACAGTGCAATCAGGGAACAATAGAGAATGTGGAGTGATTTGTGGTCCAGAATGTGTTTTACTTTACTCAAGATTGAGACACTTCTTGAAATTTTGTTATGTATATGATTTATATGAGACTTCCAGTTTAATTTATCATCTATAATCACACCAAGAAACTTATGTTCAAGTACTCTTTCAATTTCCACACCATCTACATGAATCTGCACTTGTGCATTTCTAAGGGAATTCCCAAATAAGATAATTTTAGTTTTACTTAGATTTAGCGATAGTTTGTTCCTGTTAAACCATTTTTTAATTTTGCACATTTCTGAAGTAATTGTATCCAGCAGCTCCTTTAGATTCCCCCCAGAACAAAAAATATTTGTGTCATCTGCAAATAATACTAATTTTAATATATCAGATGCCTTACAAATATCATTTATATAAATAATAAATAATTTTGGACCCAGTACAGAGCCTTGTGGAACACCACAAGCAATGTCCAAGCATGATGAGGAATGGACACCCAGCTTCACAAATTGTTTCCGGTCACTTAAATAATTTTTCACCCATTGCAGTACAACCCCCCTAATCCCATACCGTTCCAGTTTATTAATTAATATGTCATGATTGATTGTGTCGAATGCTTTCTTGAGATCCAGAAATCCAGAGCTGCTGAGCATACATGACTGATGACTTTTATAGAGCACTCTGGAGCCCTGTTGCCACTGTCACCTTGGTGTCTCTTGTGGGTCTGAGACACTGGATCATGTCATCCAACACCAAGGAACCACCTCTGCGTTACAAGAGATAAGGTAGATACCACAATGCTTCACACACTCCAGTTTTCTGATTACAAGCCTTATTTCAAACAAAGCACCTGTAAGCAATGCAAAATTTCCACTGTACTGCAGTATTTACCCTTATACATATACGGGAGAAAAATTATCAAAGGATGAGGATTTGTGGAGCAAGTTATTCTGCAGCATGTGCCCCCCCCCCCCCCCCCCCCCCCTCTTTTTTTCTGCTTCTTCCTTAATCTAAAGGGAATGAAGCTGTTGTGGAAACTTTTGTACAGGAAGTGCATGGTGAACTTACTATTTCCTGTTTTTAACAATGCCCCAAAACATATTCCTGAAGTGGGCAAAAAACCTCCATCTAGTCCATTGGGTAGCTTAAATAATTCCGTATTAGTCCACTTACAGTACGTGCAAAAGCCAGGAAGTCAAATCTAAACACAGTGTGTGACTGTGATGACTCACTAGATCACACAACTATGAGGCTATGCTGTTTATATCTCCCATGAGGTAATGTCTTACTCATATCATCTAAACACACAATTATGATGCCAGCCATGCACAATCAGGATGTTAAAAGTTGTGCATTCATATGATTTGTAAATGAATCACACACACCATTAAAACAGATGGATAAAAAGCAGATTTTTCAGTTGTTTCTATTCTTAGTCTAAATGATTTTATGTCAGTTTAATACTTTTTACTAAATAATGTTCTTTTTTCAAAGTCTATTTTACTGTTTGATAAAGCCTCAAAATGAATAAAGAAAAACATTACGTGCAAAAAATAGAATTAATGAGTTTTACATGTGAAATAGACACTCTTTAAACCTTGTTTTAATGGTTATTTTCACACATTTTTACACTAGATGATGAGCAGTAACTCACTGCATGCAGCAGGCTGACAACTTGCTGTTTAGTAACAACAACAGTAAACAGATTCACACCAGCCCCCACCTCACATTCCACAACTTTTGATTTCCATGTGTGCTGGAAACTCGGTTCAGTCTTTGCCATATAATTGCACGTGCAAACTTTTAAACATGTACACATATGCACCTACCACGCCATTGTTCTTCTTGTCTGTCAGTTGAAAGAAGTTACTTTTCTGATTCAGCAAGAGTTCCCTTTCTTATAACATCAGGGCTTCTCCCCTTTGCTCTCTGTCTCATTTCTGCTTTCTTCTCATTCCTCTTTCTTTGACTCTCTCAGACTCTTGTATGCTAGTGTCTGCAGCTGTATTTTTAATCAAGTGAAGGATCCATAGAGAAATGGGCATTTCTTTCAGAGCATTACATTCTTCCCCCTCCTGTCTGCGCTCATGGATCACTGGTTAGCTTAGAAATACAGCCAGCACAAAAGCAGCAGCTGACATGTGGAGCTTAATGGCAATAATGGCCATTTTTAAGCCCAATCAATCACATTTAGTGGACATCTCCATTTTTTGCCTGTGAAAAGGTATAAATAATAATAATAATAATAATAAAAAGGAAGAAAGAGGAGAGCAAAGTGTGGTTGGTGGGGGGAAAACACCTCGGTAAATATTTTAACTGCTTATTAGGATTTGGAGCACACCACAAAAGGAGCATCTGTGCTCCACAGAGCAGACTGAAAGGAGAGACCCAGATGGTTCTTAGAACTAAACAGTGAAAACTGATCCATGAACTGGGCAAAGTAAAGACCATTTATTTAACTATTTATTTATTGTATGTGTGTGTCTGGTTCTGTATGGGAGTTTAGTTTACTTGGTCATGTGCAGATGCAGTTGCTTTTGTATGTGGGTGCACTGCATGCGTGTCTTTGATTGTGCAAAGGGATATGCAATGCTGAAATCTTAACATTGCAACAAAAAGTCCTAAGAGGACAGAATTCTGTGGACAGCCCATAAAAAGTGCAATGAATACCTCAGTTTGTTTATCTTTGCAAGGTTCAGATATTTCAGTGTCTTTTCAGCTCTGCTTTTATGAGTCTCCATGACTTGTGGTGTGATTCTTAGACACGCAACACAGGAGGCAGAAGGAGGGGTTAGAGCCAGGTTGTCTTTGTACAACAATGTACTAATTTATAACCAAGTCACTGGCATTTTTTTTCCCGCAATGGAGAAAAGAAACGCATGTCAAAATACTAAAGCAAAAAGTATCAGAATTAATACTAAGTGTGCTGGGAATGACTTGCTGAAAGTTCAAATTACTCCTACTTTGGCTCCGTCCTTCAGAATAATTAAGGTAAATGTAATAAGAGAGAGCAGAGAACATAGCTTTTCACAAGATAATATGGAAAATTTTACAGCTTTCATCCCTTCCTAATCCTCCCTGCTCTTTTATCTTGTTGGCTTTTTATTGGCTGAGCAGCTCCTGGGAACTTTACTCTAATAAAAAACAATCCTGAGGAATTTTCCAGAGAATTTATGCAGTATGCAAAAAGATGGGTATGTACTTTTTTTCACTGGACAGCACACATTACTGTTTTGGTTTTTAATCAGTGTAAATAAGTGTGTGGGGGGCCTGTAGCCTGGCTGGTTTCAGTGATAATTACAGAGAATCCACTTTGCAGCAGAATGTGATGAGGATCCTGGGTGTAGTAAGCATTACTGAGGTTTGAAGAACTAAGGTATAGTAAAGATTTGATCATTTTACTGAAATGTACTATTTTGGGTAAAATTCTCAAAAATGAGTTCCTAAAAACAACATAAAAAATGCATGTATATAGATGCAACGAGGGGTAAAATGATTAATGCCATTTCTACTTTGTTTTATTTAGTTCTTCAGAGGTCACACTTGAATCTTTGTCCAGGTATTACATTACATTTCATTTGCAATAGCTCTGTTCATTTTCAAAATCAAACTCATAAAAGCATCATATAAGCAATAACCGAGAAGAGCCCTCGTAGAAATTTACATATTAATCCAATGTTAAAAATCCCCTTCTATTAAAACTTTTACTGCCTAAAATAAAACAGAAAATGCTTCATGACAAAATGAATCTGTCCTCTGCCAAGATTGTTCTGAGCAAGCTGAATTTCTATATGCATAAATTCCCTTCCAGCACGGTGAGGTGTTACAGGCATTGCTGTAAAGAAACATCTCCCTGACTACATGTTCCACCAGCCACTCTGAATATTCGTGCTGCTCAGGGGGCAAAAAAACTCTCAAGCTCCAGATAGTCACTTGAACTTCCTCTACATGAGCTGTGAGTTACACATCAGCAGCAGGGTGACACCGAATTTCGCCTGGAAGATTATGAAATGGCACTCAGCAGTAAGACTGAGGAGGTATTTCTAAAGGGGCTGTTTAAACAAATCAAAGTCATTTTTTAGATATTTATGTGTATTTAAAAAGAAACTAAATAAAACTGAACATATAACTTCAATGCATAGTCAGAGTATAAACTACATTATCTGTCCTTTCCTAGTCTCTTCTCCATATTTCTTTCTAAAATAAAATGCATTTTATGTCGTCACCAAAATGCTCTTATAGTTTTACACAGGAAGTTATCTTTACCACTTTCATACTCTCTTCTAAAGCGTTTTAACTAACGAAATTTACCTTGTTGTGACGTCACAATTCCTACTCACAGATGTGCTTTAATCTCAAATTTTAAGTGTACAAAGCTCCTCTTCATTTTCAGTGGATGAATTTTAAAACAAAGTCTTCAAAGTTGAGAAACAATAGTTAGCAAAGTGAAACTCAAACATTCAAGAAATATAAAAATCATTGGAGTTGTTTTGGCTTTTTTAGTTACTATTACTTTAATTACTGTAAGAGTTCAATGTCCTCAAATTGAAGAACTTTATCTTTACGCTAAAACAGATATTTCTTATTGGACTTGATAAAAATGCTGACACAATGGCCTGTGCAGATGTGCAGACTTAATTAGTATTAACTGGGAGAACTAGTTAACACTGCTAACACTGCTAACACAAAAAAATGACTGTAGGCCAGAATCTAGCCGAAGAGCAGAAGTTCAGAAACCACCTGGGGTTAGGATGGCCAGACCTCATGTGCCTCTGCTGTGTAAATAATCCAATTATAGCTGCTCAGCACTAGACTGATGTGAAACTGATTCATTCATCATGTGAACTGACAAGCCCAGCTCTGCGGCTGCATCCTCCTCCTTCCTAGTTAGGCCTTTTTCCTTTTCTCTTCTTAAGCACACCCACAATGTTTCTGACAAGTCATGAGGAGAATCCACAGAACAGCTGCTACCCCTGTTTGATAATGATTCCCCCCCACAAACCATGTTTCGGGGAACATCAATATTAGCCAGCAAACAGCCAGTCACCACTTTAGTCATAATTTATTGTCTTATATGCAAATTAAACAATGATTAAATATTTTCTCCTCTCTTGTGCAAAACTGGTTTTCTTTAATAATCAGCTGAGTTTATTTTCCAGGGTTCAAATTCAAAAATGATAAAGGTGACAAAGGTCATATATCTCCTTTCATAAGGTGACAGATGTGAACTGAAGCAGACCAGTTGAGCGGCTAGGCTCTTTTACTACAAAGCCATGCAACATATGCAGCATTTGGTTTGGCATTGTCTTGATGAAAAAAAAAAGCCTGACCTTAAAATATTTGCACAGCAGCAGTTAATGCTATAAAATGTGAAAACATTGTTCAGATATATGTCATCTTCACAGATGAGCCAGCACGTGTGTCATGGATAGTGGCTTTTATGGAATTATGTTTGTGTCAAATGTGGCGCGTCAGGTAAAACATAACACCTGTTTTTCACAAAGTGACCTATTCAAGTGAACTTTGAGAGCGGAGCTATCTGCGAGAGCGTGACTCTACTGCAGCGATCTCCAAGCAGACGCTCTCACACACATGATGGTTTCTTCTTCTGTGTGCTTGGCTGCTGAGTTCTGGTGTGCTGGATTTACATGCACAGAATTTGACTCCCCGAGTGGTTCTGAATATCTCTGCCTGCGAAATGAAATTAATTGAACATGATTATTTTTTATCTTTTTATCAATAATGCCATATCATAGCTTTGAATTGTGTCCCGATAATGAGCAGAATTGCCACTTTCCTCTTTAGCCTTGGGAACTTCTTTTGTACGGTGAGTAAGCTCAGGCTTAGGGATAATCTGAGGAGTATAACCACTGGCTCCTTTGTTTAAAAAGAAAGAATGTCACGGCAGGCCAGAGATGATGCCAAATGTAGCAAAAAAAAAAAGAAAGGTTGGTGAAGACTAGTAGCAAGACAATGAAAAGGATTAGGTAAAATGCTGCAAAACAGATTTTCAGTGAAATCAAATAATATTCCTTTTGTTCAACAAATCTATCCAATGCTTACAATGACAATAAACTGGATGCTGATGTTGATTTCAAATGGTGATGATTTTTTCATGACTCACAGCTCAGTTTTTACATAAATTACTTTATATCAGTATTAAAATGGGCACACCTGCACACATTTTTTATTTTGACTTAACTATTTTGGCGTCCCAAAAAACAAAACAAAATCCAGTTTGCAAATGACAGCCTTTCGATATTTTATTATAAAATCTCTGTGTGCCTCTGTGATCTAGCTGGCTTGTGTACAACAACTGCTAAAAAAAAACCTCACCGTCTCCATCCACCTCAGTTTTATTAGTTAGTAGCCAGTCTCTTTTTTTTCTCCCACAAGCAGACGCCTGTAGCCTCTCAAGCAGCTGTGTCTCCTATTGTGGTGTATCACACTAATCTGATTATAACACCCTGCAACAATCAACAACGACAAAACAGGCTCTGATATACGTAATTGTAATCAAATTTGACAACAATAACAAATGGAAGGGCCTGCATAAATCAGGATGGTATTGTGTACCCACTGGGGCTGCAACACTATCGAGGAGCTTTACTGAACCCAACAGAGGAGGCGAAAAAGCAATGTTTGGTTAGTGACACTGGCTTCCTCAGAGGGACTTCTGCATTACATTTAAGTCCCTTACACACACATACAACAATATCTTCTCTGAGATTGAAGCGTGTAATGAGAGCCAAAATAAAGAGATGCTTAAAGTGTAGCCCGGCACCCACAAAGACTTCCTCAGTGTGGCATATAATAGGGCCTGACTGTGGGACCCTTCCACATCATTCCACCCCCACATCTGTGTTATTAATGTAACACTGCCATACTGGGGCTGTGACTCTTCCTCATACTGCTAAACGTGTATTTAAAATGACCCCCTTCTTCTTAACAGATAACCTGGCTACAAAATTATTACAGAAGAAGACCACAACCATCCATCTTCACTCTGTGATGAATGACAAGTTTCTTGTATTCAGACCCTTTAGTACAAGTGAACATTTTCATTTTGCACAAAAGAACACTGAGGACATTAAAATGCATCTCTGCCATGGTTAAAGTGGCATGCTATTGACCCGTGTCTGTTCGAGCTTTATTCTTGCCTGTTTTTACTGTTTGTAATTTTTCTGGCGCTGACACCAGCCTCATGGTCGTATAAATCACATCTCTTAAAGTGCTGACGGAAACACAGCCTGGTGTCACAGCTTGATTGGTGTTCAAAAGGGAGGAGAAGGGAATATCGGCAATGAGACCTGTGGATTCACAGAGATATCTCTTCCCAGTGCCTTATGGACCATTAACTGCCTATCAAAGGCCCAACAGGCTCTCCTCTCTGATGTGCTATCAGTGTAATAGAGAGGCATTCAATCACAAACAATTCTCTGAGCAATGTGGCTAACTCTTCCAACCATGATATGATCTTTCAATATAATGTTTCACTTCTGGCCATGTGTAATTAGCTTAAGCAATAACTATGTAAGCAAACCTAAATTATATATATACACACACACACACACACACACACACACACACACACACACACACACACACACACATACATATATAAAATTTGTGTCTAATTCCAGGTGCGTCTGGTGTTTTCTGTTTGACTAATACTGTTTGTGGCCATTAGCTGGCGTGCATCATACAAAAAGTCCCATAAATCGTATTTGCCATTCTTAGAACCAGAACAAGAGCTCAGTAGTAGATCCTTACACAGTGTCCAGCATTTTCTATAATTACCATGTTTATTGGATTTTTATTTTCACAGTGACAAAAGGGCCATCTGCCTGCAGCAGCTCTGCAGTCAAGCTTTAAGATCAGCTGGGAAACTTACTTGGAAATGGATCAAAGCACTCCTACTCCACCCCTTGCTCCAGTTCAAGAATATTCAGAGCTAGTTATCCCCTTCTCAAGCACAGCTCATCAGTCAATGTATTTTAGAAGATGCAGTAACAATACATGTAGCCACACATTCTTATTCGTGCTTTCATTGTATTCTGTGATCTTTGGGATGCCCCAAAAAACCAACTATCCATTGCATGACTGAATCGCATCACAGGGAAAAAAACACAACAAAACAAAAAACAACTTTACTAACATTATGGGTGTTTTTTTCACGACACTTGGCTTCCTACCTCAATAGCATTGTATAAAAAACCACCTCAACAACTGTGAACACATGGTTAGCACAAATATAGCTTTGAGTGTGTAAGGAATGATGGCAGAATTTTTCTGATGCATTGTTTACCCAGTATGTGATTGGACACCTTATCAATTGTTCCATTACCTCACATGCAATGATCTGGATAACAGTATTTTAACACTCATCTCAGTTGGTGTCTGTCTGGGAGACACGTTAAGACAAGAAACACAAAATCAATGATAAGAACACTTCAAAGTTTGCTTGGGAGCTGTCAGGAAACCTAGGTCAAATTGAAGTTGTTCTAAGCATTTGTTTCATCCCACTCAGAGCCCCAGATGGGTGGAGTCTATCACATTTGAGAAATTGAGTAAGAGTTTTGTAAATGCTTTCTTGAGATTTGTTTTGAGTTTTTTGTATTTTCTCACATGGAAACATTATTATTTTGATAATTATGAAAATGAATGCCACCTCCCTGTCCCAACTGGCTCATCTGTGTCACTGAGGTGCCCCCTGAATCAGAGAGGTGAGAGGCCTGTTAAAAGAAGCTCCGCTGGGAACAAGGAAAGTGGAGAGACTACCTCCTTTCCTCTCTCTCACTGGGATCGTATTTCTGAGGGTTATCAAGCGGCTCATTTAAATGAGGGCTGGTCACAGCAGGAACCAGCTGAACAAAGTTACTATTACCAGCGCCTCTCCTGTGCTGCTCTCACTCTCCTCTAATTGAGTTTGACTGCATTTGTTTAAATCCACAGTGGAAGAAAGAGAAAGGAGGGTGGAAGGGTGCAGTGAAACTGAAGTGTGTCAGTTTGTCCAGACACAGTGGCACTTTAGAAAAAAGGGCCACCACTGGGCTTATTAGACAAAGGATTTTTAGGGAGGGTGGTGGGTGGTGGGGACAAGGCTTGGTGGGTCACAGAACAGGCCTAGTCAGTCAGTGATTGGAACAAGCCAATCCTGGTCTCTGCTTGCACATGCACAATCACCTCTGGTGGTCCCAGCTCATTTCCTCAGTCAGCAGGAGCACTAACGCGCCGTGTACGGCAGTGCATGGACACCCACATAGGCATGTAACACATGAACATGTACATGAACAGCCCTAATCCATTACCAGTCCCAAAGTTACCAAGACACTAAGTTGTTCAGTGCTGAGCGTCAAGGATTGTATGATTGCCCTGCACGTCCCTTGAGAAGAAACTGGCTTTGATGTGAAGTATAACAACATTTGACACCAGTATAAAGAAAGTTAGAGGGCATTAACAGCTCAATATGTTTGAATCAGCAGCTTTTTTCCTCCCAAGGACAACTCTGACCCTTTCACATTTACTAAAACTAAGGCCATACAATTCAACACAGTCACCCTCTCTGACATACTGCAAAGTCAGATAATTCTGACCATGAACTAACATCATTCTGAGGTAACCGGGGACAAAGCCGATCAAATGCTGTTTAAATGTCAGCCATCCGTACTTCCTGATTCACATAAACAAAGACAAATGATAACTTTAATGGCCAGCTACTTTTTCAAGCATGTTTCTTCCCCTCTTGACCACACTTTGCCTCGCATCACGCTAAAAAGGGATTCCTTGTAAATTTTATTGCAGCAGTGTCAAAAAGACTCCCATCGAAGAAGCAGTAAATATTCTAACAACGTCTAGATGCAAGGCCATTCCTGCTGGCTCCAGGCACTGAATTAGACCGGCCTGTTTCTAGTTAGACAGTCATTAAAGAGATCTTACAGCCACAGCAAATGGTTTCCTGTCCTGAGTGCTTAACTCCTGTAGTAGGAAATGTCCTAGGCCGTAAAGGGTGAACCAAACTTCCTGAACATTTTTTAAAGTTACCACAGAGGGCATGCGGCGTGTTCCGTCCATTCGATGTGGCCAATCAAACAGGACCCTGCTTGACCCTAACATGACATTGACCGTTTAAACAGGTGGTGTCCATTTATTGGACCAGCATTGTGTTTAATATGGGAATGACAGGCTTATTCACTCGCCGGGGAAATACTCAATCTGGTATGAAAAAAAAATAACACCTGGAAAAAGGAAAAATAAACAATGGAAGCTTCATTGCTGTACAAATATCATTCATCAAGGTAGAGATGGATACTTTTTAAGTGTTTCCTCTTTAGGTTCAAGCAACTTTGGGTTTGATTTCTAACTGGTGTTTGTGGTGTTCTACCAGATTAACATATTTCATAGGAGAAGTGCAAAATTGCTTAGAGTAACTCCCTTCCCATCTCTCTTCCCTTCTAGCAGCCAGTTTGTAGGCAGTACACTCGCTCCCTAGAGAATAAAGGTGTTGAGACCTGAGAGCCAGGGCACCTGCTGACTCTACTCCACAGGTGACTCTGTCTTTATTTGAAAAAACAAGGTTTCTTGTTCCCAGCACCTTCAACTAGAGTAGAATCCTCGCCTGCCAGACAGAATGCATCATCTATTAGTCATGTGGAAACACGTTCGGCTTAGCTGAATGTATAATGCAGCACCAAGGCGGGGTTTAATGTGCTATGGTTTGTCGGGCCATGCATATGTCTCCATGCCTGAGGCACAAAGTTGAGACAAAGAGCAAAAATATGATATTACAGCATCAGAGGGATGGGTGACTAATATCCTAGGAGATAAGCACTTGCATGACTTTTATGAATCAATGCACTCAAGAGTCAATAAAAGTATTGTAAATGTCAAGTTAATAGCTAGCTGCAAAAGGCATATACATTTTAAAAGGAGAAGATGAACAATGCCCGTGTTGTAAAAGATGTGGGGTTGTTGGCAGGTCAGATTCTTTAAGTCCATTAATGTTCCTTACCCCATGTTGAAACTCAAGAGATATGAACATACAAGTTACTTCAGAAAGAAGCAGCATAATGTGACTGTCATTTTCGCAACAAGGTCTTTAACAAATAGCTACTTTGCTCAAAAGTACTCTAAGAGGCTAAGTCAAACACAAATAATATGAGGATAGGAATGATGTACATGAGAAACATACTATCATGAAATATAATGCTGGCTGTTAAAAACAACCACCTGACATCTGCAAATAACTTACATGCATAGGCATATAAACACATATGTTATAGTGTTGCACTGATTGTGGCAGTGTCAACAACAGCAGATATGTAACTCCAGAGCACAGCACTAGTAATGATGCTGTCCAGTCATTAATCACTGGCTCTAGAGAAAACAGAGAGTTCACTCATGGCAGAATCAGCCTGGCCCTGGGATGGAGATTAGAGGCCTAATGAAAGCAAAACAAAGCTGGACATGTGAAATTTATTGGCACATTTAGAAAAGCAGCCCCAGAAGGACACTGCCACCAATAATCATTTCAGAATCCCAGTCAAGTGCCGTTTCCTTGGCCAGACGCAATCTAGAGAGGGGATATTTGTGGAGTGGCTGAACAAACACTGATTTGCTGGTATCTCCATCTTTCCCAGCAGCTGGGAAGGCGGAGGGAAGGCAGGTCGCTGGTGTGCTGGCTGACGCCCCGCCTCACTGCAGTCGACTTCTGGGAACAACACTCTCTGTCCTCCTGGCTCCTCCTATGACCCAGTATGCTGTAGTACACTGCAGCTCACTATCTGCCGCCTCCGACCTCTTTCCTCTTTGTGCCACGCATCCCACTGGCTGCCTAGAGTTACCCACAAAGAGGTGGGATTACAGATTCCCATTTCACATAGTTTACAGCATTGCAAACATACACATGATATTTTATTTTATTTACTTTTCATTTTGATAGTCATTCATAAGATTAAAGAGGTTAAAATGTTCGACATACAATGTTGTAAACATGTAATATAACCGGCCTAAATGTGACTTTTGTTGTGATTTGGCACTGTATACATAAAACTGAATAGAAAGTCTTTAAAAACTTTGTAAAATGTTTTAATTTAGAAATATAATACATGCAATATGATGCAAAATAATACACTGTTATTTAATTGCAAAGTTTTTGTAAATCTGTCCAAAATACGGGGGCATGAATCAAGATAAAAATGAAGATATTTGCCTCAATGGCATGTTGCCTAATGTGTACCACATGCAGCAGGCTGGGAGGAAGAGGAAATGGTTCTTGAAATGACCATTGTTCTAATTCAGAGCCAATCTGGAGATAATGACACCAACATCAATAGCAGACAGTCGATTCACGGATAACATCTTTTTCCCTTTCGTAGTGCTGTTATCAGCTCGGGGATTAACCATTTTGACGCAGGGGTTATGACCTTGTTGCTGTGATTGTTTATGATTTTAGTCCTTGAAGCTGTGGCTAAAAATCCATACGTCTAATTAATTCACGAGAACCGCATTCAAACACAGCCTGTGTGAAGAGGCTAGTTAAAGTTATGTGTGCCGAGCCACAAAGCTGCGTTTTATTCAATGAATAAACATGAGGACGTATAAAAATTAGTGCTGTCAAGAGATTAAAAAAAATAGAGATTAATTAATTATGATTTTTAATTAATTGATCTAATTAATCTCTTTTTTAATCTCACCTAAAAATAGCTGAGGAAAGCCCTCAACTTATTGTGGCAGACCAAAAGACTGATATAACAAAGAAAGTGACTTTATAAAGTCATTTATTGTTTAACAAACGTTAAACAGATGCAACCATTTACATACTGTTGTATTCTTTTGTAAAATAAGTGGAAAAATAAATACAAATAAAATCAAATAAATTAAGTGCTGCAAGTTAGCACATCAGAGTTGCTCTTTTCTGAGCAATACAGCACTGAAATTCCTCTGCTTCAGATAATGAAAAATAAAACTGACATTGCAGTGCTGCAAGTTAGCACATCAAAGTATTCTTCCATCACAAAAAAAAGTGCTGAACATCAAGCAATCTATTCTAGTAGGCTACAAATGACACAGCAGCTATGCTGACCACATGTGTCTCATTTCTTCTTCCTCAGCCAGTCGCTAAGACACACCAGCCTGGTAACATTTTCTGGAAGCAAGGCTGCCCTTTTCTTTTGCACTATGTGGCCTGCAAGGCTAAAGAGTCTCTCACAGGGTACAGAGGTAGCTGGGGAGGCCAGGTACTTTTGTGCTAGGAC
Source organism: Copadichromis virginalis (assembly GCF_057382275.1). Taxonomy (NCBI): domain Eukaryota; kingdom Metazoa; phylum Chordata; class Actinopteri; order Cichliformes; family Cichlidae; genus Copadichromis; species Copadichromis virginalis. The sequence continues at coordinate 9,837,431 of NC_140618.1, forward strand.
TGACAGCTTTTCATAGACTCCTGAGTGAGCATACCACCACTGCAGGGGACAGTCATCAATACTGATGCTGGGTTCTGCTCTGTAGCGCTGCAGCTCTCCAGACTCAATTCCATCTTCTGAGTCAGAGTCAGACCCCAGAAGGAGTTCGCTCCTCCTCTTCTTCTGAGCTGGTCCATCATCCTCTGTGGAGGGCTGGAGACTATCTGCTCTTCTGGGCTCTGCTGCCTGGAGCATATTCTCCAGAATGGTCCACACCTGAATGAATGAATGAATGAATGAATGAATGATTGTGATTAAAACTAAGTGCTTTTTTTTTAATTTTATTTAATCTTGTAAAGAACTTTGTGTTCCATATAATAAATAAAAGTTTGATTTGATAATGAATTGGACTCATTAGTCCAGCTTAACCTTATTGTCCTACCTGTTCCCTCTTTTCTCTTGGAAGACATTTCAAATCCTTAAACCGTGGATCCAATGCTGTGGCCACCTCGAACCATATCTCGTTGCCATTAGCTCGTCGTGCTGCCAGATCCTTCTGGAAGGCATTCTTGAACTTCACCACGTAGGCAGGATCATCATCAGTAATGTCCATGACACGGTACAGATGGCGAAAAGCAGGCAGCACTACAGAGCAAGAGACGTAGGCCTCACCACCCAGCAGCTCTGTCACATACCTGCAGAGGTGGAGAGGTTTGCTAAATAAACCTAGCTGGATTCATTTAAATCAAAGTGTAACTGATTTCCAATTTAATTGTCCTTAAAAGTTCCTTGTTATGTTCATTAATTTTGATTTTACACATGTAACAGTAGTTTATATAATTAAAATGGGAAGGTGTTTATTTGAACTTACTTTCATGGTTCAAGCAGGAGCTCCAGCCTCTGCAGTTTCGCCCACTCAGCTTCGGTTGGCAAGACCAACCTGTGGTTCTGTTGGTCCAACGTAGCCTGGACAGCCTCTCGGTTACATAGGAGGCGTGAGACCATTGCGAGAGTCGAGTTCCACCTGGTGGGTACATCCTGTATAAGTTGATCGCTCTTCTTTCCGAGTGCTACTTGTTGTTGGTTAAGTTCTGTGGTACTCGCAGGGCTTTGTTTAAAATGACCAACAATCTTGCGGCACTTTGCCAGTACACCGACAAAACCACTGCTATCGAGACATACCGTGATGGTCCTCTGGAGAATGTGAGCATTGCAGGCGATGTGCTCATATGGAAGTGCTCTCATAGCAGCCAGCATGTTTGCTGCGCTGTCTGTGCCAATGGTGGATATCTTGTTTTCAATACCCCAGTCATTTGCTACCTTGAGGAACTGTTCGGCGCATTTATCAGCAAAGTGCCTGGTTTCTGTTCTCATGACGGTCAGTGCAAATGAGTTGAGGTTCCACTCACTATCAATAAAGTGTCCAGTCACCCCAAAATAGCTGTGGTTGCCAGCTGAGGTCCAGTGATCTCCGGTTATAGCAACACAGTTGGGAGAATCCTCCGCCAAAATCTCAAGTTTGTTTTTCTTTTCGCCGTCGTACATTTTGCTGATTTTGGTCGTTACTGTAGTCCTGCACGGCGGCTTGTATGACGGGTCATTGGACGCAATTTGCAACACCTCTGTCAATCCTTCGTCCTCTACTATATTTATCGGCCTACAGTTCATCGCTATCCACTTGGCAATAACATTAGTCAGCCTGTCGGTCGCAGACTTGCTCATACGAGGGGTATTCTCTAGTTTTGTTTGGCGAAAAGCTTTGCTCTGGCTTGCTATATTGCTAACGTCTTCACTGCTAGCTGTTGCTGCACTCGCGGCTGGGTGCTTTGCGTTGAGGTGATAGGCCAAACTTGAGCTGCTTCGGTGGTAAGCAAACTCCTTCTTACACTCTAGGCAGACCACTTTACCTTTGTCAATGGTGCCGTCGGGGCGTTTATGAAATACAAATTTCCCGTTCATTGGGCCAACAACTCTCAGATGCGCCTCCATATCCACACTGTAAGCTAATCACCACTTCTCACCTTGACCTCACGACGTGACTCCACCCCCAACAAGTCAAGCACAAGGAGCCCAGCACATAAAAACGGATTTTATAACATAGCAACTCTCATACAAAATCAATGACGTCAAGAGATTAAAAATTAGATTAACGAGATTAAAAAACATAACGCGCTAAATAGCATTGTAATTAATTAATCGCAATTAACGCGATAATTTGACACCCCTAATAAAAATGTTATTATGCCTGACTAATATGGACAAATAATGCTGGCACACAAAGGAATCCAGTTACAATTTTGACAACATTTGGATGCAAGTTGAGTCTGTCAGGGTGAAACCAGTGAATGACTGGAATAGTATCCAGGTTTTTCAATCTGTTACATGTGCAATAATTACAAGTCACATTTTGTAAAATCACTTCATTAGTTCCTTATTCACTGGTGTGATGTATGTGATCTATGTGTTGTCTTGACGGTCAGTTGCTAGCCTGTATTTGTTTCTCTGTGTACACTAAACTGGACTCCATGGTAACCACTAATTAAGGATGATTCCTACTTGTGCCCTTTGCCCTTGGTAATTTGACTTTTTCATCCTTATTCTCTCTGTGTGGTGTAATGCTACACTACCCCACTGAACACAGTTTAAATTATTCACCTATTCAAAATGGGCCTCTGGGTGCATGAGGCCTGACTGACCTCTAACCTTTGTGACAGGAATAGGTGTATTCCTCAATGAGGAGTGTTTGCTGGAGGTTGCTGTCTGTAGCTGTGTGAAAATGGTTGCAAAACCTCCTCGTCTTTGCTTTAGTTACAAGCAGATTGCTGTGGTTGCCCTAAATCTGCACGAAAGACAACATATTGTTTGCAAACACACCAAGCACTTTGCAAGCAGCTGTAAATCTTGAAAAGATGTTAAGATATTAAGAAGATTTGCCTCTAAAGGAAAGGTTTTGCCTTACCATCATAAACATAAAATGCACAGCTTTACTTCTCAGTTTGTGTTGTACATTTCAGTTTCACAACTGCTCAGTGTTTGCAGATAAAAGCAAAAGACTAAAGCAAATGCAAAGATGTTATCAGTGCAGCACAGTATATTTCTTTGCGGCAAATTTTACTTAGAAACTGTCAGCAACTTCCAACGACCAGGGGAATTGGGGACCAACAACCAGTGGCTACCAGCGGTCACTGATAGGCCCCTAAGCCTGTGTTGTTTAGGTCTAAGTTTAGCAGGTTAATCCTAAAATAAACTATTCCAAAGAGGTCATGGTGAAATGATGAAACACAGATTTAAAAAAAGACAGTAAACTGGAAAAAAATTATTTTAGCCAAAAGTTTGGTTAATACAGCTATACAAAAAAGTGGCTCAAAAATTCACAAACCTGTGAAAGTGCATCAATTTTCAGTAAGACAAAGTGTTTATAAACAGAGAAAATTCAGGAGTGCAAACTACTCTTGCTCATTTAAAAAAGTCAAAAGTAAGAACTGTTTTTTGCAAACCATGCATGTTGTTTGGAGGCCAAATGGCACTGCACATGTACCCCAAAGCTTCATCCTAACTGTGAGGCATGAGCATCATGGTTAGGGACTGCAGAATGGCTGAGAAAAGCATGTTTTTGAAACAAATCCTAGTCTAGAATTTAACACAGCTGAGATTCTGGAGATGCCGGGGCAAGGCCTAAAAAGGGCTGCTCAATCAAGGCATTGTGCTACTCTTATAAGCAGCTATAGAAAACATCTTATTAAGGCATTTCTGCCAAAAGGATATTTTAATGAGTCATTACATTCCAGAGTTCATAATAAGTGGATACTCCCTGTGTTTAATAAAGACATGAAGAGTATAACTACTTGTTTGTTAAATTTTGACTGTCAATAATTATGACAATGATCAATAAGGAAGTGATGCAAAAATGTTTTCCAAAGGGTAAAAAAAAGAATTCTTTGGGATATAGAGTGGGGAGTAAAAGAAAAAAGGCCTTTATTTTTTTCTTTTTAAGCTGCTCTTTTTCTTGACCAAATTAAAAACATGGCCCAATTCCATGTCTGCTCATGATCATATGTCTGTGTGTATTTAATTGCTGCTTTGTCAAACAATTACAGCTGGACAACTACTGGTGTTGCACTGACCCAAAGGTCATTTTATTCAACACTGCAAAACAGTAAAATACTAAAAAAATGAACGTGACAGAATAGCCATTGAGGACAGTTAAAATTCTCCTGAAACAAAACGAGGGGGACTAACAGCCACTGGTGTATAAATGAATGTCGGTGTCTAAGCTCATATGTTTGTTTCTTGGCAGTGCACAGACTTGAAATACAGCAGGGTGCCACCGCTGACACACAGACACTTTGACCTGCAGGCTCTAATCCCTTTTGAAAAAGACCAAGCACCAACATCGGACCATATGTTTGGGGGAGCACAAGAACTCTCCTATGCTATTTTAAGTGGGCAAGAGAGATGAAAACATTTTGCCAGCCTCTCGTCCCCTGCAATCGGATCAGTCATCAAGTCATCCTGCGAGCAGAGATGAGAAATCTCAGAAGAAGAACAAGAACACACACACACGCATGCTGACACGTGCACACGCGCACTCACACACACACACACACACACACTTGCACTCATAGCACAATCAGGGACAGAAAAGTAAATTACATAAAGAAGACATATGTCATTCTGATTCCTCTCAAATTGTGGATTACTGCCCCTGATTAATCACTCTTTAATCTGAGTGCTGAATTTATGTCCCCCATCACAGAGAAATAAGCTTATTCCTCTCTAGTAAAGGACCATGATTATTTCTTTCTTCTCCCTGAGCTATTTTTAATTGCCCGAGGATTGCAACTCAATTATCTGTGTGTCAGATGATTATCTCCCGGTTTAATTTAATCTTCATTACGCCCAAGTCATATTTCAATTAAACAGGCTATCATAGCGTTAGCACGTACTGTACTTAAACCTGTTATTTCTTCAGTTAATATTGTGCTAAGAGCTACCATGAAGGGTAACAGATGTCATGATTATGCACTTCCTCAACATATTTCACACTTGTCTGTGCTGGTGGTATGTCAAGACCTTAGTATGCAGTGATATTAATCTGATTGCAATATCCTTCAGTTGCCATGTGTAACAGTGCCACAATCTGCACAGGCCTCCAGTTAACGGCAAAACACAGAAAAGCACGAGTGAGCTAGGAGGAGGTTCAAGCACTGCTCGGCACACTTATAGCACCTCACCACTGTGACCTATTCTACTGTAAGAATCCAGCGTCATTTCTCTAAAATGCAAGGCAATTTCAAATAAATATAATGTTATATATATAATTTTTTAAGCAGAAGTGCACAAGCTGCCGTGCAGTGAGCATGATGCCTTTTTTTCATGTTTTGTTTTTTCTTTTTTTTTCCTGTCACCTTGTTATTTACAGTGATTGATTGTGATGTTTAGTACAAAGGATTACTGGGCTTTGCGCTGGATTAACTCAAATGTTTAGACAAGGTCAACTGCTATTGTAACAAAGTACAGTTGTGTTTTGAGATATTTTAGGGGCTTTACTAAAAGCTCAGTCACACCTGTTGCCGAAGACATTAAGCACCACTATTTGACTTTCATGCAATCAGTCAAGAAAAAAAGTTTAAATTCTGACTTCATCCACCACAGCACTGCCAACTGGAACCATGAACCACAAGTGCATTTAATTTGAGCTGTAGACATGCGCCCTATTACTGTTACAATCTCATATTTCTAAAATTCACATTTTATAAAGCAATTCCTGTATTCTGGCTTCAAATAAAACATTAAAAATTTGTAAAATAAAGCTAAGGTCCAAGAGCTTGTTTTAGAGCATGTGGCTGTGTGTGTGATTTTTGTATTCCTTTCTATTTCAGTAAGTGTCTTTTTAAAGAAATAGCAAGGACATAGTATTAACTCATAAACATTTATCATCTTTAAAAGATACGATGCTGGAATGTAATTGATTGAATGTTTCATTTTTATTTATGTCAGAATTATTACATTATTGGTCCTTGAACTCTTTCCACATTTTGGTTTTTGTCCCTCTTTGCAAGGTCTTCTTATCTTAGGAAAACAGCTTTCATCAAAGATCCTCTGTATCATTATTTATAATAAACAATGTTATCACAGCAGTTGGATCTGTAGTGACTCTTATCTGTCTTTACAGTATAAATTCTAGTTTTTCATTGAAAAGAATGAGAGCAAGAATATAAATGTTAGACAAACATAATTAGTGTTGTTGACTTGGAGATCTGTTATTCAGAGATGGATTATGGACAGAATCTGCTTTTTGTACAGCCTGATCTCCTCACAGATAATCCATGTATTTTTCTTCCAAGGATAAGAAATCCTAATCTCACAATAACACTGCTGCTGCAAAAAAAATATTATATGCAGCACAGTCGTGCTGTATACTATATCACTTTATATGAGAAAACAACTGAACATACGATGTTTTTTCTGGGTTTTTTTTATTTTGCCTTTGTTCCTCCGAATGTTTTACTTTTGTGTGTGTGTGCAAACTTCACATTTTATGGAAATGTACCACTCCAAACTACTCAGAAAAGTTGAGCTATCTGGTCTTTAAACGCAATCAAGGAAAGCCAGCCAAGTATGTCTCCACATCTAACCCAGCATGATAATGCACTAACCCTGTTGCCAGTTCAATGAATCCAGACACTGGCTGCCTGAGTTTCCTCCTGCTAAGAAGGGAGAATAGATTACCAATAGCTCAGGCAGGGAGGCAAACAAACATACAAATAAGCTGCACTCAGTCGGAGAACGCCTAGCAATTAAAGCAAAATGCCTGTGATGCCCACCCGATAGGAAATGTGTGGGACACGCACCAAATGTGCAGAGCAGACCTGCCAACCGGCCCACATTGAACGGAAGAGCTCCGGGGCAGACTGTCAGACATGTAGGAAACATGCAACCTAAAATCTTGAATTAGTTATATCAGAAACCAAGGATGTGGTAAAGAGCTTAATGAAATTATTTAAAAAATCATATTATCAGATAAATCTATCGATAATAGCTGGACAGAGTACTGGCCATGTTTTGAGGAACTATCTGAATCAAAAGAAAACTAAGAGACTCATGCTTGTCTTTGGCTAGTATAAAACAGCACCTGACCGATGCCCCGAAACAAAATTTACCAGCTAATGGATGCTGTGTGGTGTTCTAACTGAATCTGGGAAGTATTTGAAGTTGAGCTTGATAATCTCTGCAATCTCAAAGGGATATCCTGGCGACTAATTATTTTAGAATCAACAGTAATATGAATAATATGCGTGAGAGGCCTAGGGCACATTGGCTACACTGAACACTGTGTGCAGCACAGCAGTGGGCGGAACACCCACACAGACACCTACACAAACACAGCACGTGCACACACACACACACACACACTTTTCCACAAACACACATGCAGTGTGTGGTTAAAAAAAAAAGAGTTATTTGCTTAGTCTGCTGATATTTACCAGAGCTGGGGGTGAGTAGATGACAGCTGAGAGTTAGCAGTGGAGGACAGGAAACACAATGAACTAATCTCATTTGCAGACAATAACGCTTGAATCCCAGAGTTCTGAAATCAGTGTTTACGTGTACATACGTGCTTCTTTGCATGAGTGGTGAAGCAGCGTGTCTGTTTGGTGTTTGTTGGTGTGGACAGACAGGACTGTATGTCTTCTCCCAAAGGAATGGACAAAGAGGTGAACGGGGGTGGGGGATTGGGGCTGGGCTGGGGGGGTGCTGCTGGTGAGTGGGCAGGGAGCAAAGGCAATCAGGGATTATTGCCACTGACAGGGCTGCACCTTGATGGGCTAGGTGCTGCATTGTTTGTCACCTAACCAACCTCAATCAATCAATCATCTCCCTCAGTCCGCATCACCAATCAATCAGCTTGGCGTTGCACCCACAGATGGTCCTTCTTTGCTTCACTGCCTGACTTGGGTTACAAGTGTCACAGCACCAAGTAAGACCCAAATCAGAGCATTTCAGACACTACTCAATATTAAGTTAGTAAGTGATGAATTTTAATGTGGTCCTGCTGGAATCTAATTGTAGGAAATGCTTTTTTTATTCATGTAATTTTTCTTTCATGACAAATGAATAGTGCAAAACCAGGTGCACCACAGCAGGTAATTACCCCTAGTGATAAACAATAATGGGAACTGCACTTTTCTAACAACACTTGGGTTAAATGTAATGTTTTATGTTTGCATGCTGTTTGCAGAGTGTCTTGGGCTTCCTCTGTTTCATCTTACATGTATTTTTGGTGAATATTTGCTTGTTAACTCCTAACACATGTACTGTAGCTCAGAGGCATTATTCAAACAAAGTCTGTGGAAAATCTTAGGAAATGGCTACAAGTCAAAGATACGTGTGATGGTAAGTTTCACCTCAAATGTTATCAGTGAGGGACTGAAAAAAAACAAATCCTTCCCACACCTTGCAAGAAAATTACTATCAATGTTACACATTTAATGAATAACACTTCTCTGAGGTAATTTTTACACAATGGTTGGCTTAGCAAACGAACTGTTGTATATTTAATTTGTTTGAAACAGACTGAGTCAGGATCTAAAAGCTGTACTATCTACTGCAGGCTGCAACTATCAAGTAACAGAACGTGCAAAGAAGTGTGATCGCTCAGAATAAAATTACGCTGCATTCACTCATCTAACTTTATATGTAACTGTGGAATTAACAACTATATTTCTTCTTCTGACTTTGTCCAGAATGGGTGCAAACATATTGAATGACCACCTCCACATTCTTTTTTGCTATTGATCATCTGCATGTAAGGTGTGTTTCATCTGATGATGGCTGCCTCTCTCCCAGAGCCCCAACTAGGGCTGATGTTTCTTTTTTCAGCACATTAGGTTGCAGCCTTAGGGATGCTGTGACCAGTGGATCAATGGCTCTCGCGCTCTTGTCACCATTCATTTGGAGTGAGCGAGCGCTGGCTCCAGTCCTCGTCTGCCGCTGGCCCTCCTTTCACCTGGCCTCCTCTCTCTCCCTGAGCTCCCCTGACAGCTGGCTGCCACAACCAGCAGCAGCCAGACAACAAGTCCTTGGGCTCCACGAACGCATACACGCCCTCCGCAAACACACACGACTTCACCGAGTGGCTGTGGTGCATCTGGATGCTGACGCCACACACACCCACTTTTTCTCTTGCTCACACTCCCCCTTCCCGACTGTTTCTCTACCCCCTTCTACTCGTCTGTCTCTGTTGCTCTCACTCTCTGTCTGGATTTTTCAGCCTCTTCCTCTGGTCTCTGGAGTCAGGAAGGAGCAGATCATCTAGTTGGAGGGGAACCAGCTGTGGGCCAGAGTGGCTCCGACATCAGCTTACACCCGTGATCCAACATGCAACCACTTCTCCTGCTGCTCCTCCTCTAGGTAGTTCTGACTCTATTCACATGACGAGATACAACCCAGTCCTCAAGTTAGAGCATTGAATAAGACAAAAAAAATTCAATGGGGAGTTTATTATCATTTATAAATCTTTCAAATGATCAAATATGATGTAGAAGAACAAAGTGCATTTAGAATACAAAATTAAGTTTTCAACTTCTGGTATGTGAAACCAAAGCAGATCAAGCTGCTTTTACTGCAACATTAAAACTGTTTACTATTCAGGAACAACAAGCACTCCTAAATATCCCCAGTAGTTATTGTGCCCTTGTGCTACAGAACATATTGCACTGTATGTAAAAATGAACAAACATCGGCTGGGCGTCAGCCATCGACGAGGAGGCTTGTTTTATCGCCTGTACTTTATTACAGTTTGCCATCTGCACAGAGGTATGTTAATAGCTAGCTGCGACTATTTACACATATGAAAAAGTACATCCATCTGCCATGTTCCGCCATTCTCACATGAATCAGTCCTGCCTTTCCCGACGAACAACTGCTGTTTATTCACAAGGTGACAGGCAGCACCAAAGCCTGGCGACACCTGCACCTTACATCCTGCCGTCTGACATATGTGAACCTCTCACACACACGTGCACGCACACACACACACACACGCAGACGCTCACACACTGAAACATCTCACCTTGTCATGTCACACCCCCACTCCCGTAAGCAACCCACTCCATCACAATGATTTTCAAGGTTGCAATGCACAATATATTTTGGCCCCATCTACATTTGTGTTTGCCACTTTGTTTTGAGAGGATTCATATGCTGAGGTGCTCGTGTCAATGGAATCCATTAGTTCTAATCACTCAAAAAGAGATTATGAGGTTAATTTCTTATACAGTCATCTAGGTTAATGTCCTTTGCGAGGACCTGGCTTAACAATCTACCTGGTGACAAAGGCTGGCTGGGGACACCAGGTCATCTAAGGTAATTGCAAGATCCATAGAAATTACTGTCTTACAAAAATACAGTATACAGATTTGTTAAAATGTGACAGAGAAATGCCTTGAGGAGAAACTAAGATGCTTTTAACAGCAGCAATAATCAAATAATATATGGTTATGCATTACTAGCTGTACTCTGCATCAAATTACAGCTTCCTTTTTGCTGTGCATATGATCAGATTATATTGGATAAATAATAACAATCCATATAAACTAAATATCAGCATGGAAGCCAAAAAGTAAATCTTGATTATGCACACAGAAACATTCCTGGCTGCAGTGTGTGCAACATTATGCCATAAGTGTGGGCTAAATCACCCACTGTCAGAATGTATGGCCCTGCATCAGTCAACAACAGCAATAATCGCACTAATCGGTGGTTTCTGCAACACTAGCCACACAAGAAGAAAAATGATCTCAGACAGGCTGTTAAAAAAGAAAAAGACGAGAAAGGAAGGTTTTCTTGGCCCAAAAGATTTAATAAAAACATTATTAACGTATAATAGCAAGTGTAATAACAAGTATAGCAAAGATCAGATACTTTTGGGCTTTAAAAAAAACCAAAGCTATCTGACATCAACAAAACTCCTCATTTTTCTCTCACTACTACCTAGACCAAGAAATACATCATGTACTGCAGTAACCAAAGCCAGGTAGAGTACAGTGTGCTATGTCGGAGGTGAGGGAACATTAAGCATTAATCCCCACCTGACACTAATACTTGATGTATGATTGACCCTGAAGCAGGACACTGCACATTACAATCTGGGCCATATGGCAAGACATTAGCCCTTCAACCCTCCAGCAGGATAATCTCTCCATTCTGGCAATGCTTTTTCTTCACAGATTTCTTTGCACAATAATTGCATGACAGTATTAACGTACTGGGACAGATTTAGAATGCTCTGCGTCACTGGACAGAGGAGGGGCTTTTGCCAGAGGAAGTAAGAAAACATAATCTGTGATCAAGGAAGCTACACACACACCCTCAACAGGATTTACGCGTTAATGTTTTTATTTTTACATATAAGTAATGAATTGGATTTGGTCATACAACAATTAAATACATTTTGTATTGCTTCTACAGCACAAATCATATTTCTGGAGTCCATTTCAATTCAGCTTTTCATTTCTTTTATCCTTTTCATGACATTTTTGTGCACCTACAATACATATCTGTGGAAATGGCAAAAATGTGACAGGCCGCAGTGGTCCAGGAATTCCAAATAAAACCACATGACTTTTTTCTAAGAGCTTTCAACCTTCTTAACGCTCCCAAACCATTCACCAAAAACAATACATGCATATCATGTATTGTGGCTATCATTCAAACACAACAAAAATGCAGGAATACACTCACCATCACCATCAAACTCCCCCCTAACCCTCCAACCATGAAACACTAGTCCTTCTCTACTGGAAAGAGGGTGAAACCTCAGCCCTTTTCTCTCCAAGCCCAGCTAGTAATGAACAAATTCACTGCACATTACTCTGGACTTGATCTCTAGCAAAATAGTGCTGGAACAAACAATTTGGTTTGTCAACACCTTTCTCTGGACTCCTCCATCAATGTCAGGGGTCCAAATTTAAACGGCAAAGTGCATTTGACTGCAGGACCCTGAGCTGATTAGACTTCCCAGCTCAGCGAATTGCTCCAGACAGCACGGCAGCTCTGATTGCTAACCCGGCTTGAAAATAGTCTCCGCTGCCCCGGATTAGCATGAATATTTTGATATAGATCGATAAGCAATCTCCACGCCATAAGAAATGCCAGCAGCCTTCATTTGGCTGATCAAAAGCACATCAGCCAGCGGGCGACAGCTGGCTATTGTTTTTCAGCCTCGGCAGTGTGGAGGGAGTGAATCCATGGGCGGGATCCACCAGCACGGCTCCACCACTCTGCCCACCTAATCGTGGAAACAATCACTGCTTCACAGGATCCCATCTCCCAGGGATGGACCCTTTAAATGAGGGAGGCAGAGGGTCCGACCGCAGGGGGACAGACTTCATTATGGTGGTGCTCTCAAACTGCTTGGCCACCAGGTGCTGCTGACCCGGAAGTAAAAGGCAAGGTCAGCAATCTATCTGTTTACCTTTTCTCCACCTAAAAACACATTTCATTGTATTAAACACTAGACTGGTATCAAGTTTGAGTGATCAACCTCGACTCTTTGCCAGCAGCAACAGAAAGGTTGCTGTTTCGTTTATTTATGTGTGTGTAAAAAAGAGTGGTGTATTTCCATAAAGTTGGTTTTAATTTTGTCAATGCAACACAGTCACAGCTGTACAAGACATGGAAACTTCATAGCTGTGCAGTTGGAATGAAAATGAAGGTTGAGCTCAATGATGGGTGTACTCCAACCAATGAGTGGTCTCTAATGGACACCAGAAGTTCTCTGGTTTCCCATTTTACACCAATTTCCAATGTATCCGTAATCTCTCATACATATTATGTTTGCTTGGTGCATTTTGTATATACCCCCAGAACATATGAACAGTCCTACTGGTGTGAGCCCATTATATGTTAGGAGCCACTTTCAGCTGCTCCCTGATTCACAAGAGGTCACACCGTGGGCAGCTCTACATGATTTATTTGGCAGACTTTTACACCAGTTTTCCGATCCTGGGATCAAACACGGAATCGTGCACTTGTTAGGCGAATGTGCAAATCACTACACTGTGGAGATGTTATGATATCAGAAGTGATCAGGAGATTTGGTGGAAAATAAAGCTTTAGATGAGTACAAGGTAAAAATACTTCTATCCTAATAACCATGTGCAAATAAAACAGCCACTCTTGAATATTAAGGTCTGTGTCTTGCATGTATTTTACAGCAGGGGCGGCTGGACTGATCATTCCCTTCACAACAGTAACCCCACTGATTTGCCAGACCCCATAAAAGGGTGCAGGTGTGACCCAAGCATTTAGCAGTTAACTAGTGTGGAGTGAGACCACACGCCACTGACAGACTGGAGGCTCCCACACGGGACCAATACGGGAGGCTGAAAAAACCAACGGAGGGAATAGTGCACCAATTGTAAATTGCAGATTTAATTCATTAGGAAGTGTCACTTTATTCTGGGGCAGCCTGAGCAGGCCGATTAAAAAGTGGTAATCAGGATTAATTAGGAGAATATATATGTGAGGATTAGCAGGCCTATCCCCAGCAGCTCTCTCTTCTGCCATGCATCTCTCTCTGCTCTTTATTCTTCTAACGCCCTCTCTCTCGCTCCCTCTCGCTCTGCCTGGTGAGAATTCAGCTGTACTTTCCTCTTTCTCACAGTCTTCTCTAACTGGCTCAACTATTCATCATTCATCAGTCTCTTGAACTACCTTTTTCTTTCTCTCTCATGACACGCATGGCTTCTGTTTCAACCTACCAAACACAACTGTTAGGGAAAATTAGGGGGTGACACTTAAACTCATAGGCTATCCACAGTTTCAGATTACTTGTGCTTTTAAATTATTCTGTCAAAAGAATATAAAATTTTAAAAAGCTCACAAAGTCAGTAAATGAAAAAATAAATGATTATCTTATATTTTGTCAGCGACTGCAAAAGTAAATCTGCGATTTCAGAATGCACAGCAAAGGCTGAAATTACATTATTTCATGATGCTTTGATATTGTTTTGGGTTAATTAAAAAAATTCCACTTTTTTCATGTTATTTATTTATTTATTTATTATTAATTTTTATAACAATACTTGAGTTTTGGAAAATTGAAGACCTTTAAGTCTGGCTTACAATTTATAACTATTTAATAACCTATTTGCTGTATTAATGACCTATTTATTTATTTATTTATTTGCAACACACAGTAAAAATAAAACCTTTAATGCTGCTGCAGGATGAACGCTGAATAGATGCAGAACAGATGCATAATGGGAGACTTTTACACTAACAACCACTTGATGTCATCACAAATTTCAGTAAGGCCCCCTCTGGCCAGATTTATTACTGAAATCTTCCAACTGCTGGTTTATCACAGTGTTTATATTATTACTTCAACATGTTTCAGTTAACATAACCTTGAATCACTGCAGTTCAAGTGCGAGGATGGGCTGTTTTGCTTGCGGTGCAGCCCCATCATTGATGTTAGCAGATGACGCATGCCCTGTTCCTTGGCACAGGCTCAGACCAAATCTTTCACCGTGCATGCCTCTCAAGTGCAGTCGGGGTGGCCCTTAACTTTTGAACATGAATTTAAATTCAACAAGCAGTCTTTATTTTTTATTTTAGTTCAATGAGAAAAGAATATGGCTGGCACCACATCTCACTGTTATAGCTATAATTTGGTAACACCAATTTGATTTTGATGCCTATAATATGCATCACATGCTGTCCTATGGACTGGTTCACATTCAAGTCCAGTAAGTACAATGGAAAAAAAATTAAGTGATCAGACCACACAAGATGACCAAACAAAGCACTTACAAAAACAGTAAAAGTTTAAATGCATGAAAAAAAGTTGCCCATGTGATGTATAAGATTTGTAAATTCAATAAAAGTAATTTAAGATGTAAACAGTTGCTAATTTTAGCTGAAGACAGCAGAGCAAAAAGACTTAGACAGGCATTAAACAAGTCAGGAAGTGTCTAGTGGATGCAATCAACAGGGATACATTATAAGCAGTTTAGATATTTCCTCCTCATCCAATACTTACAAACACAGTTTACTTCACTGTGCAATTTAATGATTTCTGTAGATCTGAAAACAGGTTTGGGTGAAGCTGAGGACTTAAATAATAGCAGGAGAGGTATTGAACCTCTTCGAAGAAGATCAAATGCAGCTTTCATTAGTTTAGTACAGCGCCGGGGTGCATTGATGACTTGTCAGACAGTCTCCCCTTCAATACGCAGCGAGAGGCTCTAAAAATCATCCTTTTACTGAGCCCTCTCGGCTGTAAATTCAGCCCAGCTCAATAGTACCCTCCACCCCCCTCTAAACCTCCCTTATTTCTTACCATGGATTAACCCTATGCTGCTGATCAAACGGATGCTTCTCCGTGTATCTGCTCAGACCCAGACCTGTCCATCCATTAGCCACTCATAATGAAATCTTCAACTTATTATTATGGAAAAATCCATTGTTTGTCCACAGGTACCATATTTAGTGGGAGAGCATGATCTTCCGGAGGATTAAGGAAATGCTTCAGGGGGTTGTGCTGCTCTTCAGAGGGAAGGAGGAGGTGGGAGGGGGATATGGGGGTGGGAAAGGGGAGGGATGAGATTGCCTCACAAAATCAGGGGTCTTATGCACCTTTTGTGGGGTGAGACTGTTTCCAATTAAGACAGCATGAGCCACACAATATCACATTGTCACGCAGTAAACAGAGCTCCGCTTCCCACAGAAATAGGATTGCATCCCCCTTTAGGGGCTAATGACTGTGTCACTGTCCTATTTTCCTGCACTGTTTGAACAGTTTAATACAGACATAACCTGAACAAGCATCAAAGTGTGCTGAACTAGCATGCGATAGTGATCATATTTAGGCGCCGCGTTCAAGCGTTGACCTGTGCATGACTACAATCTTTACTCATTCTCATTGCATTAGCCTGCCTTTTTGTTTGAAGTGTACTTACAGTAAATATGATACATACACCAGGGCTAAAAGCTTTACATAAAACTGTCTTCAAAGAGCATATTAACCCATCTTTGTTTACAAGAGACGAGTCTGAGAAAAAAGACAATTTGGCACAATGGTCGTAAAATTCAGTTCTCTCCGTCTCACTGGCATGCACACGTACACACACTAGCACACACTCTGCAGACACAATGCAGACACGAGGCTAAATCACTTTGGATGGGAGTATTTAAGATGGAGTGTCACATTTCTGTGTAATAAATAGCAGAGATTGATTTGACCTCCCAGCCAGGTCCTGCAGTTTACTTATACACAAGTTGAGAAAAATGGAAGCTTTCACCCTCTGGGGATCTCTTAGAAGGATATCAGATAGCCTGTTGTGGGTTTAAGGCCACAACGATCTGGCCGTGTCAATATGGCTCTGCTATCAAGCGGCCTACCTCTCTACCTTCTCCTACAGCAACATGAGAGAAGAAAGCAGGCCTCAACCATCTCCAGCTGTTAACTCGGTTGTGGGTCCAGGATGAAGGAGGTGAGAAAGGTCAAAAGGTTTCTCTTACTGTTTCTTTTCAGACAACAGACCTTTTTGCATTACTTAGAGTTTCCCATCATTCTTTTGCCATAGAGGGCAAGAGAGCATACATTCATATAAGCAAGCAGGCCAAGTCAAAGCAACTATAATGAAAGGTACATAGAGTGAGCTCTTTGGTGAATTTTCCAAAGAATAATCTTAAACAAATCTCAGGAGCTGCCCTAAGGCTGGGAAATGAGAGAAGATACCAGCAGGTGTAAAGTAAGATCCTAATATGGAGCACATCACCAGAAGGCAAATCGCTTCTCCCCCTTCTACTGCACATATCTGCAACCTTAAACAGGGGGCGGTGTCTCTGTGAGTATTTACAGTGACATAAGGGGAGGAAATTGTCTGAGACACAGGGCAAAAATGAATGTACGTCTGGAACCCAGGTGTAGGACACAGCTCGTGAAAGACACTGTCGAACTATACTATACACTATACTATATATACCTACAGTCTTTAATCAGTTATACACATATGAAGGCCTTGCCCCAAAATATTGTTGGTATTTGATTTGACCTAACAGAAAGCAAGACAGAGAAAGCGTTCCACCTCAACATAATCAAAACTACACAGAAGCTGTTCCCAGACAGCAACATGTGGTGCCCATAAACCCCACATCCTATTCGCAGTAATTATATTGCAAGAGCCACATGAATTATCATTGACGCAACATGTAATGACAACATCTTCAAAATGTCTTCCGCACGAAGGAGGAGCTACCGACTCAGATGACTTGTGTTTCCTTTACAGTATTATTGTTTCATGAATGCTATAGACATGGGATTACACCTATGATGTCTCTGTTCACACTCAACCTCCACAATCCCACTCCCAACAGAATACATACCTGGATATGCACTTCAGCAGGATATATACAACAGAAAAATGCAGTCACACAAAATGCCAAAAGTATTAACTTTCTGCTCTGCAACTCAAGATGATTACAGCATCATTATCAGGGAACTAAGCAAGTGTCTTTCATTTTGAGTGTAGTTTACACACCGTTAGCACTGTCGGAAATGCTGGAATGCTGTGAATACGTTACTCGCTATTGACTTCCCAACTTGCTCTCCTCCCAGCCCTGCAGAAGGGAAACCAGCCAGTGATGAACGATGGCAGCACAGTCAATGAAAAATCAACTGGAAAGCACAAAGCTCTTAATGCCCAGCCATATTGGCTGCTGACGGGACCAAATAACATCAGCATAGCACTTACAGAGACCAATCATACATTTCCACCAGCAACGACACAGGATCTGGACCGCAATAAATTCTTTCCCCTGATTAAACAGTAAATTCTGCATGCCTATCAGGGTCCCATTAAGTGGGGGGGCCGCTTTCAAAAACATCATTAATCAAGCGCGAGATATGGCGCGAAATATCAGTCATCGATTGTAACTGCTTATGACAGTTTACACAGCTTTATATCTGCAGGCAGTGCTCGCTGATCTATCAATTACCGGCAGCCCTTACCGCATGCTAATTGTGCATTTTCCCCTCTAATGCATTTGCACTGTTATCTTATAGGCTAATGAAACCAAACAAATCAATAAATATAAATTATACATGCAAAGATGTACTGCTGTGAACATAAAGCCTCTAATTAATTGCAGTTGATTAATTTATATACTTTAATTATCTCTCCTGCCTGCAGATGGCATAAATATCTGGACAATCTGCTTATTGCTATGTCAGTCATAAAACGGCAGACGCAGTGAAACTGTTAGGCGAGGCTAGCTTTGTCACTGAAAAACACACAGTTGCTGACATAAAAAAGCCCTGCCTCTGAATAATTTAAAAAGAGCAAATTGCCAGACAATGCACAGCTCGAGACTTATGATTTCTTTGCTGGTTTGTTATGGTAAGTAGTATGTCCATTTTGTATGAGCACAGGAAAACTTACCACTATATTTTCAGTTACCGTTCTTTATGTCCAACCCCCAAATGGTTTGCAATTTAAGCAATTTCTCTGTACAAATTTCAGCAAAGCCTTTTTGGGCAAAGCGAAACCCTGTTGGTACTGATATTTACGGTGCACTGCTCTACAGAACTTCAAGCAATTAAGTTTTAATTAAGTCACATTATTGAAAACAGCTCTGACGTGCTTGTGTGTAAGCTTTGGAAGCATTCTTCATTTAAACCAATTGCTACACAGCCACAACAACCTTGTGAGAAAATCAGGCTGTCCATGCCTTTTAGACCAGTTTAATGAACACCATAGGACAGTATTACTTGCAGCTAGTGAAGAAACATGATTCATGGCCATGGTGCAGTTTCAATACAACATATGCAGTGCAACCAGGGTGAAAAGCAGCGATATGATCCTGCTATGTACTGCAACAAGCAGAAAGTTAAGAATGAAGTGGAGTTGGACCAATAACTTGCCTTCCAAGGGTGCACAAGGGGAAAGATAGTGAGGCTTCTGGGGGTTTACATCTTGATGCTGCTAATGAGGGTGTTTTTAGTATAATTACCCCAACAGGGTGCTTGGCAGCATAATTACCAGAAAGACATTACAGAGGAACATTAGTGTGTCCAGGTACAGTAAATATGTCACGATAGAAGGTGACAAGGTCTGCTTTTTATCTTAAGGAGGATTTTTCCAAAAAAGCTGTTATTTTCACACATGTGCCAAACAAAAATCCGAGTTTCATTATACTTACGACAATAACAGGTTCCCTGTAAATGTATCAAATGTAAAGATTACAAAATGTAAAAGTGCAGAATGCGTGTGAACATTTCAATTCTCAGTGTGGTCTCTCCTGTTGCTGAATGTGTGGGGCCCTTTTTTCTACAAAATGCCAGAGTCAAGTGGGAGTCCAAACAGTCAAGTTTATATGGCTGAGACCCAAACTCCAGCAAATCAGCTGCCCACAGTTGAATGTTCTTTATGAAGTAAGTGAATACCTGGCAGGGATGTCTAGCACTTTTGTGTAGGCGACTCCAGACATATAGTTTAGATCACATAAATGCCACAATGCCTGTAAAAACACCTGGACTTTTTGGCCCCGACTTCAAACATTGCCTTTGCACTCTTTTTACCTTCGCAGATCTTTTATGTGGTCAGGTTGCAGAAAAAAATAATATCATCCCATTAAAGCTAAATGTGTGACATCTGAAATGAGAAGAAGGTTGTTACATGAACACTTCTTGCAGATGTGGGTCAGTCCTTTCTTATGGTCCAGTCAAGTCTGTACTGTATTATTATCATTGTTATACGGAGTGATCGAGGTACTAAACTGCAGCTGGTGTGGATTGTCTGACTTAATATAAATAGTCATGTCATAATAAATAATTCCCACTGACATTTATCAAGGCCCTCTATTATGACAGTTTGAGCTACAAATGTTTAAATATCAGTAGTGTAGTGTCCTGAAATCCCACAAAAACAATATCTGTCAAATTTCCTTCCTCTACTTTTTAAATCCTTTGACTTTATTTCAGTTGCATGCTCCTTTCTGACAATACAACCAGAACTTTAGCAGAAATAACCACAACTATATAAACAGAATTCGGGGATGAAAGCGCAATTTCTCAGACATTGTGCCTTTACTTTATCTCCCCTCCCCTCTGAGCAGAGACTTTTAATCATCCCGATATGATTTAGTCACTTTTAAACAATAATGATCATGGAAGCAGCGTCATTTGGGACGAGGTGATCAATCAGGGGCTCATTCAGCTTTAATTCATGTAGATGCACACCTAATACTCATTACAAAGATGCAATTTCCACCCAGTCAACATAGATTAATGGGGGACCATCTCTCCTAGTGTTTCTTTGTGCAGTGCCATGCCTCCAGCAGGATAGATGACTTTCATACAGACAGAACTGGTCCACGCGCTCATTCATTTAACAGACACATTTATGACAATTCGGTTGGTTGACAGAATATTCAGGAAACAGCAATCAAAATGACACAGAGCAGAGTTCTGCTTTGGTATTTTTTATTGGTTTTGCTTAAAACGAGAACAGGATTTGAGTCACAAATGTCTTCCATCGAAAAGGTCTTTACACATTCAGCAAAACATCAGGAATACCACCAAAGAAATATATTCTGTAAATACTTTGAAAGTTGTTGTGATCATTGTGATCAGGTATTCATTTTGAAGCAAAAATAAATGCAGGGAGTTTTATAAAACGACATGTTGTAAAACATTTAACAAAGTTGCATCAATTCCTTTACAAACCACTTTTCATTCAGCTTCAGGTAGTAGGTTCCTTAAACTTATTATTCAAAAATATGTTGTATGGTTAACATAGTCATGAAAATTGTTTTTTTTTATCTTTAATTTATTGTTTTTACTTAAATTACAAAAAAATCCTTCATATATTTACATGAATATCAATGTAGTTGCTTCCATCAGTGTTGAATAAACCACATATCTCAGAAAAGTTACTGGAAATCTGGTCACATTGTTCTTAATGTATTTTGATAGATAATATCTATGAATGTTACTGTATATCTACATCTTCCTATCACATATGTTTCTGTATAAAATCTCAGTAATTCAGCATAAACTTATACGGGTAACTGAATGAGCCTCTTGGGTCCTAATAAGCAGACATGTACTGGTATTTCCTCAAATGCAAACTAAAGCCTATATTCCCCTGGTTTATTATACACACTTTCAGTATTAATATTAATGTGACTTCCGTTTGTGGAAAAAAAAATACTATGAAGTTTGAGAACTCTGTCGGCACAGAAAATCTTTGAGTTTTGCAACTGAATAGACACTTGTAGACTGAAATTGCCATTTTCCTGGTGCATCTCTAATTTCCCTCGTATCAGCAGGCGCTGGTGGCAATGCTGAGGGCAGATTACAGCATGGGGAGAGCCTGTCCTGAAGAGCTCCAGGTGGCTGGAGTTAACTGTGCTGCCCTGGGCTATGTCACTGTGAGCTGGACCAGCATCCCTGCCCATGGCCCTCCCCTTCCTCTTCTCTATATCCTCCATCTCCCTCGGCATGCCCATCCATCCATCCTGCACTAATTGGGTTTGGTACTGGAATCCCCCTCTCACAGCATACGCTCACGTCCAACCGCTAGCCGTAAAGACAAGCATGTTTAGCGCAACAATTATGATAATTGCTGCAGAGCACTCAGCTAAGGGAATAAGCAAATCTGATTAAGGGCCCTTCTGCATGATCAAATATTAATCTGATGTGTCTTCACTCTGACCTGGCTTGGAACATAAGAAGCTCTTATGGTCTTATGCATTAACAGATTTGCGCAGGCTGAACTCATAGCAACTAATAATATTGGACATGCAAGTCAGAGCGCTGAGAAAACCTTGTGGGAGTAGAATCCACTTACATGTACAATAAAACTAAATAACAATATCATGGACTATAATCAGACTAAGCGTTATAAGAACTCGATTACTTCAAAAGGCTGCTGACAGTAAGCACCTATTATTTGAAATTCTCAGAACCACCTGTTGGACTGAAGTCAACAAGCTACGTTATATAAGTAATAAGCTTTATATTCACATTATGTTTAATGCCACAAAAACAAAACACACATGAAAGTTCCACCTGTTAACCTTCATGCTTTAAAAATGTTTTACATTATGTAAGTAAAATCTTAATAATAATTTATATATTTTTTTTATATTATCCAGATAAATTAAAATAATGTAAATGTCAAATTTTAGAAAGTATTTTTCCCATACATATTTATATTTTTAATTTAATTAAGCTTTTCTAAGGAATTCTAATTATTAAATACAGTGTTGTGACGGGGAAATGAAAATGAAGTCGCTGCTCTTTTAAAAACATTAAGGTTTGAAAGAAACAAGAGGAAATTTTTCAGGCTGGAGAAATTACTGTCACTAAATATAAATAGAAGGTGTTCACACAAGACTTTCTGAAAGAAACAAAACTAAATATTATTTAAAAATGTTTTTATTTTTGAAAATGGTCAAAATCCTCATCAGCAAACACATCGGTTATTCAGCACCATCCCCGAAGTCCACTGGCCTCATCCGATTTGACCTTCCAGCCTACAGTCAAGTCTAGAGAGCAAGCAATAAACAAGATGGCGATGAACCAGACAGCAACTGGCAGTTTAAAGAAGATTAGAATGATATTAAATCAACACAAATACCCAGTATTTAACAACACAAAACAGCTTGTAAGAATCATTGGATTATGAATCTGGATTACATCTCTAGGCCCTCATTGCTGAGACACTCTGTCTATGGGGAAGAGGGAGGGGGACTCCAGATGAACTAATCTACTTACAAAGCATATTGAACTTACTATGATTTATACATAAGATAAGGCTTATTCTAAGGTCAATTCTTACAGTAATTCAAAACATACTGTTTATTCTGTTGGACATTAATGCAACAGATGTCCCTGCTACCCGCTGCTCCTCCTCAAATAAATACATGTCTGCATGAAAGTAAAACAGTGGAACTACAAGATGCACCGTATGTGATCGGGGGAGGAATGTCTAGCTGAATAATACGAACCACAGGACCACCAAATAACATCAGCACTCTATATATAGAAAGTAAATATCAGGAGACAAGACGAGCCATGGTAAACTTTTAGAGCACAAAGTGAGGGTTGTAAAATCTAAATGTTAAGTTTAATAGCATAAACCCTCCAGTGAAAATTTGAAATTAAAAATTAAATAACACACAAACTGTATGACGATAAATTGTAAAAGCTGCCATAGTCATCAATCAAATGTTCTGCATGCAATCGTACAAGCTGTGAAATCTAGGAATTCAACGCGCTTTGCAGTGCTTTTTTCAAGTATGTTAATATTTTTTCAAAAAGAAAGAAAACAAAACAGCAATTAATTTTTAGCTTCTTCTTATTACTGGATTTCTAAAGCGATACACACTAATCCACTGACGCCGTGCATTTAATTTAGAGCATAGTTCTGTGAAACAAGTCTAAGACTGTTTGTGAGAATGATCCTTCTTGACTAATATGAGATTAACCCAGATGCTTTGCACAGGAATAAAAACATGCTCACTGCTAGCTTTATGGTAAATGCATATAAATACAATATATTACTAAAATAGCGAGGCTATGCATAACCAAAAGAAAACAAAGTATATATTTTTAAAAATCGCAAACACGTTGAAAACCACTGTAAGAGTATTCTAAAACCAACATCATATGAATGTCTGGCTGTGGAGGACAGTGATCTAAGGAAAGTCACGCATACACAAGGAGCTCTAACACACAAATCTGGTAGAACACTATTTACTGATGAGTCAGTGTGCTGGAAGAGTTGTAACAATCCCGGGACACAGAAAAGCTTTAAAGTTAGCAAAGACGCTTAAAAATATATTGAAATTATAAAGAAAAAATACACACAGCCTCTTTTTTTAAACAAAAAACACCGCATCATTCTGAGGTAGCACCTTGATGCTAAAGGGAAGGAAGCTGAAATGAAAAATAAATAATCACAACCATGTTTTTCTTCTAGCTCTTACACGCGGAAGGTATATTTACTGAAGCTGATGAATTGTGCTCTTCCTGTTCTGTGCTGCAGCTGTTGGAAATACTGACAGACATAACTTAATGTACTCATATTAAAACACTGACCAAGAAGCTGACCAAACAATTTCCAAAACACACTGAGAAGGTTACTATCAAGAGCTGCATTAACTGATTAAGTTATTACTGTTTTTATATATTGTTATAACATTTCAATTATGGCGATTGTTGAAAAAGGACTTTAGTTACTTTCAGTTAAAAATACAGTAGAAAACAGTTCAGTCATTGGGCCACATCATCTGTGGTCATTAGATTTTAGCCTGTTATTTGCCTACAAGTAACCATAGTAACAAAACTGATGCTTTACAGTACGTTAATGGTTAAGCTCACTTACAATTTACATAGCTTAGCCAGTGATCGCATTAACTAAAACAAGTGAAAACGCATGACAATATTCTGCTGTTCTTCACTGTTCATTTGCAACGGTTTGTGTGTGATAAGTGTAGTTTGAAATAGAAAACAGTTGTTCTAGGGAGAGCTCTTTCACTTCACATCCGTCTTTGCCCCAAATGTTTAAAGAAAATTTTTATGTTTTCTCTTTTTTTGGCAGATGGGATATTTTTAAACTCATCAAATGATTCACGTTTGGTTGGAGAAAAAAAGAGAAAGAAATAAAATTATTATCCTCCTCCCCGAGTCCTACTCCTGTCAGCCTGCAGTCATTTCACAGCCCAATCTAAACACTGAAGTGGGAGACAAGATTGAGTATTTTCATAGCATGCTGCATTGCACCCTGACGCTGTAGACTGACTGCTGTTGGAGTGACCACAGCTCATCTCTCTGCATAGGGAATGGTCAGTAATCCTTCCTGGACGCTCTAGGAAAAGTAGCAGCTCTGAGGCAGACTACACTTTCTGTACCACTTCTAAACAGAAGACTGCTTCTGCGCTGTATAAGTATGCGTCTTGCTCTGTCCTCATACACAATTGGATTATAGCAGTATTCCTCTAATTCTGAACAGGTCTCAAAGATTTAATATTCCTCTGAAATTTGATATATGCCCTAATTTAGAACCTCATGACATGCAACTTGTGACATTCCTGTTGAAAAACTCATTAACCCCTTGAAACTATATTAATGCTTTTGGATGAGGATTTGGTTGATTTTGTGAGGTTTGACTTTTTCGGCTCATAATTTCAATCTAATATTTTTTTTTAAACAATCTGTGGGCCCATATACTAAAATATATGAAAAATATATTCAAAAGCGTGTAACTATAACTAAACTGAAAACTTCAGTTTGCACATTCTGAAGTAAAAATTAACCTAACAAACTACTAGACTAGACGTCTTCATATTGCTTCATAATTATTGTTTTTATGTACTCAATGTTGTATCAATACAGATAGTCCGAAACTGTGGAAACATCAGAAGAACACGGTGACATAAATAAACCATGTTTCCACTGTGAAATAGATCGCTGATGATGATGTCAAAAGTATTTCAGACATTTTTTGTCTTATTATCAATATGTACAACTAATTTGATGAGTACATTTTTTTTGTTTGTTAATAATTTTAGTACAGTTCATTTCAAATGCAATAGCTATTTTAAATTAATTAGAAAAAAGGACTTTATGAAACACTTTATGATAATTTTGGCTTATTGTGAAATGTATTTTTAGTTCATCACATGCTGTCTATAATATTATTCCTATTATTATTCACAACGGCATGAATAGTAATTCATGTAACTAACTATACGGAATAAATAATAAAAATCACAGCCTTAAACTGAAATCATATCTGATTTGCATGAATTGTTTATATAAATTATATTATTCTCAGTATAACTTTTATTATTATCTAATTCTGTAAACAGTGGAGGTGTGCTGCTACAAGTGGCTGAGCTTTATTTCCACTTTGGTGCACATGGAGCCCAGGCAGGTGCACAGAGCCCACCGTGGGGTATCAGGTATCCCCTTGGCCTAGGCCTCTCCCATTTGTCATGGTGAATGAGTGGTTTGCCTGACTGCACTTTCTCATTCCATTTCCTCCCAGGCTGCACTGAGGCCCTACCACCCACTGTACGCTGTCATTTCTTTAACCCCTTTTCCATTCACATGAAGTGCGGGCAATAATGCTCTCTCACATTCCTCCTTTCAATAGCTTACACTTTACAGTCCCCCACCTCTGCCCCCCAAACTCACTGCACACACACGCATGCACACACACGCACACACACACTCGCGTATACACACCTCTCTTCTCCTGGTCAGTCTACACCTCTCCTAATGGTGTGAAAAGCAAATGTTGTCCGTGTGACAAGTCACAGGTGTTCTACAAAAAATAGTGGTTGAATAATAATCATAGAAATAACTAAAACAAGCACAGGTTTAAAAAAAATGGAAGAATAAATTAAATACTTTAAATATACTCAGCTATGATATTGACATAACGAATTCTTCAATGAAAAAAAAACAAAAAAACCCCAACAACATCACGGGCCTGGCAGATGCTCAGAAGGTTAATTATTAACCTATTTAGAAGAAATCTCTCACCACCCTCTCAGTCCACGTATAAAGGCAAATGTTAGTGCTGCTCTTACTTACGTCCATAATGCCTTCCACCATCCATTCTAGCTGTGATATTTGGCTCACCAGTAAAAGCCACAACACTGCGCCCATCGGCACCCACTCTGCAACTGTAAGAAGAAACTGGAATGGAAAACATTGTCTGCTCCTACTCAACAAGGGGAAAAAAGCGCTCAAGCACAAGTAAGGGTAATTGCAAAACACCCTGAGCTCATCCTATAAAGAAACTTTGTTTCTTTCCTTTTTTTTCCTCCAAAAAGAAAACCAGGAAATCTCCACTTATTTCAACAAACATTTGCCTAAACTCAGGAACTAGGCTGGACTCCCCCCATACACCACCCCCTTGCCTTTTTAAAAGTGTGGTGCGGGTCTGTGGAAGATCGGGAGAGCGTCAGTGTGTGTAGATGCAGTGCGAAGAGATTGCAGCACCATCTGCTGGTAAAAAAAAGAGCCAAGAAAATAAGAGAAGGAATAAGGATAAAGTTATGGCAGAAGCCGACAGAAAGATGAGTCCTCTGTGAGGGATATTTTCCCCCAATTTAAATTTAGAGTCCATATGTATTACTGCTAGTGGTTTGTACTTTGAATGAAAAAAAAAATATGACGGGAAAACGCAAGACCCTAATAGAGGGAAGAAACGCCATGACTGAGAGACATAATTCAACTTCCCATCACTAACTAGAAGAGGTAAAAGTTCATGGAGGCCTCTTCCTCACATCACATCCATAGCTCTGACTACGAGACATATAAACAACCTATTTCATTCTTGCCCTCATTTCCTTCAGTGGATCCTTTGGACAACTAATAATGAGTTAATCAGCCTGATTGCACATTCATCACTGTGATATGTTTCTCTCTCTCTTTTTTTCACCTGACAAGGGCAAGCATGTTTTACTTGGGAAATGAAATATTTAGTGACCTGCTCCTTTTGCCCTTACACTGGAGACAGAGGCCCTACAGCTGAGTAAACAGCTGGGCTGCACAGTGGACAGGTAACATCTAGCGCCCACTCTGCTCAGCACTGACTAATAAAAGCCACGTTACCCTGGACACTGGACTCAGAGCACTATTCTTCCCTCAAATAAAACTGACAAACAACAAGTGCAATTTAGCCTTTTTTTTTTTTTACTTTATTATTAAAATATGCATTTATGTGTTATCCATGTTAAATGTTAAAAAACAAAAGCAAAACAAAAAAACTGGCAGAAAATGGACAAGAGTGACAACTTTCACTGCTAAAGGGCCTCACCAATGGAATATATGCGGTACTGCACAATATATATTTCTATCCATCCATTAGACGAATCAAAGTTAAAATGTATAAAAGTGGTCTTGCCTGCCTTAAAAGTGGCCTTCCGCACTGAAACATTCTATTGTAGTCCTCCTCGGTAAACCAACTCACACAACACAGCCAAAGAACAAGGAAAATTATAGCCTTTCCTCTGAGTCTATTCTGCCAACTTCAGAGATTGATATGTAAACCAACGAGACAGATGGACTGGAGAGATGTTAGGAAAATGAAGAGGATGAATATTATTGAGAAGAAAAAAGAAAATTATATAAATGTATTAATCAAATGCATTTTTCTCCTGGTGCAGTGTCCAGCAAGTCACAAAATGAAATCAGTGCTGAGATTTGGGTTGACCTGTTGTTCAAGCAACGTTTGTGTAAGTGACACACTGAGAGAGAGAATTTATGAGACAATAAATAGACAAAAGCTGTCAGAGGCATTGACGCAGGAGGTGGCTGGATCTTAATATACAGTGGTTCAACGTAATACTCCCACACAAGCAGGAAAGCAAAACAGAGTATTTTAGGTAACAAAGCTTCAGTCTTGCAATCCAATATTTATCACAAACTGTACAGGTAAGACCTTACAGAGTCATTAAACATGGAAGCACAAATCTTAGAACCGCTGTTTACCGCATATGGAATGAGACTGCAAATTTCTTCAACCATATGTTCTCAGTTTCTGTTTTAGCATACATAACCTAACCCAGTCATTTATGAACAAATTCATTTTCAGCAAACACCTGAGCACAAATGACATCATTTATAACAAGGTGTTAAACATGGTGAGCTTAATATTTAATATTAATAATCAGGGCACCTGATTATAAGTACTCTTCCTGTGTGTGTTTCATTGTTGTTGTTGTTGCTGTTGTTATGGTTTTTACAAATTAACCTAGCAATAAAATAAAATCAAAATCTCTGAAAATACAATTCTTTATGATTGCTATCTTAAGCATCTGTGTACAATTAGAAACTGAGGACTGATGAGGATAGATTGGTTGTGCCTGATCAAGGCCTATTGAATTTCTACCTCTCAGCCATTCTCAAATCACTAGTCAGCACTAATACACCCATATTGTGTCTATAAGTGTGAATTGATTTATATTGCTGCAAAGCATCCCTAAGACATTGAAAGAGCACCATTGGAACCCAATACCTATTATATATGTTTGTTTCTGAGGAAACGGCCACTCAGTACATTGGATCAATGTGGATATCAAAGGTCAAGGCAATACATTCCTGCTGAAAAGTTAGTGTGCCATCAAGCAGCCCATTTGCCAACCACCAACAGCCTAAAGACTGGAAATGAGGTGCAATAAAGATGAAGGAAGGTATTTACAAAGTTGATGTTTTATATCCGGTTGTTCAGTGATGACGCGACGAATCCTACTTCCGGGTCTAAAGTAGTCTGCGTTTAATATGGCTTTTGTGTTGTTAACATGTTTAATGTTATGTATTTTCTTCTATTTGATCTCAAAAAGCTCCTAAAACAGTCAGCGACCACTGTTGACCTCCCTCGGCTTTTATTACCGCTAATCATTTATTTAAGCTCAGTTTTTAAAACCTTACGATGTAACTACAGCCCAGCCCATGCAGCAGTATATGAATGACTAACCTCGTATTGTGGATGGATTATCTCAGTTGTTCTCCTGGCTGAAGTTTGGTCCTTTTACAGCATCCTGCCATGCGATTACATTTGTTCCTGACCACCGAGAACACTCACATTAACTTTTATCGAGTGGAAAAAAAGTTAGCTTGTTTATATTATGCTAACATAGCTGTGTCGCTAGCGGTCACGTAGCACATCATTATATACCAGCTAGCCCAACTTCAGTAACCCTACAAACGTCACTGCTGTTTAGTTTTCTGTCTTTATTTATGCTGGAAGTGATAGCAGAGCTGTACGTTTTAATTTGTTTCCAAAACCCCGCAGTCAGGACATGCTATATTGTATTTAGATAGAAGCTAGCGAGCTAACTCCCTGCTAACTTCTAACTCCGTTAAATGTCATAAACTCCGTTTTCATGGATGCCTGGATGTTAAACTCAATTGTTACACCTGGTAGAGCAGAACGCTGATCATTTTATTAAAGATGAAAGACTTTAGACAGTTTTTCAACTCTCAGTAATCCCATAGTGATCGTTTGATATATGGACCTGCAGCGGAGTTTAGACCCAGACACGGCTAGTGACGTCAGACTGAACAACCGGATAGTTTCTGTATTTTCTTTTCATTTACAGTCATGTGAATTCATTCCTTCTAACCTGACCCCATCTTTATAAGGAGAATTTGTACATGAAATTGGTAACTGGATCAACCATTTAGTTATTGTGATACCTAAAACATGCCCATCGCTACAAATAATTATAATTGGTCATTACAAAATGCTGATTGATCCAAACCAACTTTACTACTAACTAGAAGATCAGTTACTGGCAGGTATCTTTAAGCCTGTCAAGATGGATTCCCTGTTGAGAGACTTGGTTCCATACTCCCGAAACATTCAACCACACAAACCACTGGTGCTGGTATGTACAAATAATACTGTAAGAAATGGAAGTATTGCAGACCATATCTGAGACTTCCTTCAATAGGTCTTTGATATTAAGACTATAATCATGGGCAGTCTCAGTAGTCTTACCCACAGAGCTCTAAACTGACCCTTCTTGTGCGATCAGGGACTATTGATGTTGATATGCAAATTAAAGATCATATTAATTACTTAGGCCTGAATGCCTCAGTTGAAACTAACACCTGGCAAGCGTGCAGAGAGGATATCCTTGTGCAAGCATGGCTATAAGCATCCCTTATAGATTGTTGCTTTTTTCCCTTTTACTGCTTACGTCTCTGAGGACCTTTTGAATCCATATTAATTTCCTCTCTGGCAGTTATGCGGGCAGGGTATGAACTGTGCTATTTCACTTTTAATCTGTCAGTAATTTAGTAATGTGTAAACTAATTATGCAGCAATATTAATGTAATTGGTTCTGGGAGCTGTTCAAAAAAAATCAATGTGTTTGCAGAGAATGCAGTAAATTGCATTGGGTTATTATAATCATGTGTCAAGAGCTGATTATGTTATGAAACTAAAAGGTAGATGTCAGCCACAGGTCAATACAACCTAGCTCCATAAAATCTATGCCGGCTCATTCATTGATGTGAAAGGATTCAGCGAGAACAACCTCCGCTTCCTCCCCTACTCTGACTTGAATGACTCATCTTCACATACAAATAGAATACATTAAAATAGTTTCTTTACATCAGACAAAACATTCAGGCTGATTTGCAGAATATTCCTACTGTGTAAATGTCTACAAGCAGATGATCATTGTGTGATATTTAAAAGTAACATGACAAATTAAAGTCTGTTTACATACATATGGAAGTATTTACAGTGCTTCACTTGTTCCACATTTTCATGTTTCATGTTAAATTAATATTTAATCCATTAATACTCATAATTCTATGCACAATATCACTTATTCTTGCAAATTTATTACAAGTAAAAAAAAAAAAATATATATATATAACATGCACATAAGTATTTTTCAGATCTATCCAGAGATGTTCAATCAAGTTTAAGTCTGGGCTCAGGCTGGGCCACTCAAGGACATTCACGGAGTTGTCCAAAAGCTCCTTTGTTATCCTGCGCTTGTCCTGTTGTAAGATGAACCTTCGCCTTATTCCAAGGTGTAGAGTGCTCTGGAGCAGCTTATCATGAAGGATGTCTCTGTACATTGCTACATTCATCTCTACCTCAATCTTGACTAGTCTCCTAGTTCCTCCTTCCAAAAATCATCCTCACATCATGACGTGGCCACTACCATGAGTCACTGTAGGAATGGTATTGGATGGGTGATGATTGGGGCCTGGTTTCCTCCAGAAATGATGCCTGGCATTCAGGTCAAAGAGTTCAACTTTTGTTTCATCAGACCAGCTCTAGGAAGATGGTTCCAGCAGTCTTCCATTTATGGATGATGGAGTCCACTGTGCTCACTGCCTTCACTGTTGAAGAAATTTTTCCGTACACTTCCTCAGACCCTCAATGCAAGTCTCAGAGGTTTACAGACAATTCCTTGGACTTCATGGCTTGGTTTGTGCTTTGATATGCACTGTCACCTATGGGACCTTATATACAAAGGTGTGTCTTTAGAAATCATGCTCATTCAACTGAATTTGCCACAGGTGTACTCCAAGCAAGTTGTGGAAACATCTGACAGATGACCAGTGGAAACAGGATGCAACTGAACTCAGTTCTGAGTGTCAGTGTGAATACTTGTGTAGGCATCATATTTTTTTTATTTTTATTTTTTATTTAAAATACATTTGCAAAAATTTCAAACAATAGTTTTTCATGTTATGGGGTACTGTGTGTACAATTTTGAGGCAAAAAATTAATTTAATCCATTTTGGAATTGAGGCTGTAAAGCGAAGCACTGTGAATACCTTCCGGACGCACTATATATCTTTGTACTGCCAAATCATACAGTCGTGACTTATAAGTTGTCCATGATAGAAGAAAGGGTAGGTAACTGGAAAACCAACAGAACAGAACAGACCCCCTCCCCCAATATGATTAAAAATGGCTAACACTTTTACTACACAATAAACACTTGATTAGAGTTGCAGAGAACACTGTGAGACTCAGTGATATCTTAATGCAGTACTGAGAGTAAGCTAACCCCCTCTGGTAGCAATTAAGGCTGTCACAGGTTATGATTTATAGCCTTTGTTTACAGTGTTTAAAAGGAGAGACAGATTTCAAAACATCATTTTAGGGTATAAATAAATAATTGGGTTTAACCTTAATGCTAATTCAGAGTAAAGACTTTTGCAGTTGTCTGAAAAGGTTCAATAATCGAACAGCAAAAACATTTCTCATCTTTACCATGAAATTATGTCCGTTTTATATACCCACTCATACATCTTCACTTGACAGATTTAAGCCAACTGTGACAATTACTGGATACAAATACAGAAGTGGTTTGGAATTTCCTCTTCTGAAAATGATGGAAATACAACATCTCGAGTGTACGCATTTTTAACTGCACGCAATACATAATCGTAGGAAAGCATAATTTCCAAACTATCAAAGATTTCAAATAGGGAGACAGAAGGAGAATTTAAGTTACTATAAAAACAGAATCTGTGGAAATCTACTTTGCTTCAGATTCATTTTTATATGCCAGATGTTACTTTGAGAAAAGTCTGCAGGCAACATTTTTTCTTGGCTTTTCCCTGTATGAAAACAAACCAACTGTTTGTAAAATGTCCGCCTCCCTGTCTGATACTTCTCAGACATGTTTGGCTGACACTGGAGTCAATGAGTCGATTGAAGCTTGTATTCCACAGTGAAGGCATTTAGATGAGACTCAGACTCATACTATACTGTGAACAAGGAGTACATCCATCTCTAGTAATGGACTTGTGCTGTTCTACAGCTGTAAAGGGGACTTCAAGATAACCCCATTTGTCCCATTTGTGAGCCACTGAGATTAAAAAAACTGTTTGATTATTTTAAAATTCTACAATCAATGGAATCTGTTATTGCTTTTCTAGGTATACACGACATCAACACCTAAAACTTTTCTTCATCAGGACACAGACAAATATAGCAAACACAGTTTGTCTTTTGTAACATTCATAAAAGCTTTGATTAACAGATAATGCACCTTTTCTTTCTTGGGAAAAAGCACCACCTGTTTTTTCTGATCCAAGCAGCATTAGAGACTTTTTTACAGGATCCCCAGTGCTTCTTACATGTCCGGAATGGCTTGGCTGTGGGTTAGCCAGGACTACTGAAACATCCTTTCACTCCCAAATCACACTAAACCTCTCCCCCTGTTTAACAAATTGCTTGAAGCACAGAATCTCTTGTCTTGGGAAGGCTTGATCAAGCTTTGAAGTCTGCAGGTCAGTGTAAGGCCAGCATTTGAAGTCACTGACGAGGTTGGACTGAGCTTATTTTCTCTGGAGAAGGCACAAAAATACAACGTGAGCAAAGACATGCACGCTTCTATTTCCAGTAGGTTATTCCCTTAAATTGTTAAACCATATTCACCAAAATCTTTCATGTTTAATCAAAGTAAATGATCTGACACAAGCAAAGGTCAAAGATAAAGAGGATGTTAAATCCATGCCATCAGCGTGAGTGACAATAAAGGCCATTAGGAAACAGTTATCTGGTACACAGTTGAACATACTGGGTAAGTATATGAATAGTTATTCATGCGGCTGTCTTCTTGTTTGATGGCAGATACTCCCTTCACCCTGGCCAAAAAGGCTAAAATGACCAAAGAAGAAGTGGAAAACAGCTGAACATGAGAGGTTTTTGGACCAATTTTGTGTTCTTCATTCTTTAAGCACCGGTTCGAGCACCGTTTAAGTACCGGCACCGTTTCAAAAGTATCGGTTTAGTACTGGTATCAGATAAAACCTAAACGATACCCATCCCTAATCTTAAGCACATCTGCCCTATGCTATGTGGCTGATATTTTTTCAGGTTAGTTATTTAAAAATCCAGAGACTCAAATACTTTAGTGATAATAAGATACTTTGATGACCCCCAAGCACTCTGCTGGTTCTCTCCGTACTACCTTTTTCTGGTTTTGTTTGAGACTTTTGTAGGTCTTAAGAGGAGAGCCCACCTGTTGTTACTTGGCTATTTTTTTTTTAAGGCTTGTCGCTAACATTCTCTCTCTCTCGCTCCTCCCCAGTTAGTTAGGGTTTTGTTCACTTTCTTTCAGATACTTCCATCCAGCCATTCATTCATCCATCCATCCATCATCTAACATTCAACCAAGTTACAGTGGGCCGGGAGCCTATCCTCACTGAGTTGAATTTAATTAAATACAGTACGTTTTGGTTATTTAAACCCCATCATCTGTGTGGTCTCCCTGTTTAGCATGATAGCACATGCATATAAATATTACATAACTACACAATTACAGATGAATTACAGATGTAGCCAAAGTGCTGATAAATGTGGTGTAGCCACCAAAATAACTGTCACAAGTCAAAGGTTGTCGAAGCCACTTATGGTCTCTCACTGGTTGCTGGGCACGGAGTGCCTGGGTGAATGATTCTCTTATGGCAGCGAGCAGGGAATGATTCATGAGAGCTAAGGTCACAGGCACATGATGAGGCTAATTAGTCTTGCTTTGCACTCTACTCGCTAATTATTTGCTTCCGTAATTATGCTCTTAATACCACCCCACCCTTCTGAACTGATGTTGCCCATCCTGGTATCCTGCCTGTAGCTACAAAAACACTCCATAAATTTGTAGTTAAGGTGGTGAAAAAAATGGAATCACATAGTTTGATCTGTGACAGCTGTTTCAGAGCTGTTGAAGTGTTGCTTCGCACCACCCTGACCCTGCACCATCCTGCTTTCACTGGCTATGAGTTTTTAAGAACTTAAAATCTTCTTCGCAACACATCCCTTACTGCAGGAAATCACACAGAAAAGTGGAAGGAGGTGGAGACAGGAGGGAGTGGAATCATTAAGTGACTCGTTAATTCTACATAATCAGTCTTTCAGACACTTTTCTGACACTTCCTCTGAGTATGTTTCATACTGTTAACAAGCCAGCTTGCTAGAGCTTGGCAGAAACTGCAGCACTGGCAATGTTTAGCAGCAGCCTCAGATTTTGTGATGGTTGGGTACCCAACATGAGGGGAGTAAGACAGAGATAGACCCAGAAGGGGAAAAAATGCTGTAGTAGCAGGAGAAGGCAGGCTGAAGACCCCTGGGCTCAAATAGAGCTAGATTTACCCTCATGTGCTAGTCTGTAGGAGCCACGGTCATTGATTGAGGCTGGAGAGCCATGGAAGCCGCCATTTAGGCTGGAGCAATACAACTGTGATGGTATTGATTGATGAGGCTGGCCCTGTTAATATTATTTATGGTGGGGGGTACATAGCTCTCTGGAAGAGTAAGCCTCTCTATAATAAGTAGTAATTGATGGCATGGGAGGCCAAGGCTCGCTCACCCGGCCTTCCCCCTACTCACTGACCCCAGTCCCGTGAAAGTCAGATGGATTGCCTCTAACACAGTTATGATTGATATTATCAGATTACATAACGCACTACAGAAGCCTTGTGGGCCTACTCAAGTGGGCACATTGATTTTTGATTAGGATGCCACTCAACACATCTTGGAAGAAGCTGGGAAAATATATCGTGCAGATCAGGCAGCTTTTCGAGATTCCTTGAGGGATTTTGCTCATTGTATAGAGGGTATAATCTCCCATGGGTATAACAATTATGCTGTTACTCTGATTACAATGCAGAAAACAGAAAAAGCTGTTTCAAAAAGCAGGAGGCTGGCAATACAGGGAATTATGATAGAAATCATATTTAATTATGTGCTTGTACTTGTTGTTACTGGTGTGAAATTTACAGTTGAGTTAACCTTGTAATGGGAGACTACAAAGTGGACAACAGAAGTTGTAAAAGTCCCTACAATTTCATTTGTAATTTTCATTAGATGTACACTAAAATGAAAGCACAAGGTCTTCTTCCATGTGGCTCGTTTGTCAAAATGGATTTGAAACAGTAAAATCACAAAAATTAAAAAGAAGTTTTTATCTTTCATTAATAAATGATAAATAATGAAAGTCAAGAATCCTTCAAAAATACACTTCTGAATTTAAAACAGAGGTGGCTTTCTAAAAGTACCTGCAGAGTAAATGGCTCCACTGTTGCGTGACCACGTTTGGAGTTATCCCCCTCCCTCTCAAAAAAGTTGCTCAATTATTGCAGACAGATGGACAACATCCAGCAGATCTCAAAAGGTTTCAATGAGTGAGACGCAATTTTCTTTTGCAGCTCGAAGTAAGATAAAATCAAAATTTGTATGAAAAAACATAGTGTTTCCCTTGTGGCCCATCACAGCTTGTACTTGCACATGGTGTTAAGGTGCTGGTTAAGAGAGAAACATATGTGTACCTGAGAAAGTGTGATGAAGACTGTGATTAATGTCTCCTCATGACTTTTTTGACACCTTTGGCATAATGACTCCTTATTTTAGAAATGGATAATTATCACTTAATTGCACTTCAGAATTTTGTCACTGACATTTTTTTTTTACTGACAGGGTCATATTCAGCTTGCATGACAGCTGTGTCGTATGTGGAATCTTTAATTTTCAGTCTGATGGCACCTAAATACAGGCAGCAAAGAAATATCAGTGAGGCAGCTGTGTGACCCCTGGCTGACCAGAAGGACCAGGAACAAGGCAGGAGTTATGTAGCTAGGAAATACATCTTAACGTAGAGGCCAGGGTACAACAGTACTGCTTATTCAAAACCACAATATTTCCAGATTCTACCGGGGCTGACGTGAAAGGAAAACAACACAAAGCTAAAGAAAACCTGGGGTGGTATTTTTGTTAAATTCTTGAACTTGGTTATGAACACACTTTTACTTTTACCTTTATGAAATACTATAAATTTCTGTTGGATTTTTAAAACTTAAAATGTAAAAAAACCCAAAAACCCTTACTTTTCTTGTGTTAAAATTCAAAAAAACAATATTAAATATCTTTGTTTTACATTTTTCTTCCTTTGTTTCCCTTCTACCTCTATTTCATCAACAGACAGGCATGATAAGAACCTCTTCCTTTTTCAACTTGGTCAGTAAATTAAAAGATGAATTAGAAACAGACTTGTAAATATGATAATAACAAATTGTTCCCCCCTGTGCTCTTCTGTCTTTTTTATTGCATGTGTGGGCAATCTTCCAGATAGAACTGAATTGATTTGTTTAATGATCTTCAATCCCTCCAACGCTTTTCCCTCATTCTCAAACAGCCTGCCTCTAACCCCTCAGCATCTAACACCCTAACCCCCTGCCTCTTTATCCCACCCTCACTCTCATCAGAACAGAGTAAAGCTGTGAATATGAACATTATGAGCTTTGGGTTCAAAACTTAATGGTTCACAAATCAGCCGCTATGGATTTTATGCTACTCCAATCAATAGTTGGTGGAAGGGGGGTTCATGATTTCTAGCTTTCAAATATACTCCTGCTTCTAATTCATATCAACGAGTTTAAACTGGCACTGGTGATCCGGAATAATTGGATGTAATAGGAAATAAAACCTATTATTCAAGTGGGAGTGCAACGTTGTGAGGTTCTTACTTCTATGCTCTCTGATTCTAATGCACTATCAGATCCAGCAAAGCACTTAACACATATGCAACTTTAAACTTGATGTATTTTTTTTACATTGTGCTTTTACAGCAATTAAACAGATTGCTGTAAAAGCTTTCTACACATAAATAAATTGAGAGAAATTATTAGCCATCTCTGCATTTTTGCACTGCTTTATGGGGAAAATCACTATATTATAGTCACTATATAGTATATTTGACTTGCAAATGAACTCATCAAAGCTTATTTTCAACAAAACACCCCTCGAAACTTTTTTGCAAGCAAAATATAAAGGAACCATCCTGTAACACACACACACACACACACACACACCCCTGCATCCACGTTTTCCCCTATAAATTTAAGGAATACTTGTTTATTGTATTTGTCTTAAAGTTACCAATGATTTCTTCATAATGCATTCTTATGCTTTTTATGTCAGGTATTGTAACAAAAATATTTTATCCCTTCAGATACTGTGTCAACAGCTAATATTTCATTTGCTTTTTAGGTATAATGAAGCAGCTAATAAAAAACAAATTAAAAAAACAAAACACAAGTGCGAGAAACAAAAAATCCTGCACAACTGAACATGTACAGTTTAAAATTATAACAATTTTCTGAGATTAAGATGACCCTGACCAGTATTATTAATACAAGTGTTCCATCTTGTGAAACTCTAACAGTTATGTTAAAGTCTGTGCACAGCAGCTCCTGTCAAAAGTGTGAGTATGACCAAACTGTTCCCAGTTTGACTTCCTCATCTATGCAGGAGACTTCTTGATGATGGCCAAACGGCAAAAAGAAACACAGGGCTGTTCACTACAGGACGGCCTCACATGATTAATGACCTCCAATTAGGGCCTGGATGGCAGATTTCGTGGGTTCCTACTGCCCATGCCGCCCCCGACCAATGATGATCTTTCTGAGGCATGCATCAACAGCTTAACTCTCTTACATCAACAACATCCCAAACTTGAACAAGACAGCGTGCTGTCCGCGCAGGAAAGGTTTACTAAGGACAAGTTTAATCTCCACTCCTTAGCATCTGTAGAATGATATAATTTTTCTTCAATGGGTAACAAAGCTAAGCCTAGTCACACTAAGGATGTTGCAGAATTGTTAGATCTTTCAGGGGAAGGCTGATTTCTTCCTTTCATTCAATTTGTTCATGTAGGAATAACTATTCTAGTGCTTTAAAAATAGATGTGCACTTAAAAACAAGGTTTCTAAGTAAATACCATTCTGCATAGCCTTTCTAGGTTCGGTGAAAGTCACATAAAACCTAAAATGTAATTTAAAATAAACGTGCAAATATTTAAGTTAGATCCTCAAGAGCTGTGACTGGTCAACTTGAGCTGTTTGTATTTCACCTATCATCAGCTGCCAGTAAAATTATTTCCACTGCAAACCTTCCATCTACATGTAGTACCAGATGGTAAAAACGTCAAGATTTTTCAGTGTATATAAGTAGTTCCAGTTTATAGCTGGAGGAAGTTGCAACAGAGTGTCTAGAATAACATAACAGGCAAAAAATAGATCCTATTACAAATTAATTTATTGAAAAGTTAAGTATTATTAGTTAAGATGAACCAAGATTAAAATTCTTATATGTGCTCTTTATAAATTTAAATGTGCATCTACACATCTGCAATTATTTGTAGTACTGTTATTGTTATGCTACAAGCCCATATAATATGTACCTACCTACAGTATATCATAAGTAGTATTATTACACCACTACTATTATATATTTTTTTTCTGCTGTTAGGTTTTAACACTTGCTTTTATTTGTTAATGTAACTGATGATTATTTATGTGTATTATAATGATCTAATAAATACGTGAATGTCTGAATGTACTATATAAGCCATCTGAAAAATAGCATCTGAATATCTTATTAAGGTTTTAGTCTTGATTTTAGCGTACCAATCAGTTAATAACTATTCTCTTTCACAAGGTACTTCCATTTGGGCCATACTCTGCCTGCTGGAATTTGTTCAAGGCTGGCAGACCCACTTTTGTTCATGGAGATTTGACTTTGACTCAGCCCGCCAAAACCACTCAGTTATTAAGACCTGGAAAAGGCTTCAATGGGTGGGGGGAAAGGAAAAAAAATCTGAAAACAATTAAACACAAACCGCGTTTGTACTTGGAAAGGGGTGGTTGTTGTATCCAATCCCGGAGAATTTATGGGATGCCATGGAAGTGTCATTAAAAAGAGAAAGGATGCGAGAACAGCTGTTTTCTGTGATGGCTCACACTGTTTACCATGATTTTTTTTTTCTACAAGACTGTGTCAGACTTACCACAACCCTCCCCAGCAGCCGGATAAGCTTTCCTCACATGGTGCACATATGAAAGAGTTAAATTACAGTACTATATATAATAGTGTGCAAAAGTTTTAGATACTTTAAATATTTGGATTCTTATCCAAGCAGAGCGACTAAGGATGTATCTGATTGATCTGAAATTCATTTACAGAATTACACAACTGACCTACACCTGCTAAGTATCATGTATAACTGAAGTGCATGTAGAGAAATTGGTTTGTTTTTTGGGGATAGAACTGATAGAAAGCATTCACGACATCATTTGTAAAAACATTCCAAATTTAGTGTCTAATAGCTTTTGCAAAATATTGTAACTGTATAAGACAGATATAAGCCACAATGTCTTCTCCTACATTGATTCATTTGTGTGTATGCTACTGTACAAATGTTTGCCACAAAACGGACAGTAAGGTTGCAGAAAATGGACAACTGTATGTACAGAATTGTATGCTTTAAAGAAGCTACCTGGCGTTCAGGCAAAGTGGAATAAGATGATATGAGTGGCCAAGCACGAGATAAAAAAGGCAGAAAGACAGAGGCAGAGAGAGACAGTGTGCCAGAGGAACGTGATTAAGTCTGTTTATGGAGTCCTATCACTGCTACACAAGAGCAGGACCACCTGCAGTCTGGAAGTCATTACGCCAGGGTCACGGGATATCCTACATGTAAACTCTGAGTCACTTCACCTCAAATTGGGTGTAAAGATCCCATTTCCTCCCATCGACAAACTGAACCACCTGCAGGGTGATAGGATATGATGCTGCTGGGGTCTATGGCCTTTACCATTGTTCTGTCCTACTGCTACATTTAACAGAAGCTGTTGATTGGTCAATTAGTCAACTCCTAGTGTAAAATTCCTGAGCACCATGCAACACCCAAATATGAAAAGACTCAAAATTATCTCTAATTTTGATCCGTATGCTTGTATGTAGAGGTAATCAATGTAAGTTACTTATTACAATATTTGTCTTTGACATTGTAGTCAACTCAAATTCATTTTTGTCTAATCTGTGTCTAATTAAAGAATGTTTGTTATTGGAATGTCAGTAGAAGTGAATTAAATATGGCATATCTGCAGGTTCCAGATGTATTTTTCTCTAACAAGTTTTTCTAACAATACATTTACAATTTATTTTCTGATATTCAAAATTCTCCCTATATAGCTTTTTGGCTATATAGGGAGTGGTAGTCATAATTCCTGTTTTAGAAGCAGATACAATGTCTAAATTATATTGCAATTTTATAAAGAATTAATCTCTAGGGGATGAACATCAGCCACTGTTATTCCTCTAAATAAAAATGAGTAAAATATCATACCCAACCAGAGCTCTGACAATAAACAAAGGAGTGCTAACGCGAAACAGTCTCATATTTGCTGTGTACACTTCTCACCTATCCTGTGACTTGAAGGCAGATGAGTTAACGGTGTGTTGAGTTAGATTGATGCATCCCCTCTCACTGACAGTTCTGAATCATGGCTCTAAGCACACACACCAGCAGCAGCTCTGGAATGTCTGATAAAATGATATTAATTCCACACATTAATGAGATTAATGAATCAGAGCAACTCAAAGCAGAGAAACCAGCTTTTTCTTTTTGTCTGGCCCTGAAATAATAACACAAAGGTAATTATAGTGCATCCATCAATCTGCTGCCGGACAGTCTAATTATCTGAGCATTTCTGAAGTGCTCTCACTTCTTTGCACCCATTTGTAATGTGTGATATGTTATTTTTTCATTAATGGAGAGCTCATCTGCAGCTCTTCCTGCATGTTACAGTGGCTACCTGTCAGAAGCTGAGAGGGCTATGATTGAGAGCTGAGGGCCTGAAGATTGAGAGATCCAAAATTTCCATGATGGATGAAGATGTCATACTGCTAAGAGGTACACATCATCGACTCATCGTGCATCTTGACAAAGCACTCTTATCCTCCGAAGGGAATAATGAGCATGCTGACAGCACATCCCCTATAATCAATGGCTTTCAAATGAGGAATCAACTCAACTAATTAAACAAATAATTTCTTCAAACTACCATAGAGTTGTGAGTTTGTCTTTTACTGTCTTTTGCCTCCAAATATAGAGGTAATAACATATCATTCAGGACTCCACACTAAACAACACTACGTTTTTTGGGGGGTTGAAACATTTTCCATAATCTAAATAAAGATTTGCCCTGCAGATTTAGCTCAATTCAAAATCACCTAATTAGCTATGCTTATGGTTTTCTTGATATTTCAATGATACAAGGTTGAAAACCCCAATTTACACTTTGTCTGTTTTCAAATAGTCTTCCAACAAATCTGACCTTTCCTTAGTATAAGATGCGTGGATGGGAAAACATTGTTTTTAAGTATTTTAATTAAGAATTGAATCACTGTTAACATGATAACCCTGGGACATTCTGTGTTATTGTGATTTCCTAATACATAGGACCTCTGTCTATCATTCAGCCGCCTCTCCAGTGTGTCACTCATCCTACAGCTGAACAACAACTCCACTTTTCTGGACTGCTGCTGGTC
Source organism: Copadichromis virginalis (assembly GCF_057382275.1). Taxonomy (NCBI): domain Eukaryota; kingdom Metazoa; phylum Chordata; class Actinopteri; order Cichliformes; family Cichlidae; genus Copadichromis; species Copadichromis virginalis. Next base: position 9,880,315 of record NC_140618.1, read on the forward strand.
ATTGTTTTACTATCTGAAAGATCAACTGTGAGCTTGAAGGCCACTTACCTGAAGTAGGCTGTGAAATGATTCATAGGCAACCAATGCAAACTTTCCAGGGCTACAAAGCAAAATAACAAATACCTTCTCCAGCCATAGGCCATCTGTGAGACAAAAGAGTCAGTTGTGTGGTGACCTGGCTAGCATACACAAGGTGGGACAGGCTGGTGCTAGACGATTAGGACTAACTGAACTTAACTAACTGAAATATTCATATACATAACCTTTTTTAACATGGAATCCTCAAGATCAGTCAAAACAGCAGATCAAATGCAAAATTAAGACCATTCGAGGTGCAAGGCTGTCAGATCACTTGGACATATTTTGACAAGATCATATTCAATATAGTTCATAAGTGCAAATCTCAGCTAGGTAAAAAACAACAACAACAACAACACACATGTGCACATGCTGATATGATGGCCATTTGTGAACTTCCATGAGATTCCCAAAACACATGAACTGATTGAACTACCCAGGTGTGTTAACTAGTGAAATATCTTTTTTCTCTTATTTTGAAAGTTCATCCACAGATGGGTCCAAGTCACTCTGCCCAGAGGTTTTGTATGTAATTTGGCTGCCTCTCCAGAGGTCTTTCCTCAGAGTAAAAACAGACTCTGTCGCAGGCTGGAGGACCACTCTAACCACAACCTGCATCAGGTGGAGAACTGCTTCATGCACCAATACACAAAGCCCACTGAGCACAATCAGGGCTACCATCACGGCCCAAGACGGTGAAGCTAGAGTCTATTATAAGGACAGAATCATAGAATAGCAGTCACTATTGCACTAATAATTATTTCCACATAGTATATACTGTATATATTGGTTTATTGTGTCACGCGCCCCTTAGTACCAGCACAATGCAGTACCCCATCAGTCAAAAACAGCATATATCATTTAAACTTGCTGCTTAAGTTTAAAGGTATGAAAAGTATATGACCAATCCAGTGACCAATTTGTTTGTTGACAGCAGCTTACAAACAGAAACATTTCAATGAATTATTCATCTTTGTTGAAATATAACTACGAAATGTTTGAATTCAAAGAATAAAAGTAATACAACCTACAACACCAAACACCTGAATTTCTCTAAGACCAATTGCTTAAACCACAACCAGAACTCCACCTCTCTCAAACAAATTCTTCAACTCCATCATCTGGACTTTAATGGAGTTCCAAAACAATAATAATTACATGAGATGACTGAGGCATAACAAGGTTTGGCTCAGCCTGCCCTCCGTCCTAACTAATTGTGCAGTGTACAGAGAGCCACTTCCTGGAGCTTCCTCACTAATGGCTCCACACGATTGATATTTCAGAGAAAAAAAAATGTCCCCAGCTGTCCAAATAACCGAGTTTAAATCCTTTCCCCCTTTTATTTTAAATTTCTACACTGAGACGGCCAGAAACTCATCCTACCTTATGTGTCACACAGAGACTCCATAGTTAACCTACATTTCCATCTGTTTCTCTGAGTAACTATGTTCCTTTACACCTGAACAAACTATTTCACAAACTACATCTGTTACATTTCTTTGACCCATTGTTTAAGGAGGATGGAGCTGTCTGAGTTTCCATTAGCTCAAAAAATGAATAGAGAAATGCCTTTAAAAGCTCTTATACACGGAGCACACCACAAATCATTTGACAGACAATGTTATGATGTGTCTCCTGTCTCACTGCAGGGCCTTGCTTGAGGGCAGAGTCCCCCATCTGATAAACACTCCTTTAGTTCTCTATAGCTGCCTAGCTGTAGCCTAGGGGGGAGTAAAGAGGAAAATGTACTGTGATCTTAGAGCTGTAGAATAAGCCATAGACAGGTTAATGGTAATATCATGGAGTGGTCTCCACTTTAATTTCAATAAACTCATTAAAATTTGAGACAAGTCGCTCTGTTTGATTCAAACATCTTGTAAAAAGCTCATAAATGTCCTTTTCTTTTTATAAACAGTGGGGTCAGTTACTTATCGGGTATGGCAGAGGGATGCTATTGAAAAGTGGTTCTCATCTTTGTTTTTACATAGAGGCAGAACAGCTGACAATAAAGTCAACAAATTAAGTTGAATATAAATCAAGACCTAGAAATTTTCCTCTCAGTGCCACACAGGGTCTTACTTGTACATGCACACACACAACATAATGGCATTTAGACACATCATGTTTATTTATGTTTCTGGTATTTATATGTGCAAGAAATCTGAAAGATAAAGGCCTTTTTGCACAACTTCTTGGTATGACAGTCAAAGGAATAAAATTGAGAGCCTACCATCTCTTGTTAATCAGTTGTAGGCCACTAGAGAGTGGAAAAACTTCCTACATTAAGATTACACTCAAATATAGCAGTTTGTTTATTTGACAAACAAAATATCACCAGTTTGCAAAATCCTTAATAAGTCTAAATGTACAAAAATCTGATTTTCTTCTTTGTACGCACAAATATTTTTATGCTATATGAAGGAGCATTTTGCCATAGGATGCCAATATACATGCATATGCCAATGTCTCTTTTAGACTTTCCAACAAACACAAAACCATTTAACTCTGAATTTACCACTAAAGGTGATATTTGGGCTTAATCTATTATCTATAATCAATCTGCCATAAAACAACATCCACACTGATGACACAGGTAATCATCTTTTCTGTCTATCTGATTTGAAACCATGGATAAAAAGATTTCTTTTTCTAATATTAATGAACTGATGAATGTGAATAAATGAATTAATAGTATTTTTAATTATTATTTATAAAATATTTTATTTCAATGTATTTAGTCATTATTTCTTTATTTATGTGCCATCTTAATATTTTATACCAATTCTTCACTAATCCACTTATGGCCATGTTCCCAAATAACATTTATTTGCTTTTTATATGATCAAAAACAAAGTCTTTGAATAATATAGACATTGTGACACACTATAACAGTAGTTACATTTATGTAGATGCCATATGGATATGAGACACAACAACAAAACACAACTTGTTGTATCTCACAAAGTGAATGTGACAGATCCAAATATCCCATGGGAACACCTAATACTGTGGTAAGGGACCCGCTTTCTTTACTATACTATGAACAATTCACCTCATCCAAGACTATAGCATCTCTAAGTTGGCTTATTCTTTCCCGTGTCTGATAGATCACCTCCCTAGCTTGAATTGTGTGGTTTGAGGCAATTTCATTTTCCAGCCTCGCTCAGAAGTTATCTAAATGGATTGTACAATAATCCGTTATGCCCTGAAACCACACAGAAAATAATTATTCTGTGTTCAAATGTTTGACAGGAAAAATTAGTAACAATCACCAAGAGAGCAGGTGTTTTTCTTTTTCCTTCTCTTTTCCCCCCTCCCTGAGTGCCCGCAGCAGAAAAGGTTGTGTACAAGGCTAGTATTGATTTTAAAACCATTTGACAAAGGATAAATAAGACGGGAGAGGAGGGAGGCCTTAGCCATGAGCTTTTTGATCAATCAACATGTCACAGCTGGAACTAAATTCAATTCTTATTTATCAAAATCCCCTGCTTGGTTAGAATGCTATGCAACAATGCTTTTCAGACACCCTGAAAAGTCCTTAGAGCCACAAGCATCACTGTCACCTGCATAGATTTCATGACGGAAATACTTTGCTGTGAAATCTTTATCATGTGAAGACAATAAATTCATTTGAATTGCATGAGGTCACCTATATACAGAGATGTCAGACACCCTACATTTTGTTCTTACATACACGATTTCAGATGTCAGAACATGTAAACTGCTGGTGAATGAAATAATATGCCAAAACATGTAGTTGCCGCTGTGTAGGTTGAACATGCAATTGCATTTATGTCCACAGATGAGCATCTATTACCTTTCATCCGTATGAATGAGCCGACAGCCCTATAATTCCTGACAACCTTTGTGTATGTTTATAAAACAGAGGTCAAAGGTCAGGATCTAACCAGTTATTTCACAACAATAGACTCTGATTAACGCTGAACACCCAGGGTACCTTCAATCAAACACATGTGATTAAGAAATGCATTTTCTATCATCAGATAAAAACCTTTCTTGACTTTTATTGCAAAAAGAACAGAACAGAACAGAAGAGGTCATATTTTTAGAACAATACACCTACTCACCCACCTTTGATCCAACACTAACCCTTCAAACACCTCATCCAACCTATAATAATAATCTCTTTAATAATGGCAACATAGTATCTTGTGGAGTATAAAAAGTATGTGATGGGGTTAGAGAAGGAGTGGAAACACATTTGATAAGTCAGGCATTTATCACAAGGTCAACACAAACAAACACTAATCTTTGAGTAATTTAAACTGTAAGAACAAAGTGAAGAAACAGGTGGAAAGTCACACAACTATGGGTGTAATAGAGATGGCGATAAGATTCACACTCACCTTCTTGCTGCTGGAACAACGCTAACCGCTAAGCCATTGTGTTAAAATCAGAATCCATTACTGATCCTCTGAAATAAAAACATCATTAAACCTATTTACATACAAAACCCACACACAAACTGCTTGTTCAAAAGACATCATAGTAATGGGGGATTTAGTCAAAAGCTCTTCTAGTTGGAACAGCAACTTATTACAGTGGAGTCTTGTAGATAATTCCTACCCCTACGAACCCATGAGTAGTATTAGGTAGCATTAAGACAATGACAAAGCTGAACAGCTGATTCAATCCAGGATTGCCCAATGAGTAACATATTTCATATTTATTATGTATCAACTTTTTTTGGGAAAATATGCATCTGTTTTATACCAAAAATATTTAAAATGGTTTGCAGAAATAAATCAAACCGATCAGTAATACCAGTGCAAAACACAAAATTAGCACAAATCACGTTAGGCTCCCCTCTACCAAGTGTAACGGATTAAATTATATGTGGCAGACATTCACAGGTCACACTGCATCCTTTGTAAACTCAACACCCATTTCCTGTTCCCATGCAGATGTGGCTTTGATGATAAATTGATTATCAAACAACATAAAAGTGGTGCAGATCTTCAAGATTAATGCCCACTGGTGACAGCTTGAAGTAGACAAGTTTTCCCATGGTTGACTAATAAGATACAAGTAGTTGTTTGTTTGTTTAGAGAGTGAAGAGCAGGACAAGCAGCCTCATTTTTATTTTTACCACCACTGAAACCTATATTTGAAAGCCTTGAAAATAGTAAATATAGAAATATTATAAAGCAGTCTAATGTTGAGCAACTCAATGGCCAAGTATAAAACTATGTTCATGAGATACTATGCTGTGTACAACACTATAATATTAAACTGTTAGTCACTGATTGTATCATGGCATTATTGTTAAGGGGTCTGAGAATACCGGCAACTCAATCGGCATCATTCTAGCTGGAGAGAGAGCAAAGAAGAAAAAGAAATGAAGGTGATATTTCAAATAAATTACTCGGTATGAAAATATTTATCTTGAAAATTTAATTTGCTTCTATGGCCCTTTAGCTACAAAAAAAATCATTTTAAGGAACATACCTATTTCGCATCAGTGAAAATCATGAATGAAAGCTCCACCTCTGTCCAACACACAAGGAATCAATCCGAAATGCTTATGACAATTAACAGTGCAAGATGCAATAAGAGCTGGGTGTTGTGACAGCTTAGATTTGGATTAAACCTGGGTTAATAGGATAATTTTTCTCACAAAAGGTACTCTGTCAAACCAGAGCAATCAATTATTATGAATTATACATGCATTGAATTAAGTGTCTAATGTCATTAATATGTCTCATTAGTTTGCACTGAGTGCAGGAGATTTTCTCCTCTGTGACTCTTCCATCAAAAGGAGAAATGGGGGGGGGGGGGGGGGGGGGGGGGGAATAACAGTATTTGCATTGAGCAGAGGCGCCATTGTGTCAATGTCAAATGGAGTGTTTGTAATGTCTCTCTCTCTTCTCCTGGAAAGCATGAGCTTTATTCATTTCAAATATTTTCAGTGATGCATTAGTGTCAGGATGTGTCGGTTCCATTTCTCAGAGACGAGCACAACTCTGACAGCATGGGTGGATGTGTAAATACAACAGAAAACACTTAACTATGAGATCATCTGTGCTGGGTTATTAATCTCGCTTTTTAAGGGCCTGTGTGGCCTGACTCCATGATCCTCCTTTCCCTCGTGTTGCTATATTTTGAACCATGTTATCTTCCTGGAAAAAAAAATCCATTAAGGAGATGGATGTATTTTGGGGATGGTTGGAAAACAAAAGGAACACACAAGTGCTGATTGGGTGGGTTATGGGTTAAGGACACATTTACAATTGCCTTCTTTGTTTGGATGGGTTACCATACAGAGTCCAATGCTCCCACTGCTGCTGTAAATCCACACATCTCCCAAGTTGATGAGTGAGTCCCTGCCCAGCAAAAAACACAGAAATGTACTTTAAGACGTTTAGTGCTAAAATATAAATCATTTTGTGTTCTTGGGTGTCTTTTTCTAATACACATTTTCTACAGAAACACCATACTTCACATCAGTAGCACGGCTTGGGATTGGTATTCCAGGTCATGTCCCTCACACAGAATGGGTCTCAGTCTACTGGCTCTACTTATTCAAGGCACATCTCAAAACTCAAAATAGTCTATAAGCATGTATTGCAATGCATTAAATACTGATACTTCGTGTGAAAACTGAATCACAACACTGACATTGTAGACTGCTTGAAAAATATAATCTCCAATTATTTAACCTAAGTATATTCATGACAACTCACTGAGGTCATTCTCTGCTGTTCCAGCACAAGTCAGACCATACAATATATTGCCCATGCTTATTCACAACACTGACTTCTAGACATGCAATGACCCCATGTGTCATCTCTTGTGGTGTTGAATCAAGGGGTGATGACATGTCCCTGCTGCAACCTGGTAAGCACTAAACCACAGGCCAATGGTGCATTGTCACCCTTCAAATACATTAGAAAACACATCCATAGCTTCAAAATCTTTACGTAAAGATGATGAATGCCCAATTGTCAAACCTAACAAAGAAGAAGACAGAAGCAAAAATAAATAGATACAACATGTGCCTTTATCTAATACAAGGCTATAAAATCGCAGATAAAGGGCAATCATGCACGCCTTACATAGAGCTTCTTCTAAGGAGACACGGCAACCTTAGCCTTGTTGAATTCAATCCAGGTATACTTCAATTAATTAGAACTAAATAAATAATGTGCAAGAAGCCTATTTAGAGGTTTTATTCTCGAGACATAAAAGCCATTAATTATCAGGGTCAGTGTAAGAAAGCGAGATAAGAGGGAGCAAGGGTACATCGCAATAAGTGAAACAGGTAGAATTCTAAATGTCAATTAAACCAGTGAACTTTAAATCACAACATGAGATAAACAATATCAACTAAAGATCAAGTTTTGAGCTTGATATTTTCTTACACATACCAGAGATGAGAGACTCCAAACTAAGAGGAAAACACTGTTAAAACATTCTCCTGAAATTATTCTTCTTTGTTTTTGAGTGTCCATGGAGGCAGGTGAAGTCTGCCCTTATTACCAATGTCAGAGATTCGATTAAGCACGAAGAAAGCAAATGATCCCAATGAACTAATGATTAATCCGGCAGGTCTATTTACTAATGTACCAGAATGCATTAGAGGCATAAGTTAATGGGGACAGGACATCAATTCAAATACAAATGAACCACATTTGCATTGGACGCTTATTGACTGGTGTAACAAAACGAATTACAAAAGGTAATCTACTTATAAACCTTAGAGACGGATGAAACATGATTCCCAACATATCTACAATTTAACTTGGAACCTTTCTTGCCTCCAGAAATGACAGCATCAATACAAACAGATTGACCAGTGTGTCATCAAAATAAAACATCAGTTCCAATTAAAAGACAAACTAGAAATAATTAACCTGATTTCTTGGCACAGCATGAGGAAAACTATTTATTCTGATAGTGCAAGACAACCTTACTCTGTAAACTCTAACATGCATGAATGCTATTATGCATACCTGCCTGTATAACTGAAGGCAAAAACGATAATTTTTTTTGTGTACTGCAGTGTAATGAACTCCCATTACGGCTATTAGCAGCAGAAATTTTCCCACACCTGCTTTGCCAGGCAAAGGACAGTGTGGGGGATAGTGAGACGTGCCAGAGGCGACAGTGCTATGGCATGCCTGAAAATGTTCCAGCCGTGTGCAGGGCTTTCCCTAGGGACAAGGAAAAATAAAATAAAATAAAAATACTCCTCTTGCTTTGTGGATCAAAGGCCCAGACTTAATCCTCGCTTTGTTCTTGTACATAGATGAACATGAAAGCCCACTTCAGTGGATTGCTTCCCTCTGGGCCCTTGGGCACAGCACTGGACCCAGAGCACAGTCTTATCAATAATGCTGCACTCTTAACTATAGGCTTAAATTAGTGGAAAATATTCTACAATTTGACGGAAATCTATCCATTCCCTCTTCCCAGCGGTAATGACACTTTTGCTAGCTTGTCTAATACCATCTAGTAAGTGATTTTTGTAAGGGGAGGAGGGTGGTTTAAAAAGAGAAAAGCAGCAGTTCTATTTGATGTTTCGATCTGGGATTGATCTCAGAGGAAAGACTCAAATTCTGAAAGTAGGATTATTGGCTTCACTGGCTCTCCTCAGATGTCAGAGATCTTTGAACAGCCTTGTAAAGTGCACTACTTCCAGGCTGCTGCTGAACTGCTTATGAACTCATCAAAAGAGCACCTGTCTCCATATTAATGAGGCACCATGCACTTGACAAGGGTCCTCTTCCCACACATACCTGTCCCCTTGAGAACCTCACCACTTTTCCTGGAAACCGTAGAACAAAGGTGCTTCTCATTCTTGAGCTGGTGTCTCCTCACATCCACTTTTTGGAGCAAGCTCACCAGAACATCTGTATTGCAAAGTGCCCCACCAAAAGTAGAAAAAATCTGCAATAGATCAGAAATGGAATTAATTAAATTATGTTGATTTGTTTATTTTAGACAAATACGTCTTGTGTCTGCTTGTGTCACTGGAGGTCCCAAGACAGCTTGTGATGTGATCTGCCATACTGAATTTAGTCAAAATTTTCCATTTTTTCCATATGCTTCATTTTTTTAAACATTCACTCAAAAATGTTACCAAATGGACTTGGACACCAAATGTGGTGTGTAAACTTGGAAACACTCTCATGAGTCTACCAAAAAACTGCAGTTCTTCTAAGTATCATTTTTTGATGTAAATGCCTAAGTGTTCCTACAGAGGCAACTGCAGCTAATCAGCATGTCTTAGGCTTCACCCACTACTTTAAGCCATTGAACTCTGTGTGTGTGTGTGTGTGCGCGTGTGTGTGTTTGCATACGCGCGTACACTGCTCGTGCCTTCTGAACCACATTTAATACATTTTTTGACTATTATTGTAGCTTTTTGTGTGACACAGACCCTCCCAAAGGTTTGTGCTTCTGTTTTAGGGAGTGAATCTGTGATTTTTTCAGTCTGTTACTTAGTACTAATTAGCAGATATGCATTTGTTCTGGCTCCTAAAAGTGCTAACCTTGATGTTTCAAAGTCCAAAGAGTCAAAACAGTCCAAAACCAGTCGGGGATGTCACAGTGTCTGTGTCCTTTTCTTATAACAATGCTTTTGACGTGGTCAGGTCAAGCTGACATAGCAACCTAGTATCCTGCTGAACTGCTTGGCCCCTTGTTTTACATGCAGTTACATCTAAAATAAACAAACACACCTTATACTATGAATGCCCAGAACACAAACGGGATTTTGTGCAATTAAACACTTATGATAATTAAGGATGAAAACAGATAAATAAGATAAATGTCTCATTTTGATGCAGCAGTGATAGCAGTTGTTCTCTGTATATGTGGGTTGATGGATGAGGATTGGAGGGTCTGGCAGTGTCGGCGTGGGGGTAGGGGTTGGGGTATAGCTGAACTGTAATTGATAATGTAAAGGCAGATGGGGGTCTCCGGGGAGATGGAAAGAATCCAAGCAGATGGCCAAATTGCCGCTTATTTATGTGGAGCAGAGGACTCAGCCCTCTCGTCCACATGGTATGATGGATCATTATAGCTCTTTGTGCATAAGCACCAATATGCTTTTAAATCTGGACAGCAAAGCTGAAGAAAGCCAACAAGCAAATGTGCCATATTTCAAGGGTCCTGTCAGAAACATTGGTGTGGGGGTGGGGGGTTATGGCAAACAACCTATGCCACAATGAATCTAATTAAGACTCTACAAGAGAGCCTCAACAAAAATGAAAAAGGGAGGTTTGCTAAGTGTTGTTTCTTCAGCAGCAGAAATGTATAGTCGGAGGATTTGAAGTTTATGAAGGCTGCCATGCTCAATGCTCACACACTTGTGTTAGTGGTCAGTTTGTTTTGATGACATACACTGTCATTACCTTCGATCAGCTGTTTTGTTCACAGACACAGACAGATTGGTTAATATGGTTGAGGCCCCTTTGATCCCACCCTGTCCCTGGGTTAACTCTATTAATGTCACCCCGGACCACCTATTTCATATTTACTAAGACTCTTTCATCTCCCCATGTAGTAATTGGACTTCTAATGTGAAAGCACTGACGTGAAGGCCATCCATCGGACTGAAATTACAGAGCATTCTCTCATGGCTTCTCATAAAGACACTTCAATACTAACCAGCTTTCCAGTGTTGGGGATTGTAGCTTTAAGCAACTCTTCCATATCATTTGTACAAAGTTGTCCATCTTTAGTGGAAAAAATTGCATTAAATGAACGAAAACATCCCTGAAAACTCATAGGTAGTACCAAGGATATATGACTGTGTCTCTGTGTTCAATGAAAGACTGCAGATAAACTACTTATACACAGATCCTGAGTTAATGAAGATTGGATCAAAATCACATCAAGATGTGATTGAATATACTTTTAAAATACTTTTTTTGAGACTTATATTTTGTTGCGGTTCACTTCCACCTTATAGCAACAAACAGTATGAAGTTTGTGACTACAGCTGAAATTAAGTGAACATTTTTGTATTTCTAAAACAAGCAAAAGCCCTGAAAGCTTCCACTTTTTACATGTATGTATATCTTGTGTGATACAGTTATTTGGAAAAAATAACTCCCCACAGAAAAGCAAAGTAAATGTGTCATTAGATGTGGAATGTATAGCACTTCCCTGGGCCTCCCACATTTTACATTCCAGAGTAACACCAGCGAATATTAATATTTGCTTTTCATTTCAACCAGCAGTGGTGCTCTGTTCAGGAGGAGTGTGGCAAATGTGACCTTCAGACAGGATATTAGAGTGAATGAGGGAGTATGATTCGGCCAGTGAAACAGAAGTTGGACATAATTGCGGATATTGTTTTTCCAAATATAAAATGAATGCAACGGTACATCTGCATTAAATGACTAACACTCGAGGTGACTCACTGGAGCTGACTTTGAGGTAAAGGTTTTCTTTTTGGGCACCCAACACTGACTAACATAAGATGAGAAAATGACCCCATCACAGTAACTGCAACTGTGCTTCTGTTTGACACTACCATAAAGCAGTGGCTATTGTTAGGGAGGGATTACTCAGCACCCAACATTACACTTCTAGTCACAAAGAGAATAATCAGAACGTGAAAGAGCTATCATGCAGCCAAGGAACTTTGGGTCCTAAACAGAGAAGTTAAGCTCTAGAAATACACCCTGTTTTGAGAGTTGATACCCACATTAACAAACACTTTGAAACATAACAAGGACATTAATCAGTCAATGATTTACAGCAGAGGGGGCTCCTCCACTCTATCAAAGGGTTCTTTTTACTACAGTGTGGGTCTTATTGTTGTAATCTTCCCAAAAGTTTATCATAACATGGCACTATGATTGTGGACAGATTAGAGTTTAGTAGAAGCAGCTTTGCCATGGAAGAAAATGAAACAAGAAAATACACAGCTCAGATTATGTGCAGATCCATTTAGATCCAAACTAGTATATTTGAAAATTAAAAATGAGGTTATTCCTAAAACAAAAAACAAAAAACAAAAACAAAAAAAGTCCATTTCAGATTTATATACATTCCCATATGGAAAAGAAATAGTAAAAACATATATGATTTACTCATGAAAGTGGCCACTTTCATGAGTAAATCATATATAAATCATATAAGGCTTACATGATTTACTCTTGAAAGTGGCCAATTTCTCATTACTTTCATATATTTTTTAGTAAGTATACAAAACATACAAGTTTCATTATATAATTTTTCAAGGGATTTTATGTGTTTTCACTCTTGTATGCTTTTCATACAAGTTTCATACAAGACAGATAAAAACTTTATAAGATTTATATATATCTTTTCCATATGGGTTAGCCAAACTGAATGTTCTAAACAAGACTTTGTAAAATGTACCAAAAAGTAAGTATTGTGCTATCCCACATATTGGTCATGACAATGACACTAAGATCTAGGTTGAAAAAAAAATATGGGAATGATTTAGCTAACATCCAACTTTCCAGAAATCTGCAAGACGATTATGACTCATAGCATATGTACTCTAATGCCATGGAAACCATTGCAACACAGCTAATTTTGAATACAATAATGAACATTCACAACTGATGTTGATGAATCACCAGAATGGTAATCTGAGGAACTGGATTGGTTTCTGCCGTCTGCCAAAAACATGATTCCTCCAGGCAACACATGCAGGAACTACAGACAAGTACAGGAGGAAGGCTATTTGTTTGAATTATTGGGCAATTTTCCATCAATCACAAAAAAAAAAAACATTCCTTAACCTCATGTGAAATAAAATCCCAAAGGAATACTGATTCCAAACACAAAGAAAATAGGAAGACAGTGACTTGACTAGAAAGTGGGCCGTGTTTTTGATGTAGCAGAGTGACCACTCATTCTACACTTTCAAGAGCAATGCATGATTCTGCTAAAATGGTGACAGTGTCTGCACCCAATTTTGGTAATAATTTGCTTGGACAGAAAGAAACAGTCTGGAAGCAATTTGTGATAATACAACCAAGTTTTCTTTTTCCTCTAACTAAAGTTATTCTAACTATTGACCTTTCCAGTGCTTGAATGGCATTTCCAAGTGTTCTGGGATGCCAATGGTGCTCTCAAACGGAACTTTTTAATTCTGTGCGTCAGTGTTGTTTTAGGCCTCATCTCTGGGGTAAAGCATTTAAACTATTACTGTATGCGCACTCTTCTAACACACTAACTCAATAGTGGACCTATTGCTGTACACTTGGCAACATCTATTTAAAGGACCGAAGGATATAAAGATTTTGATTTACGTTCCGTGAGGACCGAAAAATACGTAAAAGTCTGACTTTTCTCACTGAATTTTCCTCGTGTTCTGCTATTACTTTGTGACACATCCGCTGCGCGTGGAAAATTACCACTTCAAATATCTAAAGAGACTCAGAATTCACAGTTGTGCTTTAGGATTATGAGATAATCTAACAACCTGCTGAGCTCTCTTCCTTTTACACTGCTGCTCCCTTGTGGTGTATCAAGATATGATAGGCTGCTGTGACAAAGTGTAAATCCAGTGGTCTCGGGTGATTAATTAGCAACAAGAAAATAGATAGATTGTGTTTATTCCTGTTGTTGAGGATTCATAAAGTGAAAACCAACTACCTTTCAAAACAGAGATTACACAAAGATAGCTGATGCTATTGTTTTATTTTAACAGAATAAGTAAGGGTTTCATATTAGAAATGTAAAATTTAAGTTTTCATTTCTCTGACATCATATATCATCCTTAGGTAACTTAAAAATATGCAAATATACATGGCTGGTGGCTATATTTTCCAAATCTAGATGAAAGGTCTATCCAAACATCCGCATCACTCACACAATTCAAACTTGTCCCTCAATCATATGCTTGTCCTGACGCCCCAACACCTTCATCCCAGCCCCCATCTCTCAGCAACGCAATCAGGTAAATCCCACATTAACTCCTGGGAAACAGCCCATTAATATTTCACTTGTTTTCAAGCCTGTTTGTGCCATACATCAATGCCCAGCTACTCCTTTCAAAGCCATACATTAGAACTATTTTCAAAATACTTCATTGTCAGCCTGTGGCAGCCTCATTACTTATTAAGATAAGAGAAAAGATGTTCAGAAGCAGTTGGTGGCTCAGCTTGCTTTAAAAGATCCTTTCTACTGTTCCACCTCCTCCGCCTGCCTCCTACACTACCTCCTTCTCTGTACTCGTTTGTGTTAACACTGTCAGAGAATCTTTAGGTAGTAGCTTTGTTGAAAATATGTGGGATGTTACTTTAGAAAAAGTAAAGAGTACCAAAATAATTGCTAGAACAGACTCCTACGAGTGCTACAATGCATAAAGCATCCACAGCTTGCAACATTAAAGCACATTACTATCAAAACACCTGTAACTGAGTCATTGGAATACACAATAAGAAAATACACAACATGTATTTTCATATTACACACATGAAAAACTTGAACCCTTGAACCTCTAACATAATGGGACTGGGTGGCTTGCTTATAAACTTCTAAGGCTAAAAATCTTCACTGCCTTTTTCATTCAGATTCAGTTATTGACCTTTACAGGCAACATAAGCAATATCATCTCAGGTATATGAGGAATATTTGGAGAGCACCTAAAAATCAGGAAGAATAAACTGCCATGCTGAGGCAGTGATAACCAAAGGAAGATTGCAGTGCAGTTGCCTCATCTTCTCTGACAAAAACTGAATAAAAAATTTTAATTGCTATGATGGGTTTTAAAAAAATATATACTACAAAAGAAAGAAAAGATCAGAGAGGAAGATTTGGGGATGTTATAATCCTTCTTTACTGTCACTCTTTCAGGATGATGGCATACCTTTGTAACTATTGAAAACTGTTTTTGAATGCTTCTTGATGGGTCTTCATTCATCAAAACTGACAGCAGATGGAATTACTTTCAAAAGTATTTTCAAGTGTTGATATTAAGGCGTAAAATTTCTTTTTGTCTTCAAAAACTGCACCACCAACTACTCACAAGTGTCCAATTTGGTGAAGACAACTTTCCTTTATCTCCAGAACCCATAACGGAAACCAGCAAAGGCAAGAGAAATTACCCAGCTGATACTCAAAATAATAGAACTCCAAGAGAAGCACTGGGTTGGAAGGAAACAGTGACGCGGATTAAGTGTCACAAAATGCAAGAGCCAGGATGAGAGACGCGTGAGAAGAACACAGTTAAAAGTTTTTTTAACTTAGACAAAAACGGCCCGTTTAGAAAGGAGAGACGGCAACATTTATTGCATACCAAATGCAAAACTTCAGTTGAATTCCTAATCACTTTAAGATGACCTTGATGGAATACATCATGAGATCAAAGAAAGGTGTGCAGACACTTATAAGACACTCAGAATACAGCATTTATACAAGGGTCTTAATAATGTAATGGTGGATACTGTTGACATGCGTCTGCTTAATAAAACAAAAATGTTCTGAAGATGGAGTACAGAAAGATCATCTTACACACTTTTTTCCTATCATGTTGTTTCACATACCTTATGTAAAAGCAGTGAAAATATCACTTCATACAATGGCTGTAATCTTAAAGCAATAGGAATAAACAGTCTATATAGTGAAATGACATTCCTGACACATTGTGATTAGCTGCTTAAACCTGTCCACTTGTATTTTTCTTATTGTTGGACCGATTATCCAGCACAAGTCCTGCTCCTATTAAGGCTTTCTGTGACTGAAGTCAAATCAATAATCTCAAAGGTTGGCAATACAGCAACATACACAACTAATCCAAATTGACTGTCTGGATCATCCTTTACAAAGGAAGAGGAGATAATGCCAGTTTGCATATCATGATGCACTAACAACCTAACTATTCATGAAAATGATCAAAATCCACCCTTAAAACTGTTCATTTTAAGGGGTTTTCCATGCCAACCACAGCTGACAATGAGTCAGTGATGTGGAACTGGTTTGGTGTTTGTCCATCAGATACCCACCAAAGCACATTGTTTTGTACAACATGCAAGCGGGCATTCGTTATTGCCGTATTTGTCGGACTAAGGTGCTCCTAAATCTGGGAGTAATCTGGGTCCAAAATTCCGTTTCTTCATGTCCCAAAGTTAAACGAACACTGCAGCATCACTGGGAGTTAAAAACTGTCTAAATTCTTTCATCTTTGATAAAAATTATCAGTATTGCTGCTTTACCAGGTGTAATAATTAAGTTTAACATCCGGGCATCCATGAAAACAGAATTTATTACATTTAACGGAGTTAGAAGTTAGCAAGAAGTTAGCGGAAGTTAGCTTGCTAGTTTCGCTAGTTACCTAAGCATTATATACCATGTTCTGACTGAGAGATTTCTGAAAAATTCAAAACGTACAGCTCTGCTATCACTTCCAACATAACTGAAGACAGAAAACTAAACAGTAGTGACATTTGTAAGGTTACTGAATTTGGGCTAGCTGGTAGATAATAATGTGATCGCTAGCGACACAGCTATGTTAGCATAACATAAACAGTAAAGCTGGAGGATGAACCTAAGTTTTTCCACTGATAGAAGTTAACGTGAGGGTTCCTGATGGTTAGAGACAAATGCAATCTCATGGCAGGATGCTGTAAACAGACCAAGCTTCAGTCAGGAGTCATTAATATACTGCAACAACATGGGAATAGAGCAGCTGTGATAGAATATAGCAATAAGATAAGATAAGATAAGATAACTCTTTATTGTCATTGCACAGTCATACATAGTACAGTAGTACAATGAAATTGGAAAAACTGTCCTACGTCGGCACTACATATAACACAACACGACACGATATGACACATCACAACGTAACAAACAACACAACACAGTATATTAACTTAGTATAAAAAAGAAGAATAAGTGTATGTGTATTGCACACTGTTATTATTGCACATTAATTATTATTGCACCTTGTTATAAATATAAATATTATTGTTATCGTTTTAAACATTGTTACCTCCCCCTAAAAAGTCCAGTCAGGTCAGCTATTTACATTGATCAGGGCTATTGCCCTGTTGTAAAAGCTGTCCTTGAGTCTATTTGTTCGGGACCTCAGCAGCCTGAACCTCCTGCCAGACGGCAGCAGCTTAAACACCCGGTGTCCTGGGTGTGTGCAGTCCCGTAGGATGCTGCGTGCCCTCTTGAGACAGCGAGTGCTGTACAGGTCCTTCAGGGAGGGAAGAGGATGTCCAATGATTTTTTGGGCCATGTTGATGACCCTCTGGAGTGCCTTTCTGTGTGCTGTGGTGCAGCTGGAGAACCACACACCGATGCAATATGTCAGCACACTTTCAATGGAGCAGCGGTAGAAGACGGTCAGCAGCTCCTTCTTCAGGTCCATTTTTCTGAGGATTCTCAGAAAGTGGAGACGCTGTTGGGCCTTCTTTAAGACCGCAGAGGTGTTAGAGCTCCATTGGAGGTCTGTGTCTATGTGCACACCCAGAAACTTGAAACTGGAGACCCTTTCCACGCACTCCCCGTTGATGCTGACAGGCTGCAGCTCGGACTTCCTCCTTCTGAAGTCAACTACCAGTTCTTTTGTTTTGGTGGTATTGAGGTCCAGGTTGTTGTCTGCACACCAATCTGACAGCCTCTGAACTTCAGCTCTGTATGCAGTCTCATCTCCCCCTGAGATGAGCCCCACCACAGTGGTATCATCTGCAAACTTGATGACTGTGTTGTCTGGGTGGGAACTAACACAGTCATGTGTGTACAGAGTGTACAGTAGGGGACTCAGTACACAGCCTTGTGGAGAGCCGGTGTTGAGGCTGAGGGCTGAGGAAAGATGAGGCCCCACTCTAACTCTCTGTACACGGTCTGAGAGGAAGTCTCTGATCCAGCGGCAGGTGGTGGAAGGAAGTCCAATTTCCAGCAGTTTGAATCAATATTTGAATCAATATTCTATAATATTGAAGTGGAGGAAGCAAGAAGAATAAGTTGAATAAAGTTTGATTTATCTGACTGCTTTGTTTCTTGTGCCCTATAATCCTGTGCACCTTAGGGTCCAAAAAATAGGTATTTGACGTTTTTTATTTGATACACTGCAGTTTCATGTTGCAAAGCACCTATTTTTAACTGTAGTGGATATTATACATGGTTATGCTCAGGATATGTCAGCCCATTTCTACTGGAAATGCCCTTTGGTTAAACTTTCAGCAAGGAATTTGAATTTGCACTGTTAAATTTTTATATAGCTTTAATGCACATAAAAGCAGCTGCTTGTTTAAGTAAATCGATGGGGGTTTTGCGCTAGTAAAGTTGTGGAGTTGTATTTTGTCTTGCATCAATTATATCGTCAGTTATATCATTATCGCAAATTTTCAAATATATATCTGATAAATATCTTTGGCCATATCGTCCTGCTCTACTAAGGAGTCAAGCCTAAATGTAATTGGAGTCTCTGCACACTGCACTTCAACAGCAGCTTCTTTCATGCCACAGTCTGACTAATGGCAAAAATAAAATACCGACCAACTAAAATACACAAAAAATCTACCTTATCCAGAAATGGAATAAAGAGTTTAATAAGATGTGTAACATTTAGTTTTTCCGTACTATTGTATAGTAAATATGTACAATATGGAAATTACTGTCACTTATACTTGAAATATTGTCCCTTACCTAATCTTACTGCACACTTTGTTTTTAAATTTGTATTTACTTCTGACTCTAAAATCTGCACAAGATTTCCTTAGCATCCAGACCCAGTGCATGTGTAAATTGTGTATAAAGATTTAATCGTCATCGTTTTCTAAATCTTCATGAAATCCTTTTTTTCTTATTTATTTTTACACTCTCCTTCCTTGCCCTCATGATGATTTCCATCAAGGTAACAAAAAAGTGGTTACAAAAAGGTAGTAGGAGGTACTTTTTGGACTACGATTATGGCAGCCATTTCCAGGTCACGTCACATATTTAGGACCCCTTTCTTTTTTTTTTCTTTTTTTTTTTGCCTGTCCCATTTGGTTCTTTAGCCATCAGAATTGTTGTCTGAAGACCAACAAGGATACCCAATGGATTTACTTTGCCAAATGGATCATCGGTGGCATTGCCGTATTGGTCCATTTGATCGACCTTTGTTTTTATTATTTATTATATTTTATTTTCAGATGTTACAGATGGGACAGACATGAGTGAGGGATAGGAAAGGGAGAAAGAAAGAGGAAGGAAAAGAAAAACAGAAGGGGAGAGGGACAGTGAGAAAGGGGGGAAGAAAAAAAATCTCCTGGATCACCTGTTGAGAGAAGAAGAATAGAAAACAAGCAACAAAAAAAAAACCAAAGCAACATACTAAACACAACACCATCGCATTAATCTAGCTAGGACCCCTTTCTAAGTGAATTTTTTCAACTATAGCCTGGGTCATTTCCACAGAAAACATTTTGATTTGTTAAAACAGAAAAGGCACAGGTGTGAGCAATAAATACAGTTATGAATGGTCTATTTAGTTGTCACTGGAAGGCTACACCAATCAACTACCATGCACATTAGTGTGACCATGAACCTGTAATTAACTGCACCTGTGATTTTCCTGCACCGAATTGCCTCCGTGGCTTCTGTAAGCTAATGATTATACAAAGAAAGGCTCTGTGTTACTGCACACGGAGAAGGGTACATGGCATGGGAACCTCTACAGTAACATAAAAACTGAAAACACCAATTCCAGCAAAATCGCCATTATTATACATATTATACGAGCAATTCAGCATAACGTAACGCCAGGCAGACGAAGGGAAACCTTTAAAGTCTTTTCAATTTTTTAGCTCTTAATTAAATTAAAACTTTAAATACTACAAACTGTAATAACAAGCTGCCAGTAGCTATCATTTAAACAGGTGGGGCTGTTAGCGGTTGTACCTCAGTACGGAAAACTTTAGGCTACTAGCATCATCGTCGTCATCATCTTGACAATATCGTCACGGTCCTCTTCATGTTGCTCCGCTCCATTACAGGTACGTCCGTGTGAATCCGTTAATTGTGTACAGTTTTTTTTTTTTTTTTTTTAAAGCTTCTGGTGGCTGTATTGTTGTGTACACAGCGAACACAGTGGTACAGTTTCTCTGGACTAGGCGTGTCTTCCTTTCACCTGTCAACCTTTGACCTCTGCCTCGTGACTACTATGGGTATTTGCAGTGACACTTCCTTGAATGAAACAAATAATCTAAATGTACCTACTGTCTGGTTCTTCGCACTGACTATGAATTTTCTTCATGCAAGGTGTGAAGACAAATTACACATGTTATTAGAGAAATAGTAAAAAGATGGATGACCGATAACTGTGGCTTTACACATTTATCAAACATTGCTTCACATTATAGGCACTGGATGTGTTGCATAGTTTGCATACAGGTAAACAATCTCAAAAGAGTGTGCTTTTTAAAAGGCAAGGCAAGTTTATTTGTATAGCACAATTCAACAACAAGGTGATTCAAAGTGCTTTACAGAGACATTAGAAACAAAAACAAATAAAAAGCATGATTTAAAATTGATTAAAACAAGCGAACTAACTAACTAATCAACAAACAAACAAAACAGTATATAAAATCAAAACAGATAAAATCAGAACAGTAGATAAAATCAGTAGTTAAAATGTTAGTTTTGAAATTTAAGCTTAAAAGTGTGGATTTGGTGCTTTATTCAAATGCAGCTGAGAACAGGTGAGTCTTCAACCTGGATTTAAATAAACTGAGTGTTTCAGCTGATCTGAGGCTTTCTGGGAGTTTGTTCCAGATATAAGGAGCATAAAAGCTGAATGCAGCTTCTCCGTGTCTGGTTCTGATTCTGGGAACTGATAAAAGACCGGATCCAGATGACCTGAGGGATCTGGAAGGTTCATACTGGGTCAGGAGGTCACTGATGTATTTTGGTCCTAAACCATTCAGAGCTTTATAGACCAGCATCAGAACTTTAAAGTCTATCCTCTGACGGACAGGCAGCCAGTGTAAAGACCTCAGAGCTGGACTGATGTGGTCCACTTTTTTGGTCTTAGTGAGGACTCGAGCAGCAGAGTTCTGAATGAGCTGTAGTTGTCTGACTGATTTTTTAGGTAGACCTGTAAAGATGCTGTTACAGTAATCAAGCCTACTAAAGATGAATGCATGGACTAGTTTTTCCAGGTCCTATTGAGACATCAGATCTTTTATCCTTGATATATTCTTGAGGTGATAGTAAGCTGACTTTGTTATTGTCTTAATGTGTTTTTCTAAGTTTAGGTCTGCATCCATCACTACACCCAAATTTCTCGCCTGGTTTGTGGTTTTTAGGTAAAACAAACTTTCATTGGGAGTCCAGAATGTGTTTGGAATAAAATTTAAATCTAATGTCCATATTATATAAATCAGCTACTTATTTCATGAGGTCACCAGTCGACAGTAAATATTCCAGTTATTTATTGTGATTTTCTCCTTATGCTATCATATTGCGAGACTGGGTTTTTTGGTGGAGCTCAAAGTAGCTGTGTATCTGTAAAAATGACATACGAGTGTCCTTATGTACATATTTAACTGGTGTTGGTGAGCTTTGCCAAATGCTTGTCAGTCATCTCAAGAACAGTTCTTTGAAAAGTTCACCTAACTAAAGGAGAAAAATGCACGCACAGCCAGCTCTAATAAGCCTGCTTTAATAAAGGCAACACAACAACTTACAACTGCTGCAGGTAAGTTGATTAATGACTCAAGCGAGGCTAAATTTTTCACACCACTTCCAAAGTCAGCACTTCCACACTATTCCTAATGGTTTACCAAAGCTGCTTGAGGCGCAATGCAGGTACAGTACAGGGAGTATCGTCTGTTCCCAAGCAGATTATTTACACTTTGCCTTTATCAGCCATCTAGAATCAGGCTATTAGTCATCACAGAGCAGATGAAAAGCCAGAGAAACTGAGCATTTACTGTAAAATGTTGATGGATGTAGCAGCATCTTAGTGGTCATACATCAACAGCCGGGCATCACTGACTCACTGATCACTCAATTCTCCAGAGCTGATAGATGTTTTTTATTTAGTACGCACATCATGAAATGTTTGGTTAGACTAGAGACGCTGGCAAACTCAACATATGAAATCTACTGATTTGACACATTCCATCCTAAAACATAACAGCAATAAAAGGTGTATCTTGAGGCAAACAATCTGCAAACTCAATCAGATAGCAGTGTCAGACTTGCCTCGGTGCTGAGCCATGAAAAACATGCACCCATGGACATAGAGTGTGTCTCAATTAAAGAGCTGAAAACTCTGTGAGCAGACATGAGAATTTGGACTGTAAACACACTAATATTATTCATTACACGGCTTTAATGATGCATATGATTCATCAAGGAATCCTTACCAAGTGCTCAAGAAGAAACACACAAAAAAGCATTGATACACATTAATGAAAACAAGAAAAGGGGGAATGCTGGTGCCACTGAGAAGCACTGGTGACTGGCCTGGCACATGTGCTCTTCTTCAGGCGCTGTATACAGTGTGTGCGTGCATATCTGTTCCTGCGTGTGGATATAAGGGTATTTGAAAGGGACGTCCCTGTACTTTAGAGAGTGGCTCCCACGACAGCCTGGGGTGCCACATCCATCTACGTCTTTTTGCCAAATTTGATTTTAAATATTTATCACACCATACATCTTGGCTGAAACAAATTGCTGGCAAAGTGCTATTGTCTGGGAAACATGTAGTAAGAAGGATGGAGGTTTTAAAGGAAACATCAATGTTTCATTTGGTAAAATATATGACTGGGAAGTGTATGTGCAACTACAGCAGTTTTCAAACAGGAGGATGATACAGAAGTACAACTTTCTGAAGTTTATTTTTCCTGTGGCGTGTTACGAGTTCAAAAATTGGGGATGGAGACAAGAGAAAAAACCACAATAACAACACTGGTCCGGCCGGGTTAAGTCAAACGATGATTTTAATGAACACACGCGTGGGAGATGGGCACCGTATGCAGACAGCCTCAGATCTCAAAATCTGCTCCTGCTGAGATGGGGCAGAAAACTCCAGCATGCTCTGTTCTCTTCTAATCAGACAAATAAGGCGATGACTCTCTGCAAACAGTATTTCTTATAACATCATAAAACAATATCCACAATAAATCAGCAGTCTAATGTAATGCAAATCAGTTTAACTAATGCAGTAGTTATCAGCTTCTTCTAATTCAGGAGAATAATGCAAACTAAAACTACATAATAATTCACAATCTTTAATTAGGGGTATAACATGGCATAAAATAATATTATAACGTAACAGGCGTAAAGGCAGATGCGGGGTATTTTGAGATGAAATCCTCTTTATATCTTTCTACAGCTGTATAATGTGTGTGGATCTTTCCATTCATAACATGTATTAAAATTGCAAATGTAAATTTGTCATTTATTAATCTTACTTCTGTGGTCTTTTTTGATTGTTTCTTTTTTGATGGTGTTATATATTGAGCACAAATCCTAGATGAACAAAAATCCAAAGAATCATTATGCATAAATGATAAGGATAAAGTGATACATTTTCACAAAGAATAAATAAACAGGAAAATATTAATTGCATCTGGGCTGTGGATTCTGTTTTAGGTGAGGTGACACTATATAGGTTGTCATTCTTCAAGCAAGAGTCTACACGGTATGCCTCCAGATTCCCTGCTGTGTGTGTGATGTGCCTCCTGCATCACATTTCTCACATTTGACACATTTTTTAACCAAGGAAACTTAGAAACTTTTTTTGAAAGAACACACTTGTATACTTTGTATTTTTTCTATTTGACCTGAAAGTTAGACTGACTCTGTGTAGCCACCATATTCTACCATTAAACAAGGAGATGCCTTGCTTGAAGGCATTTAGCCAGTGATTGTTGATGAGGAAGAATGCAATATATGTTCACGTTCACTGAGAAACCAATATATTGGTCATAGGGCAACTAACTGTTGCAGTAAGATTGGACACAATTCAGAGTAATGGCAGCTTTCTCTGCAAACAAAAGATGATTTACAGCTTACCTGGGGGACAGGAAAGCCACTCCAGCACAGCATCCCTCTGGTAGATGATGTCAAAACAGCAGAACAGCCAAGCAACTCAAATATTTCTCTACTTGTGTTACATTGCTGTGCTTAAGGGAAGGTGCTGTCACATATTTGATTTACTACATTGGTTTCACTCTGAACAACACATATTTCTGGAAAGAGTTTATTTGATACAAAACTATAATACCAGAGAAAGTTTTGTCCGTAGCGGCAAGCACAGTAAAAGTATTCTCCAGAGGGAAAATACTGCACCCGGGAATAAATGACAAACAAATAAATGATGGTTGGATATGTTTTAGGCGAAAATAATCCACATACTCTGTTCTCTTCATACAGTTTAAAGTGAATTACCCACCTGAATGCTTCCACTAAATCCATTCAGCCAACACTTTTTTTTCAAAGCACCAAACAAACAAAGAAAAACATTATACAGCATCATGTGTTATATTGCTTCAGCAACATCTGGCTTTGTTTATCCCCTTAATTGACTGATGACTATATTTGTGTAAAACATACTGAATATAAATTTCAAATTGTCCCATTACTGTTACTTACAAATTAAAATGAATTTCCACATGTTTGCTCACTAAATATTCAGTAAGTGATCTCAGTTTGTACGATAAATCATATCTTACGGCTCTCTTGTGTTTGTGCCATACATTCAACTGACCACACGGTGGTGCTCTTGTCTTGTTGACAGTAAAGATATGAAAATAGGGAAGAAAAGAGATGGTGCTGGCAGTCTGCAAGATCTGTAGAACTAAGTATCATCATAATATATTCATGTTTTTTAAGCTGCTATTTGCACATGTCTATCTTGAGTTGCATTTTAGTGTATGCTATAATGATAATATATGATATTTAAAGTAATGTATTACAATATACATAAACTAATATTAATACGTTCCAAACTAACATGACACCTGAAGTGGCTTCATCAACTTTTTCACTTTACTTCAAGGGATTTGTGTTATTAGTGCTCTTTTTGTGTTAAAATATTCCCAGTTCATTGTGACATTAACTAACCACAAAGCATTGACACTAACTAACCGTAAGGCGTAACGCCTGTTTGTCTTCCCTGGCAACAGTAACAGCTTCTAGGTGTTCCACTAGATGGCACTTGTGTAGCACCACAACTGGGGTAACTGGTCATTGTGCTGTTGCCATTGTTTAAGTAAACACTATTTCCTTTACCAAAGGACTGGCTAAATGCAGCAATGATTAATTACCAATTCAGTGTTAGTACACATTATTATCCAGTATTCAGAAAGAGGCACGTAAACAGCACATTTCACAAAAACAAAATGATTCAGGAGCTTTAAGGCCATTTGGAAATGCATCCCACAAAGCTTCTCAGCACATAAATATGTATTACATCTGCAACTCAATTAGGCATGGTGAAATCTGGCCTTTGGGGTAGAAACCTGTGAACCTGCATAGATTTACCCTAACCACTCCTCTGTAGACCTTCAGCTGTACAGCTTTTGCTCATACTGATAATCATCCCAGCTGACCTGTATATGGAGGCTGTAATCTAATATACACGTTTGATCTGTGTGCACTACAAGAATTAGGGTTCCTTGCATACACCAGGCACATACCATACAAGTGGAATAAGGTCTGTCGAATAACTTCATCACAGTCAGCCGTGTGGAGCTGGCATATGCAAATATCCCAGAAATCCAAATGGAGAACTGCAGCTTCATTAAATTTGGCAATAAAATATTTGCAATACCTCATTGGCTTCTAATGGCCATAATGAGGAGTATGACTGAATCCAATCGGCTTGTGTTAGATTTAATTTGTTTGGCATTTCACAGATGGGAATGCATTTAGAACTGTGAGTAGACATGAGAAGTCATTATAAAACCCAGGACATAAGCGGAGGCTGCCTTGTGGTTAGTTTGTGGCACCACAGGGCCACAAAGCCCTCTACTCTTTCAAATAGGGATGAGTCCCTGAATACTGTTATGGAATATACAGCAGCCAAAGTCTCAACCACATACTGGAAATACCAGTGGTTGATTTTACCAGATTGCATTTCATCATATTAGGTTACCGGAACTTAATTAATGCAATTCCATTCCTTACAACTATCTGCAGCTGGCATTTGTCCAAGTCTAGATAAGATTGGCTTGCAGCCTAAGCATGCCAACTAAAAAGATACCACAGGAATAAACAAAGATGCTTCTTGTTAACTGAGAAATTAGTTAAAAGCAGACAGAGAATGCTGCTGTTGAGATTAATTTGCATTGTGTAATTGAAACAGCTCACTGCAAATAACAGGAAATAAAGTATAGATACAAAAGAATCTATCTATCTATCTATCTATCTATCTAGAAGAAGAAGAAAGTGTGTACATTATTGTACTTTATTGAGCCCCGTGGGGAAATTGCTCTCTGCATTTAAGAATGCATTTCTGCATTTCTATCTATCTATCTATCTATCTATCTATCTATCTATCTATCTGTCCATCCGTCCGTCCGCCCGCCCGCCAGTAAAATGAGTAATGAAGAGTACTATGTTGGAACAATGCACAGAGCAAATAATTATATCCTGTCAGGACTCAATTTGGTCACATCCATCTCTTTTTAGAGCAATAGCACAACCTATTCTACAAATATACCAGCTAATCAATTAAAAATTCCAAATAAATGTAAAGATGCACAGCCCCCTTACTGTGCATTGCTGAAATAAATTGGCTGTGACCCAAACATGACCCTGCCTGTTGTTCATGAGACCATTAAATTTCCTGCAAAGGGTTCAGTGGGGCACTGTGTTTGTGTATATGTATGTGTATCAACATGAGGCAGTGTGTATATACTGTATGTGTGGGTGTGCTTGCATGTGTGAGAGAAGATAGTGGTTCACACATGTTATTCATCACAAGTTACTAGGTCATTCATTCATTTCCTTATAATGCACTTATTTGAATATCATTACCATACCATCATTTTTATGGGAACCAGTGTTTTCAGATTATGGTAGTTTGTATAGTGCACACATGAAACCTTGTAGTAGTCAGTTTTTCAGTCTGCTTGTTCCTTCCTGTTACTATGGAAGAGTGACAAATTAAATTTCAGATGACTTAATAAGGCTATCAGAAAAGCTTTATTGCATCTTGACAGTGGTTCTTTTCTTCTCAAGGAATGGAACACCATTCTTTCAAATCATTTGGGCATTTTACATTTATTTCATAGTCACAGTGAGACAGATATGAATTCAGAGAGACGATGGAGGGATGACATGCAACAACCCAGACTGTGAATGGGACCTGATCTCTTAGTGGAACAATAAAATTATTCTCTCATTTGGTGTTTTGATTATTGTGGTGGAAAGCTCAGTCTAATATATGCAGAGTCTCCCATAGGTTTTCAACTAGGGTAGTATTGGCTAACTGTTAATGGTTCACTTTTCATTTTAATAATCACCAAACCATTCAGTGACTTCTTGTTCCCTATGGTTGAAGTTGTCATCCTTGAAGAAATCACTCCCATCAGCATACAAATGCTTGGTGATAGGATAAAAGCAAACACTCAGAACAACTTTGTAATGATTTGCAATGACCCTTCTCTTTATGGGGAGAAAGAGGAGTCATATTTGGTATCAAGCTACATTAACCCTGATTACATCATTGGAAGCTAACCTCTTTCATTAGTGCAGCAAAATGACCTGACCTATAAATTAGCTTATGCTGCAGAATTGTCCAATCAATATTTCACGTAGATTTGTTTTTTAGTATGAAAGAGAGAAAATTATAGAATATTTCATTTTACAGTATTGTTTACTCTAGGGTCAAAGTTTCAGTCTGTTTGCTTTTGCATGCTGCTGGGTTGAGGCCCTTCTCTCCACACCTTTTTATTGTGTCAGTAAAACTGTAAATTCTAAGTTCATCTATGACGTTAGAGATGCTGAATTTAGTTATGTATACTAAATGTGTAAATTAGCATAAAGTAATGTAAACCCAAGATAATGTTTTACACAAATATATGTGTAATTACCAAAATCTTGGTCAGTTTAGTGTTAATGTTCTACATGCTGCCATTGACACTGGCATCAAATTGCTATACTTGTTCTCAATCTCGTTGTTTCTCAGATCAGAATTGAAATTCATAAAACAGCTTGTTCAGACTCTACATAATCAAGTCAGTTGTGCACATCATAACAGCAATTTGTCATTCTTGTGAACAAATTGCAAATGCTTTGGGACACTCATGCAAATGAATATAAAATGCTGTTCCCTGCATTATCAATTGCTTATGTCATGTAGTTCAAAATATATTATATTGGTTCTTTGTTGAAGTCCCCATAACAGCTAAGCACTACTGCAACGCACAAGTCATTATGTTCAATAAGGCTGTAATAATATGTCAAGCATATTTTCTTGACACTTCTATTAGGCCTTTTCTGTAAACGTGTTGTGACATGATCATGTCATTGCTTTACAGTAAAGAAAAAGACAATCTTTTAAAGCACTGTATGAAACAAAGCAAAAAATAAATAAATAGAAAATTGGAAATCAAAACATTGCAAACTTCCTTCAGGCAGAACATGCAGAGCTGTGTGGTGATTTACATTGCAGTCTTTATACGTTTGCTGATGTTGCCCTCTGTTAGTCTAGAGAAGATATCTTTCCTTGCTAGGCATTGTGCAGAGAATCATTTTGCATCAACCCTCTACAGGCATCTACTATGATGTATTTTTTACTTTGTGCAATGCAGTGCTGTCAGAAATCTTTTTTCTTCTGTATTCCCACATCATTTTCTTTCAACAAATTACAGCCCAAACAATAAAGGTGAAACTGGGAATCCAGTCTTAAATTCTTGCAATCAGTCTACTACATAAGCAATGTTTAACTGTGCTGTTGGAACCATAGATGCCAGCATCATCCAAAAAACTATGGTATGAAAATTCTCACACTCTCTAACTATTGACAACAAAACAAAGAATTTTTACTATTTTGTTCATTAACTAATCACATTTAAGCAAGCATTGGTTGCATGTAGGTGATCAACCAATTTACCTTTTCAAATATATATATATATATATATATATATATATATATATATATATTAGGGGTGCAACAATACTTGTGTCGACATTGAACCGTTCGATACAGTGCTTTCTGTTCGGTACGCATATGTATCGAACAATACAACATTTTTAATTTATTTTATCAACTTTTCTTCTGACAATGCTGTCTGTGTTGAGCGCTCAGTGGATCTGCGTTCCACTACTCCGCCTAGGCTGCACTGTCAAGCGCAGATCCACTGTGTGCAGTGTGGGGGTAAGCTAGCGAGACAGAAGCTAAGCTCGTTGCAACATGGCAATTGCCTCGATGCTACCCGAAATTGAGCCTCCCCCACCCTCATTCAGATCTGGCGTTTGGAACTATTTTGGTTTTCATGTGAAGCATGACCCTGAAGGTAAGCACGCAGTTAGCTTGTTAACGTGTTGAGGCAATCCAGCCCCACGCACGGGGCGATACACGGTAGCTCGTTAACGAAGATTTCAGATTAATGCTGACAGCACTAGTGGGAACACAACGAATATGACTGCACATTTACGCCGACATCATCCTAGTGCATAGACAAGTGGAAGCAGACAAAAACAACAAGCACGCATGCTGCATGCTACAAACTTTAGCCGAGTCATTAGACAGCCGTTAGCACATGAGTCTCCTTATGGGGACCTGAAATGTTTAATATACTGCTGAGAATATAGCCCAGAAGAAGCGTATAGTATACCTTTTATTTTGGAAAGAGCCATTTCTCTGTAATAAACTCACTGTCACCTGCTTGCTGCTACTACTGCACATTCATTCCCAATGTATATACTATATATATATATATATATATATATATATAATGTTCTTCCTCTACCCCAGATAGATTTCTTTTTAAATTATTTTCTTGTTTCAGCAACATTAAATTTAAAAACTGTACTTTTGAGTTAAAATATTTATTTATAATTTTAATAAATGACAAATTAAAAAGGCATGAAGATTTTTTTATATCGAAAAAATATCGAACTGTGACACCAAAGTATAGAACCGAACCGAACCGTGAATTTTGTGTATCGTTGCACCCCTAGTATGTATATATATATATATATATATATATATATATATATATATATATATTAGGGGTGCAACGATATTCGTATCGATATTGAACCGTTCGATACAGTGCTTTCGGTTCGGTACGCATATGTATCGAACAATACAAAATTTGTAATTTATTTTATCAATTTTCCTTCTGACGATGCTGTCTGTGTTGAGCGCTCAGTGAATCTGTGTTCGACTACTCCGCCTAGGCTGCACTGTCGAGCGCAGATCCACTGAGCGCTCAACACAGACAGCATCGTCAGAAGGAAGAGCGCAGGGCAAGCTAGCGAGACAGAAGTTAAGCTCTCCTTGCAAGATGGACCTCCCCCACTCTCATTCAGATCTGGCGTTTGGAATTATTTTGGTTTTCATGTGACGTATGACCCTGAAGGTAAGCGAGTCATGGACTAAAGTAAAACAGTATGTTGGATGTGCCATGCAATGCTCAATTACATTGGTGTGAACTAGTGTGTTAGCGCAGTTAGCTCGTTAACGTGTTGGCCGTCTAGCCCCATGCACAGAGCGATCGGCGGTAGCTCGTTAACGGAGATTTGCCGTGTTGTGGCGTTAAGGTCATTTCAACGAGATTAACCTGAAAGCACTAGTGGGAACACAACGAATATGACTGCACATTTACGCCGACATCATCCTAGTGCAAAGACAAGTGGAAGCAGAAAAAAAAAAGCAAGCATGCTACTAACTTTAGCCGAGTCATTTAGACAGCTGTTAGCACATGATTCTCCTTATGCTGCTGAGAATATAGCCCAGAAGAAGCGGATAGTATCGCTTTTATTTTCGAAAGAGCCATTTCTCTGTAATAAACTCTCTTTTCCAAAGATGAGTGATTCCTCAATCAGATACAGGGCTCGCAATATCGCTAGCCCGACGTCCCGGAGCTAGCGATTTTTTTCAGTCGGGCTACCAAAATCTATCTCTGCCCTGCCCGTCGGGCTATTGTAGGAAGGAAAAATATATGTCAATGCTTTTGCATTCTTTCGGAAATGTAGCTGGGTAATTATGTCATTGGCATCGGTGAGCCACTGTCAATATGTGACATATTGAAATCGCGTTTGAATTTGCGCTTGTTTTTTTGCTTTCACTTTGCAATCGTGCGAACTGTGTATAGAGAGCGACAGCACTGATCTGTGAGTGATGATAATTTGTGCACCAATTCCTCTGACATCGTCTTATTAATCGTTAGCTTACTATGCAAACATGACAAGTGAAATCTCCCACAGCTTAAACATGTGAGAGGTTGATCGCGCAGAGAATCGCTGAGCTTATGTGAGTGCATGTGTAAAAGCATTTCAGTTCTGCTGAGCCAAATAAGACAGGTCAGGGTGAAGAAGTGACAGCCAAAGAAAAGCTTACCACAAAACGGAGAAGTTATGACAAATCAGACTATAAGGCAAAAAGAAAGTGCAGCTTTATGGTTTCATGGACAAAAGAATTTCTGTGGCTGCAATATGATGAGCTAAATAACCAGGGCTGCACATAAGTGGTCCGCAGGTGCGCATTCGCTGTCAAAATAAAAAACACGCACAAGGGTGAGGGTTAAATTTAAAAACTGTACTTTTGAGTTAAAATATATATTTATAATTTTAATAAATGACAAATTAAAAATGCATGAACATTTTTTTGTATCGAAAAAATATCGAACAATTTTGACTATATCGCTACTATACATTTGATGAAAAGACAAATCAGAAATGCCAGTTACCTCTTTTTAAATGGTCAACATGTTTACATGGAATGAATTTCATTTATAGTAAACATTACATCAAATGTAGGTTTCTTTGCATGGCATTGGAGGTAAAGTTAACTTTTGACACACTTCTCTAAGCAATTTTGAAGTTGCCACCAAAACAGCACATACATATAGCAAACTGCCATAGTTAAACTGGAAATGGCTGTAATTCATCCAGAACCTCATCCAGGACCCAAATACAAATGCAAAACAAAAAGCAATGTGTATTATTTGGCTGTAAGAAATAGTCCTGAACAAGAAATTCAAAACAAGAACAAGGAGCAGGAACCACATCAGGGGACCACAAAAACAAAAAACAAACCAGCTGAACAGGACAAATGGGAAGGCAGGTACATGGGCTTCTCTCCGCACTGATTTGTGCGTCCTCGCCTCCTCTGTCCCCTGTCCTACCAAAGATGCTGAGACTGCCAAAGATAACACAGACTGGGAAGCATAATGCAGCATTTTTGTGCTAACTTTGTGATTTCCAAATACCTATTAGCTGAAAACATTGGGTTCCTTAAAAACTGAAGAAACAGATGAAGTGGAGGATATAAGAAGAACTTGCCTGAAATAAAAACTAACTGTTCATAAGCACATGAACAGTATCTGAAAGTCACTTCTTTATGAAATAAGAACAATGCCACTAAAGACCTGACACAGGACCTGAGAGATACATCTGACCCTTCAGCTGATCCATCAATGGTTCACCAAAGCCCCATCAGAAATGGCCTCAGTGAAAGTCATTCTTAGAAAAGAGAAACAGGTAACGAGATTCCACAAGAAGTGGACTGAAACTTGGTAACTGTATATTTGTGGTTCAAATGATCATAAGTATGTATGAGGAGGTCAGGGGAGGGGTAGAACAGTAAGTGTCTATAGCTTTCTCATGGCTTGGGGCTGGTACTGAGGTTCTTGTCAAAACTGATAGAATTGTGAATGAAGAAAAGTACAGTCAGATTTAAATCCATCATACAACAGCATCTGGAAAGCCTCTGATTGGTAACAGCCTCATTTTTCAGCAAAGCAATGATCCCCAAAACACTGCTAGAACAATAAAAGCATACCTGGATAGAAAAACACACCATGGAACACTATCGGTCATGGATTGGCCTCCAGAGGCCAGACCTCAACATTACTGAAGAAGTGTGGAATCGTCTTAACAGAACGTAACAAAAAGCAGCTGAAATCCAAAAAAAGAAGAGTTTTGGAAAATCCTTGAAGAAGCCTGGAAAACTATTTCTAAAACTTCCATAGAGAAACTGGACGAAAGCTTGCCTACGAGTTCAGGTTGTGTTAAGGAATAAAGGTGTTCAAGCAAAATATTGACTTTAATTAAAAATTTAACATCTCTGTTGTTGCCGTACATACTGTAGTTTGCATTTGTATCAAAAACTTGCACATATTGCACTTGGTTCCTGAAAATAAAATTTTTGAAAAAGACTTTTTGAACAGCCGAAGACATTTCAAAAATACTATATACTATGGAGGGAAGACTCCTCAAACAATTACTCCTTTATAATCAAAGCTCATTCAGTTATTTAAATGATCAAACATTCTGCCCTTAAACTATTGCTGTGTGTGGTTAAAAAAATGTATATTTTGTATATCTGAATTAAAAACATGTCATGAGCACTGTTATAACTAAGATCATCAAATATAGTAAAGTAGTAATTCAGTACCTGAAATCCTTCTGATTTTCTCTGCTTGCACCTTAGGTGGGAAAAGAGGAATCAAAAATGGGACATAAAAATATGGTGTATATACTTAACAAGGGTGGGAACGAGACACAGGTTAATGCAATCAAACACCTAACATGGGCTAGAGTTACAAACATGAATGAGGAAAAAGAACAAAAAATAAAACTAGACTAACACAAATGAGAAAACAAAACTTCAAAGTAAAAACAGGAAGTAATAAAAGACAACCAAAAGGATACTATGCATGATGACACAGACTATGGACACAGGAGGTAGGAAACACAACAAAATCAGCCAAAATAACAGCGACCAAAAAACACAATAAAAACCCAGGATATTTACATTTTAATGTCATTAGATAATCAATAGCCAATTTCAGGAGCACAGTGTTTTACACTTGGATTTCTAAAGCAAAACACCACAGAATTATGTTTAAGTCAATGTGAGGTGTCCCTGAAATGGTTATTCCATAAAGTACAAGTTTATAGTTTAGCTACAGTAAACAACAAAAAGGCAGAGCACAGTGCACAGAATGAGAACATGTAGGCTACTACATATATCTAAAACACATAAAACATGGAAACAAAGCAGAAATACTACGCACAATATTATACAACAATGACAAAATGGTTCTCCTGCTCAGTGGACTTTGTATTTTTGGCTACAGATTTACATGGACGTCACAATAAATGCTCTTATTTAGGCGATCGTGGCTCAAGAGTTGGGAGTTCGCCTTGTAATCGGAAGGTTGCCGGTTCGAGCCCCGGCTTGGACAGTCTCGGTCGTTGTGTCCTTGGGCAAGACACTTCACCCGTTGCCTACTGGTGGTGGTCAGAGGGCCCGGTGGCGCCAGTGTCCGGCAGCCTCGCCTCTGTCAGTGTGCCCCAGGGTGGCTGTGGCTACAATGTAGCCACAGCCAGTGTGTGAATGTGTGTGTGAATGGGTGGATGACTGGATATGTAAAGCGCTTTGGGGTCCTTAGGGACTAGTAAAGCGCTATATAAATACAGGCCATTTACCATTTATTTGCTGTGTGACAGAGGATGAACTCCTTTATAGCCTCTATCATCTTCGGATGTGTTCTGCTGCTTTCCTATAATTTTATTTCTGCAATTTGCAATACTGCCATACTTCCTTACTTCCTTACTTCTCATCAATTAGCAGGCTGTAGTCCCACTTATCTGTGCAGATTCCTTCATGTTTAGTTGTTGTACACATAAGTTTTTAAATGTGTTCTACAATTCATAAATATGACTTTGACCCATGAGCTATTCTCTGTATGATGACTCATACCATAATTGATCTACCTACTTTAGACATAAAACCATTTGCTGAGATGTGCTAAAACATCTGCAAAAATGGCTTTTATTTTGTTCATAAATACATTTTTATTATGCTCAAAGAAATGCGTGTTTTACTGTATCATATGTTTTAATTCTTAGAACTGAAGCTGAACTGAACTGAAAACAGCATGACAAGTCTCTCACTGGATAGATGTGGGGTCTGCATTGTTGCAAATATCAAGTAAGTGACAGTATTGTGAGGTCACCTTACATGTCAGAAATACGTGCACATAATCTACACCCACATGAGTGATTTTCAGGTTTGTATTTTTGTTTTAAATCCAAGTCATGTCAGAAAATCAATCATTCTCTCTCAGATCACCCTTTTTCTCCTGTTATACCAACAAACAGGACTAATGGGATGACCTGTATTACATTACAAAAAAAACTGGTAATGATTTAACTTAGCACACACTACTCATTAACAGCAAATCACACCCTAATACTGCAGTACATCCTACCAATTACTGTCATGCTACAGGCAGTGCGGAGATCAACTGTACAATCGTTAGCTTATATTAGGCAACAGACAGTGAGAAGAGGATGCCACAGGGGTAATGTGAATCTTCACACTTGTTGCAAGCAAAACGAAGACAATTATTTTAATTGCACTGCACCCAGCTATGTGCAGTCTGCAGTAGTGAGTGTCCCTGATCCTTGTGATATATTACTGCAGTGTCCATGAATTCAAGGGTTGCCTCTTAGAGATCTGGGGTATGGCCTCAGTCTACTTTATGACGTTTTGCTGTGTAAAAAAAAAAACCCTTAAAAAACACGCCTTCAGTCTTGTTCCCAGTAAAGCATTCAGATATACAGTAGCTAAAGGCCCCACTGCAGCAGTTTTTCATGTTAACATAATCCAGAGTGATGGCTGGTTAATTTGTTTCGCTATTCTAATAACCTTGCATATAAATAGTTACTACCAGCATGTGTATTTCATGCATTTTCACCTCTTGAGCCTCGGAGGAAATTAGCATTTGAATTCGTAATCATGTCCCTTTTAAGTTGCATCACATGCAGCGGCTGAAACGAGGAGACAATTAACCTGCACAGCTAAGTGGACAAGAGACTCTGACAAAAATAGCTCAGAGGAAAATGAAGTCAAGTTGCATATTTCACATGCTGTCCTAATCGGGTTGGCTATGGATAAAGACTTCATCATCCAATCTTAGGTAACATGACTTGTAATATGATAAAATTTCAATACACAGCTGTAATGCACCTCTTTCAATAGAATGTAACATGCCTTACCCATGGGAATTGGCTTACTTACAACACCTATTTATGTATCTATCTGTGAATGGAATGTTTATATGTGATATAAAGAACAAATTCCACCTATGTGGGAGAAAATAATACTGTTTGTGTCACAGGGACTGTCCTTACAATAACAAATAGATCATATGTAGCTGCTGACAGGTAAAAATCTTTCTTTTCTCCAATGTGTGAGCTAAGAAAAGCAGACTTATTTTTCCAGGATGACAACATATTTTCACCATCTTCCAAAGTGTTTTGAGTGGATTGTAGGGCCCTGAGGTGGTGAAAAATGGTATCAGCTCCCAGAGGAGCATGTAATCCTTCAACTTATTTGAAAGCATGAAAATCACCAAAGAAGGATTTAGGTTTTAATGTCCCCTCCTATACTGAACACATGAGACAATGCAGAAAAAGAGGCATTGCAGGTCTAAACAAAGAAGTTGTGAGGGTATGGTTTGAATTTTGGTTTCATGTTTCAGAATATTAAACTTGCAAAAAGAAGAGTTAATTTTGTGGCTAACTGGTATGAAGGTGGGTCCTAAAAGGTACACTGCTATTGTGGGTTTAACACTGAATGGGGACCGTGATTTTATATCAATCATTTAAAACAGTCTTCAGGCCATCATATGAACAGGATCATAATTTTTCATAGATTTCTTCACAATCAGATTTCTTTTTGAAACCTTGGTGGTCCAAACAAAGTGTGTTTAACAGCCCAGGACATCAGCTCATTTTTCCGAGTCCCGAAAGTTTCATAATCAGTGTATTCTTCATTACTTCTTTTACCCAAATCCCATTCACTGCAAAAAGTTGTGTTACCACCATCAAATATCAAAAAGAGGCCAGTATTTTAAGATTAAGGGCAGGTCATTTGAAAGTGCTGCAAGACCTAGCAAGAAACTAATGATTTACGAGCTAAGGTAAGATAACTTTCCCCACAACTTGTGGAAAGTTATGTTCATGCTCTTCTTTCTCCCATTCGTTGTGCTTTATATGTTTATCAATCCATTTGTGTACAAAACGATTTTATAACTGCAAATACAGCAAAAGAACAGTAGTTAGTCAATTAGAACACCAGTGAAAAACCAACATATCCTAGACTAAATTAGTAACTCTACATATGCACAGATAATTAGTTAAGTTGGTTTAACCCTTAAATGCTATTCATATTTCATATCTCATATGGGCTGGGTCAATTTTTGACTCAGACCAAGAATTCCCACATAACAAGTGTCCATAGCAAATTTTGAACTACAGATCTGATTAGAATGCATGAATGGCCTATCTTAAATTAATAAATGGATAATTAATCCTTAATAAATCTTTCAGAGAGCTAAGAGAGTAATTTTTCTTTCATCACAAATGAAAACGGCAAGAAAATCCTCATTTCTATACCATCTATAATAATTCCATATTAATGAACACTATGTAATAAAATATAAATCTATCTACCACATCTAGCACGTCTACCATATGCACACAGAAAAAAAGAATGGCTTTACTATTGCTGTAGCATTGCCTCCATGACACACTGAAATAATTTAATATATTTATTTTCCATGTAGCTCTAAACAGACTGGGTTTGTGTAAGGAGTCTGTCATGTTGTACAAAGTCAAATATCATGAGAGGTGGCTCATAGGGACAGAAAGTCAGGGTTATTATTAATAAGTGGAGGAGAAAGAACATTATGCTGGCAAGCTGGCTCATGAGCCAGCAAATTGAGCTTGCAAGTACTAAAGCACCATAGAGATAAGTCATTAAGATGCCCAGAATGAAACTAAGAAACTGGATTATCATAAAAAAGGACTTAGTGTGATTGTGGAATTTCTTCTTCTTCTTTTTTTTGTTTTAGTTTGCAAAACAGTAGAAACCTTCTTGTGTTTTAACAAAAGCATTTAGTCAGGTTTGCTACTCTGTTAGTGGCTGTAAGTGGAACCATTAGAAAATGTATGAACCTTTAAACCAAGGTCTCTATTTCCAAAAGCAAATGGCTCAGCTACTTCATCTATCAGTCTGTGAAATGTATTTGTTTTCTCTTGAAGTCACAAAGGTAAAATGTCAGTATGTTGAAGCACTTATGGTTTTGCCAACACCAGCAATGCGGTATTCAGAGCCTGAAGAAGCAACTTGGATAGGAAATGTTTTATTTAAAGCTAAGTTAGTTGCTAGTGAAAGACAGACACTGTCAGCTACTGCTCAAATAGTGCATATAATCATCAGTGGTAGCCCCCGGATACCCTACTATCCAAATCATGTGATAAATTATGTGATGAAAGCATCAGCAGCTCCAACGTTTTGATATGCGGAGCCCCGTGATAACGATTCATGGTTCCCTTCTTCAAGCAGTCGTTTGGGGTTGAACTGAAGTATGAACCAGAAAGTATTGTCTTGTCAAGGATGTCTCATATTACCTGTATTATTGGGCGACCGTGGCTCAGGGGGTTGGGAATTGCATCTGTAACCGGAAGGTCGCCGGTTCGATCCCTGGGCTCTCTGTCCTGGTCGTTGTGTCCTTGGGCAAGACACTTTACCCTACTTGCCTACTGGTGTTGGCCAGAGGGGCCGATGGCGCGATATGGCAGCCTCGCTTCTGTCAGTCTGCCCCAGGGCAGCTGTGGCTACAACTGTAGCTGCCTCCACCATTGTGTGAATGTGAGATTGAATGAATAGTGGTATTGTAAAGTGCTTTAGGTGCCTTGAAAAGCGCTATATAAATCCAATCCATTATTATTATTATCTGTCTGTTGTTCAAGAGCAAGCTTCTGTAGGTGTTCAAAAAAACATTTCTCTAAATATATATATGTTAGCCTTGAATTAGTCAAGGAAACAAAGGAAGAAAGAAGCATCTTCTTATAAGCCAGATCTGGTGTTGAGGTGTCCTTTTCATTTCACCCTTCATCTCAGGGAAAGTGTCACAGAAGTACTGAGCAGGAGGTCACTGACCTCACAGGTCACCTATTATTTCCTGCAGCATGTTCTGTCTCCACATTTGAAGCTTGGTTTGTGATTACAATGAAAATAAGATATATAGCTGAATGGTGTTTTTAAAAGCAAAAAGGACTAGCCAGCAAATGGGTGAGACCAGAAGATAAATGGTAAGACTTTAGCATCTGTAATGCCATTTTGCACCTTGGCTCTGTCTGCGCATGAGTGTTTACAGTATATGATTCGGAGCATATTTTTACATTTGATAAACGATAGCATTATCACATCTGTTTATGGACCCATAGACAAAACCAAAAAAAAGCCTACAAAGCATGCTTGAATTCAAAACAAGTGTTTGAGATTCACCAGTGTTACTTTATTAATGCTGAAAAACTGCTAAAGTATGGCACCATTAGGGTTGCAACAGAGATAAGAATGTGAAAAAAAGCAATTTCCGAAAGCAAGATCTAACTAATCAACAACTCTCTTTTCCAGCCCATCTGATATACAAATTGTGCCTAATGAACCTTGCAAAATCAATTACCTAGGTAATACTTTGCATGCAAGGGAAACCAAACACAGAATGTACGATGCATACGTAAACAGACATTACTCACTGCAGATTATTTTGCTCCATTTACATTGCATTAGCACCAGAAACGGAAAACTGACTGGTGCATATTCCTCAATCATGTTCATTTCATTAAAATGCAACCAGGCCAGATAGAGAAACCATACACACCTAACAGCTAATCAGACCATTCTTTACAACAAATGCTGTCATTTGATTAATGTTACAATATAGAGTGGACAAACAAATATTAAGTGTGTATCTTGAACTAGCTAGCGCACAAAATAATGCAGCATAAAGTAGTTAAGCGCCTGATAGATGATGGTACTCCTTTCTGCTAATAAAATCTGTTTTACATGCCTGTTTAGCACTGACACGATGAAATGAAATAGTGCACCGTACACGGTGAAGATAACATTTTTAATGTATTCTATACCATAATGTATTTTGTATTCAGAGAGAAATTGTTCTTTGTAGTGCCTCGAGACCTTGATTAAACATATATCTAGACTTTATCAGGCTTCTGATAGCGAGTCATTTCCAGAATAAATAGACTTTTGTAAAATGTTCTGAGGCTAATAATGGGAAGAGGTATGGTACACAGTTTGGGTATAAATCATCCTTCAGAGCTTACTTTTGTGCTTTTACAACAAAGTAGTGTAGTATATGATCAACAATATATCATTCTCAGTAAAATAAAAGTTGTTGAATTGTGCCTCAGACTTAAAAAAAAAAAAAAAAAAAAAACCTGATCTACAGCTCTTCTGCAAAGTAACATAGTGGAGAAATTTCAGTTTCTGAGCAGTGGGGCACAAATCTAAATCTGGCGTCATGAATTATTAAAGCCCACTTTATGGAGCTTTCTTCAGAGAAGAATATCCAGCACAGAATAGTACAAGCTTGAGATCAAATGGAGCAGAGTAAAAGAGCCCAATGTGATGCCAAAAGTATTTCCACCATAAGTGTTCAGTGTTGTTTTGCACTTGAACAGAAAAAGAGCTTTATGGCAGAAAAAAGAGGGAGTGGTCAGCCAGTCTGTCTCATCACTTAAATGCACACACAAAGGAAATGAGAAAACTTGGCATATATCCTTTGAGATGGCAAGATGATGACTAAAGAACAGATTTACCTCTCCTGAATATCACTAGACAATAAATAGCTTTCGTTTGGAGGTGAGTGTCAATTGTGGATGAATCTCTTCTCTTGGTGTCATCCAACTCTGCATGCCTTTGTGAAATTGCTTTTTGAGTCTGAGCTGCATTTATAAAACATTTTATCTTATCCCTAAAAGTATTTCTAAATG
Organism: Copadichromis virginalis; assembly: GCF_057382275.1. Taxonomy (NCBI): domain Eukaryota; kingdom Metazoa; phylum Chordata; class Actinopteri; order Cichliformes; family Cichlidae; genus Copadichromis; species Copadichromis virginalis. The sequence continues at coordinate 9,921,343 of NC_140618.1, forward strand.
GCATTTCAGTTGAGTCCCTGCAGGGAAGCTATATACAAAAGTCTTTTATGGGCTTTTTATCCATTTGATTTGGAATGTGGAGTGTTTGGATCGCACACTTGTTTCAAAGCACACACTACATCAAAGGGCATCTTTAGTTTCTCACAGTGTAAATTCAAGACATGTAAAACAATCTTAAAACAAAAATGGAAATTTACTGGATGAATGCAGTGGGGAATAATGTTTATCAGTCACGTAGACAACTTCTGTGATTAATATCATGTAGTTTCTTTGCATCCATTGTCACAAAGCTTACCCAACAAGGGCCTTAGTGGGGTGAGAGCGTACACCAGCTGACACATGGATGAGATGCTGGGTACACCCTGGACAGACCACCAGTCCATAACAGGGTTAAAACAAACAGACAGGCAACAATGAATACTCATCTGCAACAAGCCAGCCAATTGAGAAGTGCAAATTAGCATAACATGGATATCACTGGACTTCTGGAGAAAACTGATACAGCAGGAAGAACAAAGTCCACATAGAAAGGTCCCCTGTGGTAGGTTTGAGCCAATAATTTTCTTCCCTGCTGAAACGGTATACATATGAAAAATGGAAAGTAACAGTGCTAACCACTGCACCACTCATATGGTACATATATGGTTTCTTCCCATAAAATGGACTGTGAAAGCAAAGTAGTAAAAAAAGGTTGAAATATCTAAATAATGAGATGAAAGATACTAAAACCTGCTTAGTACTTATCTCAAGCTTGATACTAAAAAACCTGTTGTTTCCATGCTTTCCACTTTTGCAGTGTTTGCACTGGTAGCTGAACTACCATTCAAGTCAGTCACTAAATACCTAACAACACACCGCTAACACCCTTTAAAAATAGAATGAAAATGAGCTAAATTAGGGTAAAAGTGAGAACACATGCAAATCACTCTGCAGCCAATCTCAGCTGCTCACAACGTGGAAAATCAATGTCATATTAAGGTGCTAATGAAACACTTTTTTTCCTTTTTATAACCTCACAGTTTTTTAAAAAAAAATCATTGCATTATATTAGTTTTATGTTGAAGTCATATTGCTCTTTCCACAGTTGTCTCTCTCTTTCTCTCTGTTTTCAGATTACCTAATTAATATCTCTATGGTGAGTTCTTCTGACTGTGTAGTATTTAATCTATTCTCCCAAGATTTTCTACATTTACTACATGTTGGCATTGTTCATGACCATGAAGAACTACTAGTACCACCAATTCATTAATTTAAATTTATTAAAAATGTGTTAAGAACTATTTTTTTAAACTTCTGTAGTAGCAACCCAGTTTCCAAGAACACAGGTCTCCCTGTGAGGTTTTAATTACATAAACGATGTGCTAGAATTAAATCAAAACAAGCCAACACAGTATATATTTCACCTTTTTTTTTCTACGTTTTAACACCACCCTCAACCCATCAACCAGAAATAAAAAGTAAGAAAAAACAAATCCACTCACGCATGATTAGTGTGAAGCAGTCTCTTGAACTTTGAATAATCTACACACCTCACTGTTGGTAATAGTTTTCTGCATCTGTTAGTGAGGTGTATGGATATTCTAGGTAACTCAAGTGAAGGGAGATGTTATAGTAAATGCTTTAAATATAAATTCGTAATGCTGTGCGCTTTATGTCATTCGTGAGTTGCCTTTACATGTTAGACAGGCACCTTCCTTATCTGTTTTTAAATCACGTCTTAAAACATATTTATTTACCTTGGCTTTTAGCACAGCAGGACTTGTTGATGTCTCTTAATACGTTTCTTATTAATTATATTATTTTTAATTTTAAGATATTTTATATGTAATTTAAACTGTTTCCTCTCTGTTTTATATTTGTAGCACTTTGGCCAACATTGTTGGATGTAAAGTGCATTATAAATAAAGATGCTATGCTATGCTATGCTATTCATTCATTCTCAACAATCACCATATGCTCACTTTGGTTACTGCTATAGTTTTAGGACACTGACATAGCATAGTCTCTGTTATAGTGTGTACACTGTTCACTATCATAGTCTGTTTAGAGCGCTATGCTTCCACCACTGTAGATATATTCATAGGACACTGTAGATCTGTTTACTACACATACGTAGCACATCTGTATATTTGTTCATAGTACATCTGTATATCTGCCCATCTGTATAGCAATAAAAAAACATCTGTATGCTATACAGATCATATGTATATCTGTACATATGTATGCAGCAGTACATCCGTACACTTGTCTGTAGTTCAACTGTATATTTGGTCTCTACTTAACTTATCTGTATATAATTGCTTTTATTGTACTTACCGTACTACTCTTGCACTTCTGATTAGATGCAAACTGTATTTCGTTACCCTGTATTTATACATCTGTAATGACAATAAAGTTGAATCCTAATCGTAATTATAGATAATGTATTATCGTTGTTATATAGAAGTTGGGGGCAGAAATTGCAGAGATTTTTTTCTGTATTGATAGATGTATGTAAAGACCTGACCTTATTAAATAACTCATGTGTGTTTGACAGTATATAAATGAAACTGATTTAAATGTCTAGGGTAAGTGAACAATTTCTATGCAGCGGAGTACTGTAAACATGACTGAATAAATGAAATTTAGTAATGCGACATTCCTTTTATCCTTCACTGCAGTGTATCGGTCAAGGCAATGCTTGCAGCTCTTTAACTTATAATAAGAATCTGAACCAAAGCACTTGCCTCTTCAGATAGATAAATTCAACCCCATGCAGTTAACAGCTTTTTATGGAGAGAAACTGATTTTCCAATGTTTATACCGTTTAAAACCGCTATAAATTAGAAAAAGAGAAGCTGATATAATTTTGTTTGAGCAGAATCTCTTCACTTGACTGAATGTGTCTATAAAATTCTCAGAGAAAAGTAGGTTGCTAAAATGCACTTAATTTGGCATGATAGATTGAGTCCATGCTTCAGTGACTGTAATTGAATCTGTGACCTATTTCTTCAGAAGAAAATTGTCTCTTGGGTTATTTGTCACCATACATTTTAATGGAATTCAGTAGACTGGCACTGAATTTATACATTTTATCCAATTATTAGCATTCTTCTTGCAATCAGTAGGTTATTTTACATTTAGTGTTTGTTGAGTAACATCCTTCAACTAAACATGATGCAGATGTCTGTGAATTCAGTACCTCTACCAGTACTATTACAGGAGATTGAAAATCAACAAACACAACAGTGAATGGCAGAATGCTGGGGTTGGTAAGATTCCTATTTATTATATGCTATTCCTCACTGGAAATCCCACCAGAGATCAGCTACTAAGAAAGAAATCACAACATAAGCCAACCATGTCCAGTTGTTCCTTCACTGAATGTCTCTATTAACAGGGATCATTGCTGGTTCTTCTGGCTTGCTATAAATAATGTATCACCCGAGTTACAGGAACAAACATCTCAAAAATAGCCTGACAATGCTGAAAGGCATAAATGGATTTCTGAAAACATATAAGATGAAAGAAGACCTGCATTAATCAATACGTCAGTCAAAACATAATGTAAATTTAAAGCTAATGTCAGTAATAACCACTGTTCTCTTTACTTTGTTTTACCTGCATATTATATTTAGCTTTTCCTCAATGTATAATGCATAGGAATCAAAATATCACTGTGCATTTATGTATCTTCTGTGTCTTCCCCAGTATAAAAAGCACAGTACCTGATTGTGTAAATGGAATCACATGTAAGTTGGTTTGACCTACTGTAAAAGAAATCACTATGAAAATGATAGCAGGAGGAGACAGGTCTGGTCAGACAATCAAAAAAGTGGAGGGAAAATTCTCACTCTTCAGAAAGACATCAGCAAGACTTCTCCAAGAACAAAGCTAAACTCTTAACTCAGAGTCATCTTCAAATATACTTGCAAGGTAAACCAATTTGCTTTCATACACTCAGGTAAAAAGCATGAAAATTGTTGTTGTCTTCTTGACACACTTGTACAACTATACATTTGATCCTCTTTGAATACTGTCTATAGACAATGTCGAAATCCTCCAGAAATGCAAAAACATTTAGCTTTTTGAGTCTTGTTTTTTTCTAGAAATAAAAAAATGTTAATAGTAATTTTTAATAAAGTAAATCTTAGTATCAGAGTCTCAAAGGTTTGTTTTTCACCCTAAAGCGGAAAGCATAGCCTTAACCTTAAACTAAATATAAAAGTGAACTTTTTTGGCACAAATGTTACCAGTCATTGATATCACTGCCATAACACAAATTACAGTGTTTAAAATCTCACTAGATGTCAATAGATCGCATATTATAGCCACTGAATTCTTTTTTTTTTACCTCTCCCAATTCAAATGCATAATCCTAGCTATGTCGGCTGCTGTAGGACAAACAATTCTGGCCGCCGTTCATCTGCAATGAATGTATGCTGTTAGTCTGCTGTTTACCTTCTCCCAAATAAATCGCCTCAAAAAACAACTAGCTGTACATTAAACTGTTCTTCCTGCAAAATTCCTTTGCAGTTTTCCCTACATATATTGCCTGTTTCAAATTCCAAATGTTCTTGTCAGACGTCAGTAAAGATGGGAATTGAGAACCATTTCTTGTAGAGAACCAGTTCCCAGTAGGTAAATTCCTTGAAATTGTTTGTCCGCTTGCCTATCAATCAAGCTTATTGGTTCCACTTGTGCTACAATCAGCTGATTTTGGTTTGTTGCTTGTTCCTCTTGACATATTTGTTTCTGTATTGTTCCCTTACCAGTTAATGCAATCAGTATTCAATTAGACCATCTAAGTGAATTATAATCCTTCTCCATATTTAAGAGCTATGACCACCATTGCAGCACCATTACTAGGTCTTCAGTAATTCTGTTTGCTAGCTTACAGCTAACATCTTTTCAGCTGAACGCACTGCCTATTTGATAATAAACAAAAAATACAGGTAAGACTATTAAGAATGTCAATTGCTGTCACTATTAAAAAAACACAAGTGGGACATTCTTGATTCTTCTCATAGACTACAATTTTATAAGTCACAAACATTGCCAGCCATTTTCCTGTTGATATACACTTCATTCAGAGCTATTTTTTATCCTTTTACTCCCAGTTCTCAAGAGTAGAATACTAGTTGCAAATACAGATAATAATTATAAAAATGATCATGTACCCCATTCTTTATGTGAGGCTCATAATAGGCTGAAGTAATGAACTTGTAGTCATGGACTTCATAATTGCACGACTTAATGTAAGTGTGGCTTCTAATGATAAAGTACTTCTGGTGGTAAAATGCAATTAGTGGGGGTACCATCCAATCTAGCACAGCTGTCATACTAACATTTATGTGGGTTATAAAGTTCAAAAATATGAAGACCCAACTGGTAAAGACACTTTACTAATTATTAATTGTTTCAGTGTCCTCTGGTTGTTCAGTTAAGTCAAACTGAGAATGTTTTCTTCATTTTCTCATAGTAAACCTCTGTTTATCATTAAAAGTTCAATTGGCTGACTCTCGGTGGAAATGTTATCCATATCACACTAATGAGTTCCTAGACATTTTTGTTCTAATTAATGCTACTAATTCCTGTTAATTAATTGTTGGTGAGGCTCGCTCCATCTGCTGAGTTGAGGAAAGTAAAATTGGGTCATTATGAAAAACAACTTGGTGATATCGAAATATGGGTCTATTTTTCCTCACTAATTTGTTAAGCAAAATGCCTCAGCAGTCTGCTAAGTAGCAGATGAAAGCTAATGTTTGCAGTGGCATCTATTTTGCATAAAAAAGTCATCCTGTTAAATAGTTTATCATATTTATGGATGGGAAAATGTAAAGCAGTGAATAATGCCAGTGGCAGTCAAATGGATTCCGAGTATTATCCTAGTCCAACGCCGAAAAAACCTCACACACAAAACCCAGAATAAATATCATTGAAAGATCACATTGCAAAATATGATTCTAAAATGTGTTCCCCAATAATTACCTTAATCTCAGAGATTGTTAATTGGACAAATAAACAAACAATGACAATCTGCTAATATTTGATGCTGACAATGAGAAACAATGCTGCCTGATCGTGATCAATCTTTTGGGACATTGTGAGGCCAAGCTAAATTTTAAAGGGATGGCTTTGTATGCTATTTACTCACCATTCATTGTATTCAGTTTAATTCAAAGGGTTATATTCAAACAGCATGAAGTGACATTGGTCTTCATGCTGTTTGAGCTTTTTATCTTAGATTCAGCCTTGGCCTTTTAGATGTGTACACTCTGGCTATGTGCAAATATTTGAGGCAGAGATGTGTTAGAAACTGCAAGTCAAACCATTAACCTTCAGTAGAGGTTCTGCAGCATATCATACTGCTTCAACTTGTGTTGTGGCTTGTGGTTAAAGAACAAAACACAGTGACCAAAAACTCATGTGTAATGCAAAGTACTTTTGTTACACTTGAATTTAATGTAACCCATTGCTGTTTTTGTTAAATGGGTCGTGAGCTGTTTACTGAACCCTGTGGTTGTTTGTGAGGCATTATTCTTTTGAGGATGTCAAACCTTTTCACGTGCATGAGTGACCAAAATTTTAACTGGTTGGTATGTTCTAGCCAATTTGAGCCAGAAGTCCACAATCCATAAGATGACAGAATGACAGGCTACTCATGACTTTTGATGATGCTGCTGGAAATGACTTTGCTGTAATGTATGTTGTTACACAATACCAGAAAAAAATTGTACAATTCTGGAGGCAGGTTTGCATAAATTTTCTTTATGCAAAGTCCATGCTCCCTGGTGATGTAAGTCCTCTTTAGTGTTCTCTACAAAATGTATCACGGAAATGACAGAATGCACTTCGCTGTGTTTTTAAAACAACTTCCCAACCATGCAACTGGCACAGCACATCGGGTCTCACATAATATGCAGGTAGACATGGTTTTTCTTAGTAAGATTTCATTGTCAGAATAAACTGAACACCATAGTATCCATGCAGTCTTCATGGAGCTTTATGTAGGCCACACTCGACATCTGGGGTTTTCAGAATTTTAAGACCTCACTGGCAAGAAAATACACAGAAATTCTGTTGCAGGCAGTCATTAAATTGTCTTAAATACCCTTTGAATTGCTCTGAGACCAATTAACAGTGTTTCATTGCTCAGAGATACAGTATGATCAAAACTGCATTTCCCTGTCTGATGGTATTGTTTAACAATTGCTGGAGCTATTAAAACTGGCACTGATGTGGAATATTAACTATAATCCTCTGAGATGTTACTGTGAGAGTAGTTTGTCAGACAGACAACAACAGCAGCTATCAGCCAAGATCAACATTATGTTTATAATGATATTGTTTTGAGATCTCCCTCTTCTTCTGCTTTTATCTCTCAACTGAGGCAACTGTGTAAATGAAATCTTTGGGAACTATTTATAATTGTGACAAAAAAAAAATCCCCATCTATAACTAAAAAAAATCCACTTATGCATGCCAGAAAGTGGGTTTGTAATGAGACAGTAAAAAAGTATAATACAATAAACGATGCTGCAACAAGGAATGAGGCAGTCATAACCACAGACTGTACATAATAGTTGTGACTTGCTGTTTCACTGAAAAGTTAAGCCAATGGGGAAATGTCTTAAATCTACAATATTTCAAATGGTTATATAAAGGTCTGATTAAGTTTTGTTTCTAACAACAGGTATTCATTTTGGTAATTATGACTCCATGTAGAGTAAAATAGATTAAAAAAAAAACAGGCTTTTGTTACTTTGTTATATTGTAACTAACAATTTGTGTAAGATTGTTGATTCCTTGGTTTTCATGCTACATCATGTCCAATGACATTCTGGCAGGTACGCACATCTAATATAGAGTCTATGCATATAACACAGTCAAACTTAAAATGATCATTTTATTCTCGGTTGAGCAAGTGAATCAAGTAAAGCCTAATGATTTTATTTATATCAGTAAGTACTTTGTCACTACCTAGTAACCATACAAGCTGTGAACATGATGGAAAATAATTATTCATTCATCCCGACTGATCATAGAATTTAAATCAAACGCACTTGGACATTTGACCTTGTCTCAAGGCCTACTGCTGTGCAATAGCAGAGATGCTGGAAACCTATAATACTGATAATTTTCTATTAAAATGTATATTGTGACTCAGTATTAAAGATCCTATTTGATGTATATGCCGTTTTTTTGATTTCTTTTATATAGTAGCATGGTCTAAAAACACTATAGTGTTTTAGTCCAGAAAGAAACTGGCATGTTGAGCATTGCAATGTTGTGAATTATGATGGACACATAATGCATTTATCATTGGGAGGGCAGTGTTCCTACATATTGCACCAGGTTTGAAGAGGGTAATGATTTAAATGCCAACATTTTTTCTGATCTGTTTCTGCTTCAGGGCCTTTTTATGACATTTCTTGCTCTACATTTGAATTAGTCTTTTTGATAAGAAGTCCATTTAGACAAGAATCTGAAACACTGAGTTAATCTATCAGCTAGAGCAAAAAAAAAGTAAAAGTAATGTCTCTTTTGTCTGTACCATAATGTCTCTTTTGTCCATATTGACATCTTGCTTGAATAAGACAAGTTGTAGAACAGTGATGAGTTATGTAAAAATGACATACATAAAGAAGAAGGTTGTCAGTTCTCTTGTGGGCTGCCTCAGGCTGAATTTCAAAGAGTAACTTAATACCAAGCTGAAAGACTATTTTAGTTATTTCTTCCTGCTTTAAAGAGTGCTAACCCTTCATCATACTCCATCCATCCATCCTTCCATCCATCCTCTTAGCTGCTTATTTAGCTGGATCATCCGGAGCCTATAGCCCATGTTCAATTCTGTGAGAGACAGGGTACTACTTATCGAGTGTATGGTTGGTCAGCGTGCTTGCAGAGCTGCACACTCTCATTATGAGAACTTCGACAACAAGAAGTTAAAAAAAAACCAATAGTTATTTAATAAGTGTCATCATTTATTCTAATTTTATTTGCAAGGAAGATATCTGCTATTTTAAATAGTCACAGATAATCAGTACCAAAGCCTATCTGGAGATATGTTTATATATGACTGGTGCCTCATATAGTGCATATTCCACTTATTTGCAGGAATAGTATAAGCAGTTGTAAATAAATATTTAACATGTGGTGCGACTAATGATGTGACGAATTGAAGTTCCAAACAAGCAAACTGCTGCTGTGACTGTTTTACATATGGCATCAGGCATCTCACTGCATGTTAAATAGACATAACATTTAAGGAGAAAAGTATTGTATGTGTGTCTGAAAGTGCTAAGCTGAGCAAAGTCAAAATGAAGCCAAGAGAAATCCTTCCTACGGATCAGCTTCACAAAATAAACACTTTCCTATCTATGTTCACAGACCAAATATTCAGTGGATATAATCTTATACTTGACTACTTTACAAAGAAATGATTGTCCTCCTCTTAGTACAAAGCTTAGAGCTACAGTATAAAATGTATCTATTAATCTCCCTCAAGTGAGCAGATTATCACTACCAGTAGCATCAGGGAAGGACAATAATGCAGTGTTGCTTGAGTCTAAAGTAGCAGCATCGAAAGAAAGTCTACATAATTATTCAGCTGTTTCTGACACACCAATACAATCTACAAGGGCTCTAGATTGTGTCTCAGTAAGGTGACCTCTCCTTTGCTGTGGCAGAGCTTTAAAAAACATCCACATCTAGACCTGCCACAGCATACAAAGACTGCCTTTGTTCAATAAAACATTACATCAACCTGAGTAGTGTTTTAGAAAAGCGTTAAAGTGAATAAAACTACAGCAAACATAGAGTGGAAGCCTATTATTGAGTTCTGTGCAGGAGGCCTGCAAAGAGAGAGATTTGCAGCACACAACCTACAGTTTCCTGTGGCTTTTCAGGCTCAATGTAATCATTTGTGTTAAAGCATCAAAAGGAAAAACAGGAATAATGGGCATTCACGTAATGCTGTTTTTGTCAGGTGAGCATGTTGTGTGATTGCATGTTTCATAATTAAAAGAATCATCAGATGGCTTTCTGTCTATAATCTCTACATTTGTTGTAGCTTTAGCTGGCAATTTAAGCCTATAGAAATCACTGTGACCCTATAATAACCACTGAATATTTCAAGGTGAGAATGTAGTCTCCAGTGAGAAATTGCCAGGAACCGCTCTTTAAAAAAAAAGTCACCAGTTGTTATTGTGAATTGGAAACTCTTGTAATGATATAATCAGTGTGACATTGGCATATAGACTGGTTTATTAATAATTAGTGAGCTATGGGAAATCATTATTGGAGGATTTCAATTCAGCCATGACTAAAAAAATGGTTATGCAAAGAAGGATTTTATTGTCTTTACTAATAAAACTGCACTTTACAGTCTGTTATGACAGAGGAATAGACCAGTGAACCTAATTTGCACATATTCCAATAATAAAATTTAAAGTAATGTGAATTGTAATGTTTAGTTAGAACATATAAAGTCATGCTTAGAGGTGGAGGGACAAGCACAGATTTGTCACAGGAAAGAAGTTAATTTTCACTGTGGGTCTACTTTGTCTTCTTTAAATAAGACAAACAGGCGACATGAAACATTATTTCATTTGCATAGGTTAATTAAAAACAGTGTCTGACTTCTTTTTTCAGTGTTGATCCAAATACTAATTAAAAACCACAAGTAAGGTACATAAACTGATAATACTAACAGCTTTTTGCATGGGCCTTAGAGGATAATTATTTTTAAATCTTTAACATTGGTATTTCTGGTATCAGTATTATAATATGTTTGCATTATTTACTAAACAACAAAGACAGCGATCCACTTTTTAACTTACATAGTGCTATAGTCTAGTTACCTTGATGCTGAATTTATACTTAAATGAACAGATCTGGGTTTGTGTTCCTTTTATTTGAAGGGTCACTATATAGTTCTTCTTGTGAAAAGCAGAATCATAGTAAATGTGCTTTTAATTATATAGTGCTTTTCTCCTCTTACTGAGCACTCAAAGTGCGCACTAGAGGCCACTTTCACCCATTCACACAAACATTCATACAGCTCTTTATTTTACATCTTTAAATGCTTTATACCTATCACACACACACTCATGTTCTGATGCATGTATTGGGGGCAATTTAGCAACCAGTATCTTGCCCAAGTGCACTTCAGTATGCGGAATGGTAGAGCTAGGGATCGAACCACTGACCCTCTTTACCTGCTGAGCCACACTTGCTTCATCCTGTGACTTCTCTTAGTGTCCTTTGTCAGAGTAAAGCTTTTTTCTTCAGCTGCATCTAAAAATTAAATTTTTGAAAAGTTAACTTGCAAAATTACAGTTGACCGTGTGACACTTATTCACATTGGACTTTACACCAGTGAACCCATTTAAGGGTTGTTAAATGGCCACTTGTCATTTGGTTATTTAGATGGAAGTGCAGTGAAGGTTAAAAACGAAACCTTTCAAAGTCACAGAAAATACTGTAGCATCCCTCCGACAGAAGACACAGACGATCAGCGTTCCGGTTACCGGTGTTTATTCAGAATAGTAACACGGGCTACTGTGGGCCGTAGCCAACGCCAAAACAACAGGGGAAAAGCGGGCTCTCCAGCAACAAAAACAACCCCCGACTCTTCCGCCACACACACACCCCCATTCTCTAACCCCCGCCCCCGAACACTCTCAGCCAACCACACACATGCTCTCTTCCAGACTCTATGTCATTGGTACCTGATCTGATTGACAGGCCAACCGGCCTCTAGACGACTGCACATTCAAGGACACTCAGTAAATCACCATGCTGCGGGTGTGGTCCAACTATGCCATAAGTAAGTGGCAATTCTGAACACAAAACACTGATAACACAACAGTCAACTAACTTGTAACCCAGTCCGTTACAGTACCCCGACCCCTCAAAATCCCTCGCCCACGAGGGCGGATAAAGTCTCTCAGATGGCCTGGTGGTCTATGGTGCCTCCTTGGGCGAAGGCGCCTGGAGGGAGGTGGGGGAGGGGCTACGTCCGAAGTGGCTGTGGGCCCAGGGCTCACAGGGCTCACAGTAGAGGCTGTCACAATGGTGGTGGCAGAGTCTGTAGGGGTGGAGTCCAGGTCCGTCTGCGGCCCACTTTGTTGTGCCAGTGAAGTGGTTGCACCATAGGGGGCCAGTCTGTCCCGGTGCAGGGCGACCCTCCGTCCCCTTGGGGGCAGTTGTACCCTATACACCACTTGCCCCAGACGTTCCAGAGCCTCACAGGGTCCAACCCAGTCACTGTTCAGCTTAGGGCATCTGCCCTTTTTCCTCTGGGGGTTGTACACCCAGGCCAGTTCCCCCACGTTAAAATGTCGGCCTCTGGAATGGACGTCATAGTTCCTCTTCTGCCGTGCCCCCGCACTTATCAGTTTCCTCCTAGCAAAGTCATGAGCAGACTCCATGTGATCCTGGAGCTTCCTCGCATAGTCAGGTCCTGGTTGGTCCCCATCAGCATCGGGGGGTCGGCCCATCATCATCTCCGCTGGAGTCCTGATCTCCCTGGCCAACATCAAGAGGGCAGGGGAACATAAAGTGGAGTCTTGGACCGTCGAACGATATGCCATGAGGACCAGGGGAACATGACTGTCCCAGTCACGTTGGTGTTTAGCCGTCACTAGCGCCAGTTGCTCTGCCAGTGTACAGTTAAATCTCTCAACGAGTCCATCACTCTGTGGGTGGAGGGGTGTTGTATGGGTCTTATGGGAGCCTAGTTTCTCGCACATGGCCGCGAACACACGGGACTCAAAGTTCCTGCCCTGGTCCGTGTGGATTACTTCAGGCACCCCAAATCTGCTGAACATCCCCTCCACCAGAGCATCCATAATTGTCTCGGCCTCTTGGTCAGGTAAACTGCATGCCTCTGGCCACTTTGTGAAATAGTTCATAGCTGTGAGGATATAGCGGTTTCCCCTTTCTGTGCGGGGAAAAGGACCCAGGATGTCTATCCCCACCCTCTCCATAGGGTACCCTGCCGGAAACTATTGCAGTTGGGCATGGGATTTGGCTGTGGGTCCCTTCTGTGCTGTACAGCTGTCACAGCGGCGGCAAAAGTCCTCTACATCCCGTCTATGTTGGGCCCAATAGAACCCCTGCCGGAGGCGGCGGAGTGTTTTGGTGACACCAAAGTGGCCAGACCCTGGGGCCCCATGCACTGCGCGAGTTTTAGCCCTGCTGCCAATATCCTCTCCAGGATCCCAAGGGCAGCGTGGAAAGAAGCACCATGGACCAAGATGTCGTCCAGGTACACCACGCATTCTCCGCGGGGAATTCCAGTGAGCACCTTATCCATGAGTCTCTCAAACATGGCAGGGGCATTGCAGAGGCCGAAAGGAAGAACATTAAATTGCCATAAGCCTCCGCTGGTAATAAATGCAGTCTTTGGTCTGGCATCTGGTGCGAGGGGTACCTGCCAGTACCCCTTGCATAGGTCTAGGGAGGAGAACCATGAGGATCCCGCCACAGTGTCAAGGGTCTCATATGTATGCGGTAGAGGATATGGGTCCTTCTTTGTCACCTTATTCAAAGGCCGGAAATCTACGCAGAACCGCGAGTCATCCTTCACTTTCTTTGAAACCATAACAACCGGGGAGGCCCAGGGGCTGGTGGATGGTTCAATGAGTCCAGCACGCTGCATCTCTCGCAGAGCCCTCTCTGCTGCAGCCTGTCTGGCCAGGGGGAGGCGTCTAGGCCTCATCGGAATGGGCTGTGCATCTCCAGTATCGATGTCATGTTGAATGAGGTCAGTGTGGCCCATATCATCCTCTGAGAAGGAGAAGCAGTCTTTGAAGTCCATCAGCAGCTGCTAGAGCAGGCCCTGCTCGCTAGCAGTCAGTCCATCGCAGTTCTCCTCCCACACCCCCCTCCCAGCTGAAACTCTCCTGCCCTTGTCCGGCGGTTCCTTAGGGAAAAGGGGAGGGCATGAAGCAGCATGGGGTGCAGTTGAGATCAGTGTAAGTGGGTCCTTGGGGGTGGCCGGACTACCAGTCAGGTCCGGGGAGGAGTCGACTGCCAGCTCAGAAAGGGTGTGGGCTGCAGGGTGATCAGGTTGGGGTGGCCGCCTCAACATCCGAACAACACCACCGTCAGGGAACGAGAGCGCCCCCCCCTTGTGTCAATAACGCAGTCCAGTGCCCTGAGTACATCCAGCCCCAGTATAAAGTCTTCCAGGTTTGCAACCCATACAGAGCAGCGGACTGACTTCGTCCCCACACTCAGGGTGAGCAGTGCTTCCCCTAGCATGGGGGCCCGCTTTCCCGTCACAGTCTGCAGCTTCACCATGGTAGGGAGGATGTGATCCCCCCTTCCCACCACATCAGGTCTTAAAACTGTCGCTGAAGACCCGGTATCCACCAGGGCAGCATAGTCCATTCACAACTAATGGAGCATACCAGCAGCTGCCAACCCAAGTCCTGCCCAAAAAAACAAGCCGCTCCACCTGTCCATCCACAGCTCTGCAGGGGCGCTGTGCACCCCCGTGGGCCCTGAGCTGGGTTGTTCCTCCCGGAACAGGAGGTCGGGACACAGCCCCAGGGTCCTGCATCGTCCCGGTTATGCAGACCCCATGTCGTTTCCCTGATCCCGGCGGGCATGGGGACAGTCTCGGGCTAGGTGACCCGGCCGTCCACATTCCCAGCAGACCCTCGGCCCTCTTCTCGGCCTTTGTTCCCCACGTAGCGTGGCAGCGCTCACCAATTGGGTCAATCCCTCCGCCCATGCGGGTTCTGCGGCGCCCGGTGCAGTCCGTCCTGTAGCCCCTGTCTGCTGTGGCCTGGTCAGCTCAGCCAGGGGTTTAGTAGCCCCAGCGCACAGTAACTCTCTCTCTCTGTAGCCAGCTCCAGGGCCTCCTGAAGAGATTTAGACACTGTTATCTCTAACAGTGTCTGGATCCGCAGCTCATCTAGAAGCAGGGCCTGGAGGAAGTGGTCACAACCTAATTTGCCCTGGATGGTGGGGGGCATGTGGGCATAGGTGCGGTGGACCAGCCCCTCAATGTCATTAGCTAGGTCCCTAATGGATTCTCCTGGTCGGCGGCGCAGCAGGCTCGGAGCAGAGCAAGAACCAAACCGCCTCTTCAGAGCCCCCACCAAAGCATCATAATCCCCCCTGCCCTCTGGGCTCAGAAGCAGCAAGCTAGACAGGGCATCGCCAGTAAGCCACATAGCTAGCTGCAGGGATTTCTCTTCAGCAGACCACCCACCAGCCCTGGCCAACAGTTCAAATTGCGCATGAAAAGCTTCCCAGTCAGCCTTGCCATCATACCTGGGGGGTCTTCATGGAAGCGTGGAAAGTGCCTCTATACGTCAGCCTCTACTTCTATATGTCTTTCTCCACACCCCCAGCCGCTGTAGAAGTCCCCAAAGAGCTCTGTCGGCCACTCGAACGGTGAGAGGATGCAAAGCCGGCTTCTCTCGCCATATCCGCGGTCATTTGTCTCACCCGCTCTCTGTGCTCCGTGAACCTTCGGTCCCCGGCAGAGTAGTCGTGTCCGTGAGCTTCTGCTGTAGGTTCTCGCTTGATCTTGGAGTAATCCATCTCCACCATCAACAGCCGATGCCGTGAGTCGGGGCGGCACGAGCACAGATAACTCCAGAGGCGAAAACTTCACTTTCACTTCTGACACCAGTGTAGCGTCCCTCCGACAGAAGACACAGACGATCAGTGTTCCGGTTACCGGTGTTTATTCAGAATAGTAACACGTGCTACTGTGGGCCGTAGCCAACGCCAAAAAAAACAGGGAAAAAGCGGGCTCTCCAGCAACAAAAACAACCCCCGACTCTCTCCTCTCTTCCACCACACACACACCCCCATTCTCTAACCCCTGCCCCCGAACACTATCAGCCAACTACACACATGCTCTCTTCCAGACTCTCTGTCATTGGTAGCTGATCTGATTGACAGGCCAAACGGCCTCTAGATTACTGCACATTCAAGGACACTCAGTAAATCACCATGCTGCGGGTGTGGTCCAACTATGCCATAAGTAAGTGGCAATTCTGAACACAAAACACTGATAACACAACAGTCAACTAACCTGTAACCCAGTCCGTTACAATACTAATAGATACACCCCTTAACTTTAGGTCTAGCTGAATTTGGTCAGGGAAATGAAGAAAACAGAGAATACTCTAATGCAGTGGTTCCCAAACTTTTTTTTGCTAGGCCCCCCTTTGTTTTACAAGAAAAATGTTCGCGCCCCCCCACCATGCAAACACATCCTCCAACCACACACACACCCATATTTTGTTTTCAAACTCCATTGCGGTTTATTTCACACCTCAAATATTTAGTAAACAATTAAGCAAATACAAGTAAACTGCAATAAAATCAGGTAGTAATAAAATACACTACTAACTCTTTTACGCTACGTCCACACCTACACGGGTATTTTTGAAATCGCAGCTGTTTCTATGCGTTTGGGCCTTTCGTCCACACGCAAATGGCATTTCGAATCACCGAAAACTGAGATTTTTTAAAACTCCTTTTTTGCTTTACGTGTGGACGAGGAATACAGAGTTCGTCACGCAACGTCAAAGGTATGTGCCATTTTTCACGTCACGCTGTGCACCACGCTATTGTTTACATAAGATGAATGCAGGATGGCAGATAGAGACAAAATACTGTTACTGTTAATCCGACTATCTGCAGTTTTTACACGCTTGCATTTACACATGCAGTTACTGTCCCTCCATTTAGAAAGGCAGAGGCGTCACGGTGTAATTATTTTACTTGTAGTTGTTTTTTCCTGTGTAATAATATTCAACATTGCTATCAATACATTTTTCAAAAAGTGTCTCTCTGTGCAAAATGGGTTCAAAAACATATACAGCTTAGGGATAATGTTTGTCCGTGATTTGAACCGGGGAAACAAATTGTGGCAGGATCAGCCTGATATTATTTGTATCCCACTGTAACGTTACTGTTTAAAGAGCTATTATCTCCAAAATGTCAGGAGTAATTAGTCATTACAAGAAGTGTTTGTTAAAAATCAAGAATGTGGGATACTGTTTGTCCGTGATTTGGACAGCCCAGTGTGTGCTCCCGACGCGGATAAAACCAATTCTTCAGGGAAGACCTACCTCCGCACTTGTGCAAGTGAAGCCAAAGGGAAGATATGCTTCACCATATTTTATAGTCTTTGGCTTGGAAGGAAGTTGGTTTGGAAACATATTTAGCGATGCTTCATCTCCTGCTTTGCGTTTGTGTGGGCGCCCAGTCAAAAACCTGTCCATTATGATAGCAGTGTCTAAGCATTCTTTTTTTTTTTCTTTTCAGAGCCCCCTGCAATGGCTCTGCCGGACCTACACTTTGGGAACCTCTGCTCTATTCTGAGAACAGTGGGAGGAAATTTTGTGAAAAACTAAATAAAACTCAGATTTTTGTTTGTAATGACATGCTAATCATTGTGTCTTAAAGTAAAACTCAAAGCATTTGATACTAGGCATGATTCATCGCAAGAGATCACAGGCCCACATGTGTGGACAATAAACCTCTTCATTCAGTCCCAGCCCTCTGAAAGTACATGCACATTTTATAAGTCTTGTCTTTGCTGCTAATTAATTGGAGTAGCAATTACATACATGCAGATGTTCAGCCAGATGCCAGTGAACTCTGCTCTGAAGTCATGTTGGCAAATTAAACCTGACAAACATGAGGCATGTAATCAAGAGTTTGTCTAATAACAAGAACTGCATCTGGTCTCAGACACACCTGGGATGCAAACATTTCCAAGATTTAGTGAAGTACAAATATTATGAGACAATACTTTATATGTTTGATCATGGAGCATCCAAATAGCTGCTTGAGAGACATACCACTGGAAATGCTTATCTCATTTCTTGACAGAACCTTTGTTCCACACCACCTTCAGTTGTTTTCTGTACGTTGGTATCCATGTATAGACTCATAATGTTCAGAAAGAAAGATTCAATTTTGTTAGATGGAGTAGGCAGAAAGACATTTGTGTTTTTGTTTTGTATGTGTCTTTTGTTTTTCATGACAGTAGCACACCATTCAGTCCAATAAATACCAATAGTATTAGCAGTACATACTTAAATGTATTAAATGTAAAGGTATTTAAAGGTATTTATGCATGAAAATGGATCTTGGCAGTATTATGTTACAAGTGTTAGTGATACATTAAGCACCACTTGTTCTTAAAGGCGGTGTAGGTGAACTGGCTATAATATATATGTTCTAAAGCTAATTATCCTGAAATAATGCATTCTGTTTTATCATTGGTTTTGTGTATTATTATTATACTATGTGGTGTATGTACACAGGGACTAAAAAATGCATGGACTTAAGATATTATGGCGTGTTCTGATAAACCTGCTGCTGATGCTAATTCTCCATTTAGATGTGAGATCAGAATACAACAGATGTTGTACTTGTACACATATTATATTGTTATATTGTTATATCGAGTCTGTTTACCCTGCAATTTATTGTCAATTTTACATTTTCACAGTTAGACATAACAAAGAAAACCCTCATAATGCAGACAAATATTTACTTTCAAATGTGTTTCTTACTTTATCATCTGATGCACACAGGCATTGAGAACTCTTGCACATCACTATTTATATGTAGTAATAAAAGTTCTTACGTTTTTAAAAAACTTCTGGCGATAGTTTCCCTGCTCGTTTTCTCCAGCGAAAACGGCACAGCTCCAGAGCGAGTCAAACTGTGATGTGCTGCAATGCAGATGGATTTTTCATTGCCCTGCTTGAAGGAGGGCAAAGCGGTAACATTGCCTCCCTTCTCGCCAGGGTCTCTCTTGTCTCGGCAGCCTCCAGTCAAAACGCATGATCATCATTCCTTCTCTCTTTATCACCACAATGTACCGCGTCCTCACCGCCTGACAATTTCATATACGCTGAAATTCATGACCTCATCACAATGCCGAAATTGATTTAGCATGCTGTGATTTCCTTTTCGCTTCTGAAGCCTATTCTGATTTTTTTTTATTTTTGATGGCAGTGGGAATATGATGTGCTGAATTTTTGCGCTCTTCAATTACATTTGATGTCATGAAGTCAGATTTGATGGTGCTCAAACTGCACAAAGCAGATGGTCCAGTATATGACAATAAACAAGGAAATACAGAAATTTTATACTACCTACAAAATTACTACAGATCTCTATTCCCACTTTAAGATGTCAAAATGAATGTATGTCATGTCTTTTCAAAGCTATAAAAGAACTCTGAGGCCCTTGTTCTTGCTATAAAGTCTCCAGTCTGTGAAATATTTACATTCATCGGGCAAGAGACAGAAGATTATGTACAAGATGATTTGTAAAAAAGGAATTGAATTAATATCTGGCTGGGTTAATAAAGTGTCTGGTGTTGTCAAAGATGACAGGTTGAGGCGATGTATTTGATAGGTAGCATTTATAAAATCCCATTGAAAGGCATCATTAATCTTCTCATCTGGATGCCATGGGACATAAAACGAAAGAGTGAGAAATTACTTGTCATCTTCACAGCAGTGCACTGGAACATTTTAAATGGGGATGTAATTGTTTTCCTGATTAGTCCAGCGTGGGCATTTGTCTATTTATTTACATCTTCTGTTAACAAGGACAGTGTTTGTTGTGACCTACTTCCCCCACCCATACCCAATTGCCGATGAAAAATCCCTTTGAGCTCTGGGAGCAGCCTCAGAACTGCTTCTTCTGGAGAAAGGAACATTACAATAGTTGAAGTAGACTGTTCAAAGTTACCAGCAAAGTGAAGGGATTCTTTTCCTTATGAACAAATAGATGAGCACATGGGAAGTAACTAAACCCCTCTTTACGGATCCTGCTGTGACACTAATGATAATGTATAGTAACTGAACTGAGCAGACAGGATTAGTGTTTTCCCAGAGAGCTATATATTTTGGATTGATGTTATGTGCATAAAATGGGCCATTATTGGGCTATCTCCCTGGTGTAGGAACTGAACGAGATGAACCATAGTAAAATACATTCAATTTAAACAGATAAATAAGGAGGTTGAGAAAAGAAAAAATGTAGACTGAAGGGTGTTTATCCAAACTATATCCAGTCAACTTTAAATCTTCTTCTGCTTGTTCCCTTTTGAACTAAAAAGGCAGCTTAATGCGTTTGTAATTAACTTTGGTGTGTTCATGCAGTTTTAAAGGAGGATGTGGAAACGGCATCACACGATTGCTGCAGATTTTTTAGCTGCATCCATGATGAAAATATCGCTTTCCACTTTATTCCAAAGGTGCTCTATTGGATTAAGATCTGGGGCCTGTTGAGACCATTTGAGTACACTGGGAAATGATAAATGGACTGGTTCTTTCTACTTTACCTGAGCACTCAAAGAGCTTTACAGAACATGCCTCATTCACCCATTCACACCCATTCATACCAGAATAAACACCCCGAGGCTGCTTTTATTGTTGCTGGCGACTTCAACCACACCAACTTAAAGACAGTCCTCCCCAGATTCCACCAACATGTCTCCTGCCACACCAGAGGAGACAAGACTTTAGACCATGTATATTCCAACCTGGCTGGAGCCTACAAAGCCACACCCCTCCCCCACATTGGACAATCGGACCATCTCTCCCTGTTCCTCACACCTCGGTATTCACCACTCATCCAACGTGTGAAACCTGCTGTGAGGACAATTAAAGTGTGGCCAGAGGGGACAGACGCAGTGCTCCAGGACAGATTTAAAAACACAGACTGGAATATGTTCACCCACACAGACCTGGACCAGTACGCCTCATCTGTACTGGATTACATCTCCAAAACCACAGACAGTGTCACCACCCAGAAACGGATCACCATGTACCCCAACCAGAAGCCTTGGATGAACCGGGATGTTCGTCTCCTCCTGAAGGCCCGCAACACTGCCTTTAGGTCAGGAGATGCACACGCCTACAGTACAGCCAGGGCTAATCTAAAGAAGGGCATCAAAAAAGCCAAACACCATTACAAAAAGAAGGTAGAAGAACACTTCTCCAACTCCAACCCCCGACGCATGTGGCAAGGACTCCAGACCATCACAGACTACAGGACCACCAAACCCTCCCCCGCATCCTCTGATGTCTCCTTCCTCAACGAGCTCAACAACTTTTATGCTCGTTTTGAGCGAGGAAACCCCACAACCACAACCAAAGCAGACATGACGCCAGACCACCAACCTATGACTCTCTCCCCCACCGATGTAGGAGCGGTGCTGAGCAGGATCAATGTCCACAAGGCTGCAGGCCCTGATGGCATCCCCGGGCGTGTTCTCAGAGCGTGTTCTGGGGAGCTTGCAGGAGTGCTCACAGACATATTCAATCTGTCCTTGGCCCACGCTGTGGTACCGGCCTGCTTCAAATCCACCTCCATCGTCCCGATACCCAAAAACTCCAACCCATCTTGCCTCAATGATTACCGCCCAGTAGCACTCACCCCCATCATCACTAAGTGCTTAGAGCGACTGGTCCTAGCACACTTCAAATCCTGTCTCCCCCCCACCCTGGACCCCCACCAATTCGCATACCGCCGGAACAGGAGCACAGAGGATGCAGTCTCCATCGCAATGCACTCTGTCCTCTCACACCTGGACAACAACAACACCTACGCCAGAATGCTGTTTATAGACTTCAGTTCAGCATTCAATACAATCCACCCCTCACAACTCATCAGGAAACTGACAGACCTGGGTATCAGTTCCCTCATCTGCAAATGGTTACTGGACTTCCTGACCAACCGCCCCCAACATGTCCGGCTGGATAACCGCTGCTCATCTACCATCACAATGAACACCGGTGTACCACAAGGCTGTGTGATGAGCCCTTTCCTCTACTCCCTCTTCACCCACGACTGCAGACCTGCTGATGGTTCCAACACCATCATTAAGTTTGCAGATGACACCACGGTGATTGGCCTCATCAGTGACAACGATGAGGCCGCCTACAGGGAGGAGGTGGATCGTCTGGCTGAGTGGTGCGACAGAAACAACCTGCTGCTTAACACCGAGAAGACCAAGGAGCTCATCGTGGACTACAGGAGGAATGCTGACCCACATCCACCCATCCACATTAAGGGGACGGCTGTGGAGCGTGTGAGCAGCTTCAAGTTCCTGGGAGTCCACATCTCCGAGGATCTCACCTGGACGACCAACTGCTCCAAGCTGGTCAAGAAGGCTCACCAGCGCCTCTTCTTCTTGAGGACTCTGAGGAAGAACCACCTGTCCTCAGACATCCTGGTGAACTTCTATCGCTGCACCATCGAGAGCATCCTGACCAACTGTATAACAGTCTGGTACGGGAACTGCTCTGCCTCGGACCGGAAGGCGTTGCAGAGGGTCGTGAAAACTGCCCAGCGCATCGCCGGAGCACCACTTCCTGCCATAAAAGACATCTACAGGAAGCGGTGTCTGAAAAGGGCTGGGAAAATCATCAAAGACCCCAGTCACCCATCACATGGACTCTTCACCCTCCTGCCCTCTGGGAGGCGCCACAGGAGCCTCCGGACTAAGACCACCGGGTACCGGAACAGCTTCTTCCCCACAGCTGTCAGACTCCTGAACTCTGCCTCCTGACATCTGACCCACGTTAAACTCATGGACTGAACATACACACACCCACAATGGACAACTGTACCCTCAAACACAATAATAACATGGACTGAACCACCACTCACAACCACTAGCACTTTATATAGCCTCTGTAGAAACTATCTACACCCTCACTTATCTTAACTGCACTACTGTATAGCTCTGTGTAAATAATCATTCTGTACATTCGATAATCTTTAATCCTACAACTGTTTACAACTTGCATAGTTCCCATTTCTGTATAGCTGTATATCCCAGATTCTGTAAAGTTATTTATTTCATATTCTGTATAGTTTTTCATATTTATATCCTGTTCATATCCTGTACATAGCTTGTACTCACTACAGCCTGTACATACTTATAGTTATAGAATATTCACAACATACTTCATACCGTGTACATTATAACATACCATAATAGACCCATTTCTGTAATATACTCACATATCTATATTATTGCTAATATATATTGTAATATATCTATATCACTAAAGCACTTCTGGATGGATGCAAACTGCATTTCGTTGCCCTGTACCTGTGCATGTGCAATGACAATAAAGTTGAATTCTATTCTATTCTATTCTATTCTATTCTATTCATACAAAACACTTTTTTTCTATGCCTAAGTGCTTTCTATCTTATATTCACACTCCGATAGATGCATTGGAGAGAGACTTGAGGTTAGTACCTTGCCCAAGTATATCTGGCATGCAGACTGGAGAAGCCAGGGATGGAACCACCAAAGTACAATCGTGGTCAGGAGAGATGTACAACAGTAAGTTTCTACAACCATCTGTAAAATACAGTGGATACAGTGGATACAGTGGATGTGCTGTAATAGTTTGGAGCCGCATAAATTTCAGCAAACTGATTTTGATCCACCATGCAATATCATCTGGAAAGTATCTAATTGACAGTGGCTTCATTTCACAGCAAACCCCAATACACTTTCAATGCAGTAAAAGCATAGCTGGATAGAAAAGGACACAGTAGAACACTCTCAGTCATGGATTTGCCTCGCCATACCCCAGACTAAGACATTAGTGGAGCAGTGTAGGATCATGTAGACAGAGATCAATACAAAGGTCAGCCAACATCCAAAGAAGAGCTTATTCTTTTTCATCTGCTGGCTGCTGCCTTTAGGGGTCACCACAGCAGATCATCTGCCTTCGTCTCTCACTATCCTGTCACACCAACCCTCTGCATAGCTTCCTTCACTACATCCATGTACCTTATCCAAGTTCTTGTTTCCTCCTTCCTAGGAGCTCTATCTTCAATACCCTTTAAACACATCTGCACATTTTCAAATCATCGAAACCTTGCCTCTCTAACTTTATCTCCAAACCGCTCAACCTGAGCTGTCCCTCTGACATACTAATTTCTAATTTTGTCCATTCTGACCACTCCCACTGAAAATCTTCACACTTTCAACTCTACCACATCCATGTTGGCCTGTTCCTTTCTGCCCACTTCCACTGTCTCCAAACCAGACATTATAGCAAGTCTCACTACCATCTTGTAAACCTTCCTTTTCACTCTTGCTGTTATCCTTCTTTCACAAATCAACCATGACACTCATCCTAACCCACTACTATCTCAGCGAACTACTATTTCCATAGCTTCATGGCATAGCTCATCAGTTTTATCCTCCTGTAGCTACTACAGTTCTGCATATCGCCCTTGTTCCTGAAAACTGGTGTTTGTATAATCCTTCTCGATTTCTCAGGCATCCTTTCAACTCTATACAGTATTCACTCTCTATTCAAATGGACTTATTCTTATATAGTGCTTTTCTACTCTCCCGGAGTACTCAAAGCGCTCCATACAACACGGTACATTCACCCATTCACACAAGCACTTTCTTCTATGCTTTTAAGTGCCTACCAACTACCTACCATTTACACACATTCATACTCCGAAGGATGCATTGGAATATCTTGCCCAAGGATATTTGGCATGCAGACTGGGAGGAGCCAGGGAATCGAACCGTCCGATCAGTAGATGACCCAAGGTCACCTTACAAAAAAAAATAGACCATCCCTTGCTCAAAAGGTCCACTGCCCTCTCTCCTAGAGACCCATACCTAGCCTTTCCTAGGCTTGCCTAAATCTGAAGTTGGTCATACTAAATATTGACTTTAAAATGTATTAGAATTGCGCAAACTCACCAGTGTGTGAATGTGAGAGGAATTGTAAAGTGCTTTGAGGGTCTCAAAAAGCGCTGTATAAATGCAGTCCATTATTATTATTATTATTAACCTCTGTTTTTATGCTAATATGCTAAAATATGCTCAATTTCCATTCATAGTTACTCATATTTCAGTTACTCACTGAAATAAATAAGTAAGGTAAGATAGGCTTTATAGCTTTTAGCAGAACCGTCTTTTCAGGCATTTCCACATCTTTCAATTTTGATTGAAAATTTTGCAAGTTTAGATGGTAAAACGTATGAATTTCTTATGATTTTAGGAAATGGGACAACAAAAGCTGAATTACCTTCATTTGTAGTAGGTTAGTAACTTTAACTAGTCCATCTGAACATATTTGTGTTTGTTTTTTCTTTCTTTCTTTTTTTTAAGATTGACGTTTTCAAACAGTCCAATTCTGATCTGAGCTGTAATCCTGATAAAATACTGTTTTAGCTTTACAAATAAGTATTGCTCTATGAGTCTGTATAGCCTTGTATACTGTAGGCACTGGGAACAAATGAGATGAAAAACATTAAGTGAGAGGGAAAGTTCATCCATCCACTAAAAACTGCAGATTTCATCCATAATTCACTGTATGCTTTTATTTATTGTTACTATTCAAACTTCTAAAATAATGTAGAGGATATTTTTATTGGCCTTAATGGTGACAAATAAATAATACAATTTTGAGAAATCTGGAATAAATAAAATTGTAATAGCCCCCCTGAGCTTGAGCAACAACCCACACTCAAAACCCACTCTTTCAAACACAACTCAATATCACTGCTTTTTTAGAATGAAACTAAAATAGTTAGATCGAAAACTGAACATTTCACAGAACATAGAGAGGTGCAACAACTGACTTACTGTATATTTACTTTACATTTACTTTCTAAACCTACAATTAAAATACCTGCACTAATTTTAAAGGCTCAAAAATAACTCCTGAATGAGCAGATGTTTGCATTTTAAGAGCAGCTGTCATGGGTGGTGCAGGCAACCCATAACATGCATACTTGTTGTAATTGAGAGGTAGTTCTGCTTGTCAAGTAAAAAAGTACATCTGTTTTTGCATACTGCTGCTGCAACTGGCAGGATTTGTTGATAAGGATTGTAGAACTTCCTGGCAACCTGGAAATAATTTGAACTTTGTCACGGGGCCCCAAGCTGTACAGCGCTATCAGGCAGGTTAACCATCATTCCTCATGCGATATTTGAATGTTTCTGTCATGGCTCTGCCCAGGATCCAACTGTGGCAGTACAAAGAAAAGACAAAGTTTTATTGTTATTATTATTATTATATTTATTTTACTACAGATATGTTATGTCCTCTTACATGTGGGATAATATAAAATAATCATAATCCTTATCTTTATTTACTGTTATTGCTGATATGGAACACCTGAATGTTACTAACATAATTATTACATCACAAATTTATCATACTTTAAAAAAAAAAAGGAAAGGCGAAAAACTCCTGTGGGGCATACTTTGCAAAAAACAACCTGAATGAAATTTACAAATGTTTTTCTCATGCAGCCTCAAGCAAAGTGTGCCTGTGAGGTGTTGGTCTCAGACACACACACACACGTTCATTCATGATGCAACTAGATCTAAAGCTGAACCTGATCACTCCAGTCTCCTGGGAATCTGCTGATGTGCCAAAAAGTCTCAAGTTCACAAGCAACAAAAACCCAAGGATGCAAGCCACCTGCTGCTGCTCAAACAAAACAACAGCCAGCCGCTACAGGTCACACAGATACTTCTTCGAAGCACTGTTGACCAGCCAACCCAACATTAGCATTGATCGAGACAATGCCAGCCCCACAAGTCTTTAATAATTGATGATGAGTCATCACAAAGTTGTTATTAAATGACTATTGCTCACTGCTCTTTTCAGCGGTAACCAGCTGTGTTGTAGGAGAAAGTCAGCTGAAACCTGGCTTTTTTTAATACAACAATTTGCTGCTTCACTGCACAGATTATGATTACTGTAAGTCTAATATACATAATATAGGGAAGCATGATAAGGTTTAAGATGTCAGATTTAATATACTGGGGAAAATATTTCAAGAGGAAATGCGACATGTCGTAACAATATTTTTATGTTTAAAAACAGAGCTGAAAAATGCTGTTTTTCTCAGCAACATAGTAGGGCATTATTTAGGATCATCTGAAATTCACTGACCATCCCCCATATTAGATACTCCTCTCTGCTGCTGTCGCAACATCTTTATATAATAGGTGCTATTTCATACTGCTGCAATGAGGAATATGATCCTAAAATATCAATGCCTCATTCACTGCACACAGATGCTCAGAGCACAGCTTGAGGAAGGTACACAGACTTAGAATCAGCTTAGAAATTGCTTTTCATCAAGAGGAAGGAAAACTTAAGAAAAAATCTGACGTGACAGATGGTATGTGTGAATGAGTAGGAACAGGATACTGCATCATAAGATAGCATGTCTTTTCATACCTGTATAAGCCCATAATTCCTATGATTGAACCAACTCTCGACATGAAAATGGCTGCTCAAAGAAAACCCCATACAAAGAGCTACATGGAGAGGGGTGGGGCACAAACAACAGACACAAGTTAATTTATAGGTAGCTTTTGTTCAACAGCAACCGCAAAAACATTATACCTCAGCAAGTCTACTTTATTAGTTGGCATGGATACCTTGCCTTGTTTTGCTAAGAAAAACAAACAAAAGAAAAAAAACACTCAACGGCACGTCGCATCTGTTCTGCTAACGTTTTTTTTTCAGTCAACACAGACGTGATTGTTTTTGTGGCTCTAGCTGAAAGTTTGACACAACACCAGATCAAATTGAATCATTTAATTTGAGATCTGTACCATGCTAAATTAAATCTTTACTCTCCTGCTCATCACTGGACTTGAATGACACAAAAAATTTAATTTTTTGAGTATATTTACCGACATTTGTTTTGATAATGTGCAAATATGTTAGCTTGAATTTCAAATAATGCAATAGTTCCATTCAGGACAGCTTTCTTTGCAAAACGGAGTTCTATCTTGCTGCACAAATGGATGCACACACAAGCCGGCACCCCGCTGTGTGTATTAGAACTGGTACAGTATATTTATGGCTGGCACTGTGTCAGTTTTACATAGAAGTGAATGAGAGAAGGAAGTTGCACCTGCCCCTTTGTTCTCCTCCCCGAGGGGGATCTTTGTGTTGCTGTGTGCACTCTGGAATACAGTGACAAATATCAGTCTATAATCCAAAGAGACACTGACAAAGAATGAGTTTGTTCCTTCTCTTCTATTCACTGTTACAGTTACATCTATGTTAAATGAGTGGAATTAAGCTGCAGGCTGAGCTATCTAGAAGTATTTTAACAGAATAATCTCAACTACTGCTTTCCTTTTTCCTTTTTTTCTTCTTTTTAAAATCCACTCACTTTTGCACACACAGACACACACACACATACATGCACACATGGAAATACAAAAGAAATAAATTAGGCATTCTGCCAGGCCATTACCATTTTTAAAAAGCCATCTACTGATTTAAGGGGGCAAATCCTGAAAAAGAAATCTATTAAAGCAAATTTGTTACAGTATAATGGAGAAAGAGGACATGTTGTTAAAACGCAAAGAGCATCTATATCACCTCGCCTAAAATAAAGAGAAGAAAAATACACTCCTTCGGTTTGCTTCAGCTGTTTCTGCCCCATCCTGAGAGATTGGAGCTGCAGAATAAAGAAGGCATCTGTACTCTTCCAGGTCAGTCTTGCCCTGTTTGGGAAGGTTGGAATTTGAGATCCAAGGATAAACATCAGCTCCCCAGAGAGGACGGTTACTCACGTTTAAATACTGCACAGGGAAAATGAATCTCTCCACAAGCAAAACAACCATAAAGAACACTTTCATAGGCTCTTTTGGGAAAGTTAATTCTCAACCTGCACCTTTAGGCAGCACAGAAACTTTGTTTGACTCATCCTTAGCTGCTTCTTTAACTCACTTGAATAACAACCATTGTGCAGAAAATGAAGAGAAATGACAATGTAAATAAAAACAGAAAGTGTCCCATTTTTCTATGAAAACGGCGCTCTGCGTTTGCTAACAGAAATCACTGGAGCTAAACTTGAATAAGCCATTTCTTTTCAAATGTTTAAAATGTAATTCTGATATGCAGCATTTTCTAACCCTGCACATTTTCTATTCATTTTGATCACCCATCTCTTTATCCTGGGGAGAGAATAATGTCTCCATGGGCAGAACCAAGAGTAAACAGCTGTGCCTTTGTATTATGAGTGGTTACAGGTAATCAACAATGCATCCACTTACCCAAGACTCTTCACAGAGGGGATTGTTTTCAGCTGCACTCAATGATTGAAAGCATTAGTGATGAATGGCAAACTGCTTAGATGGTTCACAGTCTTTCACTATGACCATGACCACCATGTGATCACTGAGGAAAAAAACATTTTGGTGTTTACTTATCTCTCACATTCAAGTATTGCAGTTTTGAAATTGCAGATGCACAAGAAGATGCCGTTTGTATTATAATTTGCAGAAGCACTATCTGTGAATGTAGTCACAGGCAATGCAAACAGAACAAGCATTTGTTTTTTGCGAGCTCCAGGTGCATGCATCGTATCTGGCGAATAGAGAGTGTTTTAGGCTCTTGATAAGAGACAAGAATGGTGACATGTGGCTGTGCAGATGCTGAGAAATCCAACATGTAGACCGCAGGTAAAATATGGTGAGTTACAAAAGAAACACTTTCATTTTCTAGATCATTTTCGTTAAGATACACAGTATCTCCGTCTTTATCTATCCTCCCCTCAATACACAGTCACACCTGTTTTCAAAGTAAATGTTATCAGATCAGAGCCCATCCAACCAAATCAAACAGACAAAGCTCAGCTGCTGTAACCTGGTAACATTTCTTGCGCAAAATAGTTTAATCTATTCAAGTAAATCATACATTGAACAGGGTGAGAATAAGTTGCCTTGTTGTGGCTTGAGGGCATTACTTCAAAGTTTAATCTCCAGTAAATGATCTGGTTGTGTGCCTTTCAGGAGAAAATGAATGCATGTGGAGAAAATCAAACATTTTATACATCACCAAATGTTGTTTTTCTGTGGAACATATTTTACTCCTAATGAGCAATTTGGCATGGAGATCATATTTTATTGTTTCTGTAAGCCTGCTGAGATGCAGTTACTGCAATACTGATCTGCAGTGAACCAGGTCGACCAGAAGTGTGGCAAAAAAATGAGAAATAATGAGTTTTAAGCTTATCGCACATCGAATCCTTTTTAATAATCATTAAACAAAAACAAAAAAAAACTGTTTTATAACTTTGAATGTTGAAATTGTCACATTAATAAAGAAATAGGTTAAGCTGTAGTTATAGAGCTGATTATCAGTTCCCAGACTTTTTATGGGTCCAGATGGTGTGGTGTTACAAAAATAATGAATGAATTACTTGCAAGCATATGTCCAAATGCTTGAAGTAAGAAGCAATTTTAAATCTACTTCTTAGCCTTCATGTGGGATTCATCATCAGGAAAAACAAAAGTGTTTTTATAGTGATGATAAACATTTCTTGTTCAGTTAATGCTGTATAGAACAAAGTTACATTTTCTTTAATGCTCACTGAAAGTTCTGTCCTTATTTTTTGGCTACATCATGTTCTCTATTTTTTTCCCCTAAATTTTAGTTCAGCTTCTGTAATTGTTTTGCACTTATGTGCACAGACAAGCAGTAGAAAAAACATGGCTCTGAGTCACCACTGTTTCATTGTCTCGAGGGTATACAGCTAGCTCATTGTGGCAACCTCTTTTTGTTTGGCTTCACTAACAACTGCCATCAAGATGGCAAAGAAAAAAGATTCTGGCAGATAAACATCTCTTGCACCATATGCAAAGAAGAGAAGAGACTATGTTTCGTGTGCCAGCAAAATAAGTGAAAAAATTGACAGAACAAAATCTTTTGAAATAGCTTATTTTTTTCTTTACTTATATGTTTTTGACTAACTGCTGTCTAATAGAAGCCCAAATGTCAGGAGTCAAAAAGTACAGTGTAATGGTAAGCGAGTAAGTGGCTGAAGCTGCATTGGTCGAGTATTTATTATCAAGAACCATCTGAGGGTTTTCCAAGTAGTTTATATAAACTTGTTTTTCACACTATAAAGCACCTAATGAAATCTCTATTCTACTAATCTTGCAGCCATACTGAATCTTACAAAACCCCATCCTGTAGTACACAGAACCTAACAATGGCATATTACAACCATTTAGGCTTCTGGGATAAACTACTTAAACTTCAATGGACAAACACTGGCATATAGCTGGAGTTGCAATAATCAATCCAATATTAATTGTCCTTTTAGCTCAGCTTCACCCCCACCTCCTCCACCACAAAAAGGAAAACATCTGCCACTTTAACTTCTAAACGGTCCTCAAGCTAGTTACTAACTGTGTCTGTCTGTGGTACTGTTAATAAAGGGTTTTTTTCACAAACAGCTTTCAGCATCTGCTGGAAGAAGTGCCACTGATGGGAACAGCAAGCGTGAACCAAAACTGTAAAAAGCTACAAGTTAGTAAACCAAAACAAGACTGAAGACACTATTTGCACCGTGAAGAGCTTACAAAAACTGCAACATTAGATTTTAAATGAATTTGCAGTTTATACTTATCATAGAGCCTTACCAGGCACCTGTGACACTTTTATTTTTATTGTGTTGTTTATTTGTTCTGTATTCTAGACAATATCTATCTATCTATCTATCTATCTATCTATCTATCTATCTATCTATCTATCTATCTATCTATCTATCTATCTATCTATCTATCTATCTGTCTGTCTGTCTGTCTGTCTGTCTGTCTGTCTGTCTGTCTGTTTCATGTAGGGGAAAAGAACAGAAAGCTGCGTTAGCTATGACAGAAATAACAAACTGGTTCAAAGTGAACCTCAAATACATTTATATATTTAAACATTTACAGACACACAGCCACTGAAATCACCATTCAGCTTCTGTAATTCAACAGATGTCACATCACCCCACCCCCTCTTATAACCATGTCTCTTAAATAGTTTGCGCGTCTGACCAGTCAACAGTGGACAGCCTGCAGCAGCATGTCCCAGAGCTTGCTACAGTTGTGTTATGTTATGCTGGATTACAATCAGAGATGACAGCCTGAACAAGTACGAAGCAGATGGTGCCTAACATGGCATCAGTTACAGGTCTTACATGGAAACCTTTCTTCTTTACTTGCCCTCTGCTCCATACTGGCTTGGATCATCAGTAGGATCTTATTGTTCACTGACGTTATTACTTACCTGCACTTTTTTGTTTTTTGCTTAGTGGTGCACTGGAAAATGGATCTTAACCAGTGATAAAATATATTCTATTCTTTCTATCCTCTCATAATGTTTGTAAAACGAATCAAATATTGTGTTTGTATCTGTAAAATCAACACATTTGAGAATTATGTTAACAAGATCAAACTAAAAAAAGATTTGTTTGCTTTTGAGCTGTCAGTCATATTCTCAGAACCATGGATTACTGTTTCACAGAAAGACTCCTTGTGACAAATATTGGGTCCATTATGTTGGGTCTTGGAGTTTGCTTTTGAAAGCAGGGAGACAAAACAGGGGGGAAACCTGTTTATCAAACTAAAACAAGCTGCTCGATCACAAGCAGCTGCCAAAACGTTGTTGAAAATGCCCCAAGTGTGCAGCTGCAGCCTTGAGCTTGGACTGTTCCTCTTCAGGCTACGAAGTAATCTGATTCCCTGTCAACATAAACACAGAAACACATTTTAAAGGCTAAATAAAATTTTCACCTCGTCCACTGTTATCAGTAATGCTACATATTATTACTATAGCTCCCGGATCTAGATGAAAAAAGACTTTTAAGATCTTTAAGTCCTGTAAGATGCTTCATGCTAGGTGGCATGCTAATGTCTTGTTTGTTTTGTAGACAAAGTAGCGTATTTGCAAAAAAAAAACAAACATTAGTTCTTCCTCTCACACCTGACAGCTATGATAAGGTTTATCCATGCCACAACCTTAAGGCTGTGCTCAACAACTGGTTTCGGAGCCTCACGGTTAGCTAAAGGTGACCATAACTGGACAAGATGATGGTGTGTGTTATGAGCTAAAACTAATCATTTTGGTTAGCAGGCTGAATTCATGATCTTCATGAGTGATGCAAATGGTGACTAACATATCTGTTAATTAATATTAATAAATAGGAAAGTAACATAATCATTTTACCAAAAGTGAAGTCTAACCTTCTTGGATGGGCTTTCTTTCTACTTTATACAATATCATCTTCTTTGTGTTGTAGTTACTTACATTCTGTGAACAGAGCAATATGCATAAATCAACAGCAGGTCAACAGGTCTGTTTATTGCAACAAATTGATAGATACCATGAGTCAGAAGTGTTATCCCATGTCAATGAGATCTTTGGGACTCTTTGATGTATCACTCTTCATTTTGTAGATTTCCTTCTTTTGGAAAGGTTGTCACACTGTCTACATCAGCATGTTGAAAGTGCAACAAAGAAAAGAAGAAAATTATTATTATTTTTTTTATAACTTTTAATTTATTCTACATTACACTGGCAAGAAACCGACAGAAACTGATCCAGTGTGATCATGTTCACAGGATAAGTGGGATTTCCTTAAAAAGCTATTTTCTCTAGTTTCTATGTAGCCAGAGGTTGGTTGTAACATCATATTTACAGTGCAGACATGGGAGCGGTATCAATCTGCAAACCAAACTCCTAATGCAAATGAGATTATTTCCTAGAATTTTGACCTATCCCTTTAAGTTCCAGGAACACAGAACAGTGATAACTTAGATTCCTTTATCATTTAGTGTAAAATGCATGTTGACAAAATAACCTGTAGATGAGAAAAGCTGGCTCTCAGTGATTGTCCAGTTTTTAACAATACACAAAGATAATAGTAATAATAGCAATATTATTATTATTATTATTATTAATAATAATAATAATAATAATAATAATAATAATAATAATAATAATAACAATACAAGACAAAATATATTCTACTTAATGTCATTTAGAATCACTGTGACTCATTTCTTAGAATAAAAAACAATATTTGGTTAAGATGGGGTGCTTGTTGAAGCACCAAAGAGACCTGGAAAATAAGTCAGTAGCTGCTGTTTTAAAAGGTCATGGTGGTTTTGCCTAACAGCAATAATCTCCAATATGTGAGAAGTGTAAACACATACATTTTTTTTCTGTCTAAATTACAATGTGACATTAAGCTGACCAACATTTTTAGCCAGAGTGTTATTTGACTCCAGATCCAAGTCCAGTGGGTTGAAGTGTAATTATGAAAAATCAATCAGTTTTCTCCATCTTTCACTTTTTAAAAATATAATTCAGTTGTGCTTACACTATAGCAGGAAAATTGATTGAAATTTCATTAAGAAATTAGAAGTTTGTTGAATTCATGTCACTGTGGTTTCAAAATGTACATAGTCATTTTCATTATTTAGAAATCATTTTATTAAATATCCATTCTACTTAAAAAAAATGGGAGAATTGGGATTATTATGATTACTGTGATTATAGTAGCAAATTATAAGGCTTAGTAATAAGTCATAATGGTAAGTTTTACTAACTGCCTATTCAGGAAGTCTGTTTTGTTAGTGAAATTCTAGTATTTTTTATAGCACATTTGTTAGCACTAAAAAGTATCTTTATCTTTGTAATACAGGCACACAGTCCATCCAACTTGGTTACTAAGCTTACGTTAGCTGATAAATCTTATTAATTCTGCTTCCAAAGAGTCAAGAAGGCAACAACCATAATGTTAAAAAAAGGCTTCCAAGTGTGGATTTGCTAACTGTGGATGACATATGTTCGTCTTTAATACACAGTCTGTGAATATTACTATAAAATGAAAGACGTGTGAGAAGTTTCTGCACCTTCAAAAACAATTTTGGTGACTAAAATCTTATAAGTTAAAACTTACAAAAAAAGAAAAAGACAAGTTAAAGTTAACTCAAAGGTTAGCATCCCGGGTAAATGTCCCATGTTTTATCGATCAATCCACCATTAACTGACCTCATGTGGACCTTGTTGCTCTGTATTTGACCTCACCTCACTTCCCAAAGCCAGTCTGTTAGAGAGACTGTCTGCTAGAACGGCAGGAAGTGCTGAAGGCAAATTACCAGCTATTTCAGATACACTGAACTCCCTTGCCCTCCTTGTCCAAATCTCATAAAAACTGAGATGTGAACATAAACTGTATGTTCTCATAATTCTTTGTTAACCTAATGTTAGGTTGACAGGCTTACTGAGACACCTTTCACAGAAGTGAAACAATTGAGCACTAGCTGAGCTACCTTCTGACACATTTCTGGTTTTAGAACAAAATTAGAGCCAAATAAAAGATGACTAGTAACACTTTAGTTAAATTAGAGGTAGAGATAAAACTGGCTATTGGTAATTATGCTCCTGCTGAGTCAGTTGCAAGAGAGAAAATTCAGCAGCAGCTGCTTTATGGGTATCTGGAGTATTGTCATTGGCTGAAAATACATTTGTGCCATAACTTACTCCACATTACTCGGTACACGAGTCCTCTTTTCTATTTAGCTTTAGCTGATGTAAACAAATTAAATATAATTTAAAGTAGAAAACAAATGTCAACGATAAGCTGCAATGGAACAATTTCCATACATACATAAACACTCAAAATATAAACATTTATGTATTATGTAAACTGAATGACTTCTTGATTGGGTTCTCTATTTTAGTAGAATAATGCTCTAAAGCTGGCTCTTTCAGACCACAGGTGTCAAACAATGATAGACTATGCACCCACTCACCCAGTCCTGGATAAATGGCTTTGCACTGGAACAGATGTTGTCTGGCAGCACTTTAAACAAGTCACATTTCAATATCATGAATGGAGTTGAGCAGACATTTCTTTAATTGGCATGCTGTTGTATAAGAAATAATCGGCTCATTTTAGTCAAATGAGTGATGACTAGAAAATGTGGCCTTAAAGAGTATCCATTCTGTTCTTTAGGGACTAATCTGGGAAGAATTCATATTTATTGTCTGTGTTCAGATAGACATGGATTTTCTTGTCTCACGTGTCAGAGGTATAAAAAGAGGAAGAGATGATTGATGATGCAAGTTTTTCTTTTAAGTGCCATTATGGGGCATCATTCACCACCGCTACACACCACCGTATAACCTCAAGCACAGAAAATCTTTATTCAGCCCGAGCTACCTCTATAAAGAAGACAAAATTCAATCACTTTCCTCTCTGTGAGGAAAGAGACAG
The DNA here is from genome assembly GCF_057382275.1 of Copadichromis virginalis. Lineage (NCBI taxonomy): Eukaryota > Metazoa > Chordata > Actinopteri > Cichliformes > Cichlidae > Copadichromis > Copadichromis virginalis. The sequence continues at coordinate 9,957,427 of NC_140618.1, forward strand.
GCTGGAAACAGCATGACTGTGTTTTAAAACCAGCTACTGTACAAGAGCTAAGCTGGATTCTGGTGCTCAAAAATAGCGCAACAGCAGTTTGCTTAGAAACAATGAGAGAGTATGGGTAGCTACACGGTCGATATATCATTTCTCAGTTGTTGTATCTGTAATGAGAATCTGTAGTAAACATGTTAGGCTGTTTTTGTTGCATTTAAGTTGACAATTGTGCGTTTTTTTTCTGTGCTGCATCTTATCTGTGATGATAAATTGTGCATACACTCTTCTTTCACTCACATTAACTTGTCCTGCTGCATTCACTCAGTGAATAATTGAAAAAAATGATACGAGCTCTCCTATATGTAATAGCTCTGCTGCTGTAAATAAGTACAATGACTAATTGCTACACTTGTATCTAAACACTTATGTCTTCTACCAATTACAGTAGATTCATTTGAAGCTATTATGCATTACCAATCTTGTTTTGGAAGTGACTTGGGGGAACATAATTAATAATGCAAAGTTAGTGCATATGAATGTCATTTCCTAGAAATTATAATATGCCGCGAATGGATTCCTTTTTAGCAACAAGAAAATACCACGTTATTAATGAAGCTGTATTTAGCTGAAGTGTACTTTTGTCTTAGCCAAGGTCACAGGTTCAGTTTTGTCTCACTCCTAATATGCCATCTAAGATTTAGTTTCATGGCTCCAGTGTTGAATATGTGCAACATATGGACTGCTTGGTTTTAACACTGTGATACACACACATACAGTACAAATATGTCAAACACATGTGGGGCTACTGGCCTTCTGATTATCTGCTCTGGTGCCTGATAGATACAGAAAGCTATCCTTCCAAGTCATGACAATGGCAAGACCAATCTCATTCACCCTGTCACGGGGATTCCTATTCAGGACACCTTGGCATCACATTTCATCACAGTGGGCAGCTTTAAGCTTGGTTTTACAATATTTGGTAGCTAAACCTTTCCACACAGCGAGTAACAAAAAATTCATTCAAAAGAAAAGAATCTGCAAGTGAAAAGAAATCACGAACTATAAAGCCTTAAAAAAGGATTAGACCTGGCATGCCTCTTTTGTTGTGTATGTATGCCTTCTTGCCCTGTGTCTTAAGGTCTATTAAGATACATTATGAAGCATAAAATTAGAAGCATACAATCAAAGGGACTATAATTACAACATAAGGCTTCCCTATTGTTTGAAATATCACATACAAAGTTCAATCAAGGTATACTGAACTATTATTCTCCACCATGTGATTACATATCTTTTTTGTATCCAAGCCCCCAGACCTTTGGAACATTACTAGGTACTGTATAAGGTTCAAAATTTTCCATTTGGCTAAATCTGTTGTTCAGATAACAGTAATCACCGTGGAGTCAGTATGTACATTTATTAGAAATCTCAAGATTTAATGAGCAGATGCTAAAATAAACAGTGAACCCATTCAGTCCTCAGAGGATGTAAATCTTTCTTCTATGTAATGCCTCCAGAATTTTAATGCTTGAGGAAATGTATTTCTGCATGATACGTTAGTTACTTGAACTATACAACATTTCCTTTTTGTAAGTTATTGCATCGTGTTATTTAATGAGTTTCTGCTTTGAGCTTTCCTTGCTCTTAGAGACCATCAAATCTGGCTCGAACAGTCCGGCAAACATGGTCTGTGTTGCCAGGCAATAGACAAATGTATTAATGGATTTAAGCATACCCAGACAGGCTGTAATAAATGGAAGGGCTTGCCTGGCATGACATCAGCTCAGTCTCTATGGTTCTCAGTGCTATATTCTTAAGTTCTTTCCTTAAGCCAGGCACACAGACCCAAAACGTATTGCAAATAGGGCGTTATGTAGTGTGCTCACATCTCTGTTTACACCTCAGGCAACACAACAAAAATGTTCAGCAGCTCAAGTTTTACAATCTGGTACACTTTAATAGATGTGCAAGGTAACATGAACACAACTGAAGGTGTGCTGAAAATATTTAAATGTGTTATAAATAGGTCTAGCAGCTTGGTGATCTCAGTCGAGGAATGGTGAGAGAGTGGTTTTGTCCTCTAAAGTAATGCACTGTGCTCTCATTAACTGCTTTTGTTCCTTTCTTAACTTGTCCTTGTAAATCTAATTTGACCAACTGTGACTGTTAGAGAGATGCGTTATTTATACTGGCATTTCCAACTCCAGAGACGTTCTGAATAACCAATTTCATTCAGAGGCTGTAAAATACTGGCTCTCCGTGAAAGCTGTTGGCTATATGACAATAGATAGACAGGTCTATCACTCCCAGCTTGTCACATATGATGAAGACCTCTTAACATCACATTTAAATGCTCTCCTTTAAAGGTCAGTTTTCAATGTACAATTTTAATATTACGACGGTTTCTAAAATGTAACCTTTTTTTTTTTGTTCCATAACCTAATGAAAGAGTAAAAGTGGCAAGTGAACAAAAGATGCAACAAAATGTAAGACACAAAGCTCCAAAATACTGGAAAATTTATGACCGACTGTGCTGCCACCCCTCTGGACTCCTAATCTGGACTTTTAACACCTTAAAAGATGACAATTATTTCTTAGTGTTCAATCTTTCTTCAATACTGCTTCAGCTGGTGACAAAGTAGTGATGCTAAAGGACAAAGGATCTCTGAAAAGCCAGTAACATAAGACAGAATGACTGTATTTGACCTCCTGGGATGAGAATGGAATAACACAGTGATCCTCTTTGAGAAAAAGATTAAAAAAGCAGTGTCTTTTCCAAGATGTCCAGAGTCAAAGTATGACCGAGAAGGTGGAAACATGGTGCAGTGACTTTAAGCTGCTTATCCAGTTTAACAGCGCTGCAGAAAGCCAGTGAGGGCAACAATCAGAGAGATGCTCCTCATATAAATAAAAATGGCCACAATTTAGCTTTGTGATAGGAACATAAGATTGGACTGCTTGAGAAATAACACAAATTTTATCTGGAATGATGAATATCCACAAATAATCCAGTAATAAATGCTTTTTTGTGTAAATTTTGTACTTCTGTTGTCAGATTGAAATAACAATTTGACACAATCTAGCTGAAAATGGATTTCCAGGCAAGACAAATATCCTGTCTCCTGTGTAATTTAGTCACATTGTTCCACAAAAAAGGAAGTGGATAGAAAATAAAGTGCTATAATCTATATATTGTTACCACACGGTGTGGACAACAAATAGCAAGTACAGGAAGCTAAATAATTACAATATGGATGAAAACATGGAGGCATTTATGCTTCTAATCACAGAGGGAAATAATATATTACCAAGAATAGATGTGATGTGTGAAGCGTCTCGCTGTGCCAAAAGAAAATGTGCAGTGCGGAAAGTCATTTTTAGGAGTCAAAATGGTAAAACCAGTTTTCTTCCTAGCATATTTCACTTTATTTTGCTTTTCTTAAACACTCTGCTGACTACAGTTGTTCTGTGCTGACTAAGCTTGGACATTAAAGCTTAGTTTTAATACACAGTTTTAAAAAATCTAGCAAGATGTTCAAAGGTAATAATTTCTTGAAATTTTCCCCTTCTACTTGGTTTATATATCTTTTTTGTAAAAGCATCTGTATATTTATAGTGCAATAAGGGGAAACACTGGGACCAATAAAGCCAAAACTACTGATATCACGATGAGAGCAGAAGATACAACTCTTCGATATTTGGAATACACGCTCAATTAAAACATGAAAGGAGCAGATAATTACTTAGAGGAAGAAAAAAACCCAATGATGTCCCTTAGTGAGGCACGAATGCCTCAGGTCAGTTTTATATTTTTATAATAGGTCTAATTCTTCTCAAAATATGCTAATAAATTACAAATTCACTGAATGTTAACTCCACATATAAATAAACATGGTGTTGTAATCACACAGCAGCAGCGTAGCATCTCTTCATCTCCTCAGACTCCAAAAGCCAGTGTTTATAATCACATCAGATCCATAAATAAAAAAGGAGTTAAAGATTGTGTATTAACAAGTTTTCTCAAAAAGTAAGCTGCGAGCCACTTTATTCAACTTTAGAGGGGCCATCATTTTCTTACAGTGTCTATAGAAGAGATGTAAATGATAGCTTAAAAAGATGTATGATGTTTTGAATGTGCCCAAAGATCTGTCTATGTATATGACCAGAACACATGGGAGCTATAAAAGTCCAGTAGGATGCACCCCCAAAACAAAAGACATAAAAGTAGTCTGATTACACAAAGGATTTACTTTATTTGAACTTAAAAAGTTTGTCTTTACATATCTATCTCGCAGTTAACATCATCAAATGTTAACCAATAAGAGCACTTGGTTGTACAAGTGACTCTAAAGCATCCTGCACCCAGCTTCTTGAAAGCTATAATAACCTGTGCTTTCTGCAAAGTTCTGCCATTTCTCTACAGCAGATGGACAGTGAGCCCACAGAAAGCCAGTGAAGCATGCAGAAAGCAGGTCTCATGATACAATAGAACATGCAGCAGAGAAAAGGGGCAGCAGTGAGGGCTCAGGTTCAGCATGTGTTCAGCTATTCTCTGCTCCAGATGTGCAATCTTGCCCTTTCAGCATTTTACCTAAACCCCCTGTGTTAGAATAACAGAGCTTTCAGACCAGTGCTTGTTTATCGATACAGTCCAACACATAATAAAAATTCCCTTATAGGGGACTCTTTATCTTGTCTTTTTGCCTGTCTTTATTTTGCTAGGTTTGTCAGTGTAGTCTTGCACTGTGCAGGACAGGCTTTGTAGCCCTTAGCATTCTTCATGCGGTGCCTATTTTTGCTGGTTATTACATTTCAAAAGGACAGTTCCACCACTATGATAAATCTAAGCCTATACATTATAGTGCAATTTTTCAAGATGCATAAAATAGCAGGAAATTTGATTTAATGCTGCATGGCAAGCATTCAAGGTAATGCACCCATTTTAATACAGATAAATAGCAGTTTAAAATTATATTTTGTTGTTCTTTCTTAATTGAATGTATCTCTAAAAGCCCGCAGAGCTGCTCTCAGACGGAATCAAACTAGCCAGATCACAACAGAAAATTCTTACAAAGGATCAAGTGAGTGATGTAACATGACAGTAAAGACGTTGCCCATCCTTTGTTCTTCTAGCTGCCCTACTTTTGTCAAATGATACCAAGAGAGACTTCAGGTATTGCTGCAGTAATTCAAGCTTTTATCCACACATAAGAAGAGGAAAGGAAACACTTTGAACTCTGCATGAACAGCAAACAGATGCTAATGAACATGATGTTCTAGTACAGGCCTCTGGCAACAGGATTAAAACAATTTAAAGGGGAGTGGGGAAGAGAAGATATTCACACAAGCAAGGATGAACATTAAAAAACACTGTACTGATGATGATTCATACATGGCGTGGTTAGCAGAACCAAGAAAATGCTTTTCCTTATGAACTGTTCTCATGATAATTTGAGTTATTTTTATGTAAAAATGATTTATTTCAAATGTTACATTAGAGTTCTTTCTAAAATTGAGTTTGCAGAAAGCGTGGCACAGTTTTCCTGCAAGCAATTATTTTATGCTTTTGAGATAAATTATTGAATACATCAAAATTAAGGTTTAAGGTCTTTCCAACTTTAAAGTGCTTTGTCAGTTTCCTTTTGTCAACATTTTCCCATCAAGAACATAATATGATAGCTTTCAAATGTACCCCTGAGAATTAAATAGAAAACTCAAATTTGTTGCATCATCATGCTAGCTGTGGATGAGAACAGAATGTCCTTTAAATCTAAGCCCACCGCAAGGAGAGAGTTTCGTATTTATCCACCTTTTTTGCCGACATAATGTGAAGTGTCAGAGTTTTGTCTATTATTATAGCGAACTGAACATCACTGCCTCCCACCCTAGTCCCTGCATCAACAGATCCAACTGTAATTGGTTATTTAACTGGTGTAGTTTATGTGAGATGATGGATGCAATAGTGAAGGATGAGGCATAAAATTGCATATAGTGAGACAGCCAGCCAGCTAGTTCTGGTACGAAAGGTTGGAAAATGTCATAAGCTGCATCGTGGTGTAGCAATAACAAGCAGAAGCATAGTAACAAACAGACACATGAATAATGTATTTACATGTGCACACGTATGCCTCATGCACACACAAACACACACATACACTACAGTACACGCGTGCTTGTGCATGCACACTAAACAAATCTCATCAAATAAATGCTTGATTATAATGTATGAAATGTTTCTGATCAGTCAGCTGAAAAACTAATTTCATTTTCTCATTAGGAGTTGCTGCCTGAGGCTCGTTCTCATGTCAATGTTTATTATTCTGAAAACAGAAAATTAAAATCATCAGCTTGGTCAGAATCAGAGCTGTGAATCACTATTTACGACTTAGGGAGAGAAAAAGAGTGAGAGAGTGAGAGGTGGGGGGGGAACGACATATGAAAGACTGGACAACAATTGAAGGAAGTCATTTCATTTTACTGAGCCAGTGGATTTATAGCCAACGTGACCTTTAGTTCTGCAGAAATTTGTTGCTTTTCAGACACTCATCATGTTTCTTATTTAACACAAGGTGCAGTGGGTTAGTGAATAGTTTCCATTTGATTAGTCAGTCGATCTTAACCAGTTAATGAATTGGTTTTAGAGCTAAAGTGATAACAGAGTAATTTTCAGTGGAGCTTTTTTTTTTCTTGTTTTCTTGAACAGCAAAAATATTCTAATTTTCAGAAAAGGCTAAAAGCATTATTTTTGTACACAATTTAACTCCAGAGAATATAGAAACAAACATGCAAGCACACATACCAAAGCAGTATGTTCAAGATACCTTATTAAACTAAACCATGAACTGTCAAGACTACAATGATAAATTAACTGCAAAGATTTTGCAGCGAAATACTGATATAATCACACATTTTCTAACTTGTTTGTAAGATTTTAATATTGATTACATCTAGATTGCAATAGACTGAATTAGGGATACACTGAGATAATGGTTGAGGCTGATATTGACTAGTTTACTAGTTTACTGCCATTAGCCTGTTTGCAAATAAAGCCTCCTTTATGCGTGCACTGCAGCCCTTAACTTTTCTAGACATTGCTTCCCTACAAAAAGCAAAAGGCAATCTGTCTTAGAGTTTATGGGAGATAAACAAGTGCAGGTATGTGGAGGAGGGTCACTGGCAAATGGGAAACAAATGAGACAAATATAACAAAGATGAAACTGATCAGAGTGGGGCCGACAATTACAAAACACAGGGACACGGAGACAAGAAATAAGACTGAAAACAGTGTAAGAGACTAATATATTAATCTGTGTGATGTCCAATATTGCAGTTTTGCACCAATGTGAGAACTGATGCAATACACAGCTGGCTTGTTGTCAGCTAACTTTGGACAACCTGATTGTTGTTGATTATGCTCGAAAACAGCTGCAAAGCACATTTATTCACACCAATGATAAACAGCTGTATCACATCAAGTTTTCATTAGCTAAATGGAAGCTAGAATAAAGCTGGACGATTTTAAAACTTTATTTTAAATGATGAAAAGTTTTTTTGTTTACCTGCCACAAAAAGGGAAATGTATGTCAACAAAAATCACATAAATAAATAAAAACACAAACTTTGCTGCAGGATTTTTAAACATTTTTTTAATGAGACATGTATATCTTATGTAGAGGCTTCCTCATAGTGGGAAGATGATCACTTCCTGATAGCCTATTCAGCTTATTGCGGTGTTTTGTATCTTTTAGCGCATTGTTTTGGTTTTAGGGCTAACAGCGTCACTGTTTTGATTCATTCTCATACTTCTCATTGGATCCATATGCAGGAAGCAGCCTTTTCAGGCCTTGAAAAGCTTCTAAAAATCCACGCGCTCCTTGCCAAACAACAAATGCCAGAAAAATAAAGCTAGTGAGTAGCAAGTAGGTCTTTTAGCAGCTAAAATGACAGATATTCCCTTTAATTATATACCTAAAAAGCATAATTGGATTTAAACTCTATGTGAAAATAGTTACCATGTTAAAAATATATAAGTGCAGTTTTGGACCTCTAACATTTTGAAACTGCATATTTATAACTCCATGTTGGAGCCGTACTTCATGGATTCATACCTTCTAACCTTGGCTGGTATTTTGATCCCTTTCTTTGGATCGTCTGTACATGAAACAGGCTCCAATTTCCATTTGTGCCTAAAAGTCTGCCACAGTGATGTAAACTACTGCAATAGTTACAACATGGACCCACATTTGAAAGGCATATGGCCTCTTCTTTTCTGGATTTCAAGGTTATTTTGTCTGGGTAGAGTTAATGTGAGTGTAGGGTTATACTCCAGACACATCAAGCCTCCCAAATCCTTCTAAGTGTGAAAACATTTTGATATAATTAAAAAAAAGATCAAACAAGGTGTTTCCCCTATAGAGTTTGATTTATTTTTTATTTTTATGATTAATATGATCAAAGCACACAAACTCTATGTGCATTTTAAGCACTTTGATTACTGTTTAATTGTATAACTATGACTATGACTATTTACATGGGTGAACTGAAGGTTGTATGGCTGATACCAATTTCTACAACTATATCAGTGATATAATTGATATAGCTGACCAATTTCTAGTGTGTGGTGATTCAGGCCTGGTTGCTTAACCAATTAACCAATTCTAAATTGACTTCTTGCTGCCATTAAAAGAATCAGGCTTCTCTGCACTGTACTATCCTGCTCTGAATCTAGGTCTAGGGCCTTGTAGACTTCTTATTGATGCAAGCTCACGTCAGTCCATTACTGTGGCGTTCAGTTGTGCTTCAGGTAATAGTACATTACAATCTTACTGTAAAGATCTAGCCTTGAATAAATAATGGCATACTTGCTGTTATATTGGTTTGCTTGAAAATTGCAATATACTGTATGTACATAAAGTTTAAATATTGAATATAGTTATATAGTAATATTTTAACACCTAATTAATCAAAAAGGGCCAAAATGACTCAAATGATTCTCAAGAATTTAAAGGTTATAAGCTCTTGGCCAAATAATATTTCAAAAATAACTCTATATACCTTTGAACATCTTGCTAGATTTTTTATATAGGTTACAACAAACCTCAGATGTGAGAATGAATAATGAATAAATAAGAAATACTTTATTGATCTTGAGCAGATTTCTCTCTGCTACACAGACTCTTGTATTATATAGACTGATGGATGTCATATGAAAATTTTCTATATCTACCCTTTTCGCAATGGAGCTGAATCAGTTAGTTTGAGCTCCTCTGCCTACCCAGTAAGTGATGGTCAGGATTATTCACGGTGGATAACAGTTTGTTCGGTGACTTTGTCTACACTACAGCTTCAGAAATATTCAGTTCGCAGCCAGTCATAGACCCCAGTCTTCCTAATCAGTTTATTCAGTGTGTTGGTGTCACTAGAGCCAGTGCTGCTCCCCCGGGAGACCACAGTAAAGTTGTTACAGAATCTCAGCCTGGTCATCATTTTTGTTGGTCAAACAGTTGTTCAGTCTTTCAGCATTGTCACATGCTGCCATGTGAACACCCAGGAACTTATACTCCTCCACCCCACCAACATCCTGTCCCAAGACAGAGAGTCCTCTTTCTTCTGAAGTTGATTACCATCTCTCTGGCCTTATTCATATTCAGAACTCCACAAAATCATCCACTAGTGCTCTGTCCTCCTCTTGCCTATCACTAATATTACAGATTCAATCAGAGTTTTCCTGAAGGTGGCATGACCTGGAGTTGTACCAGACTCCGATATGTACGGGGTGAACAGGAATAGAGATAGCATGGTCCCCTTTAGAGCTCCTGTACTGCACATTAACAAATTCAAAGGAGCGCTATCCAATTTCACATACTGTGGCATGTTTGGTATTTGGTAATCTATGAGATGGTGGAAGGGTTTACTGACATTTCCTGTGGCTTCTCTCTCCGTAACAGCAGCCGAATTGTGTTAAATACACCTGGGAAATCAAAGAAGGTAATATGTGTATTTTATCAGTAAAAAGAGAAATCTGACTCACAAGACCTCAGTTCAGATGTATCAACTGTTCTGACAATGTACCTGAGATCAGCCCAGAGACCAAAGTGCAAATCATCAGATATCTCTTTAATGTGTCTGGGTGGCAAGTGAAGAAAATTTGAAAGGGCTAGCAAAAAGCTTTGGATGTTTATGAGAGAGCAGGGTTGGGCACCACATAGGACAGTTGCTTGAGAGGACAGCTTGCTGGTTTGAAAGTCTAAGGCCAGCCTATTGTCAGAAGAACTGGACATCAGCAACACCTGTTTCAACGAGAATTCTTCAGCACATATTTGTCCACATATTTGTAAATATGGTCTTACTGCTGCCCAGAAACTCTGGACCCAGTGGAGGTGGTGAGTGACAGGAGAATGGCGGCTAAGCTGTCATCCCTGTTGGACAACGTTTCCCACCCCATGCAGCAGACTGTGACAGTACAAGCAGCTCCTTCAGTGGGAGACTGCGGCACCCACGGTGTGGGACGGAGAGATTTCGCAGGTCTTTCCTCCCCACTGCTGTCAGACTCCACAACAAAGACTTTAACTGAACAAACACACACATCCACACATGTGCAATAACACTAAGTGCAATAATCTTTTCTGGCATCGTTGTATTTTTACTCAGTTGTATATAGCATTCGTATTCTATTTTTATCTTATTGTATATTTTTATTCTATTTTATTCTACTGTATATAGTATATTATTTTATTCTATTCTGTACAGCTGTGTACTGTATTTATTCTTATTGTATTCTAATTTTTGCGTCATAACTTTTGCACTGTCCACTTCCTGCTGTGACAAAACAAATTTCCCACGTGTGGGACTAATAAAGGTTATCTTATCTTATCTTATCTTAAACTAGTCCCAAACAAAGACAGCTTAAAAATGAGCTGAAAATACCAGACCACAAAAAATACCACATGTTTGCAACCATGTGGCACAGCAGAAAAACTGAGATGAACTGTTTTTTCCAATTAATAAAAAAATCTTAAGCATTGCCGGTATTGTTGATGAAGTACTGGAGCTCATCTGGATCCTCAGTTTACCCAAAAGGTAAAGATTATGGTTAAGTAACATTCGGTAAGGGGGTGTCAGAGGATTTATAAGGTAGATGGGAACATTATCTGTGCTTAATATAAAGAAATTCCCTCAAAAAAGCCAGTAAAGTCCTCCATAGCTGTCTCCTGATGTGACTGTTACGCAGCATATCAGATGCATATCAGATGAATGAAGGAGGAAGCTTGAAACCTGGAGCACCTTTGGGATGCCGTCAAGGCAGCCTTCTATTCCATATCTGATAACTCCATAAGCAAATTCTATGACTGTTTGCCAACTATTCTCCAGAGTAAAGGAAGCCATATTAACTTTTTATTTAAACTCTAATGAAAACAAATGGACAGATTTTTCATTTGTTAGTGTTTTTCTTGACTATATTTCTTGACTATAATTGTATTAATCATAATAAGTAACAAAACCTAGAAATTTAATTGTTAATGACTGGCAAAAATATATATAAATAATGAAAACATTTCAAAATCAATTCATATATTTCAGAAGCAGTTAGGTGAATGGCAGACCCTCATTGTTACCATGAGATTTTGTTGTTATAAATGTGAGGACTTTCCAACTTCATCACTTGATTCTGCCAGAGTAGCTTTACATGGTTTGCAGTTTAAAATAACCGTTAATCTTTGTTTGCATATATTTCTTATCTTTGTGCAGCTTCTCAGTGATTTTAGTTCCTTCCCCTTTTCATTTAAACTTACTTTTGTGTGATTGGCTGCCCTCTGCAAACAAAAGACTTAAAAGGTAGTTGAGTGAGGTCTGTATCTGTGTGCCTCGGATTATATTAAAAATCTTCATTCTCAATTCATTTCACTTCAGGGCAGCACGGTAGCACAGTGGTTAGCAGTGTTGCCTCACAACAAGAAGATCCTGAGTTTGATTCCACCATCTGAATGGGGCCGTTCTGTGTTAGCATGGATTCTCTCCGGGGACTCTGACTTCCTTCCACAGTCCAAAGACATGCAATTAGTGGGGTTGGGTTAATTGATGTATTCTAAATGGGCCAAAGGTGTCAGTGTGAGTGCTTTCTGTATTTGCCCTGCGTCAGATTGGCATGTTTTCCAGGGTATATACAGCACCTATGGTAGCTAATCAAATTGTATGTACACTGACTTATTATTTGAAACTTTAGCTATGTTTAACCTGAGCAACTACACTGTAACAGTATATAGCCGATAAAAAATAATGTATTTTAGATTCTCAGCCTGAACTTTTACCAATTCCTAAAATGTGGTTATATACTATGGTATATGCAGAGGGTATTTCACTAAAATTTTGATTTGTAGAGGATTCTTTGTATTGAGGTGCAGCCAGCCATACCTTGCTATAAACAGACCTTATTCCATATCACAAAAACATGTGTCCTGACCTTTCCACCAGAACCTTTCATTTATTTTCTAATATAGTTCCCCCTGTGACTTACTCTGTTCTATAGTCATAGAAAAGGTCAAAGCAAGCACTCATGTCTGATGTCTCCCTGCAGAATTAGCTGTGTCACCTTTAATTTCTTCAAACTTTTTCATATAATAGTATATGTTCAATATTCATGGCGTATTAAGCATGGTGAATGTTCCATATTCTTTCTGTGAATGTGAAAATATGAAGCAAATAATAACTAAGCATCTTAATTTCGATGTTTCTCCCATCTGCTGAATCCAGCTGCTCAGTATAAAAGGAATTTCTTGAGGTTTAACTGCTATGCTGCTGTAAGATAATTGAAAAGCTTTAGCCTACAAATATGTAAAAACATACAAATATTGAGATCTGTAGCATTGTAGACTTTGAATGCAGCAAAGAAAAATCATTCTCTATTCCTAAAAACAGACACGAAAGAAGTCGAGAAGGGTGTATCTTTTATCCCAACCCCATTCATCCAAAACACAGACGTTTCTTTAATAACCAAAAAAAAAGGATGAAGGGATGTGATTTTCCATTAATCAACAATGGCAGAGCAAGCTCATTTGTATTGTTCCGGGGTGCAATTCTGAATTTAGGACATTGTGAAGAAATGACCCCCTTACGCCTGTGAACAGCTTTGAGAGGAAAGGAGGGGGAGGGGCTTGTCAAACCAATGTTGATCGATGATGCTGCCTGAGATTATGAACACAGAATTAGCACATTAGGACTTCTATGATAAATAGACGACCAAGACCAGCTAGTCCCCAAATCACCTCAAAGAGCAGTTTGACTAACTGACTGCACCACCAGTTTAAGCTGATTTCATTGGTCACTTTTGCGTTTGCACTGAAGCTCCTACTCAGCTGTCTGTCAACAATATGATCTGAATTACAAAATTACAAAATGTAGAGACACAATTTATCTGTTTCAGCTGAAGTAAAAATTTTGTTAGGAAGACGGTTCAGGTTAGCGTCCAACTTAGCTGGTTACTAAGCTGGATGCAAAGACAGTAGATAGACAGCCACTGTAAAGTCACCCATTCATTTGTGAAGTACCACTACAAACACCTTGCATTGCGTGTTTTTGTCAACACCATCTTGGTGTATCAAAATCAGATGTGGTGAGCTTATCTGACACTATGTTCACTAGCTAAAGACTCGTGATTAACAAGTCATTTTTCAATGAGCATATCTGAAATAATCGTCTTTTCTGACTCTTGAAATGACCGTGATTTACAAAATGGACTTAACAAATTGGTTTTACCCAATAACCTGAAACCAGATAATTGTTTATTGAAGTTATAAAGCAAGGGTTTATGTTGCACTGATAGGCCCCTGCTGGCCACTAAAAGGAACCTATTTCTTGCCTTCATTTATCAGACCTGAAAGCTACGTCTACCATTTATAATTGTAATCTAATAGTATCAAGCATTAGCCAGTGAAGTGGTGAAACTCTTCTGGCTAGAAATGATCATAGGTCAAGGTTGGAGCCAAAACTAGGAACTACATTAAAAGGTCATTCAGTTCATGAGTGGGGTGGCTGTGACACAGGAGGTAGATCAGGTCATCTACTAACCAGAAGGTAGGTGGTCTGCATGCAAAGTATACTTTGGCAAGATACTTAACACTGAGTTGCTCCCGATGCATTCATCACAGAGTGTGTGGGTGTGTGTGTGTGTGTGTGAATGTTAAGAAATAGAAAGCACTCAGATGTAGAAAAATAGTATATGTAAAGTGCTTTGAGTGCTATAAGAATCAGCCCATTTACAATGAAGGGAGCTTTGGTGGATTTTAGCGATCAAAACCAATCATGATGTCTTTTCTCTCGCTAATCTTAGCTTGCCTCCGAACAAAAACCAATTGTTAGCCATTTTACAATGGGTCATATTACATAGCTATGTTGGATGGCTTATCTTACATTTAACTTTATATTTATTTATTTTTACCTTTTCTTTTATAACTGTAACCCCTGATATCTGCTCATTTTCTCATCCACCTTCATGTCAGCTAAACTCCCAACTGCTATCTTTACTCTGATTATGATATGTACAAACATCTCTTTCTCTAATTCTATCGTCTGACAGGTTCTCATTTTCTCAATACTCAAGTATTTTTCTTCTTTAATGAGGCTACCGCAAAAACTGATGAATGTCTCCAGCTCCTCTGATGATGGTATTGGCGGTGAATGGAATAATACTCCTTACTTAATTAAACAACAGTAATGCTGTCTATACTACAGCGTGTACAATCACTGTGTACTATACAATCTACTGCTGTTTTCATACATATGGAGTGATGATCAACATTTTATTCACATCAAGTGGACTTTCTGACAGTAAAATTAGCTGAATTCTGTGTTTTTTCTGTGCTGTATTTTGTAATCTAACAGTTTCCACCTCGTGTTAGTTTGTTGTTGTGTTAGTATGCAGTCAAGCTTTTCAGCATTTCTACTGTCCCTTGGATTTTCTGTTTCTTTGTATCTTTGTGTTTCTTTGTTTCCTCATATGTCTAATTCTTTCCTTGTGCATGACCTAAAGCACACGTAAAGCTCTATAATAATAAACTGGTAGTAATAACATTTAGTTATGAGTATGATTGCACTTATTATTGATTATTTCAGCGATGTGTGGTTGGCTGCGAATATGAACTTTTTAAAGCATTTTTTGAGTGTGTTGGAATATTGGTTAAGATGGTTTTCTCTCCATCAGCTATATGATGAATATGGCTTTGTTTCTGTCTACTCTGCTGTCATCAATAGGCCTGCTGTAAACTTACCTGAAACACAGTCCAAAGCAAACACAGAAAAGGCTTTATGAGGGGAGAAGGAGCTATTTCAGTGTGCATAACTGGCTGCACACCTACACCTGATACCGCAGATATTAGGGTGGAAACCTTTCAAAGCATGAACTGGGTGTTTTTCAGCAGTTTCTTTTCGTCTGTGTTCAGCTGTAGATATGAATTTATTTGAAAATCTAAACAACCTACGACTTTCTTTTTGTAAATGTATAATCATAATCTCCTATTGACAGTATGTGAATAAAACCTTTGTCTAAACTAGAGGGTCTCTTTGTAAAATGAAGCTTAAAGTATTTCCATGGTAGATCTGCTTTCTTTGGCTGACTGCACTGTTGAATCACACAATACTAACCACACTGACTTCTATTACCATTCTCCAGCTTGCTTCTCTTTACTAATTTTGCCCTTTGTTGACAGCTTGAGTGCAGAAAAACCACAATGTTATACATTCACAAAAGGTGTGAAATCTGATATCAATAAAATTTCGACTACATGGATTTATCCGCCTTTTGATGTTTTCATAGGAGCTGATTCTGACATGGCAGAGGCGTAGAGGAAGAAGACTGAGGAGAGTTATTTAGTGCATGATGTGTTGAATCAGATAGAGAAACTTGTATGAAAAAGCCACTTAGACACCACTGAGCAAACACGCAGTGATCCAGTGTTTGAGCTTGTGGACTAAACGAGCAAACAAATACCATGTTAGCTGAAAACTTTCCAAAGCTACACAACATCACACAATTTTTCTTCATAGCAACAAAAATGCAACTCTTCATTTAGGCTCGCTGAAGATCCATGCAAACTGCTGCTCTTTTAAGACAGGGCAGCATTTTGGCCATAACTAAAAAAAGCCAAACAACTAAAATATTCATCGGTATCATCGTTCATGCATTCATTTATTCATAGAACTTTATTAATCCCGAAGGAAATTCATGCATTATGTAATATAATACATATCAAAACAACGACTCGCCTTGAATTTTAGTACAAGTGCCAATGTTTTCATAATAATTATTTTGATGAAATTTCCTTTACTTTGTATTCAGGTGGCTAATATTGTTGTTTCATATAAAATATATGGATTGTCACAAGATTTGAGGGAGTTATTCATTAAACTGGTTTAGTCACTTTTAGATGTTATAAGAGTAGATTTTGATCTGAGGGATTTTCTTTCCTTTACTCCTCCACTCTGCCATATTACTGCCCATAGAATTTACTTGCAGGCTATGCTGGCATTAACATTAATATAATTTCCTTAAATAGAGAAAACAGCAATTCATATTGCCAGCCTGACACTAATAAAATATTTAGAAATTTTTTGAAAACATATTGAAAATCTAGAAAATGATCACCTGTAGTGTAAATCTGAAGCGCAGTGAGTTTTGCTGCATGTATGTGCAGCTCATAATAAACAATAGGCAGCATGGCCTTTTAGGACTAAAATGACTGTAGGTAATAATGTGTTGAGGGTAAGTGAAGACCTCTGGCACCCAGCGAGACCCCCAGCTCTGCTTCTTCCCTCCCCTTTAGCTGGCCCCTTCTCTCTCTGCAGGCACTGAACAAAGAGAGGACCCAAACAATGGATCACTCTAAGAGTTGAATGGCTTTGCGGGTCAAGCACTAACCCCCTCCCTCTCCCTGTTTGACAGAAACACAACCCACACTTGTTCTGCTGAAGAGAGGCTGACCCTCCCGGCAAAGAAATAATGAACACTGTCTGGGCATTAAACTGATAAAACTACGGGGACTGGAATCAGTTTGGCAGACAAATCACCTCTAATGGCGTGAGGCTGGAGCCTGTCTTCTGTCCTGTCTCTCTCCTCTTCATTACAAGTCTACTGTACACTGTCCAGGCATCCATATAGTCATGTTAAGCTGCTCAACAGAGTTCATAGCTCAGGACGTGACCTTAAAGAGCAGCTGTCCACTCTTTTTCTTCAGGCATCACTCGTTTTTTACATTTACTTCATTTTCTGTTTTCAATCTTGGTTGCTTGTAATGGTGTTGCAAACAAAGAGGCCATCATATGCAGTCAACTGGAAATGTGTTTGGGGAGTTATTTGCTAGGCAAATTGACTGATCAACTGCCACAGAAGCCTCTGTTGATAAATAAAAGCTCCGCCTATCACATCTCTCGCAGCATCAGGGTTCAACCCAGACATTTGCATGTTTCATAGTCAAATTTGTTAAAAATACGTTTGCAAATCATTTCTAGAATTTATTGTGCACCTTCTTCCTGGAGTTTCACAGCAGCTGGCAGGTTGTAAATCACATCACAGAAAGATGAAGAATTTCTTTTCAACTGCCTTCCTGTGCATGTCTGAACCATCATGTTCAGTTGTTGTATGGATTCAAAAACACAGTCAGGCATCTGGTGCTGTAAGGTTAAGGAATTGTTTTAATGTTATAAATTATGTGCAAATGCAATTAGATCCAGGTCTGTTCATAGCCCCGGCAAGGTACGATAAGATAAAACTTAATTATCCCCATAGGGACGATGGGTAAGATCATCATCATTTACTGATGCCTCCCTCCTCCGCTTCTTCTTCCTACACTTTAACTTTGCTCCTTCTTAGCTCTCTAACGCCTGTATGGTGTATCAACTGCATTTGAGCTCCTGTCATATTTGTATATGGCAGCCATGACACTTCTGCGGAGCTCAAACGGTGGTTTTAAAGCTCCCTGTCTGCATGGGCAGCTGAGGTCTGGAGGCATCCAAGCTGTTCAGTCTTTCACCTTCGCTCGCGGCCCCTCCCCCAGGTCAGCGGCCATACATTAGATCAAGCTAGGCCTCAAAGGGTCAAGCAACCAGTGCCAATCATTCCACAGTGCACGATACGCAGGAGGGCAAAAAAAACTATAAGCCTTTATAAAAAATATTATCTCTTTATCATTTGGTAGTCAGTATGTTTTCCCTGATATAGTATTTATCCCTTATTTGCAATAATGTCACGAGTTGAGATGCCAAATTTAATCTGCCTTCAAAATCTACTACTAGTAAAGAACTGTGTTAGAATTTTAATGTTATATGTGCAATTTCCTGAAAAATCTCCCATATAAAAATAGAACTGTTTTTACATGCTGTACAGGTATTTCTGTTTAATGTAAGCAGTTTAAATAATTCATAATGGCTATTTTATACTATTTCCCAATTTAATGTAAATTAGCAGTCATTTAAAAGTGTTCAATAAAAATAAAAATAGTAATAGTAATATTAAAATGGCAACAACAGTGTGACAGACATGTATACACCCTTTTCTTTTTTAACCCTGTTCTTTCCAAGCTCCTTACAATAATAACAACATGGTGTTTCTGACTGCTCTCTGTGTATCTATGCCTGCATATACTCCAGACTGCACTGTAAGGAAACTCTATGGCTCATTTGCCTCTGCTCCTGCACCCTGAGAATTGACTGTGTAAAAGAATCATCCTCAGCTTGAATCTATTATCACCTGATCCTGTACTGTTGCAAGTCTGCCAGGTCCACGGATAGAACAGTCTCACGTTTAACCCTTTCCTCTCTGCTGGATGGCATTCTCTTTCCCTGACTATTACCAAGAGTAAATGTTTTTCTTCACCCTCTCCAATGAGTAATTTTTGGTGTCGAACTTGTCTCTAACCTTTTCCTACCCCCTTTTGTTTGGCTTTTGTTTGGCAACAGCTGTTATCATGGATTTCTTTTTCTTTTTTTTTTTTGGTCAGCTGTGATTGCTTCGGGCAAAACAGGAGCAGATGGTGTTTTGCTATGCATGAATGGAGCGTTAGAGGAGTTGGACTGAATAGGCCAAGTTTTGAATGGTGTCTACACAGCACCTGCCTCTTGTAGCAGCAGGGACATCCTAGTGGCATGATCTGTCTTGGCTTTGCTGCCATCGTAAGGGATGAAAGAAAGAAACAGAGGGGGAACCTTGTTGGGTACCGTCCATATTTATTGATTTTCCTGCAAGTCGTGGCATAATGTGGTGTACAGTCAGTTTGAGTTAATTGGATGTGACACAGCATGCACGTGTAATCTATCACTCTAGTCTCCTGGTACACTTTATCAGTTTTGTTGCCATAGAAACATGTTGGCTCTGTAATAGCCTATATTAACAGGCTAAGTAAGTTGCAATAAAAGGCAATTTCAGAGTTGGGATCCTCTGCTGAACACAAAGCCTATAAAATACTGATGAAATAAATCGGAAAGTGGCAGCAGGGGGAGAGCGAGCTGGATTTTTATATTCTTAAACTAAACAAAGTCCAAATAAAAAGAAACTGCTATCATTTCCATGCAATGCAGGGACATCTGTCAACCTCTGGGGCATGATGATCTGTCACAATAAAAAAAAAGAAGCTTTTTCAAATCACTGACAGCTTGCTGAGCTTTTTTTTTTAGAGCAACTGTATAATTCAACTGAGGATAAATGCTCCAGATGCATTTGGTCTGCAAAACACTGACAATGCACAATAACAAACTGAGCTAACCATAATAATCTGAAACAAACCAGTCCCTAACTCATATTTTCACTGATGTTACTGTTATAAACAGTTTTTCTTTGGACTTTCGATGTTTATTCCATGACCTTTATTACGTTGACTGTAAGGTAGTAGTGGCTTTCTTATCTGCTTTCCATTTCTGCTTAAGCTACACTCAAATACATGGTGTTTAAACATTGTTTAAACATTAGATAACAGCAGATTGTGATCTGTTTCAATATTCTATTTATTATGATCACATACAGTTAATCATTTACTGTTGTGGGGAAAGAGGATTATTCATTACTAGCACCAAGTCACCAGAGTACAGACCAGTGATGTGCGTTTTTCTTTTGGTGCATGCTAACATGGAGGTATCAGATCTGTGACAGCGTAGCAGTGCACAAGCTGACAGAGGTCACAAGACTGGCAGATCAGACTTACCTTAACAGAATTCAACAAAAGCAGGGGATAAGCCTAATGGCTGAATCACTCGGTCTCCAAGGCAACATCATTGTGCTGAATTCCGTGGATGGAAAATGTGTGTACACATGCATGTTTCTTGTGCAAACGTGTTTGCGAAAGATCAGAAAGATGGAAAGGGAGCAAAAGAGTATAAATCTAAATATTTATGCATGGATCAAGTTTTCTGCAGCCTGATAAATTTATAATTGTTATATTTGTTATATTATATTTCCCCTAAAATTCATAAAAATAATATTTTAAAATTAAATCAAAGTGCTAAATTAACTGACTAAATCAGAAAGGTTGCAAAGGGTATCATAATATTTACACTAAGCCTATTGAATATTCTATTAACTTTGCTAAGAGTCTTTGTCTGTGGTGCTCCTTCAGTCTGGCAGGTCAAAAGTTCTCTAAACAAGCGTTACCATTGGTCAGGGATGTCAGCAGTCTGGCAGACTAACAGAGCAGCCAGCAGCCCCTTCCAAACAAAGTTCACTATTCATCTCAAAGGTCAATAGTTCTCTCTGTGAAGCTCATCAACGCAAGGTCAAGAATTCTTTAAATGTAGTCAGCCATTTCACTGGAGGTCTGATTCCTCCTAGTAAACAAAGCTTGACATTGGACTTGTAGAGGCAGATGTCTCTGCACTCTACTGGATCAGGTCTTATTAGGGAAAAAAAGGGTTGTTTTTCCTCCTTTTTCTTTAGGAGACAATGTTTAGGTTGCCGTATCATAGTGGCAGGTTCTGCATCTGCGACCAGACTGTGCGAGTGACTGCAGCGTGGGTCTTATGGTCAGATGGTCAGTGTCAGCAGGGCTTTTGTTAAGCTCATATTGTATCTGTGCAGTGAACGGGAAAATAACAAAAGAGCAAAATAAATCATTAAAATACAGAATCCCTTAGCTTCCACATCTGACTCCTTAGTCATCCTTGGCACTCTGCCCACCAACTGACCTCAGTGGGGAAGAAGGGGACAATTAGGTCACTTCATGACTGCATTACTCAAATGACATATTAATGTCATACTGCCCTTCATGCATTTCATCAGCCTTAGTTAATGATGAGGACAGGAAGAAAGAACTGCATAAGTTATTGACTGCTTCATTCTGTGATCATATCATATTGCACCGAGGAAACAAATGATCTTATGGATACAAGGCTGATGCATAAGGCAGGTGAATACATTTATTTATTCACCTATTCAGATGAAGCCAGCCTTCATGATCCGGGGATGTATAGCAGTGTATTATTCTTGTAAATTATGTGTGTGTGTATAATGGTGTTTTGAAAATATCTGTAACCTTTTTATTGCACAGTCCCATAACTCCAACCCTGGCTATGAGATATTTGTACACACAGTGACCGCAGTACTGAGGGGTTATGGAATAACAAGAAGCTCCATGCATTATTAATGGGCTCTGCTGTGAATCTGTTCAGAATAATAACAGCGATTTCCCAGAGCCTCATTACTGTGTGTTTTTAAAGCATGTGTTTGGTATCCATGGACACCCGCTCTCACATTCTCTTCTTCCCCCTGTATTGAGATTCAGGTCATGCACGGCACTTGCTGTTTTTAATTTTCATTTCATCATAAGCACTTTAAGACTGTTGCCAGTGCTTATTTGCAGTTTTCCTGCAGACCTCTTCACTCAGGCTTCTGACAGGACAGATGCTGCAATTAATCACGGCAGAGAAATGGGCATCACTTCCACACCGAGCTGAAGAACCAATCACCGCAGCAGCAGAGGCAGCAGAGGCAGGCCTCCGCTCCAAATTACAAATGCCTTCCTAAAACTAACTAATTGAAAACAAACCAAAATGTGAAAATTCTATCAAGCCGCTATCACAGAAGCGCAGGAGCGAATTCACTTTCCTAATTTGTAACTAACATTAACCCGTGTTTAAAATGTCTCAGCTGCCATTGGAAGAAATAAAGGCCCCTTCTCTGGGCCAGTGGATTCACAGCCTATTGTGAAGATATGATAATTATTGTTTGCCTGCCTTCCCTCCCCCGCTCACCATATTATTCAAGGGAGCACAGCAAACCCCTGGGGATGTCTTGGAAATGAAGTGATTTTAAAAGGGAGTAAGAAAGAGGCAGAATCCAGTGCACTGGTGTGTGAGAAGGGGACTGTTATTGAGACAAGTACCAGTTACATGCTGACCTCGTCCAGTATCAACACTGTTTTTACACACAGTAACAATGGACTTCCATTCAAATCACTGAGAAACAGCACACAGTATAATAAAGCCAACATGAATGCTCATATAACCTTGTAAAGTATTGTTCTCATAGATTTACTTCATAGAAAACATACAAATTTATCTTTTTATATCTGGTGAGCGCTATGAATATCTATAACTGCGGTTCTCTTCAATAACTAACAAGGAAATAAAGGAGTTACGAATAGAAATTATGATTAATATAAATTTTGAAAGAAAACAGTTCCTTCAAATAAATATTTGTGATTGAGAGTTTAATTTTCAACAGAGACACAAAGAAATATATAATACTTCATACAAAATTATGGCTACTATCATATTAGTGGTGGAATGTCTCTGGATTCGTCTTCATGGCTGAGCAAAAACTCCAACATTAATTTACTTTTTCTATCTTGAACAACCTTTTCAGAACTCCATACGGATATGCATCGACTCTATGGACAGTTTTCAAATGCAGTTGGTTTTTAAGCAAAATACAAACAAAATTAATTGCTGCTATTGTAACTCATAAAAAAGTATAAAAGAGCAGAAATGCACTATGTGATATAGCAATCCACAGGTCGTTTAACAATGTTTTAATTAAAGCCTCACATATTAAAACTTTACAACAGGTGATATGAAAAATGTACAACATTTTCTTGTTTCTTTTTTTCCCCCGGGACTTCTGTACAGCTGGCAAAAATACCTCCGATGCCTTTTCAGTTGGCTTTGGCAGTGCAACAAACTGGCTCTGCTAGTTTTCTTTTTTCCATTTTTTTTTTTAAACAATGACAGTATCAAGGAGCAGAGTAAAAATACATCAATCCCCAAACCATCTGCCTTGATCCAGAAATTTGTATTTACCATAAAATATCCCCTTTCTTACACAAAATAAAAACATAATTTAATTGTTAAACATCTGAAGTAAAAACAAATAGATTAAAGAAGACTTTTTTTGGGAGGGTGCCAGTTACACACTTTTCGGCAAATCATCTGGAGGGTAAATTACTGGATAAAGGAGGTCTCGTCTCTTCCCACTCTACGAAACATGTACAGCAGATTACAGCTAGAGTGATGATGGGATGAAATAAATGATTTATGGCAGTTTCTCTCTCTGTCTGTTCAGTCGTTCATCCACAAATCTGGATCCCAAGACACTGTCTGCATTTGTGAAATGTTTTACATTTGTGTTCCAACACCACTGGGCCTCCAACATCCGATGATCTGTAGAGTTACGTCTGCAAGAATGATGGGTGAAAGAGAAAGGTTGGACTAAAGAAAGTTTGCTATATACCGGCCAGTGTGGGAGCAAAGACGGATGGTTACTGGTTTCCAGCAAGGATCCTGTGAGTCATTCAGTCCAGGCAAGAGCTGATAAAAATCCTTTTGATGAAACGCATTCAGAGCGTCCTCACACTGCGCTGAACTGACAACTCTGGCCTCATAAATAAAGCTTTATTGTTAAATAAAACAATGAAAGATTTGCTTCTTTCAACATACTGTGTGTCCAGTCAGTTCAAATTGAAAACTGAAAGACCTCACAAACAAATAAACAATCACTGGGTGCTCGCCCTAAAAGGCTTCTGTCATAGCTTAGCCTATTTTATAGACAAAAACCCAGTTAACATATTAATCCCCTGTACACGCATGTGCATATCTGTCTATAACAATGGACAAGTTCTTTGTATAACATTCTAAATCTTACACACACTTCTTAAGTGCAACTTAGAAAAGCAACATGTTTGATGCTTTTTATTCTATTCCTGTTCTTTTAGATAGGACTTCCATTTGGCTCAGTAAATGCTGACCTGGGATAGGACCTGGGCATGGGCCTGAATTTGGGAAGGATGCGGTTGCTGCTGTGAGGCTGGCTGCGGGCTGCCAAGTGATGCAGAGCCTCCCACTGAATGGGGTGTACCAGGAGAGTGTTGAGGTGGAGAACACTGGGCCTGGTGCTGCTGCTGCTGCTGATGATGATGATGTTGCTGCTGTTGCTGTTGTTGCTGCTGCTGCTGTTGCTGCTGCTGCTGCTGGAGTTGTTGAATCTGCTGCTGATGCAGCTGATGCTGCATCTGCATGTGCTGCAGCTGCATCTGCTGCTGCTGTTGTTGCTGCTGTTGCTGCTGCATGTGGTGCTGCTGCAGCTGTTGCTGGAGATGATGTTGGAAATGCTGATGCTGCATCTGCTGCTGGATTTGCTGGTGATGCATCTGCTGCTGCTGCATCTGATGATGCTGGAGGTGCTGCTGCATCTGCTGCTGCTGTTGCTGCTGCTGGAGCTGCTGCATTGCATGCTGTTGCACCGGTTGCATGGGTGGGCTCATCTGAGAGACTGCTGTGGACTGGGCACCTGCCACCATGGACCCTCCAGCACCCATCTGGCCGAGCAGCTGCGGAGGCATCCCAGATGACATGTTCTGGTGGGAAACTGTAACAGAGGTCACGATTTGACTGCCCCCTAGTCTCATCTGCAGAGGCTTTGGGGCAATGGCCCGTGGCAGGGCTTGTTGGAGAGCCTGGGAAGCTGATGGCATGGAGGGGTGCTGGTTGAGGGGTGACGGCAGCACCAGGCCAGGGGACAGGCTTGTGGAGGCCAGGGTCTGCTGCACTGAGCGAATTGTCTGGGCTTCAGCTGATTCTGCTGCAGCCTGGATAAGTGAAAAACATAAAAACTTATTACGATTACAGATTTCACCCATTTAAAATCCCACTACCTCCCTTTAAATGACTAGCATATAGTATCTAGTAACTACTTCAGTCATTATAAGTCCTCTACAACTTCACAGTGCATAATATGACACAATGAACTCAATAATTCACATCACCTTTCGGATAAATTCACACATTTTAAAGGTGAAAAGAAGAAATGGTTTCTCACCTTGGAAACCAGGCTCGCACGGTATGCTGCTAGAGCTTTTAAATATTCTTTCTTGGCAGCTTCTGTTTTGCTTTTGTAAACCTGTGATGACACAAAAATGTGTGTGAACAGAAAATTACAGCTTTTAAAATGGCAAATAATAATAATTTAAGGTAGACTGCATACTACTTTAGAGTGGCGCTAAACTCTGTAGTACCTGCTTCTGTTCCTCTCCAAGACCATCCCACATAGATGCCACAATCTTTGACACTTCTCCAAAGGTGGCATTAGGATTCTGACCCTTGATAGCAGCCTGAGTGTCTCTAAAGAAAAGGGCATAAGCTGACACCGGCTTCTGGGGCTCATTGGGATCCTTCTTCTTCTTCTTTTTCGGGGTCTTAGATTTCTTTGTGGGATCAATGGGGGCTGGTCGTTTCTCCCCAATGACCTGAAATGATGGCAGAGTTGACATAAGGACAATAACAAAATTGCTCTTTAACAGAGTCTACTTTTTACTGCTACCTTTTAATACAGTAATCCAAATCATTAAAAGTTTGCTCACCCTGTTGGCTTCATCCTGCTCATCCTCATTGATGGAGCTGGAGGGTGAGGGTGTTGCAGACTTGCTGGCAGGAGGTGAGGGGGAAGTGTGGGTGATGTTGGGTCCTGCCATGTTTAAGGTTAGCTGTGTGTTGAGCTGGGATTGGTTGATGGTGGTCAGCTGATTTCGTGACATCATACCATTGGGGCTGTTCATGCTGATGATGGACTTCATCACCATGGCTGGGTTGGATGGATATTGACGTAGATGACCCGGGCCAATGTTCTGCAAACAAATTCACATAATGGCAAACACCACTGGTTAAAATAATTCAATAA
The DNA here is from genome assembly GCF_057382275.1 of Copadichromis virginalis. Lineage (NCBI taxonomy): Eukaryota > Metazoa > Chordata > Actinopteri > Cichliformes > Cichlidae > Copadichromis > Copadichromis virginalis. The sequence continues at coordinate 9,983,558 of NC_140618.1, forward strand.
AACTGTACTTTTTAAAAATTCATGTTTTTGTTGACTGAGGCCTTTTCTGTTTTTTTTTTTTCCCTGTACAGACTTCATGCTGCACCTAATTTATTTCTGCTATCCAGCTTGAATAGCTGTACTCGCTGTGACACCATGCTGCCCAAAGCTTGAGAACCTGTATTCCTTTACCACAGCAGAAATGGGGTCATTGGATTCTGTGGGTTGTTATGTAGCAGATTACATGTCATGATGTCCTGGGTCTTAAATGTCTCTGTTACAAGACATGATAAATTATCTCAACACCCAAGGCGCCATCTTTATACGTCAGTAATAGATGACTACACAGCTTGGTTGATTCATTTCAAAACTCTATTGTATGGAAATCTGTGACACAGCTTTAGACTGCCCAGTCCCTGTAGGGGAACAGTGGACTTCAAATGCCACAGTAATATTACATGTGTGTGTGTGTGTGTGTGTCAGTTTGTATGCACTACTTTATTTAAGGTTATACAACTCCGAAGTAGGCACCTTTCAAAGATCATGCTTCACTGTTAAAGAGTGGGAAAAAAAATACTTGTACAGATCAACTCCATAAATCAGCCAGTTGAAGGAATGAAGCTTAAGAGGTTTGGACAGGTCCCATCCATTCTGCCATCCAGGGTATAATGTAATAACATTTTCTCTTTCACCTTTTCCTAGTAAAACATTCAGTTCTTGAAAGAGTCTTAAAGAAGGTACAGGCGAAGTGTTTGCATTGATTGTGGTGAGGAGGAAATTACGAAGCCTGCCAGCTCTCCAGAGGGAAGACTGATCAGACAGCCAACAGAGCTGACATGGAACAGAGAGGGGATGTGAACACAACAGAAAAGGTGATTTGTTCTCCCTGGGTACATCCATCTGGTATTCAGCAGCACAAACTCAATCTCTCCCAACATCAACACATCATAAACCCACGCACCTGGCTTTATTGAAAGAACCTTATGAATGCCCGTCTTCGAAAACAATATTGTAACACCATTCCAGACAGAAACATATTGGATCTACAATCCATTTCTTTCTCATATGCCATGTCTACTGCTTATCATAAATACAATCTATGAAATGAAAATGGATTTATATTTACATGAAAGAGCGGGTTTCAACAAAGAGATGAGGAAAAGTTGGGGAAAAAAATTTAAAAACATATTGTTATTGTTCTTCAAATATGGAAATCCTCACAAATAAAAGCCTGCAACCAAATGACTGTGATTTACATATCAGCAACCCACTATGTTCCAAGTGCTATTGTCATCTTCATTACTGGGAACACGATGGCTCACCGTTTGCTCTTTGCTCGCTACGAACATCAAAGATGCACACACTGAGCTCATTAGTCGTGGCCATCTGTATAATAACACTTTTGCCCAATCCTTATGGTGCAGTTTTGACTTAGAGCAGTGGCTCATTTTGCTGTTTGGGATGTGGTGAATCCTTTGAAATGGCTTCAAATTAAATATAGTGCATTAAAGAAACAAAGAAAAAAAATGTTTTAGTGATCACCTTTAGACACATCATTATATCACATTCAACACCCTGCTAAATATCTGGTTTTACAACATATTTCTACAATAACCAGAGTACCAGCAATTTAGCACCTCACTCTACAAAAAAGCAACGGCAGTTGCGTCACTGAAATGCCAGCATTAGAACATCTGATTTGAATAAAAACATAACAGCTAATAAGTTAGTTGAAGAAATCATCTTAAGTAACAGTTGTCTTGATTGCGAATATGAATCTGATACTAGGGAGGTTTATTTATGTCCCTCTGGCTCCTCATTTGCATTTTGATTGCAGCATTGTCTGGAGTCACAGCAGACATCCAACCAGATAGTTTGATAGTCATCGTAAATCTGCAAATAATTCTTTATCTTGGGTACACAGTGGCCAGATGTGCCCTCCTCAATCAGATTTGTGCGTTTCTAGGTGTGCTCCTATCTGTGTGTTTGCACATCAAACACTAACAAGCTGAAATGTACTCTCTAATCAATAAAAGGTTTTTTGAATGTAAATTCAGTTTGTGCGATACCCCATTGTGTTGCTTTAAAATTGCAAAGCTGAAATGACTAACAACAAAATAATGATTTTTAGAATATTTCTTCTTTTTTTGCAGCATAGATTGTTTTGTTTTGTACATTATCACCAACTTTAACCACTCTGAACACAGCAGCAGCATAAAGTGTTCTGAAAGCTAGCACATGAGTGTAAAAAAATGTTTATTAAATTCATTTATTTATTTTTTGACAATGCATGAAACCCTTTCCACAATAAACGCAGGTCAATAAAACCAGCAGCGGAGCTGAAAAAACAACATTATGCATTCACCAAGTGATAGAAATCTCAACACCGATGTCAATGAAAACAGACTCTAGTCTGTTCTTAAAGATATTGAAAATCAGAATTTGGGAAGAATTTATGAACAGTGGCACCAAGCTGTAACAGGCTGAAAAGAATGTTAACAAGTTCAATTTCCATTCAATCAATGCCAGAGCTCTTGGAAATGTTCCGTGGCAGGAGAGGAGTAAAATCATCTATATGTTAATTATAAGGATGAATCCCCCAGTAACTTTCGCCAGCATGAAAGGTCAGTCCTATTAAAGATAGTTTATCAGTGCTCTGCACATATTCCTTTACTCTGCTTCTAAACGGGAACATCATTTTATTTTTTTTTCCCTTCCATTTTCTGCAACCTGCTGAAGTCTGTGCTTAAGCCAAATGAGAAAAATGGAATTTTGAATGCCGGTAAAGGCTATAATAGCACGAAGATAAATTGTTTTTCTTTCCTCTGCCCTGTCTCAGTCAAACACACTTCGCTCTCTTTCCCTCTCTGTGGTGTGCAAACTCACTCCATCCATCTCGCCAACCTCTAACCCCCACTTAAAAACAAATCTCTCTCCTTCTCTCCTCCCCCTTCAAACTGCAAGGCCAGCAGGTCCCCTCCCCCCTTTGTCTGGTGCAGCCACTGACCCATACCCCTTTCCACCATTTCTCCTAGTGCATTATGGGTATTTAAAACTTGTCCAACATGACATCATTTCAGTTTGTGAGCTGCCTGAGAAAAGTAAATTACAGAATCAATCATGCAGAAGGTCAAGCTGAGACTTCATTACAAGTATTGCATGCCTGCATGAATATCTTTCATTTCTGACTGACCCAATATGTCACAATAGCTGTCTGTCGGGAGAGGAAAGAAAAAAGAAGAAGAAGAAGAAAAAAAATCTCTTAAATTGATGTACAACTCATGTCAGTGCTTCTTGGCTTGGAAAGGAGATAAGAGGACCGTGTAGAAAAACATGCTTTCTGCAACACTGCTCACATTTTCCATTTGATTCAGGATATAGTGGTTTTTGACCAGTCAGAATTGTGGGTATTATACTCACTCACAATCTACACAGTATCGTGGCATATCAAATCATGTGAACGGCAAACTACAAATGGCTTTTTCAGACTTACTTTTATCTTGCATGATGGATGCCGTTCAAACGCTACCATCGCTTATTAGCATATCTTTGCGGCTGCAAAGCTAATGACATGTGAAACAGCTAGTTGGTAATGAAAAATATATAATGCATTACCACATAGTGGTAAATGTAATAAGACAGCAGGGCTCATATCTTCTAAATATTGATTTTAACATCTAATACAACCGGTTGACTAGTGTAGGTATCAAATCCAATCAGAGAGGACACAGAGCCCATTTCACTACATGCTTACACGTGTCAAGAAAACCCTCAAATGTGGTGAAGGCACCAGGTGTTTTTTGAAATAGAACCCAGAGACCCTTGCTGTGCAGCAGGGAGAAAATCGAGAAGAAATTGTGAATAAAGCAATACTGGCAGCTCTAACTCCAGTACTATTTGGCACTATTGAGACTCAATCACAAATCAGGAGGACACATGCTGGGAGACAAAAATGAGAGTCAGAAGCTTGTTAGGAGAGCAGATTAAATAAATAATGACTTCAGATTCAGGGCTTGCCAGGCACATTGCAGCTGAGAAAATGTATTTCTCTTTGTGGAAGCCCAGCATCTGTGGCCAATTTGCAAGACATACGCTGAACATTAAGGGGAGAGGAATTAGCAGAACACTTGGCAATGCAATGACATGGAAGAAGCTTTTTGAAAATAGCCCAGGTATATTTGCTGGTTGGGTTTCTCATTAAGTTCTGATAAGAGACAGGCTTTCACACAGGCTAAGTATTCTACATGAGTAAGCTAGCACAGAGGAAGGAAACCAAGACAAGAGTTTGGGAAATATGAGCATGGTGGCTTGATGAAAAATGTAATTGCAATAGTGCACGGTTTATTTGTTTGCCCCTGAAGCCATAACAAATAACACAGAATGTAATCATGTATATAAGGTTGTCATTCCTTTATCAGTGTGCTGACAAAATGACAAAATACCCCTGTTAGGGCCTTCGTAAATCATTGTCTCTATATATGGAATACAGTGAAAACAGTGCTGTTACTTATCTCATTTAGTTGCATTCTCTTCTCAAAGCAAAGATAAAACCACAGATGAATAGAATTTCTAAAGGCATTGTCACAAGACTTTTGGGGATCAATCCCATTTACAGGAAAAATGAGGGGCCACCACAAGTCTTCCTGCGGTACAATGTGCGATGACTGATAACGAGTGAGTAGTGTGCCGACGACAATGCCACGAGGCAAAGAGTAAAAACCCACATTCTCCCCTCAGTTTTTAATAGAGTCTCTGCACAATCAGAGACATGAGCCATGCAAATGGTGTTAAAGAGGAATAATGTTTGAGAATCAAATCTAATCCTCCAGCAAGTCATGAGAACAGTCAGGAATGTAATTGTGTCAAGGTTCCGTTTCTTCCAGATGCAGAAAGCTTAACTGACCATGAAATGAAAATTCTTTAGGCAAAAAGCCTTCAGGGGCTCACTTACTGTATGCAGCAGAGATATTTTAAAAGCTGCAATTATTTCACATGCCAGAAGCATGGGAGCAGGAAAAAGAGCTGTAAAAATGTTACAGTTCTTTCCCATATGGAATGTAAATAAATATACCTAATATCACTGTGATTCAACAAATGTGTTAGGGAGAAATGGGGACAGAGGGTCTAAAACACATTACATTTATTCACACACACTTCTAATAATAATAATGGCGCCTCATCTCAATGCAATCTGATTTGTGACTCACAAAGCAAATGCACCATCAATACCATCATCTTTTTGCTGATGCCTTTGTCCTTTCAATTCTTCTCTCCTAAATGAATCTTCCATTTTTGTAATGGCTCTGTAAGACAACTAGGCAGCCAGTGACATTTCCATTTTTCCTCCTCAGTGCTTCCATGATTGTGGCATTTGAAAATGCCTGTCCAACCTCCGACAACGATCTCACAATCTGTAGCACACAACAGTATCAACATAAAGAAAGTGATTATTTCACTCTACAGTTCTATGTTTAATCAAGTGCAATAATATTAACCAATTAAAATTATACGTGTCAACATTTTACTAGTGGGATAATTCTCCCCAGTCCTAAACTCTAAAAATAGCATGTGTCGTTACTGAAGACCTCATGTGACACTTTGCTGAAGCGCAGATCAGCATTTACAGCAGGAAAAAAAGGTTTCAGGAGGTAACATGAATTAAATATGAGCATGTGAAACTGTGGCACGTTTGGGTCCCATTTTCACCGTCCTCCTGGGGATGAATGAGCATTGTACTCTAACACCTGTGATCTATTCACATCTGTTCACCTCATATAGAGAGGGATCATTCACATTCCTGTTTTGTTTTTTTGCTGTTTTTTTTAACAGATAAAAAATGCTCACAGTAAGTAACATAATATCATGACATTTACTCAATGTGATCATATACCTCCTGTGTTGTAAACAAGGCCAGATGCTGTGCCAGATGCACCGACAATAGGAGGCATGCAAAACTCTGAAGGTGACATTACGGTATGGTTCAGTAAAAGGGCCTTCTTATAAAGGTGGATTAGTGCAGCTCTCCAAATTCTGTCTTAAAGTCTTTCAGTTTGGATACATCATCAAAAAATAAATCTGGAGAGTAGGACACTTGCTGGAGAAGCACTGGTGCAAGATTTCTTATTCTAGATAAATGAGAGCAAGATAATGGTTTTTTTTCTTCACTTAGTTGTGAGATGGCAGTGCTCACCACAGACTGGCCGTTGTTGACAGACACCCCTTCTTGGTCCATCATGTTGCGTGAGATGGTAATCGAGGGCAGATCCAGACTCTGTGGGGGAAACTGGGGGATTAAGGGACCCCTGTGTGGAGGTGGGGGCTCAGGCATTGCTGGGAATGGCGAGTCCACTTCTGACAGACCCAGACCGGACTCCGTCTCAGGTGGAGGTGTAATGGGAGGAATCTCAAACTCCTCATCTCCCAAGCTGGGTGTATGAAAAGTCTGCAAGAAAGAGGAACAAAGAAGAAAATTATGAAATCCACCAACACAAAAGAGGCAGGAAGCATTTGTTGAGGTGGGCCTTATCTAACAGGCTGGAAGGAAACCTTCAGGGATTAAATCAGATGACTTTGTTTAAGAGATGGAGTGTTTTAGTGGAGTGGTAACACACTTTTCTGTAAGTGCACTAAGATGTAACATTTCCTAAACCTATTAAAGTCCACTTTAAGGAAAAAGAAGGAAGAAGGCGAGTGTGGAGAAAGACGTCAAAAGCAAAAATATCAAGCAGCAATCATGGGAGAGAGAGGATACATGATAAAAGCCCTTAATCTTGGGGATGTTGGGTTGAAGTGCAGTGAAAATACACGTCACAGGGAGATGGGTTTAAAGAACATTTTCAAAGATTATAACGCTTGGCCAGAAGTGTTTCTTTTTGTTCCCCTTGCCTGCACCCTTAAATCTGCTCATCAAACAGCCTAATCCTTCTGCCTTTCGAATTAAAGCTTTTGGTCACACTTAATTTGCTTATGTGCCTTCTTGGAGATGGAACTGTTCACCTACTTGGGTCTTGTTTTCATCTATGCATTGCATTAAGCTACTCTCTGCAAAGCCAAAATATTCATACCCTCACAATGACCACACTGTTGGTTACTTGGAAGCACAGCAAGCCTAGCACCTAAGATAGCAGGCCCTGCATTTATGTGAACCTGCAACCTCTTTAAAGCACAGTTCACTTACTGAAAGTAACATGGTTTAAAATGCTCACACTGAGTAAAACAAAACTCATGTTAAACTCCAAGAATTCTTGGAAATGTTAGGGTATGTGGACAAAGAGAAGCTACCGGTAGTTCTGCATCAAGAATCTGCTTGAGGTTGATCACAAACACCACTTTCTTGGCCCTGCGTCACTTTTATAGCAGCGGTTGCTTGTTAAGCCTCCTCCCAAATCCTCATCTAGTTTCTGAAATTTCTCAGACAATCATGGCATGAAAATAATTGGCAAAAAAACAGAAGGAAGCAGGCACTTATGCCAATTCGAACAGCCACAGATGAGTTTCCCCCATGCCGATTCACCTTTTCACACACCTGCCTGTAATTCTCAGAGGGATTGAGAGTCCTAGAGATGTTCATGCATTGCTTTTTGAGATAAGCTCCTTTGAAAAGGGTCCCGTTTTTCCCCTTACTCTTACCACTTACTCACATGTAAAGCATCATTCAACACCCTGTAGTTCTGGCATGGTGTAAAAACAGGAATGGGGACCTTAACCTCAGCAGAGGTGAAGATGTGTTATCTAAAACACCTATAAACCTGATATTAACAACCCTGTCTTCCTCTGCTCTGCCTCTGGTAGGTAGGGGATAGAATAACAGAATAGAGACAAGGGAGGGAATATGCCAACACAGACCTTGATTAGGGAGTATTAATGTTCCCCTTGCTTGCTTTAGCACACAGACACTTGAAACTAATTCATTGCCTACTCAGGGCAGCTGTCTTGACAAGCACTGATGAATTCCAGTGGCGGGAGAAGCTAATAGAGTTTTTATTCTCCCATTTTCTTTCTCTCTTCCTGCTCCCTACCACTGCTTCACTTTTCAGTGCTTGTTTCATAGCTAGAGAATCCGTTCTCCTTTCGGAAGGAGCTAAGGTCATATTCAAGGCTCTGGCTCTCAAAGTGTGAAATAAATCACAAGCACCTTAGGAACATTTACTAACAGTCCACTGCTGTCATATTATGCTCCAGTCCACTCAAAAAACCACTGAAAGTTAGTTCACAATAATGCCTGTTCAGCAGCATGTGAATGAAAACCCAGTGTACGTTTATAAGGTTAATAAAACAAAACTGTCATGAGTCATGGACAAAATGTTCCAGTAGCACATGGAAAAGATCAGAGATCGTCTATCATCACAGCCGTCATTCAACTTTTTCAACTTCCCCCGTGGAGCAGGGTCAATCCCCATACCAGCCTTCAGATCTATTGCCCCAGTCTCATCTGGATCACATCATGCAACAATCTGAAGACATTGGCACTCTATCATAATCTCTCTAACAGGAGAGTTTCATCCTGTCTTGTCCACTACAGCCAGATACACTGCTTAGGCTGTGATTCTATGGCCACATTCATCCACGTAAGCCCTGCGGGGATGTTTTTGAGGGGGGGGGAAAAAAAAACAAAAAAAAACAAAACATCACTAGCATTTTTTTGCTCTACTCGACTATGAATACTATTTGCTGATCTAAGTAGGTTTCCTGTGGCGTTACTCCGTGTAAGGTAAATCAGGGCAGAACTATATAGGGCACTGGCTCCTATATTCTGGTGCATTGTGGCCTGAATTACAAAGCCAACCTAGAGATTTGAGACAAATGTCAAAGAGGAAGGTTGGCTGAGGTCAGCTACACTTTTGTAAGGGAGCAGTACAAGCATGACTGTGACCTTTAAGTGAAACACAGACATGTACTTGGTGGAAAGGAATGCTGGTGTTTAGTATCTGCTAAACAGCATGGAAGTGGAGGATAGCGAAAGCAAAAATCACAGTGGATGTGGGAAGATGGAGCAAGATCAGTATCACAGTCTGCGCCTGTATGCTTTGCCTCACTCTGTTAATGATGATACAAATTAACATCAACACCAGGGGCACTGATAATGGAGACATGGAGTTTTTGCCTCATATAGGGGGGAGGTTATGGAAGATGTCAGCTGTCTGTGTAGAAAAGGCCCTCTCCCTAGGGAAGAGGTGCCAGATTTTACTGGATCCCACAGAGTGTTACAGTGTTGCGCACTGTCTGGTGTCATTTCACATAAAGCCAGTTTAATTCTTCACCAGGAGCAGCTTAGGGGGCTCTGATCGGAGATTAAGAGATGCACAATCCACTTTCTTCGCATCACCAGCCTGATTATCCATTTAAATTGTTCTGAAAGGCTCAGCAGAGCCAAGTGCCAAGCCAGATGCTGGCTTGGGAAGTGCAGGCATGTACATGTTAAGGGGTGGGCAAAGCAGAACACAACAGACAGAAAGAGAGAAGGATTGTGTGTGTGTGTGTGTGTGTGTGTGTGTGTGTGTGTGTTTCCATTGGCAGACACATGGTTCAGTGGTCTGAGGACAGACAAGGGCTTGTAACAGAGAGGCCTGATGTACCCAGCATGAGCATCCTAAGCAGGTGTGTGGGAAATCCCCCAGTTCTTAGAACCCATTGGAGGTGGATCAGCCCAAATTGTACCAAGAGAAATTCTCAACAGTTGTTATATTGTGCTGGGTCAATTTTCAGTGTAGGATCTATGTGATTTTAGATAATCAATCAATCACAGGAAAATTTACAAAAATGTCAAGCTTAACTCAAAGTCTTGTTGAACAGCATCCTAAATGCTTGCACTGACAATGCAAATGATTTAAATATCCCTTTTGCCATTTTTACTTGTGTCATAGTAAAAACACAAGTAAAAATGGTGCCATAGATAAACTTGTTTCATAGATAAACTTCAAAAAGTTAAGAGAAATGACAAATGTAACTTCAGTTTGTTAACTCGAATTATGTTTCATTTCGTTGCACTTGACTTTAACAAAAATGTTTAGCTTATGTTGCTACAAGAGGAGCTCTGAGCAGAGCAAAAAGTAGAATGATACTAGAAAGTTGTGCATATCTAGGAACTATGACTTGATTCTCTTCGCATGTGTTTTTTATAGTTAGTTTATTTTTGTCTAAATTACTTTGTCTAGTAAAGATATTCCATAGTTTAGGCAGAACCTGCTTGAACATCTTTTCTGAAATATGTGGAACTGAATGTTTCAGCATCAGTCCCCTTAGTTTCACAATAAATATATGTACCAAATCTCTTGGCAGCCCATGCTTTCCTTTTCATTTTCAAGATGTCACTGAAAGCCAAAAATGTCAACCTTATTATGGTGCTCAAGGACAAGTTATCCCCAAGAGTCCTGTTGCTAGCATGCAGTGGAAAAGAATGAAAGCACAAGACTTTAGTGCAAACACAAAATGTTGTCATAAACAGTATAACATTGGTTTATAGAGAATGTATGAACTACAGAAATATAAAAGGGATGTGACTGGGATGGGAATCACTGAATTTTCCCTTCCAGTGGATTATCCCTGCGGTGCCTTGGAGCTCTTTCAATATCAGAACAAGAGGAAGAAAAAGCTTTTCAGGCAATATTTCCAGTCGTTCAATAAATGTAGTAATGCAATTCACAGATGTAATAACCAAGAGTTGTTAAAGGCAGCAGCATGCAATTACTGCATATAATAGGCCTCAGAATCAATAGAGGCTGGACTGAGGATCCAGTTTCAAATATCTAGACAGGCAGAGTGCAGCTACTCAAATGACAACATCAACCATGGCACCCCTAATCGGCACTATTTCAAATTTGGATCATTTGTAGTCCATTTCTACATATTTATAGTTCATTACATGATGCTAATTTGATTGGGAAAGTAAAGTGATACATCTGAGTGGAACACAATCTCAGTGTACAGTATCCTTTTCACTTAGGAAAGCAGTCAACCTTTCTCTCCTAGGATGTATGCTTTACCAGGCACACCAAGGTCATCTTATCTCATTCTCTAAGTGCATAAGGTAAATGATACAACAGCCATCCAAACAGCAATGCGAGTCTGTCGCTCTGAAGCAGAAGCAATCTCACACACTGTGTGCAGTTTTAAATATACAGTATCCACTGTGTAAATAAAGAGTAGCTGGATGTAAACAGGTTTGCATTTTTTGCTTTAAGTCATTTGTGGTAAAGCAAAACATCTGTATATATAGGAACTTTGAAGCAAGGAATAACCCATGCTTATTCTTACACATGAAAGAGTAGGCAAAGTATCCCTATGGCTCGATTTGAAAACAATAACTAACCAAACGTGGGGGCATAAATTTAACTTTGCCATGTTTATCATGGAGCCTTCATAAAGGAGACTTCCTTTCTTCTCCTGTAGCCACAACACAAACCAGACACAATCGGTACATTTAACCAGTGCTATTGTACATATGGTGTGAAACCTCGCAACTCAAAGTGGAAATCACTTTAATCTCACTTTAGCTCAGATTGCAACAAACAATACTTTGGACACTCCAAATCTTGACAAGAAAACCCTATGCTTAAGGCTTCTTCTTGCTCTTTCTTTCCTTCAAAGCACAATACCATCTGTGCCCTAACACTGGAAACAGTTGTTCCTTTTGATAAAATGCAAATGAGCTGGGCTGTTTTTATTAAGGAGTGCACCCCCAGCCCATTCCCCCCGCTTTCACTTACTGCCACAGTGGGCCCTCACAGCTGGGGGCTGAACGCTCTCCAAGCAGCCTGTGTCGGCATGGTCCCTGCTGCAGTGGGCCTCAGCAGCCCGTGGATACAGAGGATGCGCCCACTCAGCGTAAATGTGGGGGAAAATTAGACTTCTTCCATAATACTCTGCGGCTTTGTGAAGCAGCCACTTTATGAACATGAGGTCATGCGCTCCAGACACTTCTGTGTAGCTGCCCGAGTTTGAATGTCACAGTTGCATCCCTGCTGCCCAACTGACATGAATGAAAACAATACGGTTAACAATGACATCTATTTCAGTATTTTGGAGCTACTATGTAATGATGCTTTGCTTTGGGTTTTGAAGCCAGATCAATCTCCCCTGCTAAACTGGATGAGATTAGACAGTTTGAACCACAGAGGATGATGGGTATTTTTGGTGCACTTGTCTCTAATGACAGGGCAGCCGAGTGGGTGGAGGGGGAATAAAATGGATAAATTTAGCACACTGTTAGGACTGCTATGGCTCACAGAGTCCGTTATATACCTCCAGAAGAACAACTGCTCCCTTATTCTTTTCAATGCGACAGTATAGTACACAGTTTTTGCAGCAGCTCCTCAGCCAAAGATTGCTGGTGACATTTCACTTTCTGTAAGTGCCAGGAGATAGCACAGCTCAAAGAGTGACACAGCTATGGAGTTTGTTTATGCTTCTTTATTACATCTTTGAAAAGAGAAGGAAAACAGGTGTTTTTATCCTCAGCTTTCTGAGATATCACTTCATCTTACAAAGCATAGTTGAAGCAGTCACATCACATTAGCGTCCGCTCTCACAAGTTACAACCAAGCCTGAAGAGGTTTTAAGGAGAGGAGGAACAAATTGGATGGTAAAAATTTATTTCCTGATTGAGATGGCAAAACAGTCATTTATTTCCAGGAATATTTCCTATCAGATATGCAGCTTATTCTGACAGTTATTCATGGCACTTCTACCGCATCCCATTATTTTCAAAGAATTATTCAAACGCCAAAACCAGAGACTGCTTTATTCCATAACATGTATAAAAAGGTGTAAATTATCATTTTATTTAGTCATGTTTAAAAAAAAAAAAAAAAAAAAGACAAACAAAGACTCATTTTCACACCCAAATTTGTTTACATTCATGGAAAACAGAGTATACTTACATCCCCAGCAGCGAGCAGGGCACCATTCGCCTCAGCCATGTTCATGTAGTTGTTATTATTCTGGAACTGGAAATGAAAACAAAGAGAAAAAAAAAAAACACAATCAGCCGAGTGGTGTCCAGATAACATCCAGTGTAAATCAACTCACTTCCCTCTCATAACCAACACCTGTCACTCAAACAGATTGTCATACATGGCTCTGAATATTTGCACACTGGGTTAACCCCTGTCTCTACATGCATAAGCACGTTCTGCCATTCTGCCATTATTGTGACATGATGAGAGGCATTTGAGAGGCCCTGTCCAATTCAAACCAGGGTAATGAGAATCTGGTCCAGCTATTCAGCTCTTATGGGATAGCAATTAAGGATATGTTTGCATCACAAAGCCAAGTATCAAGATGCAGTGGCAGGTTATTAACTTAAAATAACCTATGGGAGAGGAGTGATACTGGGGGGAAATAAGGAGGTAGAGGGTGTTTTTATTATGGCTGCTGTACGTTTTAGGTCAACGGGAACATTTGACTAAGTCCATGTTCATGAAGAAACTAATTTCCCCCTGATCCGTTACAAAAATATGTTTCTACTTCAGCATTTACATATTAATAGATACAGTCTTTAGTGGTGAGTTGGAGCCATACTGTAAAGACACATTAGTGATTAAGGGAGTTGATAAGCTATCAAAACCCTGTACTTTGGAAAGAAATAACATGTTTTTACAACATCCCCCCCGCCCCTACCAACCCACACATGGCCTGTTGGCAAAATGGCAGCCACTTCCTTTCTTCATAGACACAACCATGCTGACAGGTAGGAACAATGGGACATAGAATGAAGAATTATGGGCTAGCAGCTGGGCCCACGAGCACAATGCACCTCTCTGTGAGTGAGGAGAGCAAACCCCAGCCTACACAGCTCAGAGGAGAAAGAAACGCAGCACGTTTGCGTCTTCATGAGAACATTTTACCTGTTTTTAACAAAGCTCTGAAGTCATCTCTTTTGTATGTTTATTACAAAGTCACTCTCTTAAAACATCATGAGTGAAAAAACTAATAGACGGGGGGGAGGGGGGGAGAGGGAACAGAAAGAGAGCGAGGCAGAGAGAAAAATGCTTCTTATCAGAGCAGAAGCCAAACAATAGTGGAAACAAATTAAGATCAGAGCAAACTGAGAAGTGCATTAATATATTTTCGAGCCCTTTGTGGTTTTCTTTCTATACTCTTTTTCTTCTGAGTGGTTAGTATGCGAATGTAATTACCGAAAGAACTGCTGCTAATCAACTGCGAATGGTATCCATTAATTAGGCTATGCCCTGGAGAGAGAGTTGAGAGTCAGCAGCAATGTTAACAGTGTTGCGCACCAATGAGAACAGGGAGCCACAAGCTCCACTAGCAGTTGCTGAAGCAGGTGGTATGAGCCACCTAGGCTTCCAGTGTCATCTTACCTGGAGCTGTCCTACTAAACTATATCCGACTCAATTGAGTTTACATATTTGAACAAACGTATAAAGACACACACACACACACACACGAGCCTCTGCTGGAAAAGTAACTGTCAATTGCTGGCACTGCTTCGCTTCCCAGCTGTGTGGAACTTTGAGTCATGACATGGCTAGGTTACGTCAGCTACTCAGCTTGTAATTAACCTTATGCTGGGCTTATCTTGGAAGTGTTACTCCGTTCCCCGTCTTCTTTCAGATAATGAATTGAAGTCTCAAAGATATCCTTCTCTATTCAAGCACTAGAACATTGTTCTGATTGTGGGGGAGATACGGCTTCATGCAGGGCTGCTTCCGCCTCTTCTTGCCCTGTGCCTGAACGAAAGATTTTTTTTATTTATTTATTTTAAATCGGGGGGGGGGGGGACCAGTTGCTCTCAAATGCAAATAGTTGCCTGAGAATTTAGAGGGAAAAATGTACAGTGAAAAAGAAGGAACTTTTGATTTTTACTTTGTTGCCTTGAAATAAAGAAAAAAATTTTGCCCTAGATTCCATGGAAACTTCCTGCTCTTATTAATAGCCATTTTCAACTCAATTACTTGAAATGTTACACCATTTTGTAATGCAGAAAACACAAGAAAAGTGAAAAAAGTGTGAGTGTTTGTGTCTGTCTGTGTGTTTGTCTGTGTTTGTCCAATAAAACAAATATCACACAAAGGCATCCCTGAATTGTAAACTGTAAAACAAAGATATTGATCCAAATCACTTCAGCTTCATTACAGAAAACATGATCAAGTCAAGTCCATGTGCCAATTAGCAGTGTTAAACTCCCTGGGCTCTGTCTCTCTGACTCATGTTTTTACTGTGTTTCCAGGCCCCTTTAAGAGCAGTTCAGAATCTCCTCAGAGAACTGTGCCTAACATCCCAAGAAATGTCCCCAGTTACCAGTATCAATCTTCACCATTAAAAGCTGTACCATGTCGGGCCGGAGGCCTCGGCGGACAAGCAGAGCAGGGAGCGGAGATTGTTATTTTTATTCCCAATTCATTTCTGGGGTAGGGGCCATTTTGGGCCCATGTTTGCGGCATTGCCGATTGAGTCAAATGCCAGATTAAATTAAGTGTGATTGGAGGGACCGCGCAGTTGACGGTAAGGGACCGTGCTAAAATGGGTCAGCGTAGACAATGAAGGCCCTGTAATTAAAATGATGTGATGAGCTAGAGGAGAGCTGTGGCTGCCATGTGAAGAGTCAAACAACTGTGTGCCTGCCCATATGCAGACCTAAATGAAAAGTTTGGGAAATCTGAAGGATGGGATCACTTGATTTTTGGAAGATAAAGGCTCCTAAAATACAACAAAATGACTGTAAATGTCTAGCACTGCAGTCACAGCCCAGACAGGTTTGCTATTTGCAAGAAACCAGGCTCCTCAGTCTTCCCAGTTCCAAAAAAGTCAGTTATGTACTTGGGCTTTGCTTCTTTCAGCGGTGGGGAATCATGAGGAAGCCATAGAAAATGGTGCTTTAAAATAGCTTTGGGGTAGAAGGCTTTTACTAACAGAGTGAATTCACAGATAAAGGTGCTCTGTAATATGAACTGTGCTAAGAGTCAGACATGGCTACATGGCAGCATAAAATGCTGGGTTCCCAGTGTTTTTATTTCGCCTTCTGCACCACCAGCACATTTCTTCAATAACTGTTTAACAGGAGAGAATTAAGAGCTTACATGGACCCTGATCCTGAAGTGAAAAGACTCCAATGTCTGAATAATCACAGGCATTTAGAAAAGCCAAGCAACCTTGCAGCAAATAGGATACGTGTGAATTTCTAGATTTTTCTACAAATGCAAAGTATTGCTTTTCTTATTAGTCTTCTGACTAGATTTCAGAGATTTTTTTTATTTTTATTTTTTTTTTTAAATCGCAGTGAATGTTTCAGTTATTCATTATCAGAGACAGTAGTACTAATCACAATTTAAACATGTTTTTTTTCCTGACTAAAGCCAGTGTAATTTTGCTTGATTTTTTTCCAGCTATCTTTTAAATCCCACTGCAAGAACATTTGTATGAAAGAATGTCCAGTGGGAAATAAGGTGTTTTACAGCTATTACAGCAAACAAAATTATTTCAACCTCAGGGTGAACACAATATTGCACCAACATGACCCCCTCTCACTCCCAATATGATGGAGTAACCACACAGATCCTATCAGTAAACATGAACTGGACAACGAAGAATCCACAGAATACAAGCCTGAAGAGCCTTTGATAGCACAGCTGCCTTCTCTTCATGCATACAAATGAAATGTGCATATGTTTTAGTGCAAACATCAAATATTGCTTTATCAATGGCAATTAAATGATAAAGCATGACTGGGAAAATCCAAGGTGACAGTTTTCACCAGAAAAGGGAGAAACATAAAAGAGTGTTTTCTTTTATTTTCAAATCAGATTCAAAAGACTGCTACTTGGTTTTACTGTACAATCATAAAGTTATAATATCATAGCTGTCTGTCAGCAGGTAACCAAATTGGACACATTCTTGCTCCATACTGAAAACCGCCAAACTAATTCAATCAAGAGCCTGGGCTTTTCCAGAAGCAAATCAACTGCTGACAAACGATTTTACAGTTCAGCTTGAGCTCAGTAATCACAGCCTAGCATGTGTTCTCTGGAACATGACACTTGCGCTAATATGTTCTCCAGTGGTCTCCATAAAAGACAGTGAAAACACCACAGTTAAAACGCAATCTTCGATCCCAAGTAGCCCACTGTAATTTTCGATCTATTATTTTATGCAATTTCCTTTAAGGCCCTGCCCATAACCAGGTTTAGCTAACTCTCACACTGAGTGCAGGAGGCTGGAGATTCAAAAGAGCAGCACTGTTTCCTTCCCTGCAATACTGGTCGGACTGTGTTGTAGCCTCTGGGAAAGTTATCTTCCAGAGGTACTGCTCACCAAATACATGCTCATTTACAACCCAATTCAGCATAAACACTCTGCAGCTGCGTCTCTGGTGATCACAAGGCCTATTCATGCACAGCAGGCCACTGTGCATGCAGAGGCAAGCTGACATATATAGATATATTTCCTCCTATGTGTGCAGCAGTCAATTTGTAAAGCAACTCCACAACACAGCATGTCCACACAGTCAGCTAGCAAGCTGTGTTCTGATCTGCGGGCCGAATCGATTGGTAATTCAGTTTAAAGCTAAAATCATTACTCCCCCCAGCCCAGCACTGTCTTCCACTATTAAGACTGCTAGTCCTTAACTACATAAGGTAGCATTGAGGGGAAGTTCATTGAAAGCATCTCAGTCTTCCTTTGCCTCTCAGTGGTAGTACCCCTACAACAGTGCAGAGAAGCTGGTGTGAGAAAAAGTGGGATCTGAACTAAGCTGATGACAGTGTTGTTCAGGCTGTGTGGTGATTACCCTCCCTTCACACCACACAGACCACTATAGTCTCAGCTAGAGGTATCACAGCTTGCTTTAGTTTAGTAAACACTGACCTGGAGGAACAGTTTTCAACCCCTGCACAGATATCAAACCTCTCACAAAAAGACTGTTTCCTGGCCACAGAATGGTAGGGATTCTGCTCCGACGGGGAGACACGTTTATTTAACATTCGATCAGAGAAGGTTAAACAAGGATCTTTAACTTTTGGACCGTGTAATCATTAAAGTCTCTAAAATAAGAAACTTTAGGGCATCACAGATGGGGTTGTTATAAGCAAACCCAAAAGCAGAGCCTCTGTTCTTTACATTACTCCAAACGGCAAAGGAACACTATAATTCCGTCACAGCGCATAAAAACAAGTTTGCATGTCCAACCAAAATGACAAGCTTAACTATCAAAATAAAGGAAAAAGTTACAAGTGATTTCACAGCTCAGCAAATATATATTATATTTTTTCAAGCTTCCCAGTCATTATGGCTGTGTTAAAAGACAGTAAAAGGAGAACTATAGTTTGTGTATTCAGCATGTTCCTTTGGGCAAAATTTATATTCAGCGCAGACACGGTGTATGAGAGCGATAACACGGAGACACAAAAAGACCAGAGTGAAACAGCATTTGTAAAGTCAGGCAGAAAAGTTGTCAATGACTAAAAGCAAACATCTGGCATATACTGCATCTGTTTATTTTTATTTTTTTTATTTTTTTTAAGAACACATTTGACCTCAACCACATTTTTATAATGGCTAACAGATCAAGTGACAATGTGAATTACCGATTTCATATTGAAATTTACATTTTTCCAAATAAAATAACTGCTACTAAATACAGATTCCACAAAAAGACTTTACAATGTGTTTGTCGTTCACCTATGCTCTCTCTCCCTCTCTCTCAGACACACGAACAACAAATCAAAGGCAGTGCAGCTGCCATGCATACCTACTATTAGAAGGAACTGGGTGCTCAGTGTCCTGCACTTGGTCATGTAAGGAGACCAAGGATCAAATCTCCAACCCTGCAATTAGTGGACAATCCACTCTACCTTGAATTATGGGCTCACTAAATTAATAGGATTTGGTAACCGCTATGCTAAGAGTACAGTGCTTTATTAGACAGTAGATCTGTCAGGTTGTATTTATGCACAGTTGCTTTGAGATGTCAGGCATCAACACATCTTTAGCAGGTAATGTAAAATAATTATAGAAAATGTCATCTCAGTTTAGTGTGTTAGGATGCTAACATTTGCTAATGAGTACTATACACATAGTTGTCACGGCTAATAGAAATGGGATCAGAAATGGGTCATAAAACAAAGGAAAATCTGGTGCAAAACTGTTGTTACTATTGGGAATCATGAATCTATGGATGTATGTAGGATACAAAATTTAACAGTACTCCGTCCCGCATCCTGTTGAGCTAATCTAGTCTGGACTAAAGGGTAGACTGACTGAAATGGCCTATGTTAGAGCAGCAATGCCTACATGACTAAAATTAGTCCTTGTTACTCTTATTTTATATTATAAACGTAGCCAGTCGCTTTAAAATATAAACTTCTAAGACTTCTGCTTTCTTGTGTAAATGTGGACTTTTAAGTGTAATTTACAGCAAATGTAGCTGGACTAATTTTATAGCATAGTCGCTGCTAATATCACTGCACTAGTTACACAGTAGACCTAAAAGCACACAGAGGTTCTCCATGGCTACTGTTTTCTCTGAGGCCTAAGACTTGCAAATGTTGCCAAAACAAAGATGGTCTCAGGATTTGTCATAATGGACTGAGCTCAGCAGCCTCAATAGTATGCAGGTCAACATCCAACATCCCATTTTTTCCCTGGCTGTTGAGTCTGCTATGTACTCTCAAGAGCAAATCCTAAAAGAAAGCGCGAGCTAAATGGGGTTCCATCTTTGATTTGGCGGGGTGCAAAGCCATTGGCCCACAGCCACAAAGGAGCTTAGGCAATGGAGAGGGCCTCAGAAACATGGTGTAGCTTTCTCACAATTGCTGCTGTTGCATGGACACACCGCTCTTGAGGAAGTAACATGAGAGAGGCTTGTCTTGTTGGTGTTGTCTTGCTTTTACTCCTAAGCCATGTCTCAAGGCTGTTTACTTTCAGCAGCTTTGATGCAACTCCAACTCAAGATGGTATCAGGGTGTGGATTTTAACCTAAGCTTTTATCCTGTTCTGCTTGCCATTCTTCTACTTCAGAGCACAAGGGTGCTATCAGGTTAAAGAAGCTAATAGTATTTTTTTTTATTTTTTTTATTTTTTAAATGGTCAAATGTCAAAAAGTAGAAGAACAGTTTTGTGCCAGTGGAAACAGGTTTGCTTCTGATGGCACTAATGGTTGTACTTTTTTCCTGATTTGTCAAATGGCTTTGTCACTAGGACTTCACATAAAGATCCACTGAAAGCTGCAGGGAGTGGAGCACAGACACTTTTTTCCCTTTCTTTTTTTTTTTTTAAATTCCCTGTGTGCTGTTACTGACTAATACAATCATTATGAATGGCTCTGGGAATGTGCACAGTCAAGAGCTTTTAGTGCTGGACTCAAAACAATCCTCTATTTCTTATCTGCTAATGTTGGATATAAAATGATGTAAAAGCCTAAAGTGGTGAGAGCATTAACATCAAACTATTCAGTCCATTAAAAGCCTAATGTATTCTATAGCGTGTTTTTGAGCAATGTTATCAAGTAATTAGCCCAGTTTAACAGTATTTAAAGCTATCAAATATAAAATCTATTTCTTTCTTTTGAGAAATGTTTACAAAAAGGCATTAACAGCAAATAGTAAACTGGAGGGTTAGTCCCATTTTTCATCATAATTCTCAAGCCCATTAAAATCTTCATGTATGCAACCTGTGTCTTTTCTGTTATTCTTAGCAGAAGACCAGTATGCACAAACCAGCCAGTTGTTCAATCTCTATAAATCTGAAAAGCACAAACTGCTGAGCAGTGACTCGTATATCAGTCTATTATATACTACAGGGCTGACTGTATTAAACAAATGGCTAGGCCTGCAGCTGGAAAAGAGAGGCAATATAGAGAGAGCAGAGGTTATTGTCTAATTTAAATCTTGGCTGCTTTCCCAGAACTGTACCACATTCCAATTTGTGGCTGTGTTGCTTGGCGCTACTGACAGAGGTCCGGCTGCAAATACTCTCGGGCTCCTCTCCAGAAATGCGTCTCCAAACTGACAATCAACAAGTTGGCAGAGATTAACGGAATGATGGGAGCAAATTAGGTAAAATAATGAAAATGCACTGATATAGATGCCGTGCTCCGTTATTTTCTTCCACCTGTGGTTGCAATAATGTATCTATAATCATTAAGACTTGATGTGCAACAACACAGGCTCATAAAGAAAGCCAGTACATTGCTTCTGTAATGTCTTTGAGTTCCATAATGAAATAGCAGCTGGAAAAGACATCTGTGAACACATAGTAGTTACAGAATGGTTGAGTGAGCTCTTAGAAGCAATTAGCTGTTTCAAGCATTTTCTCCTTGGCATACTATTGTCCGTTCATCTGCTAGATTGACAGCACACCAGGACATCATTAGCAAACCTGACAGCTGTTGAGTCGCAGACATTGTTTTTCTTGTGACAGCCACCATCAGGCTAAGTGCTTCACTAGTGTTTTTAACAGTATTTAAACTCAAAATGTCACTTTAACATTTCCTACTTCAAAAGCAGCGTGAGATTAAGATACCAGCTTTGAATAATTACAAACACTAAGCCTCAACTTTGATTCCGTATCATTGCACTGACATTTAAAAAGATTCGGAACAAAGACACATTACACATCTTTTAGTCATAATGCAAAAGTTATTCCTCTCCTCGGTGTAAAAAGACAGGTTGGAGATCAAAGGCGTATGAAAAACCTAGAGGTCTGCTTTGTGTGGAAGTGGCATTTTTTTATTTTTAATTTTTAAATGGAGAAGATAAGTTAGGAAAGTGTTTACACATTTTTTTTAAACAAAAACTAATGCAAAAGCATTTGTTTAATAAGACTTGTCAGTCTGTGGCCAATCAAAAGCAACCATATCTGGACTTAATTTCCCTAACGATGGTATCACACAAGAGAAAATAATCATATACATTATACCTGTAAAAATCCTCCCTGTACAGGTATGCTTATTTTCTGCTT
This sequence comes from Copadichromis virginalis, assembly GCF_057382275.1. Classification (NCBI taxonomy): domain Eukaryota; kingdom Metazoa; phylum Chordata; class Actinopteri; order Cichliformes; family Cichlidae; genus Copadichromis; species Copadichromis virginalis. Next base: position 10,005,452 of record NC_140618.1, read on the forward strand.
TGACAACAACTCCCTTTGAGCTATTTTTATCTAATTTCAGTGCAGGCGGCTAAGGGGGGGGGGAAAAAAAGGGGGGGGGGGGGTCACTGACATTTTCTGTATTTGAGCCTTGCCCTCTATTTTAGGACCATGCTGAGTTCTTCCACTAAAATAAATGACAGCACGACAATCTACTCTGAACTCGCACCTTTCCGCGCACATGTTCTCCCATCACTCTTCATTTATCTTCATTAGGTTTGTTTGACCCATCACCAATCCTCTGCCAGTGTAAATATAAACACTACAGTCCATAGAGATCATCTCTATATGTGATATCTTGCAGAGGTGAAGAGCAGCTAAATGTAAATGGAGTAGTCGTGTAACAAACCTAGAAAGATAAATTCCACCGATCCAATTAATCAATATATAAACAAAGCCTGTGATGAGAAAAATCAGTGATTTCAACAGGGGGCGCCATGCTGTAAACTACCGACTACAGGTTTAAGCAGGAGTGCGGAACAGAAATCCCACTGTCAACTTGTCATCGGCTAATTTACCTGGAGCCAGAGGGGGAGATTCACTGGACACATAGGGAGAGTTAATCTCTTCATTCATCTTTCGCTAAAGAGATCGACCCAATTAGCTTGCCACATTGACTGACAGCCCTTGTGTCTGCTTTTCTCCCTTGACTTTTCCCTTGCTTTTTAAAAAAAAGAAAAGAAAAAATCAGGAGTTATGCAGTTTATGCTGGCCCCAGCTGAAGGCTGTGAAAATTATTCGAGAGTACTGTACAACAGTGAAATAATCATGATGGCTTTATTCAAATATGTCGAGTCTGAAATATTCACCACTACAATTTGCTGTGACTGATTAGCCAATGGAAGGGCTGCTTGGGGATAGCTCTCCAGAGCTCTGTAATTGAGCGGATTTGACTTGGGAGAGTTTTTCTTCTCCTGATAACTACACATTCCCTTTTGAAATGTACTTTTCCTTTTTTAGCCTTTCCTGGGAGCCAGTGAACATCAGAGTTATAACGCTTGCAGAAACAGCATGTATGTAGGACAGTTTATATTCTGATCGTCATCTGTTTAAAATGTGACTCCACATTGTGTGGATTTAATCATTTCCCACTGTATCACTGGTTGAAGGGCAGAGAGTGCAGAAACATCAGATCTGTAACCTCAAAGATCAGGGACAACAATAGCCTGAAGGTCTGCCACTGTGACCATCCATTTGACATAAATCTCTATGTTCCAATACAGATATTGTAGTGACAATTTCCCAAGTGCACCTTTATATTCTGCAGTTGGTTTATACATGTGAGGACTCGCAAACCAAAATCAGGAATAGCAAACAGTGCGCAGAAAGAAAGAACATCAAATGTGTAACAATGAGCCGTTTCATTTTAATTCTGTATGCTTAATTATAACATTAATATGTCAATCCTGATTTTGTCCGGTTCTGGAGACAAGGCTACATTTACAAATATCCGTGTGCCAAAACGTACTGAAAACAGCTTTCTTCTTTCACATTAAATCTCATTTATTTTCTACAGGGGGAAAAAAAGAAAAAGATGTTGTTATTCTTTTTAAAAAACACACCACTAATGCTCTGGGGCATGGTTTGTCATTGTTATTCAGTGCTCGCTCACCTACACTTAAAACATGATCCTTCTGGATTTTAATTAAGCACCAAGGTACCTCCCAGGGGGTTCTGGCTTGGCAAAGGAAACTACTTTGATTTATGTACTACTTTGTTGTTCCTGCTTGAAGCTTGCATGTTATGAGAGACTGTGGTGATGAATGAAAGAACTGGGCAATTATTCTTATTTGTTAATTAGTTCCTGTTGGGAATGCATTATTGTGGATTCCAACACTAAAAGATGAACACATCGTTGTCCCTTTACCTGTCAACAGCTATGTTAGGACTGACTAAACCGAGTATCATGCTACAAGCTGGGTGCATGTTTGTACATGTTTGATTGAAATTGAATGTTAAATCAACTAAAGCTGTTAGGAATTTGCCTGATTGTCAAGCATGCCAGCAGAATAATGCAGCAATTTACATGCATCCCACTCTACCCACCCCACCCACACAGCAGAAAATGGTACAAATCAGCAAAAATACTTATTTGCAGAACCCGATGCAATGCTATTTCAACAGCAACACTATTCAAACAGAATTTACTGGCTGTTAAACAAGCAATTAACAACAGCTCGAGAACATTTAGTAGAAGTGCCAATTACTGATAAACCTCTCAGACTTGGGGATATAGGAGAATTTGACACCATAGTCTTATGCATTAATGCACAAGGCAAAACAATAAACCCATAAAATATTAACAGCCGCATTCAAATCAAAGTGGGAGCTGACGACAAATCTCTCGGTGTCACTTGAAAGGGAAGTTGGCCAGGCACCTCAGTGACACAAGGATGGTTTAAGAGGAAGACCTTGTGCAAGCTCTGCTCTCCTGGATGCATATCAGAAGCTAATGGACTCTCAAAACTACAGGGGTGCTGTGGGATTGCCACGATTAGCTCGTGGAACTGCTGAAGGTCACCACTGCTGAGCTGAGCAGCCACAAGCCTTCATAAAACCATGCAGCGTATCATTATTTTCAAAGTGTTTCATTATGGACGGTTAACCTTGGCTAACTCCAACCTAACACTTTAATCAGATGCCTGTAATGCTTTGGAAACATTGTAATCATTCAGTTTCTCTTCTTGTTTATCAGCGGGGGAGAAAAATAATATTGGAACTCCTTAAAAAAATGTTTTCCAAGGTTGTGCAGGTATTTGAAAAGTTACACTATTGAGTCAGAACCACCACAGATTAGAAACTCGATCAGTTTCCTTGGAAGGAATGTCATTTAAATGAATTGTCAGTGGCTGTCCGCAGAAGGAAAGCCCTGGCCAATGTAAAGGCCTCACAGACCTTGATCTTGTTTCTACTTATGCCATCCCACACTACGACCACATGCAAGAGCTCACAAGCCAGCAGAAACATACATGCACATGACAGTAAACAAGGACATACTGTGAATGAGCCTCAATTTCACCTCAGAAATATCAGAAGTTGACTCAAGAATTTCATGGCCTCCATTCATAATCCCGCAATTGAGGTTTCTGGAGAATGGACCTTTATTATGTGGTCGGAGCTTTTACTGAGGCTGTGTCCATTGTTCCTTTTTATTGTGGAACTGAATAAAAACTAGATAGATTCATGAATACTGCATGATTTTCATCAAATAGAAAATCTCTTGGAAGAATTCTCAAAGCAGTGTTATTTCAGTAACATGTTGAGAGCTGTTTATTCAAATGAGGACAGCTGATGGGCAATTATAACCAAAAGAATAATGTCAGACGGAAGACAAGAGGTTTTTTTTCCTATTTTGTTTTTTATTTTTAAATGCTGAATATTTTTAATTTGAGTTCCCCACAGGATTTACTCCTGACAAATAGAGATTAAAATCTTTCTGGATTTATGGGAGCCATAAAAAAAGCTGTTGGTTGAGGGCGAGGAAAAGATTATCATCTTAGATCAATATTGAAAAAGTTCAGTGTGCCGTGTCTCATTCTTCAGGTCGGGTCTGCGCAGAAATAAAGAGAGTGATGGCAAAACAGACAGCTGAAATACAAGTTATTGTTGTTGAATTCCTGTGGCCTTGTTAAAGAAATGGATACAAAGACATTTCTGACAAACCAAGGTATGAAAGAGATATTAAAGGGCAAACATTTAAGAAGAGCTGTTTCACTCCCCTTAGGGACTAAAAAGAAAAAGACAATCCTCGAGCAATCAGCACTGTGTAACAAGAGCTTGATTCACTGCAACTGAATAACGATGACAAAAAAAAAACCCCCCACAGTAGTCATATCAGAGGACTCCTATCAGTCTTAAGTATGTTTATAGAAGATTGAATCAAGGTGCTGCAGGTTGAGATAGCAGATTTTTTTTTTTAACTCTGGGGACTATTAAAACTCTTGTTCAAGGGGTAACGCAGGTCTGTAGGCAGCAGTATTCCTGCTATGGTAGTTATTATATGAAAAGAAAATATCATCTAACTGACTCACACTTTGTTTGAGACATCGTGTAAACAGGGGACAAAACGGTAATCAAGGTTATAAATTTTACCAGAAAGTGTCAAATACATCTAATTTTTTATTTTTAAAGGAGTGCTTTCATCGTTTCCTGCATGATAAACAGGTTTTCTTTCAAGTTAGTCTTCCTTGAACTCTGATGCAGTTCTGCTTGAAAACATGCCATCCATTTCGCCATTCAAACAAAAGTTTTATTTACCTACATTATTTAAGCTCTTTGTCCAACGGGTCTAAGGGATATTTGCACACCTGCTACTATTGTCAGTCCTTTTAGTGCAACCTGGTAACAAGCTGCATTATGGGAATGTGTGATGTAGGAGGGGGGCAGCAGAAAAAAGGGAGGATTAATCACACTGTGTAACAAGTAATACTACACACCTGCAGCTCATAGCCCTGTAATGAGAGAGAAATTCACACTCAACCTGATATATGAACAAAGGTTGGGATCATGAATAATAATACCTATGACGAGGCTGGTTTCGGTTTAACGGTTAAAGCAAACTGAAGCATATAACAAATTCAACCCCCAACCAGCGTTTATGCCTTTCAGTAAAATATCTCAATTTTGAATAGTTTTCAGTATTTATCTAACTCAAAGGTCATTTAGATGCAGAAATTAGGAAAAGCTGAAAGAATAAAGTCTAAATGTGAAAACAGAAGCGATAAATTCAACCTGCACTGCTAAGAAAATATTACCCATAACTGTATGAGACATCCATCAGTGGCCTGTGCACTTGACAAAGAGCCAAAGGCTTAAGTCAAGCAAGTCAAGTTAAAAGGAAAACTGCAGAATGTTTTGATACAGTCTGTGAGCCCATTAAGAGAATTGGACATTAGATCTATGAAACATGGAATGGCTGCCTCTCTGGAAAGCTTTAAAAATGAATGCGTCTTAACAGCGAGGCTAACCACTAAAGGGACACAACACTTATTGAATCAGCCAACCAGAAGTGATTGACTGGTCCTTTTGAAACTGCTTAATTCATGGTTAGAAACTGTTTTCTGGAGCACAGGGGGTTCTTCTTCCTCCTTTTAATAAGTCAACAAGGTTGAAGCTGTCAAAAATGTAGTGAGCCAAAACCAGATTAAAACAGTTGATCATAGTGGAAAAATCTCTCTTAAGGGGCTCTGTCTTGAACAAAAATGGGCACAGCATTGACTCATTCAATAGAACTTCTGAAGGTTAATGATATCTTTGGCCTTACATAACTTAAAGGTGCATTACACTAGAAGAGGTTGGTGTCGTTTAAGAATTGTACACAACAACATGTGTGCAAGGAACCATGCTATTGGTAACATATGCTAACACAAAACCTCTTAGTTAATCCTTCTTTTCAAAAACCATTTACCATTTCATTAATTTCCTGTCATATGATCAACAAGAATCATAGACACCATTCAATAAAAAATATGATCTTGTAGTGCTGTACCTCGGGATTACAGACTACAATCCCATGAGGATTTGGGTGAGTGCTACTTTGCGCTTCAGACAACCTCTGCAATGACACAGACACCTTTGACATAACCTCACAACCATTAATTTTTCCACACTGTCAATCATTTAACTTATTGTTTTAAAACTAAAAAAAAAAAATCGTACATATTGCGTACCTCCTCATGTCACAGCTTAACAAACCTCTTGTACGCCAACTCTGTTTGGTATTTGAGTAAACTCTCAGTCTTATCTTAAGACATCAAACCCTAAAGCTAAATCTCAACCCCCTCGCTGACCTGGACAATGTCATCTTCTCCACTTTTATGGGGAACTCTGTGGTCTAGATGAGTTCCATCTTTTGGTGTATCTCTTGAGTTATGGGTGCTTTTTAAGTGAGCTCAGCTCATGCTAATGCTTTGCCATACAATTTCAACATATGTTTTAATGAAGTCAGCAGTGAAATTATTACTGTCATTTTTTCATTTGAACTTTAATGATGCATTAACTAATTAGATATTTGAGAAAAGTCATAACACGGCTCCACATGTAACTAAGAACTTAAAGATCTAAATGATGTTAATTTACTTTTTTTAAAGCTATCCAAATGAGAACAAGTGTTGATTTATCCAGAAAGTCCTTAAAACACTGAAAAGAAAAACAACAACTCTTCTGTAATAACTTACCATAATCTTTTGTTATGATTCATGATTTGAACGGTGTAGTGATGTTGTTTACATGACAACACTGTGCATCTGTTCTCTTTATACCACTGGAAGAGATGTTTTTGAAACAGCCACATAGCTACACATAGTCAAAAGGGAGAATTTGTCATTTTATTAAGCAGGGCGAGGACAGACAACAGTGGAGTGGATCCTTGAGGTGAAACTATACGCACAAGGAAAGCCTACAGCACTAAGACACTCCATATCCAAGCATGATTTCTTTTTTGCTTTTAATGTGGTTTCCCCTATTTTTCATTGGACATGAGATTACATCAAGACCAAATCAGCACAGCAAGATGGTTCTTGTCTATAGAATGGTGCCTTATGGTTTGCAAATCGACCAGTTGGGAAATAACTTCATGGTGTGAGGTCTGCCTAAATGAACCACACTGAGTAATGCACAAGGAGATGTAATGAAGTGGATTTATGAGCAGTGATGGCAAGATTACAGAAGGTCTTTACGAGTGCTGATCTGGGTAATGGTCTATGTCTGTTGAAGATTTCAGAGCTGGAGGATTTGTCACATCCACCTCATAAACAAAGTGGACAACCTGATGTTATGTTTTCCACTCTGTTGGATCAGATTGTCATACAGTTGCAGAATGCTTGTGGGATCAAAGCAACAACCATTAATGTTGCTCAGAAGAAATGGCATGCAGAAAATGGAGCTGGGCATTTACAAAATACGTGTAGTGCCGTCTGCCACATATAGCAGTCATTCTTACAGACAGGAGCTCCAAGTGCACAGTGCGTCTTCGTGTAGAACAAACTAAAAATAACACTCTCTTGTCTCACTGGGAAAATTAGGTGTTTAATAAATCTGCTGAACTACATCTCCTGACAAGCTACAATTAAAGGACTCAGCAAAACACATCAGCTATTCACTTCTTGGACATTTAAACATTTAACATGCACCTTGGAGTCATATCCATCAAGTGTTGAGTTTGACAAAGCAGACAGCCTCCCTGCCCCTCCCCAAGACACGCACACACGGCATTACCGCACACACACATTTAAAGTTGTGTTTGGATATGTTTAGAATGTGTGTGATGAAATGGCACCAGCTGTGTACACTGGAGAGATGCACAAGGCCCCCTGGTTAAGAGAGTTAACCCCTTCCCTCCCGCTGGAGCTTAAGTGACAGCAGAGACAAAAGAAACCTGACGTACTATGCTTTGGACAAAAGAGGTTATTGCCCAGGGGTTAGCTAATGTGAAGCTACATTAATTCACTTCCTCCAGACCTTAAAATCTGTGTTGTTCCTGGTTTCCTTACATATGCATGTGTCAGTAGAGCTCATATAAACTAAGTAGTTCATGGCCTATGGCCCATTTCCCCCGCTCAGTAAAATCCTTTAAGAAGTGCATCATTTTGGGTCTTGAAGAACTTTCTAATCAGGGAATAACAGCAGAGCTAGTCTGTCATATTATAGCTTATGGATGATAAAATACAAAGCCGACAATAAACAAATTATCCAGAGTCCTTTATCAATATGTGGTCGAAAAACAACAAAATAAAGCATGTGTAGCTAAAGAGGATTTGTCATCAAGATCATTTCTCAGAAAAGACTTATGCTGCACATAAGGCTGTAATCCTTAACAACTGAGTCCAAGTTGATTTGGCACTACCTGTTGTTAATAGTCTGTGGTTTCATGCAACAGCAAACACAGCATGTGCATCTAAAAATCAGTGTACAGTGCAACCGCCAAACTATTAACCCTGCCTTAATCAGTAATCAGTTTGTTACCTTTGCAAGTTAATTGGTTGATGAAACATGTCTACAGTTTGGATTTTTTTTTTCCCAGACACAGTCAGCAAATATGATTTTTGAATATATAAATTGTTAAAATGCTGACAACATTATTAAAAAAAAGCCTAGTCACAAATTTCTAAGATGTTTAATTATAGTTTGCCCTTTCCTTTTAAAATGCTTCATTAAGCACAAACTGTTGTATGTCTCTTAACAGCACTACACAGCAACACAGCAGAGATCCTGCAAGACTTCCCCCCCTTCTGTAGCTTTTGTCATGTACAAAGGCTACAGAATCTCATAGCAATGTGTTTATCTACATCCCTCTGCTATACTGCCATTAAAATACTCCAATGTATGGTCAATTCTCAACTGCAATGAATTATAATGTCTCAGTGGTGCTGGTATTAGTTTTCCAAATAAACCTTCAGTGTTAGCACCAGTGCAGGTGAGGAGTTTGTATTAACATCTGTTGGTGATTTCTTGGCGCCTGGAGGTAATGAAAGCCCACACTAAATGGATACTGTATCTGAAACATTATTAAACCTTTAGGAAAAAAAGACCAGATGGCAATAAATATGGCTATAACAGAGGGTCTCTTTCAAGAAACCATTAAACTCAATCACATTTGACTTTTACAAATACCAAAACTAGTTAAATCCAAACAGCTCTTTGTCTTTGGTTTATGTTGTGCCTGACTGAGGAGCTTGCCTAGAGAAAACAAGCAGCCTTAACCATGTTGCATCACTGAAATCTCTTTGAATAATAAATAAGTGCATATATATGTACGAGCTCATACACAGATTTAAAAAGTTTATCAAACTTCAAAAGGGAACTTTTATAAATTTTACCGACTACAACCTGGTGTTGTTAGAAGAATCCAAAGAGCCAGGAAAACCAATAGTCATTATCAGATAAATTGAAAACAACGCTACCTGAAGTAACAACCAATCAGTAAAAGTAGGAGCCTTGGTGTTTTTGCCCTTGAGCATACCTGTTCCGTGTTCACCCTCGAGTCAAGGTAGTTTAAGAGAAATAGACCCCACTGTGACAGCCTCGTCACTCACCCTGCACACGCTGTAGTCAATGTTTATAACCCACAGAAATAAGCCTTTACAATTTCAGTTTCAATAGAGAAACCGTGTTTAATTTCTCCAAACTGCAACAAGGGAATTTTTCTCACAAAATAGATTTAATATGAGAATTATTCAGCTTTGTGAAGTTGTGGCATGTTTCTCCTCAGCACCTTCATCTCTGTGCCAAAAAAAGGGAAAGAAATGGCAGCTTCATTAGTCATGACTGCAGCACCTAATTAAGTTTGTGCCACTCGTTTGGATTTTTCTGTAAATTTAAAAGAATCTCTGATGTTTGAAAGTGCCTCTGGGCCCTTCTGTCTCTCTTGTCATTAAAATTGAACATTTCCTGCACCAGCATTTTGAGTGGGTATTGCCTGTTTTCAAATCAAAACTGAAAATCTAGTGAAAGTTTGGCTGCTCGCAAAAGGTGCTGTGACAGCTTATAAATAGATTAAAGAAGTAATGCTTCAGCTCTGTGACTTGTAAGCATGCCACATCTTTTAGATGACTAACCGCTCTGCATTGTGCTACCTTTCAGCAAGCCGATTCAAATAAATTGGAGGCTTATTTGAAAGATGCATGCAAAAGAGCTTATTTGTTCACAGTGGAAAGGCATTGTAATTAGCATGAAATGCATGCTTTGTACTCTCTCTCTCTCTCTTCCTCTTTCCAACGTAACTGGTAGAGATACTGGATAAGCACCTTCTCACCACCCTCTCTCTCACTCTATGCCTCCTTTTGCATTGTGGCCAATTACTGTTACAGATGGAAAATTTCACTTGACCCGGGGATTTTATGAGCAGGAATAAAATCGCACTTCAACTTTTACACCAATTCAAAGCAATGTGGTTAAAGTTTCTTGAGGCTGATGAAGACATGATGAAATTGGGCACATATGACAACTTGGCCAAATGACAAAGAGCTGATGAAACACTGAGACAAACCTGGTAACTGTTTTAAGCAGCATCAGATTGCAAATAGAGCTGCATTACGGGGCTGAATAATTTGAGAGGGGGGTAGTGTGTCGTGTCTAAGTGTGCATGTGTGTCTGTGTGTGTTTGGGGGTGGGGGGGGGGGGTATCATTGTTTAAACTTCATAAAAAACTGTTCTTTTTGACTGCCACAATGATGTTCTCTCCTGCTGTTATACAAGAGAGTCAAGTTAGTGACTGATCACAGGCCTAACAGTGCGCGTGTTACATCACTGACAAAACATTACAAATCATCAACTGTGTTTTACCTCATAAGCTCCAGTTGCAAGAGTTATTAAACTTCAGCTTTGTTCTTATTCACAGCTCGGACACGGTGGCGTTTGTATACAAATGCGAGGAAGCGAACAGATCAACATGTAAACAATGCAAATACATCATGCAACCTGGCAGTGGGCAGATAAAACTGTAGTGCACAGTATGACAGTCAAGAGTTTAACTGATGCCATGGGTAAGATAAGTGCACAACACGGCGCAACGCTGACAATGAATAGATTCATACGGAACAGATAGTGAGCTGTCCATTCCTCTTTCTGCTTGTGCATGCTTTTTTCCCCCTGAAATGTTAATGAGGAATATGATACTTGGAGCTCATTCTAAGAACTGCTTGCAAATGCAGTGAACAACATGAACTGAAGGCGGTTTGAAAATGAGGTTAAATACACAGCAGTTAACCAAACGACCAACAACCATTTCTTTATCGTGTTGTCATTTTATTTAACTGCATGACGTGGCCGGTCATGAAGAAGAGCAGGTACCTGACAGCCTACATCTTTTTTTTGTTTAAATCACATTTGAACTGTAATGACAGGATGTTGAGAAACACGGAACCCTAAAGGCAACAGCGCCCATGACTGTGGAGCACATCAGTCTGTGAGAGTTTAGCAGTGCGACGAGGCAGGTTTGAGCTGGACAAAAAGTAACACTGTGCCGCTACACTTGTCCTGTGCTCCCGTTTCCTTTCCTAATGAACAACAACAAAGTTTGCGGCAAGAGAGGAAAGTACTGATTAGGCGGAAAGAGAACTCTGATTCAAGGAAGGAGGAAGTGAGTAAGGGGAATTCTAATTAAATCAACTTAATATCGGTCAGAGTTTCAATAATTAAGCTAAAAACTGTGTACTAGTGGTTCCAGTCCCAACGTGATCGCACAACACAAAACAACACTACGGCGCGAAACGGGAAGGATTTCTCACCTTATTGAAGTTGTAGTAGCCCAAACAGTGGGCAAAATCCAGGTTTGGTGGATCTCCCGGAATAGAATTTCCACCGGCAGTCGGATAAAATCTTACATCCATGGTGTGTGAGGGAGCCGCGCAGCTGTAGTTGTAGCCTGCTCTGCACGGAGCTCAATTTGTTTCTGCCGTTTACAATCCAAGCGCACAGATAGATGGAGAAAGAAAGGCGGCGAAACTGACCCAAGCTTTGTTGGGTTAAACGAGATATTACGGTAAGAGAAAGGGGGACAGGTAAAGTTAGGATATTCCTCTTTTTACACCTTACACCAGTCGCTTCATTTCTGTGGAAATCCACATGAACGCTGGACTGAGCCCAGGAAGCTGTCCCTCAAAGAGCAGCAGACGCTGTGTGCCCATGCATTTACACACAGCTGCTGCTGTATACAAAGAAGCCACGAGACCGGCGAGTGAGCGTGGGTCCACCTCCTTTTTCCTCCTTCAGACGCAGAGAGGGGGAAGGAAAGGGGAAAATGAAAACTCTAGGAAAGTGGTAATAAATACCACGAAGTAAAGTCCGCGCGTCAGGATAGCGCTCAAAAACGTGCCCGCGTCCTCCGCCGTGTTTCGCAGAAGTTTATTTTTCCAACTTGTAAAACTAGTTGGTGAAGCAGTTTGAGGAAGGAGCAACTAGCTGGCCGCTCGAGCCCATCTGCTAAACACAGGTTTTGTACAACAAGCTGAACAACACTCCACAGATGGTGCAATTAGTGAATGTGATGTACTACACTGAGTATCTCCGTTCAGCCTTCGGCTCTGCCTGTCGTAGTGATGAACAAGGCAAAATGTGTGAACAAGCCAGCCACTCCCCAAACACACTAAGCCACTCCCATGAAAACACTGCATTTAAGTCCATGTGACATGTTGGCATATGATAATTGATCATAATTATGAGTCTGTATGTGTATATTTTCTTAGCATACCTTTTTATGCCCTTTTAAACGGTGACTTTCATAATGAATGGCAGGTTACATCCAAATGTAATTTTACATCTTACTCTGTTTTTACTCTGCATTACTCTGCCAAAGCCAACAGGTACGATAGCTCCTGCAGTTTTTCTCCCGTTTGTTTTTCCTTGATTCTGCGAATTTTAACCTTCAGTTTAGTTTTTCACTATGAAGCTTTTCCTCCCACTGCTACTGTATTTCATGTTAATGCATATTTTATACACGTTTCTGTCTGTGGCAGTTTGTCACATATGTTTTCAGAACTGACAAGTGTTTTTGATTTTCAAGTCATATTGGTACTGGTCACAGGGCACCGTAGACAAAAATGATACACCAGGTCGACATTAATCCACAGTTCAATGATTGAAGAAAACTTTACCTTTCCTAAGCTGGAAGCTTGCAAAAAGAGATGAAAAAATATAATCAAAATATACTTTTTTCTGGTTGGTAACTTCTACACAAAATATTATAGCAATAGCAGAAGGTTCTGTGGATTCAAAACATTTAACAAGGTTTTAAATAGGGCTAAACTGTTCAACACCATATATGAACTTCGATAGCTTTACTTTAGACAAGTAAAGCTCTTAAAACTGGTTAGTATTATGGTATAAACAACTTGAAAAAGAAAAAGGCAAAACAACTACAGATTTATCCCAAACAATCAGAAAACTGCTTTTTGCTGTCAGTAGTGAAGTGTCTTTTCAACTGGTTAAATTCCCATGGTAAGATAAGTTGAACTAGTTGGAAGTTTTGGTTTAAAATTGGCTGGAAGCACCATATTTTCACTAATCTTTTATTTACAGCATGTTTTAAGTGCAGTACAGAGTCTCCGCTGGGCAACTATGTTTTAAAAGTGCAGGTTGTGAAATCACAACTTACTAGCATTACAAATGAAGCACAGCTGTAAAGTTACAACAGTGCAAACTGTCCATTGCATTGTCCATGGAATGTGCATGTTTTCAGCTGGTAATGCAGAAAATGTATACATTTTTAAATTTTGTTCGTTTGTTCGTTTGTTTTGTTTTACTTGATTCTAATCTTCTGCTCATTCTCTTTTACATTGCTGAATACACAGCAGAGAGCAGAGAACACACAGCAATACAATTTAATCTGTAAAATGAATTTCACTCTAATCTGCTGACAAACTAAAGAGATTTCCACATCTCCTTTATTATGTTATGTGACAGCAACCTTTTAATGTTTAAATGGCTCCAGTTTGGATGGATCCACACAGAGCTCTAATGTGTAGTCATCATGTTAGAAACAAACAGCAGTACAAAGCGCTGTCTCGGGGTTCAAATAATTAATTTGAAACAATCTCTTATGTTATTTTCAACAGCATTACATTTTATTGTTCGACATATTTATGCTCTTTATAGATTTTTATGGCTATTTTCATCATCTCTGGTAACATTTGTCTGATAACTTGAAGTAGGCTATGCTCATAGGGATCGTTTGTGCATGCAATGCCCCTTTTTATGTGAGTGTATACAGAGCCTGAAACAGAAAGCTTTGCTTAACAGAGAATGTTGATAACCACCATCAGTTTTGTCAAGTCAGCTAACGCAAAGAATTCCTGGCTGTGTTGAACTTCCCACCCAATATACCATCTGGTGTGGGCTAGCCCACCCACAAAGCTTTTTGCTCACTCAATACACACCAAATCAAAACTTACAAAAAGTATTTTTGTTGTTCACCTAGTGTAAATAATAATAATAACAATAATAATACACAAAACAGGAGTACCATTTCTAACTTCTTACTGAGTGGGAAGCCCACAGGCCAGCTCCAAAATCTCCTGCTGTACACCCTTTTAACGTCGTCATAGGTACATATGCACAGGGGTTTAATAAGCCCGCTTGTAAAAACTGATGACTCAACATGTTGTTTATGTTATATTTTTATTTTTCTGTCTCAATTTAAGCATAGGTCTGGTTTACAAGTAGCTTTTGCAATGCTAAGATGTGTTGTGACACTCTCTCTTGCTCTCCCTTGGTTAAGCTAACACTTTTAACATAGCGTAGATCTTTACTGACATGCTTTGGTGGGAGAAAAAGAGCTTCTGTGTCTTTATTTGCATTTCTGATTTGGTGCAGGGCACTATAAGAGATTTACAGATTTTGGAGAGTCTGTCTTTGCAATATAATTTTCAGTGTTCTTCAGCCTGTAGAAACTATACAGCTGCTACATATGGACTAGAACAAAGTAGTTTTCTAAATATTACTTTAACATCGTGTAAGATTTTTTATTATGTTTATTTTTTCCCATGCAGAAAGACACTATTCCCAGACAGAGAACCCAGTATTTGAACAGGGACTCAAACCAGCAACTTGAAGGTTACTAGTTGGCTGCTCTGACCTCTTCAAGTTGCCCATCTATTATTTCTAACACAGGATGCAAAAAATCCACCTGAACGTAAGTTACCAAATTTTCTTGCCAGTGATTTCTTAAAGTCTACACAGTTACAAAAAAGTAAAATTTTCAATAAAAATAAAGATTTACGGTTAGGGTTTTTGATTTGAGGAAGGGTTTTCTTGGTTCTGGCTTCTGTCAAGCTTCACTTAACCATACTGGCATAATGAATGAGTCTACACATGAATAAATGCACAGCCTGAAACTCATTATGTCCATTGTATTCACAAATTAATAAAAAAGACAAAATCATTTGTCTGATTTGAGATTGATAAACTAACCAGTAGCTGAAACTAATTATCACACACAGCTTCTGTCAGTGAGATTAAAGAGGGGACTGCCATTCTTCCAATGTCACCTTCAAACATAAAGACTAATATATAATTAACAACTAATCACTGATAAGAAGAAATACTAAGGAGCAAAAAAATAACTATTATTCTACCAAACATCCTCCTGAATTTGTGTGTACACATACGTGCACCTTTACTCTTTTGTTTTTGTTTTAATCAAATAAAACAACATTTTTATTGAAGTTGATTATTGCAGTGATGATTCAACCAGACACATACTGTATGTATCCCTGGCCACTTTACACTATCTTGTCCACTTCACCGCTTTGTTGCGTTGCTCTACTCGAAACACTTACTCTGTCCTTGCAGTCTGTGCTACCAGCACACACTTCTCAGTTTCTAAGTAAGAAGACAAGACTGTGCAAGTGTTACTTTTAGGATGGTGCAGGAAGCTGTTATTTCCAGCTAGAAAATCAAAGACATTTTTGAGCAGTACCCCATAGCAGTGGGAGGGAGTATGTGTATGTAAGGAATCCATAGTTTACACCTATGAAAAATTCTTTGGAGAAGAAGACCATGCTTTATACATTAGTAAAACAAAAATGTTATAGGAATCTGAATTTACAACTAAAGAGAGGGTTAAAGTGAAACTTTAGGGACTTACTGCTCACTAGAACTCTAGTTGTGCAGTAAGGACATAAAAAGTTATTCAGCTGTCACAGTCATCTCTGTACTGACAAAAGAAGACATCAGAATCAAGCAGAGAATTAATCCTCCATGTGAATACATAAGCCAGATTTTGTCGTTATGTCATATTTGTCTGCAAGTGTCAGGTTAGCTTTATTTCCCATTAAATCTCTGCTTTTTCTTGGATTCTCTAAATGAACACAGTCTACTTAATCACTGTCTCGTTAAAAGTGTAGATTACAATAACACAACTTTTTGTTTTATACATTTTCTTTCGGTGCTTTTTCAGTTATGTTCAGTTGTTCGTTGATGTAAAATAGAATATTACATGAAACATGTTAAACTCTGAAGCTTGCTACGGCACATTATTAATAATTATTCCTGCACGTCACACGCTAGTTAAGAAAATAGTGAACGCACCAATGTCCTATACAGTACATCACTGTAACACAAAAATAGCTTTTTTCCACTTTCTGTCATCTATATTATACTGCATTTCTTTACATATTCCGATAACATTATATAATTATATATAATTTGTCTTTCCTAGATAGGATGCATTTGAGGAGCTGTTATGAAACAGAGAAAAACCCTATGCAAGTGGGATGCGTGTTGGCATGTACTATATGCAAGCTTAATCAATGACATACAGTGCTAAACTCTGCTGTGCTGCATTGGAGGAGATAATCCTCATTTGAACGCTCTCCAATGCTTGCTTAGAGATGGTCAACAATCCATGATAGTCGCCAGGAAATCTACTTTGTAATTATGGACACATTGATGCATATGCACACCATTTTTTCGTCATGTTCTCGTTTGATAGTGGCTCTTGCATGCATAACGAAGCAATGCCTTCACATACAACACACACTGATACGCCCACCAATCAAATCTCATTCACTCATGCACATACAGGCACATAAGAAAAACCCACGCAGTCTCCCACACACCACATATCAGATAAGCAAGCTCCCAATTCAGCCTGGTTGCTGTTGTTATTTATTCCTGTTTTTAATGTTGTTTGGCTGTGCAGCCAGGCAGTGGAATTAATTTCCTTTCTGATGGTTGAGTATCAGTGTCTCAGCCAGATGAATTATGCTTTTCTACTATATGCGATTTCCTCTCAGCCTGGCAACACTGGAACCATTTGGTAACGTGAAAACAAATTATCTTCTGCTGGCTCCTGCTCAGATTCAATTAAAGCGGTGCAGAGTAATTATATGGAGATACAAAAGAGTAATAAATGCAAAATAATTAATTAACCTAATAATCTTTATTTATTGCAACCCCCCCCTTCATATTAAGTGCTGAATTCTGTCAGTGAGTGACACCTTCACAAATAACTGCTGTCTGATGTTAGTCATTGGAGCCCCACTGAAGTCTGTTTTTGTGTAAGTGTCACAATATCTCACTTTCATCTGGCTCGGGTACCTGTCATCCTCAGAGCTATTATGGTTACTATCACCTTAATTCACAGTGTAAATATACACCCTAATGCTGAAATTTGTGTTTAATTGTCGGTCCCTTTAAATGGTAGGTCTGTACATTAGAAATCTGAATCTTTAAATTCTTCCTAATATTGATAATCAGTCAACTGAGGTTAATTACTTTTTATTTTTTATTTTTAGTATGACAGAGATAGGGCACAAAAAACCTTTGGTAAAATTCAGAGTGTTTTCATCTCGGGCAAACATGATACACGTCATTAGAGGAGTGAAATGGCTGAACAACTACACAGCCATTTCTGTGAAGTGTCACTGAGCAGTCACTCCACTAAGACTTAAAAAAACACACACTCACACACTCATCACTGGCAAATTTAAGTCTGACACCCTCTCAGAGATATACAGTGACCCCGAGCCACACACTGAAAACATGAGGGGGTAACACACTACACACCTCACAGCAAATCGCAAGTTTCATTACTGTTCTGAATGGCATGTCCCATATAAAATATGATAATAATTATGCTCTTCAGTTACCATTCACATTTTATTAAAAACCTTAACAGGCTGTGAGGCCAAAAGAGGAGACGGCAATAAAACCTAATCAATGATGTTACAGCAGTGATAATCTGTTTATTAGGTCAGAGAATAGCTTTTAGGTCTTAAGTCATTATGCGTCACCTTTATCCTTCTATTGCCTTCTGGACAGACTATTTCCTTGATCATAATCATTACACCATGAACGTGGAAAAGAGGTCTGCTTTTTATAAAGAGATATAAGATCTGACTTTAGTATACCAAGTAGTTCAGACTATTTTATCTACAGTGGGGCAAAAAAGTATTTAGTCAGCCACCGATTGTGCAAGTTCCCCCACCTAAAATGATGACAGAGGTCAGTAATTTGCACCAGAGGTACACTTCAACTGTGAGAGACAGAATGTGAAAGAAAAATCCATGAATCCACATGGTAGGATTTGTAAAGAATTTATTCGTAAATCAGGGTGGAAAATAAGTATTTGGTCAATAACAAAAATACAACTCAATACTTTGTAACATAACCTTTGTTGGCAATAACAGAGGTCAAACGTTTACTATAGGTCTTTACCAGGTTTGCACACACAGTAGCTGGTATTTTGGCCCATTCCTCCATGCAGATCTTCTCGAGAGCAGTGATGTTTTGGGGCTGTCGCCGAGCAACACGGACTTTCAACTCCCGCCACAGATTTTCTATGGGGTTGAGGTCTGGAGACTGGCTAGGCCACTCCAGGACTTTCAAATGCTTCTTACGGAGCCACTCCTTTGTTGCCCGGGCGGTGTGTTTTGGATCATTGTCATGTTGGAAGACCCAGCCTCGTTTCATCTTCAAAGTTCTCACTGATGGAAGGAGGTTTTGGCTCAAAATCTCACGATACATAGCCAAATTCATTCTGTCCTTAACACGGATCAGTCGTCCTGTCCCCTTGGCAGAAAAACAGCCCCATAGCATGATGTTTCCACCCCCATGCTTCACAGTAGGTATGGTGTTCTTGGGATGCAACTCAGTATTCTTCTTCCTCCAAACACGACGAGTTGAGTTTATACCAAAAAGTTCTACTTTGGTTTCATCTGACCACATGACATTCTCCCAATCCTCTGCTGTATCATCCATGTGCTCTCTGGCAAACTTCAGACGGGCCTGGACATGCACTGGCTTCAGCAGCGGAACACGTCTGGCACTGCGGGATTTGATTCCCTGCCGTTGTAGTGTGTTACTGATGGTGACCTTTGTTACTTTGGTCCCAGCTCTCTGCAGGTCATTCACCAGGTCCCCCCGTGTGGTTCTGGGATCTTTGCTCACCGTTCTCATGATCATTTTGACCCCACGGGATGAGATCTTGCGTGGAGCCCCAGATCGAGGGAGATTATCAGTGGTCTTGTATGTCTTCCATTTTCTGATGATTGCTCCCACAGTTGATTTTTTCACACCAAGCTGCTTGCCTATTGTAGATTCACTCTTCCCAGTCTGGTGCAGGTCTACAATACTTTTCCTGGTGTCCTTCGAAAGCCCTTTGGTCTTGGCCATGGCGGCGTTTGGAGTCTGACTGTTTGAGGCTGTGGACAGGTGTCTTTTATACAGATGATGAGTTCAAACAGGTGCCATTCATACAGGTAACGAGTGGGGGACAGAAAAGCTTCTTACAGAAGACGTTACAGGTCTGTGAGAGCCAGAGATTTTCCTTGTTTGAGGTGACCAAATACTTATTTTCCACCCTAATTTACGAATAAATTCTTTACAAATCCTACCATGTGGATTCATGGATTTTTTTTTCACATTCTGTCTCTCACAGTTGAAGTGTACCTCTGGTGCAAATTACTGATCTCTGTCATCATTTTAAGTGGGGGAACTTGCACAATCGGTGGCTGACTAAATACTTTTTTGCCCCACTGTAGTTCAGGTGCATTCTATAGGTCAATTTATCTCGCGAGTATACTGTATATGTCACTGGATATTGTATGAGTGAAGTATTTAAAGCTTGATTAATACAACAAGTTACATTAATTTATGAAATGATTTGGATGATCTACAACTTTTAATAGAGCGTTTTGGCTTATTTCAGCTTATTGTTTTAGATTAGAGCTATGCGACTGGCTACCCACAACCAACTAATATGTGATAACTATATGGATCTGTTATTTTCTTAATACTGTTTAATGAAGCGACCAGGAAGGAGGAAAAGGGGGAAATCAGCAAGAAGATTTATGTATGAATTGAAGGATGACATGCAGAGAGTTGACGTGACAGATGCTATAGGGATACGGTGGAATGCAGACAGATGATCTGCTGTGGTAACCCCTAAAGGGACTAGCCTTTAGTTTACATTAGTAACACCCTGGTAGGTATAGCTTTAAAATGATCAGTAGAGAAACCCAAACACAATTTTTCCATGTTTAATCTATTTTCATTTCTAATCTACTAAATAAGTGTTTTCAACAAACTTGGCTTTCCCATTTTGTTTTTTCGCACTTCTGTCATGAAGCTTCTCATTTATTTGTGTCCATCCTTCAAATAGCATCTTGTGGCCACAGTTGGCTGTTGTCTGTGGATGCAGTGTTAACTCTGTTTAACTCAGAGTCATGGGAATCTTTAGTCTCTGTTGTCTTCATAAGTGTGTCCATGCCCCATTGACAAAGGTTGGTAGTGTGCAAGACAAACTGCCACTGGCTTTAACTTGGCTGTTCTGAGATCAGTTACAATTATTTCATTCTGTGAAAACAGCTTTATTGCTAAATTTACTAAAGGAAATGTTATTAAAAATGTGCTTGGCATTGTCAGCTAATGGTAAGTGTTTTTGATAACTGTAGAAGTAATAATATTTTACAATTTTTCAGTGAGAAAAGAGTGTAGAAATAAAAATATCCTTGCAGAGTGCAGCATGTTGCAGGAGGATGTCAGCATCCAGAAAAAAAAGTAAAAGTCAAGCGTGACAAAATCTTGAAACGGTATGTTTTAATCTGGCCAATCTGTCTCGTTAAACAACGGAGGAAGATTTGTATTCTGTGTTTGAGGGTGGTGTTTTGTTTGGATTTTATTTATCTCTGCTTGCCTTGCTGTAAAACTCACCGCACACCACTCCATAATATCCCACCCAAAACCCCATGTGTGCCCTTTAACCACGAGCTTTGCTTTTCATGTTGAGCTGTTGGGGCCAGTATAGGCTATTACCCTTATCAGAAATGATCGTCCATTAAAGCACACAACATTACTGGTAGATGTGCTTATTGATTTTTTTTTTTTGTTCCTCCCCTTCTACTTAATGTTCTTATTGTGTTGTACCAAAACATGCATACATAAAATACATAATTTAATCAGTTGCACACAAAATGAAATGATGTGCACCACATCCCAAATAAACGAATAATGAATTAGTTCTGCAGAAGAAAAAAAAACACTTTTTGTTGCTGGACCTACTGCTGGCTATTTTATTGCACTTCTTAGGCCTGTGTGGACCAATAAGGAACAAGGACTACATACTGACAAATCTACAGGACACTTAATTACATTATTCTCAATTAAAACCTGTACTCAGCAACATTAGTCATCTTAGCTCTCGTCATTCATACTAATTAGCACTTGCCTTCCTTGCCACATGCTGAAAGAGGATATTTCAATATCCCATTAAGCGATTCCAAGATATGCCCTTGATTGACGTTCCCTTAAACCCGGGAAGTAATTACATTATACACTTTGGTTTTCTTTTAATAATTTTAGATTTCCCCAGGTTTTTTGAGTTTCATATTTAATTTGTGTTAGATTTATCCATATCTACACTGCGTAAAAAGAAACAGAGAAACATAAATACAAGACATCCTGGGACACTCATTCAGTTAATGAGTAAAGCTCTTAAGCATTACTGCATTACATGACTTGCAAAGTATTACTTAATTAGAATAAATCCAAAACTACACAGTGACCACATTTACACAAAGCCATTTACTGAATTATAATATAATCATTTAGCTAAATTCACTTCCCTATCTCTTTAACTATATTTAAGTGCCACATTTCTACAGTATAAAGTCTTTGCTTCACTCAGTTTACTCACTTGCTTAGATGCACAGAGGCCTAAATGGGTCCTCATGCTGAGCTGATACAGCACATACCTAGATGAGTTTCCTGAATTTGCATCTACCTCACAGTCAGCAGATTTCATTAGAACCCATTCGCTTGGAAAAGAAAAAAAGGAGACTGAAAAATGCATACAGTAAAGACTAATAAGAAAAAAGGAAATTCTTGTGTAAAATGTGTTGCTGGTGAATTTTAATAATGCACTTTAAAGAGTTTTGCACCTCTGTTGAACTGTGGGTGAAGGTGACGTCTCAGAGGTATAAAACATATATTAAAATTATGCAAAATGCCTTGTAAGGAAGTGGGAAACTATAATTATATAAATATATTGTGATTCATCAAACTGAATCTTTTTGTCATTATACCAGCGTGGATTGCAGATATTATCCATTTAACGACTGCTTTGTTTGGTTTTTATTTGCCTTATATAGCAAAGTAATTAGAATCCAAACTTCATAGCTTAATTGAAAACATGTGCATGTAAACCTCCATGCATTGTTGATGTCTTTTAAAATATTTACTTCAATGCAACGATTACTCCACAAAAATGTTAATTACTGGGTGTTTTGACAGAACATCTGTTACTCCAGAAAGGTTTCCTCATGAAATTTTTTTATAAATGTGTCCCATGGCGCTGCACATATTCTAAATGGTCTAATGTAATGAGTTTTTTGTAATGAATGTCCAAAGCATGATGATGAATAGTTCTGAGCTCTTATTTGCAGAATGCAATCTGTTATTCTGTAACACGTCAGGGCTAACCTTTTTTTTCTGTCTCATAGTCTTAACATAGATTTCTTTGGAAAGCTTTACATGTAAATTACAGTGTCCACAGGGTAATTGTCTCCTTATAATACAGTGAAGAAGGAAACTGTCACCAGACACAAAGATCTCACCACAGTATGAGTGTCAAGATACAATGAAGCTAGGGGGGCATAAGAACAATTACAAGAATATTAATACATGCAGGGATTTTAATACATCGTAATTTGTGATCTGGATTTTGCTCGCCATATTGCAAGTCCAAGCATTTTTCACTAAATCATATTGTTTAATCAAAATCAGTCCTTCACATAGTAATTGTAGCTATCCCTGACCTTTTCCTGTATCATGACCTAATTCAGGACATTATACATTTTTTTGTTGATTCTAACCCCAAAGTACCATACAGTACAGTACAATACAGATGCTAGTGCTGTAATATCAATGTCAATACAATGCTATTATAATCAGTATTAAAATGTATTCAGTATAAGTCAATCATGCCCTTGGTTGTAGTTAATGTATCTCCTTTGTGTGCCCGCCCACAGCCGTGACCTTTTTAAGTTACAGAATTCACACAATGAACATTTAGTTCCTGTCTCTTGTATAATGGTGCCTAAATGGGTTTCTTTTAACAGTACAAAAAGTGTTGATATTAGTAATGTAAACCTGTATTGGAAAACTGTTTACAGACTGTGCTGCAGCCACGCCTTTGTTATATTAACTCCGATAACAGGCAGTAGAGAGCTGAATGTGGGCATATGCAGACATAGGAGGAAATGCAGATATGCTGATATTTTACTGTCTTGTAGTTGGACACTATGATGTGAACTGACCAGTCTTATCATTGTGTATGATTGCTGTTACCTGGCAACTTTGCAATAACTATGCAATAGCTTATGTTAAGTGACAGAGTTTTTAATGTATTTATTTATTTTCTAAAGACACCACCAATGTGGTGCAGTTAATGGTAAATTACACCTATTTAATGCCAATAATTAAATAAATGAATGTTTAATTCCAAGCTCTACACCACACCTACTCTTGTTTCTTTAGTTTATTCAGGTACTTTATAAAGTGGAGGATACTTATTGGGTTGGTTCTGAATATTTGCAGTAGATCGAAGGTTGTGAGCTCCAGAATCATCTTATAAGGATGGAATTCTCAGCACAGGGGCTTGGCATTGACATGTCCCTTGAGAGAAGTGGTGAGAAAGGACATTCAGATTGTTGGTATGACGGCTGTAAATGCAAAGGATACGGTGAAACGGAGGCACGCGATCTTCTGTGGTAATTCCTAAAGGTAGTAGCCAAAAGAAGAACATTCATGTTGTCTAAAGGATGAGGATGAGACATATTTAATCCCTACATGCTCTTCTTGACCATCCTTTTACTCATCCTGTGAATTATGTTATAATCTGCTAGTTGAATTGGCATAACATTTTGTGCAGACACTGATAGCTTCTATGATTAATCCTGATGACTTTAGTGATCATTTAATCTTTCCCTACTAGCACCACGAGATTCAGATTTGTAAATTTTAATAAAACGTCTGGCAAATCAGTTGATGGACTTCCATAAAACATGGCACCAACATTCTTGTCTCCCTCAGAATAAATGTGTTCAGTTTTGGTAATCTCTTCACTTTTCATCCAATACTATGATCATCTATTACCTTTATTTTATTTGACTGAATAAAAAGAATACTGTTTCTAGACTGAACTTCTAATTAGAAAATTAAAAATAGCCATTCCTAATCAGCATCAGCATGCTAACAGTCAGTATTGTCAGCATGAACATTTTGACATGGTGCTGTTAGCAAAGCAGCTAACCACAAAGCAGCCCAGTCTAATAGAAATGCTCTGTGGCTATTGACTAATCTCAGTGATAGCTGTTGCATCTGAGGTTTGATTATTTGTTGCCATTAGCTTTAGTTTGGGGCCATAATTCTTTCCACTTGAATGTATCAAATAATATTTGGGGATTTTTTAATCGTGTTCACATGCATTGCATTGGTCTGGTTTGGTATGGTTACAACAGAGTCTAATCATTCCCAGTGTATTTTAAACTCTACTGTGATTACAGCTCAACTTTCTTTGAATGAAGAGGGAGAAATCTGTTACCAAGTCGTATTCACCCTCATATGTCCTCTAATCACAGTAATAATGCTGATACCTTCTCAGCATCAAAGACAGGTTATTCTATTTGATCCAGTGTGACCGCTCTCTAATGCCTGTCACTGGCTATTTTCTTATGTTTATATCATGGGTTTGGAGGAATCCTTATGAATATTTATGCTCCACTACAACAGAATGCTCAGCATGAAATGAAATACTGCACTGCTTGAGGATTGTTTGCCGTGAGACACAAATCTAAATCTACATATTGCCCATTGCATACAAATAATAGTGCTATATGCTTCAACCTGCAGGACGCATCCATCTATCTCGTGATCTAGTTGAAATATTAAGATCCCATCTAAAGTGGATATTTTTTTCTTATCAGTTATGCTCCCCATTTAGTGTTTAATTTACATGTTCAATGGGTTTTGACTCTTTGGATTAAAAAGGATACATGTATTACTTCTTAATTTCTTTTTAGACACGTATGTCTGTTGCCTGACAATCACATCGTGCACAGTGAACTGCATTTTCTCTTCCATGGTCCAATAACTGAAGAAAGGTTCTTGATTTGTTTCTCCCTATGGCTGCAAATCTCATTTTTATAGCACAAGATATTATGTGCAAACCAATTGCAAATCCACTTTTCCAGTCTACTTTTCCATTATCACTATAAAATCGGAGCTCATTTTTATGATGGCTGAATGTTGAAATACATTAAAATGGGTCTGAGAATAGCCTTGCCCTCTTGGCCGTTGTCTTTTGAATTAAATGTCAACACAGGTGTAAAACAAAATGTAACCTCATATTCTGCTGAATATAAATGTGCCATTTACTGATATAGATGAGTCTGGAAGAGAAAGAGGCTCATAAATTAACTAGGGGCTGTCCGAGGTTGAGTGACACATCTTTGATTTGTTGCAAGCAGTTAATTTCAATCCAAACCCACCAAGCTGTAATTTCTTGCTGTATCTTGTCTTCTAGACTGCCATGCAGAGGAATAAGGAATACACCACCATCAAATAAATGACATGTCACGCAACCTCTAAAAGTTACACTTTTGCTAATGTAAGTGAAAGAAAACACCCTGACGTCACACTTTCAGCTGAACAAACACGTGCGGTCCATCCTTTAACTAGTCAAAACTAATTGTTGGTTGTTCATGGGGACGACCAATTTGTTGATTCCTCCGCTCATATTTTTTCATTGTAATTGATTTCCACTGTGCAATTATTTCCAGACAAATGCAGTATTTTCAGTAGAGCGGTGTATTAAGTTGTGCGAGACGAGGCTCAGGAGGGCAGCCAGTTTGAACAGGAGAGAAACAGAGGGGTGGCTGGATCTGAGCCATGACCCTTCTACTGTCTCTCTCCAAAACTGTCATTTCCATTAGTGTAGACTCACTAGGGCCCTGACAAACTCTCTCATCCCCTCCAACTCTATTCGATTGGACAAGCACTGGACTGTGTCGTTAAATTCTTCATAAATGGTTGTGTTTTCTGAAGCATGACTAGCCCCATAGAGTTGCTTAATGAAATCAGTATATGGTATAGCACTGGGTGGGTGGTAACAAGTTACATGTAATGGAGTTGCATAATTCAATTATAAAATAAAGGTAATCATCACCAATTTCTAATCAAAAGTCCAGAGACTTAAGTCCAAAAGATCAATAAAAGGTTTGATTGTAAACCATTCTTTCTCTTTCCTTAAATCTTTTCATCGAGCACTGACAAAGGTCAGCAAGGCCACTGGCTCAAATTTGAGTGAAACATTATTAAGGATTGGATAGGGACAGACAGTATGCACTAAAATATCAAGCTTTCTTTTCGTTGAGTTCACTTATTTAAATTGCTGCAGCAACTCTACCATATGATCAGGGAAGAACCTTTCAGTGCTGCAATATCTACTTATTTTCCTAATGAAAACAAAAAGGGCTTCTAATATTACATTTACTGTAGTTATATGGAAATAGCTACATTAATTATTAGAGTTTTAACACAGTACATTTCTAAAATAACCCTGCTGACACAATTTACTTATAAAGCTGCATCTTTTTGTTGAATATGAAGCACGAGTTACAGTTGGCAACAATCTCAGTTGGTGAAAGCTGAATTTGTAATAATGACAGTTTTAGGTTAATTTTCTGTAGGAGAAGTGTGACCTATAATGCTGGACATACTATGCATATGAAATTGAAGAGAAGAGAAGAGAAGAGAAGAGAAGAGAAGAGAAGAGAAGAGAAGAGAAGAGAAGAGAAGAGAAGAGAAGAGAGGTACAAAGGATGAAATGTTCTCTACAGACAATCCATTTACTCCTAAACACACCTTGGGTTATTGAGAACGATAACAATGCAGCAAGAGCCTTTTGTATTTCAGCGCACAGACACATGTTTCTCCGAGACTGACATAATTGCCATTCTTCCTCTATTTTCTATCTGGGCAACATCAATCTCTGTTGCTGGTCTGTCAGAACTGTCGGAGGCACGGAGCAAAGTCAGGCTTCCCGTTCAGGGCTTTGTGGAGTTCTGGAGCTATAAGCATGAGATGCAGCTGAGGATGAGAGATCATACAACTGGCTCAGCCAAAAGACTCCATCCTCCTCTTTACATCATGTGTCACCAAATAGATTTAGTGTAAAACTCTGACTGTAGCACCAAAAGCCCATACAGGCTGACAGTAACGAATTGATTGTTGTTGTCTCTGCGATGTCTGATATCACATCAATAACATCTAAAATGAAATTGCAAAAGCAGGGACCAGGCTGCAGTGCATATGGACACACATCAGATCTGATGATGATATGAACACTTTATATAAATAAGTATGGTTTGGAATCACATTTGAAAAAAAAAAAGGCGTATTGAATCATAAAGTATGAGCTTGTGCAGTTGGTTCCAAAAAAAAAATGAAATCCTGTGCACTGTGAACATAGACTAATCACTGTTTCAAAATTTTTTTCCACAACTTTGGGATGAAAAAGATTGTTTGAGGGGAGAAGCAATATTTCACTGGGTGAAATAGGTGCAGGCAATCTGCCTTTGGAGTGGAGAAGGCAGCAGTGTTTTATAATGGAAGAAATTCAATGTGACATGTCGAGAATGAATTGCTCAGTCAACCAGAAATATCCCTTGTTCTAATGGCTTGGGACATTCAGTGGCGTGTTCTCTCCTCCTCCTCCCCCTTCTCTTCCCCACATATTTCTCTCCATCTCTCCTTCCTTTCTATCTCACTCTCTGTCTGTATAAACACAACACACATCTGTAATGAATAAGGTTATAAATAGTTCTTGATTGCTTGAACTATTCCAGAACGTGCAGCAGCCAAATTGAACCAGCTAGTGGAAGCAGAGCATAAATGACCTCCTGAAAAAACATTGTGAGCAATATCAATCCTGACCTTAATAGCAGATTATCTTGCAAAACAAAGCTGTCTCCAAGTAGTTGCAAGTATAAATTCCTGTAACTATTTAATGCAGTTTGTATGTGCATCTGAGGGATTTGAATACACGAAGAGCACAAAATAAATACACAGAAATAGGATTGAATTTGAGGAAAGTATCTTAGTACAACTTACCCTGTTTATACATTGTTGTTGATAAATATAAAGTCTGTAATAGAATAGAATAGAATAGAATTCAACTTTATTGTCATTGCACATGCACAGGTACAGGGCAACGAAATGCAGTTTGCATCCATCCAGAAGTGCTTTAGTGATATAGATATATTACAATATATATTAGCAATAGTATAGATATGTAAGTATACTACAGAAATGGGTCTATTATGGTATGTTATAATGTACACGGTATGAAGTATGTTGTGAATATTCTATAACTAAGTATGTAAAGGCTGTAGTGAGTACAAGCTATGTACAGGATATGAACAGGATATAAATATGAAAAACTATACAGAATATGAAATAAATAACTTTACAGAAATCTGAGATATACAGCTATACAGAAATGGGAACTATGCAAGTTGTAAACAGTTGTAGGATTAAAGATTATTGAATGTACAGAATGATTATTTACACAGAGCTATACAGTAGTGCAGTTAAGATAAGTGAGGGTGTAGATAGTTTCTACAGAGGCTATATAAAGTGCTAGTGGTTGTGAGTGGTGGTTCACTCCATGTTATTATTGTGTGTTTGAGGGTACAGTTGTCCATTGTGGGTGTGTGTATGTTCAGTCCATGAGTTTAACGTGGGTCAGATGTCAGGAGGCAGAGTTCAGGAGTCTGACAGCTGTGGGGAAGAAGCTGTTCCGGTACCTGGTGGTCTTAGTCCGGAGGCTCCTGTGGCGCCTCCCAGAGGGCAGGAGGGTGAAGAGTCCATGTGATGGGTGACTGGGGTCTTTGATGATTTTCCCAGCCCTTTTCAGACACCGCTTCCTGTAGATGTCTTTTATGGCAGGAAGTGGTGCTCCGGCAATGCGCTGGGCAGTTTTCACGACCCTCTGCAACGCCTTCCGGTCCAAGGCAGAGCAGTTCCCGTACCAGACTGTTATACAGTTGGTCAGGATGCTCTCGATGGTGCAACGATAGAAGTTCACCAGGATGTCTGAGGACAGGTGGTTCTTCCTCAGGGTCCTCAAGAAGAAGAGGCGCTGGTGAGCCTTCTTGACCAGCTTGGAGCAGTTGGTCGTCCAGGTGAGATCCTCGGAGATGTGGACTCCCAGGAACTTGAAGCTGCTCACACGCTCCACAGCCGTCCCCTTAATGTGGATGGGTGGATGTGGGTCAGCATTCCTCCTGTAGTCCACGATGAGCTCCTTGGTCTTCTAATGCAGTGTTGCTTCAGTGCACAAGTACTTACATTTCTTTATACAGATTTATAGATTAAATCTATATTGTTCATCTCCCTTGTATTTGCAGCCCAAAGTAATTTCCCTGGTGAATCACTGTATATCTGATTTTGTTTAAGTCGTATATGTTAAAATGATGAAGATATTTTCCAAGAAAAATAATTAAACTCCAAAATTGCTATGTTTTACGACTATACAGATACAAGCCTTGCATCCTTCAACGTTATGAGCAAAACATTTTCATTGAAGTCTTTTTAAAGAAATACACAAATATACTTAGACATGCATTATGTAAGCAAATTGCATCTTTAATTCTGCACTATTTTACAAACAGGCAAATGCAGGAAAAGAATTATTATATAAAAAGCCATATTTTCATTGTCCTCTGTCTAAATTTCTAACAAATTGAACAGCTGAATTATAATTATTTTCAATTATGAAGAAAAAAGGAGAAAGAAAAAATAATGGGTTTTAGTGAGATGATCACCACATGCCACCAGAAGAACTTTAGTGTCCCTTGGCCTTGATTCCACAAGCTTTTTAAAAACTTTACCAGATGAGTGTTTATTGTTTCACTAGATTGACTCATCCAAAATCTTCAGTTCAGTTTCCTTTGATACTCTGTCTTGTGTTTGCAAAGGCTATAGCATATCAGTTCACATGTGGTTTTCTCTTTTGAACCATTCAGTGACTGTTTGTGTCCCATGCTAGAGGGTACTGTCATCCTGAAAAAGACCTCCCCTGATCAGGGATGTTTCATTATAGGATAAAGATGATAACCCTTTATGTTGATTTACAGTGGCCCTTCCCTTTAAAGGAGCAAGTGAAGCCAACCCATGTGGGTCAGGTTTTCAGACTTTTCATCTGGCACCCATCTGTACATTCATTACAAACCACATAGAACTACATGACACCAACACTGGCTGGAGCCAAGAAGATATGTGTACATCTAATTTGGGGTCTAAGTGTACATACACTCACCAAGGGCATAAATGCCATGGTAATTTCTTTGAACTACTCTGGTTTAAAGGTGGAATAATTGTACATAAGGTTTTAAAAAAAACAAAAATTGCATGCAGAAGTTTGAAATTATTTTGGATTTTCTCTAAACAACACAGGGTAGAAACTAAACATACACCCTCCCTAATGTTTGGTTAAATGTCCTTTAGCAAGTTGTGTCCCTTATGATATGGACTATGCTTAAAATCACAAACCTGAAAATTTGTAATGTGTTTATATTGGAGGCTTTGGATATACCATTCCAGAAACTTAAGGAGCTTGGAAGGAAAAGCGACAGGACTTCTTTAAGTTTCTTGAAGAAGTTTCAACAGATGAGGAGTAAAAAGCCACTTTTCTTTCCAACCTCCTTAGATTACATGACCTGGATAACTTAGAACCTACACAAATATTCCAGAAGCTTTATGTTAGCTTGCTTTCACCAAGGAAGATACAAAGGATCATAGTTTGTCATTTCTGGACTTTGTTGTGCACATTGATGAGAATGTAAACCTCAACACTGAAGTTTACGAAAGTCACAACTGTCTGCCACCTACAATCCAGTTTTGAGGTCCCTTCATTGGTGCATTATCACCCACTCACATCTTGCGTCAGTTGATATAAATAGGTCACATGATAGGGTAAGGCAAGGTCTCACAATGTTTTCACCCAAAACCACTGCTTATAAGAACCCCACCCTTTTCCTCATCTTGGCTAATGTGATGTGGAAGATGATGAATAGTGGGTCAACTACCATCTTAAGCGACAACTCCCACTAGGGCTTAAATACCTGGGACACTCCACTATTTTGGTCATAGAACTAAAGAAGCTACTCAGATGAGAGGTGAAACATCTTCA
Source organism: Copadichromis virginalis (assembly GCF_057382275.1). Lineage (NCBI taxonomy): Eukaryota > Metazoa > Chordata > Actinopteri > Cichliformes > Cichlidae > Copadichromis > Copadichromis virginalis. The sequence goes on from NC_140618.1 coordinate 10,036,659, forward strand.
AGAAACTTAGAGGTCCAGTTGCTTTTCTTTACAAGCTCGTTAGATTGCCGTGACCTGGATGGCTGAGAACCTGCACAGACAATGCTAAGCCAAGAACCAGCCCAGCAGCCAGACCCTGAACTTCAACAGGTAACAAGCTGATGTGCAGTCAGGCTGCTGACTCCATTTCTACCTGTTCATGTTTCCCAAATAGAATCACTGCGGCAATCGCTTTTGTGGAATGTGTGAGAAATGAAGAACATTCAAAAACTGTGGAGATGATTCTTGTTATCTAATCCGATCAAGAAAAGCCCAAAACTACCATGACATTCATGTCCATGGTGAACAAATGGTTAACCAAAACTTCTAACACAAGTCTGATTAAGTGCTAAGGTGCTAAGCTTTTTAATATTTTCATATTTTTAAGATGTCAACAGTTTCTTTTAATTAAAACAGAAAACATGTTTCAACATGTTGAGGGGACAACAGTGGATTAAATACATTTGCACTGACAGAGAATATATCAGTGGAAGATAACAGTTACAAGAAATGAAGATGGCTGGCTTTGAAATTTTGGAAATATAAAAAAAAAACACTGAATACTTGCTTTAGTTATTACCAGTTACGGTGTTTTATCAGTGCTAATGCCATTTTCCAGTGATGGTCATGGCATAAAATTCATTAAAGAACATATAGTAAAATATAGTTTTATCAACACAATCATGCTAAATTGGTCATGTTGCACTTTTATCTGTGAAGTAGGGTGAAGATAATGTGGTGAGATGAATGTGCTGCAGCAGCAGAATTGTATTTTCTCCAGGTCACTGCAGTGTTGTGATATGTGTACTCTTGCCACTGATAAAGAATATGTATTCTCTCCTCAGTGGAGATAGAGGATACACCATCATGTATCCATTCACATTATTGGTTTTTGAGTGTATACACTATATGATTGGCACTTTAGCTATTCATCCAGATCACAAAACATATCTTACCTTACATGAAATATGATTTCTTGAGAAGTGTAATCATAGGTTGGGAGATTGCTTCTATTATCTGGGAGTGAAAATGATAAATTGGTGCTGGGAGGAAAAATGTTTCAAATGTCGGTTTCATCACTGAGCTATTTTCTACACGTGCTCTGTTTCATTGTGTCGCTTGTCTCATCGAAGCATTGTTGAAGATTGCGATGATTCTCCTCTCTTTTCGGCAGGGTCAACACAGCATCTGCACTGCCCTGGTCACAGGATGAGTTTGACTGCAGTCAGCACAAGGAGGGGATCTGTGCTGTTCACTGAACACTTATTCACAAATGTTAGCTGTAGCCAAACTGTTAACAAACATACTGGGAGCAAACGAAACTTGGAGGCTAAAAGTATCACAGGATTAAGATAGGGTGTCTGGCTCCTGATAACAGTAAGTAATACATTACTTATTAACCAACATTCACACACTGGAAGTTCAACACTATAATTTTGTACAGAAGCTACAAAAGAATGCTTGTTGATAGAAACTACACATCTGTTCTCATTTTTACTTAATTAAAAAAAATACATTATTATAGAAAACCTATTTTGTTTTAGTTGTAATTATCAAAGACAAGATGTAACAAAGAAAGATGTGCCTTTCCAGGTGGTATTGCTGTAACTGAAACACAGTAGTGATGCAAAACAAATCCTGTGATGTTCAGTGTTTTTCTTATTGTCGATAGGTCATTGTCTATTGCATAAAAAGTTCAAAAACAAGAACAAATTGATCCTATTAAGAAATGTTATTCTTGCCAACAAAGAGACAGCTTATAAAAACCACAGTAAACATTGGCTTCTGCCATTTGCATGTTTCTACTGTTGCAAAATTCAGCGTATGAGAATAGGTTTCGATGAATACACTAAATAATCATGTTTGAGCAGTTTGTACTAAAAACTAGGGTGACCAGATGTCTGATATCAAAACAAAAATATATACCCATGATCCATTTTTCAAGAATTAACATTACCTGTATACACCAGGTTGCTTTGGTCTAGAGGTCATTGAGGGTGCAGGAAAACCATATTAGAAGGTATTAGAAAACACACAGAGTTAGGTTTTCATCTTTTCATGTAATTTATTGGCAACAGTATAAATATACAATAACTCCAGCCTTTTCCTTTTAAGCTTTTATATTTACTTTTGTATGTGCTTGGTGCGTAATGAGATCCTTTATTGGGGGGGGGGGGGGGGGCTGTGCGTTAGAAGTTATGTGTGGGTTGTTTTGTTTGTTTTTTTATGCAAGCACAGCAGAAGAAGAACTGGGTAGTTAGCTTACGTAGTGATATTTATCATGGCTGAATAATGAAAAAAGCATTACATTAGACTAGCAAATTCCACGCAGTAATATTTCACAGTATTTGAAACATTGTTTTAGTTACTGATGATTTGTAGGGAATGCAGTCCAATGTATTTATTCTTTTATTACTGTTTAAGTCGGAAAGAAAAAGGCAGTAAGACACTATCATAAATATACATTCATAATTGTTAGCTTATGTTGGCTTAAACGCAAACACCTGCACTGTCAGATGTGTAAAAGGGTGTGTAGATGGAAAGTATGACAGAATTCCCACACTGTTTTTTATGGTGCACGTAGTATTGCAGGTGTTTATGGTACAAATCCACAGCCGTCTAAAGAGTCTCAGGTCCAACAAAGTGGGCTGTAGAATTTGTTATTAGATCATTAGCATTGAAAACCCCCTTCGTCTTGGAGCTAATGCACTGCTGTCCATTCATACAGACTCATCTCCTCCTGAGCTCTAGCTGCGCTAAGCTAATACTCTCTGAGGCGTTAACATTAAGCTGGGCTACAATGTCCGTTGGAGCTGTGGAAAAAGGGGGCTCCCTGTGCAGCTCCCCATCCAGCACACTGTTTAGAGTCAGCACACCATTAGTCAAATCTCCCCAGCCATGAAAAAAAGATTGGGGGGTGCTTGGGGGGTGGGCAAAACAGAATATGCATGCATAAAATTCAACACATTTGTTCCCATGGCAACCATTCAGCATGTCATTCACTTGTCAAGCTGCATCAGGGCCGATGGGGTCCATTGTCTGGGTCCTGGTGAGCATGGTTGCCTGGAACAGACCAGGCCCCCTTTTCCTCCCTCTGAACGACATCCAGGTCATTCACCACGCTGTTATTTCTCTTTAATTCCAATTCAGTTCGTTTTTCATCGCTAATCACACGACAAATGACCACCATGGTTAAAAAAAAAAAAAAAAGAAAAGAAGGGGATAAAGCAGTGCAGTACTGAGGCATGGCTTTTATGATTCTTATGAATAGGAGGGAGGGGTACGGGATTAGGGAGAAATTCAGGACCACTACTCTCAGAACAACACCTCAAAGATTTCTCCACTATAGTTTATAGATTTGGTGGGCGGTGAAGGCAGTGCAGAGCCTCAACGTCTATGACTGGCTGTCAAGATTAGTTTAACAGTCACAATAGGAGAAAAGGCCATTTGACTTCTGTAATGTTTTTTCAACATGCTCCACAGTCACCGTTGATTGGCACTGCTCAAGCATTTCCCCTGTGAACAGCACTGTGCTGCTTGGATGTTAAGCTTGTGCAAAGGTTGTTGTATGTCGTACACGCTTTAAAACGCTTGTTCAGCTTCATTGTTCTTGTCTTTTTCACACAAGTATTGTTTAAGACACTGAATGAAAGAGAGCAGAGATACAGAACAGTTTCCAGAATTTTGTTTTCCTCTAACACGTTTCGTGTTTGAGCTCAACACAAAACAAATGCACACTTCCTCCTTTAGTTAATAATTAACCTTTAGCTCTTAAACATGACCTGCACATTTGGAAAAAGCCAACTGTGAGGTTAAACTGCTCTGAATGAAACTGAGAACGTGTCCTGCATCTGGTGCTAAAGCTCAGTCTTAATTTGGACTCACTGGAAGAAGAGCACTTCTTTCTAAAGCTTTTATAACATATTGTCTACTGTTCAAGTGCTCACAAGTAACACAACATTGACCTGTTATTAAAACCTGTGTGGTAAAGGCTGTTCTCCCTGCTCTACACATGAGGACGGCTGTAAGCTGAAGCGTTCAGTCAAACAGCTGTTTTTCAACACAACAGCATGACTGCCCCAATCACCTGCCATGGCCTAATCAATATAGATCAGTGGAGATAATATATGATATTGAACAGTGAGTAAATCTGTGTTGCTGTCAATTCGTTGAAGCAATTATAGATAAAGTTATATACTAAAACAAGAATTCAGTGTTAGAGTTGTGTTTAACATAATACATATTAAAACTTTTTGATTTGTATTATTTTTGGCAATATATTCACCCGCACTCATAACTCACATGGCTCTGCACCTTCAAAAGACACCACTATAACCTTCATACTTAGCTTTTCCAGAGATCAGGCAGAAGCACAGCTGTAGCAACTTGTAATACTATTAAATGAGACTTCTCATAGATCATCTGAGAAGTAAAAAAGGGGGATTTCTTTTTCTTTTTTTTTTAGTAGAACCGTATCTCAGAGCTACAGCAACCAAATGATTAAGTCTCCACAGAAGCATTACTCTAGTATATTAAAAAATGAAACTGACATACACAGACAAACTGCATAATAATACAAAAGACAGTGTCCTTGAAAATGAAAGGAATGATAAATTACCAAACTGCAAAGTGAACAGGAAAGGGCAGTTAATCAAAAATGTGCTTTTACAATTAAAAGGAGACAGTATTCTAGAAAGAATACTGTTCACTGCTGTGTCCTGGTGTGTGCGAGGCCAAAAGCTTATAAAACATTTCAGTGTTACAGGTGATGATCAAAATGTACTCAGTGCTGTATATCATTATGACTGGAGCAGCTCATTAATGCAGTTGATTAGCTGAGACAGAGTTTGTTATTCACAGACAACAGTACAACATTTTATGATTTTCTAAGTTTGAAGCACAATGACAAACACATTCGTTCGTAAAATAGGACTCAGCTGAAGCAAGTTCATTCAGTGTTAAACCTTGAATATTTTGATTGTTTTTGATTGGCCATCTTTAAATTACATCATCTCATACCCTCCTTGTGTATTTCCTATAAATGTAGCTATTGTTTTGATACTGTAACTTTGCACTTGCTACGGTACCTTCAAATCAGTGTATAGCTATATACTGTGAGACTGCCACGCAATGTGAAAAAAAGACAGAGGCCATTTGGTCCAAATGGAATACTAACAAAAGAGAAATAAAAAGGGTTTTTAAAATATTATATATTAAAAGACACTATCTCTGATAATTTTATACGCATGTCTTTTCTCATTTAAAGGTACAATTGCAACTGAATGACAATGTCTCAGTGGTACTAAATAAATAGCTGCTGTTTGTGACTTTATTGTAGATGCAAAGAATGTTGTGTTTATATTTAGGGTGGTACACATAGCCTGTATAGGAATTATAAGTAGGCTAATACCACAGGCTGAATAATGAAACTGAGACAAATGTACACACATGTTTTGAAGGTGACATCAACAACTTAAATGAACCAACTTTACTAGACAACTGAAGCAGGGCTGTTTTAATCAAACAATTAGGTGGGACTTTTTTTAATATGAAAAATCTCATTATCTTTTACTTTAACAAATAAATCCCAGAAGCTTTTGTGTTTGGTATATTGTATGAAGTTTTTCTTTTCAATACTTCATGCATGGTTCTAGCAATAGAACAATGGTAAAAAGTTAAAGTTAAAACTCACATTAAATGGTCACGTAAGAGTCAAATTTGTTTTTTCATAGGGGCTGATGTGATTGAAAGCAGCATAGAATACTTTGACAATCACATGAACAGATCAAGGATAAGCCGCGAGGAATAAAAAGACCCGTAGGTGCACTCTGGCCCTGCTATAAAGTGAAGGGTGTGAGAAAATGGCAGTTAAACAGTACCCAGGTTTGGGGCTTCTTAATAATTTCTCCTCCATGCTGAAAGTTTGGGTGTGGGATTTGTGCCTAAATAGACATGAGATGTGCTCACCACCCCTGCTCACAGCCAGTACCGGGCCTAATGAGGCATTAATCTGAGGTGTAGGATGTTGCTCTATAGAAAAGCACAGGGTCAGCAAAGCACAATGAAGATGACAACAAAGACTGCAGAGGCAGTGGCCCAAAGGAGCATTTCTCTGAACTGTATGCTCAGCAATCACTTCAAAAGCACGGTGACAGAATATTCACCAAATTTCAATGGAAAACATATGAAAGGACCTTTGAACACTTTTGTTTGTAGGTTTTCCTTTTTTCACATGGGTGATTAACCTCACTTTTACTACCCCACCCCCAAACATATGCGCGCGCACACACACACACATTAAATGCTAGGAGTCCTTGAAAATAGCATGCTATCGTGTCTGCTGTTGATTAAAATGCTTGCTCATTAAATTTAGTTATGTTTCTTTTAACAAACTGCAATAGGTCATTTTTGCTTGGATGGTTGTAATCTGATAATAATGTTTCATGAGTGCAAGACTGTCTGACTTATTGTTGTAGCATACAGAAAGAAAAGATTTGAGATAACGTAGACAGAAACCAACTGTTGCTGACCCTGTTTTAAACTTCAATCTTAAACATTGACTCTATAATGAAAACAGTGAGGAAGAAATATAATGATAAAATATTGTCTTACTCTATTTGTTTCTATATACAGTTGTTTTTCAGATTAAACACCATTTTTGGCATTGAGAAATGAAACAAAAAGTTTATTGAATACATTTTTTAATTAGAGGTACCAGGTCAACTATAACATTTGCACAATGTCCCAGTGTGAGAAGACATATTAAAACAGTGGGTGACCTTTTATACCAACTGCTCAAAACCAATATTTCCTACAGGGTCAGTTATCACAAACTGCCTTTGTGTCTTTTATATCTGGATCATGGAGCCACAGATGGCTGTTAGACTTGGCCATCTGGATATGAATGTCCAGGCCAGAATGTTTGTATCCCAGAAGAAGCTGACTATTCCCAGATACAGAGAAAAGTCCAAGCTTGACTTTAATAAGTTTGACTACAAAATATGACTTCTTACACTTGAAACATTTACTTTGGGGAAGCTTAATAGCTGGGTAGGTGCTAATTTTAATTATTTGCATGTCTCTCCCCTGCTTTCTCTTCCTCTTTTCCTGATATTCCTCCTAAAACAAATATTTAAAAACATATTTTTATGCTCCTGATGTTCAGTGTAAACTGTTTAAACATAAAGATTTAACAGGAACTCAAACTGGAATTATGTTTGTTTAAGTGGAAAGGTAAAGTGCACATAAACATGTACATTGTAACTCACACAAACATATATAAATGAGTTACTCACAAATATGCCATTAAAAAAGTGAGCAGATAAAAAAACTATTTTTATTTTGCTGGCCATCATCTGCTTAAAAATATGATCCCGCACAAAGAAAACCAGACAATTAATGGCACATATAACTGCATAATGATTTCACTTAATGGCGCCCTTTTACTATCATTTTCAAAAACCATTTAATTTTGTTTTAAATTGATATTTATTTTGGCCTTCCTAATGTTATTTCTCCATGCCCTCATTGTTTTCTTATCTTTGTCTCCCTCTGTCCCTTAATTTTTTAGTTATCACTTCCTTTTTAATTTTTTTTCACCACCTTTCCTTCCCTGTCTCCAGTACCTTGACATCCTGTATTTGTATTCTCTCTGAGTCCCTGATTGTTTTTAGCTGTTGTATATATATTCTAACCTCTGCCTAATTTTACAGTCCTCTTTGCATATAATGTCTATAATAGTCTCTTTTGTCAGAATGCTTATATATTCATGGTGTGTCCTCTCTGTGGACCCCCAGAAGATCTAGTAGGTGATATGAATGCAGCACTACAGATGATACCTACCGCCACCATTTCTCAAGACTAACAAGCTGATCTACACCACAGCAGTGATCAGTGAGATGCTTGGCTACAAGTTGAACAGCCACAAGGAGCAGTAACCTCCATGTAGAAGGAGACTAGAGGCCAAGATCAAGGTAGCACGGAGGGAGGTTAGTCAACTATGGGAGTTGCAGAATGGTGCAACAAAGAAGGTGCCTTTAAAGTACAGCAAGCTGTCCATACCTGAGGCCTTGGAAACTGCCAAGCAAAGACTCACAGCCTTGGACAGCCCCTTGAAGAGGTACAACAGAGAGATAGAAGGCAGGAGAATAAACCAGCTGTTCTCCATGGCCCCAGCCAAAGTGTACTCTCAGTGGCAGGGGAACAAGAATAGCACCACCAGGGCTGGAGACAGAACAATACTGGAAGAGCACATGGGAGAAGGACACAACCCATAACGGCAATGCTCAGTGGCTAGTGGATCTGAGAACAGACCACAGCAACCTCCCTGAACAGGGACCAGTAACCATCGCAGTGGCAGATATCCAAGAAAGGGTCTCCAGTATGAAGAGTTGGACAGCACCAGGCCCGACATGGTTCACACCTACTGGCTGAAGAAGCTGACTGCATTCCGTGAGCATCTGGCAGCACAAATGAACCAGCTGCTAGTTGACGAGAGACACTCGGAATGGCTAACCAAAGGCCGGACAGTCCTGATCCTCAAGGACACCCAGAAGGGACCGGTACCATCCAACTACTGGACAGTAACCTGCCTCAGTACCACATGGAAGCTCCTGTCAGGCATAATAGCGGCTAAGATGAACAGGCACATGGGTCAATACATGAGTGGGGCACAGAAAGGGATTGGCAAGAATACCAGAGACGCAAAACACCAGCTACTGGTAGACCGAGCAGTCAGCTGAGACTCCAAGACTAGGCTGACCAACCTGTGCACTGCCGCACACCTGGATCCTGGAATGCCTAGACCTATACAAGATCAACAGGACTCTAAGAGCCTTCATCAGGAACTCAGTGGGGATGTGGTGGACAACACTAGAGGCCAACTTCAAGCCCATAGCACAAGTCACCATCAAGTGTGGAATCTACCAAGGAGATGTGCTGTCCCCACTGCTGTTCTGCATAGGCTTGAACCCCCTCAGTGAGGTCATTAACAAGACTGGCTATGGATACCAACTACAGAATAGAGCAGTTGTCAGCCACCTCCTGTACATGGATGACATCAAGCTGTATGTCAAGAGTGAATGAGACATCGATTCACTGATCCACACTACCAGGCTATACAGCAATGACATCGGAATGTCGTTTGGACTGGAGAAATTTAGTCAGATGATAACAAAGAGAGGGAAGGTAGTCAGAACTGAGGGGATCGAACTACCAGAAGGCAACATTGCAGAGATAGAGGACAGCTACAAGTACCTGGGGATCCCAAAGGCAAATGGGAACCATGAAGAGGCCGCTAGGAAAGCTGCAACCACCAAGTACCTGCAGAGGGTCAGACAAGTACTGAGCAGTCAGCTGAACGGTAAGAACAAGATCTGGGCTATTAACACCTATATCCTGCCAATTGTCAGATACCCTGCTGGGTTAATAAGCTGACAAAAGGAGGAGCTAGAAGCCACTGACATCAAGACCAGGCAGCTCTTGACCATGCATGGAGGGTTTCACCCCAAGTCCAGCACCCTGAGGCTGTATGCTAAGTGGAAGGAAGGAGGCTGGGGACTACTGAGTATCAGCACCACACTCCAGGATGAGACAACAAACATCCATGAATTAGTGCTGTCAGCGTTAATCTCGTTAAATGATGTTAATGCCATAACTGCATTAATGCGTCAAATTGCCGTTAGCGAGTTAACACGGATCGCCCCGGGCATGGGGCTGCACAGCGTCAACGCGTCAGCGCAAGTAGCTCGTTAACACAGATGTTTCTGTATACTATGCCGGCCACTTGGTTATGGCATTCCATGTATGCCCTGCCTGCTAGCATCTTGCAGTAATGCTTTGTGCAGCCACCGGTAAGATATTCCAATATCAGTCACTTCTTCAATCTGTCGGTGGTACATGCCATGCAGGAGCCTGTCCTTTAATCATGGTTCCTCCTCTTGCCCTCTTTCTCAGGTTTCTGCTGCCTGAGATATTCACTAAGCACATCATTAGTTGTGACCAGGTTCTTAATGTACTCATGCATCTTCGTTGTTTCAACTTGGATAGAGGTTCTGACACTCACTGGTCCTCAACCTCCTTCCTTCTGCTTAGCATACAGCCTCAGGGTGCTGGACTTGGGGTGAAATCCTCCATGCATGGTAAGGAGCTTCCTTGTCTTGATGTCAGTGGCTTCTAGCTCCTCCTTTTGTCAGCTTATTAACCCAGCAGGGTATCTGACAATTGGCAGGATATAGGTGTTGCTTGCACGAATCTTGTTTTCCCCATTCAGCTGACTCTGGTTCCAACTCTCCCATTTGCCTTTGGGATCCCTCAGGTACTTGTAGTTGTCTTCAATGTCTGCAATGTTGCCTTCTGGTAGTACAATGCCTTCAGTTCTGACTACCCTCCCTCTCTTTATTACCATCCTACTCCACTTTTCCAGTCCGAATGACATTCCAGTGTCATTGCTGTAAATCCTAGTGGTGTGGATCAGTGAATTGCTGTCTTGTTCACTCCTGGCATACAGCTTCATGTCATTCATGCAGAGGAGGTGGCTAAAGTTTTTGCTTGTTTGCTGTTGTTTGCGACATCCCCATTGAATTCCTGTTGATCTTGTACATATGTAAGCATTCCAGGATCCAGGTGTGTGGCATTAAGCAGTGGACAGGTTGGTCAGTTTGGTCTTAGCTGATGTTTTGGCCCTCTGGTGTTTCTGCCAATTCCTTTTTGTGCCCCACTCATGGATTGAGCCATATGACTATCTATCTTAGCCACTAGGATGCCTGAGAGGAGCTTCCATGTGGTGCCAAGGCAGGTTATTGGCCAATAGTTGGACAGGTGGTCCCGTTTGAGGATCCTTGGGGATCAGAACTGGTCCAGCATTTTGTTAGCCATTCTGGGCATGTCTTGTCCATTGGCAGCTGGTTCATTTGTGCTGCCAGCCGCTCGTGGAATGTGGTTCATAGGTGTGGATTATGTCAGAGCATGATGCTGTCCAACTCTTCATGCTTAAGACTCTATCTTGGATGTCTGCCACTCTAATGGTCACTGGATCCTTTTCCGGGAGGTTGCTGTGGTCTCCTCTGTGCATTAATGTCTCCAGCCTCTGTGGTGCTATTCTCATACTGTTGCCCTGCCACTGAAAGTACACCTTGGATGGTTCAGTAGAGAACAGTTGGTTTATTCTCCTGCCTTCTATCTCTCTTGTGTACCTCTTCAAATTACTGGCCAAGGCTGTGCTGCCTTTGCTTGGCAGTTTCTAAGGCCTGAGATACAGGCAGCTTGCTGTACTTCGTAGGCACCCCTTTTTTTCATCCACACCCTTCTTCAACTCTGATATTTGGCTAACCTCCCTCCGTGCTGCCTTGATCTCTAGTCTCCTTCTCCATGGAGGGTACTCCCGCTTCTGGCCATTCATCTTGTAGCCAGATGCCTGGCTACAAGATGTCTGCTACAAGGCATCTTGTACCCAGGCATCATGTACAGTGATTACTGCTGCCATAGTGTAGATCAGCTGGTTGGCTTCAGTGATGGCCGCTGCATTCACATCTTATACCTTACCTTCCTTCCGATGGTACTTCATGTAGTCTTGGTAATCGGCCACAGAGCATCCAGGTTTCCTCCTGCTTAGCCACGATCCTATCTCTCAGGTCAGTTGTTCCCACACTCAACACCTTCAGTGCACCAGTTGTTGTTCTTGGGGCTCAGCAACCAATTTCAGACAGTGGGGATGATGATGTCTACCCCCTGACCCAAAAATGCTAAACAGGCAATATGCATTGCACAGCTGCCTTATTGGAAGAAAAACAGTATTTTGGTAGTAGTGAAAGTAAATCAAGCATTTGCTATGAAATCAAAACAAGTTGAAAGATTCCAAACTTATTCAGAAGTAGAAAGCATTTCACATGATGGCTTTCTCATTACAGATATCCTATTTCTGCTGTGAAATTATTGAGCAGAGACACTTTATTGAATCTTGTTATATATCTGGTAATATGTTATTCCTACAACTCTAGTTAATAGTTATTCCTGATTGGTATTGCTTTTTGATGACTTTTTTTGGAAATTTCCTTTGCTGCATTTCACTGCTTAGCAATTGGCTTGAGTTTCACTTGCTTCTTTTTGAAGTTCTGGTGATAATACACTGTATGCACAAATCTGATCCAGACTTTTCAAGCTAATTACTAACAGGTTGTGAGCCCTGCTGTAATGTCAGCTACAGATGGGGCTCCCTGCTAGGGCAGATCCTGGTGTCATCAACCCAAGCGCCAACTGATGTGAAAACATATTAAAACAAAAATCAGACATCTAATGACAAGCTTGAAAAATATAATCACATCACAACACTTTTTATTTCTGTAATGCTGTTGCATTGTTTATGTGGCTTACAGGATAACATTTACCATGCGTCATCATAAAAAGGCTTTTTTTTTCTTTTTTAAGTGGTAAAAGGCGGGTAACCATCTAGATCCTTTCTGATATTGATGGCAGTTGTTAAGATTTAATTAGGAAAAGGCACAACTAAAACTTGGATTCACAAACACGAAGTACTACAATCAATAGTATTAATATTATACAGAGAGTACAGAATATTATACCTTAGTATTACACAGAAAAGATGGCACGACGGTCTAATATCTATTATAAAAGTTTATCAGCAAAAATTGCTGACAGTTAAAGAGGACAATAAAAAAAGAGCAATAAATATACAGCATTGGCCATTGTGGAGGCTAAAATACCTTAAAATAGTATAACAGCTAGTATTGATTTAGGTTGCCTTCCAGAAACTGTTTCATTGTGCCACAAATGACATTAGACTTTGCATTAAAAATGCCTTTAAAGTTAACTGCTGGAACTTACTGTGCTTAACTTACTGTGTAGCTATGCAATTTATTCATCCTCTAATGTTCATTAATCAGAGAGATCAATAATCAAATTAATCATTGATTATGTGAAATGAATGTACTGAATTAGCTCATGTAACAAATAGACAGCTCTTCATATTACAATGGAAATATGGTCTGTAATAGTTCCATGAAGCAAATTAGATGAATTTCAAGAGGTATCTGCCACTTACTCTTGATCTCTTGTTAAATGTAAATGAGCGCGCTCAGCAGCGTCTCAGCAAGTATGCCATGGATCCTTCAAAAGGGAAACAAATGGCTAAGAGGAAGGGGCATCATGGAAAAGCAGAAGATGGTACTATGAAGCTGATATTATTGTTGATGCCTACAGATATGTAGAGCTTTTTTAAATCCCAGAAATTTTTGCTCGCTTTCATTGAATTTTAGCAGTTGACCTTCTGCGTGCTCTCCAATCAAAGCAAGCATTGCTTCAACACTGAGGGAGATATTGAACACTTGTTTTTGACAAAGAGCTGTCAGACATGGTTGCTGTGGGAACACAGACACAAGAGCAGAGCTGTAACATTAAATGACACATATATTTAAGTGTAAGATTATGTGCTGTGTTCTTTAGCACTTTGTATTTCTGTTCAACTTATTAACCTCTCCTGGGTGTTTAATGTGTTGCTTGAGTAGAAATAGAATAGAATAGAATAGAATTCAACTTTATTGTCATTGCACATGCACAGGTACAGGGCAACGAAATGCAGTTTGCATCCATCCAGAAGTGCTTTAGTGATATAGATATATTACAATATATATTAGCAATAATATAGATATGTGAGTAATAAATAATTCAGCTTTTTACTGTATTTGTTAGCCATTTCTTTGCTAGACCCTTTTCACATGAATTTGAAAAGCACTTCATTTGTAACATTAGAGGAAGATAATCATATTTCCATACATATAAGAAAAACAGGTATTCACTGGGCATGACCATTTAACTGTAGATTTAGCATGTTGATCATAATTCTGATCTGTGTATTTTTAGAGCAGTTTGATGTTTGATGTTGATTTTCAAATTAATCTTTTATTGATGTCTTAATGCAATGCACATCAAGCAAATAGATCAGAGATGAACAAAACTGGAAGCTGCTATCAGACTTTCAAAATTAGGCTTTAACAGAATGCAAAAACACATGACAACAACACAACATTGGAAGACAAACTGAGCTCCCACATAAAATTTTATGTTAGACATAAAATGTCCAACATAATCCACAGCTGCTAAACATGTAGGGAGTGCTTGGCTCAGCTGCTTAAAACTACAACAGTGTGTATGCACAAAGGCATACATATGCTCATATACTGTTATAGTCACGCTTATATAGTATACATGGACGTCTTTTTTAATATCAGTCATTCTTAAATTGAACATATATGAGCCTGATTTTTACTCTCATCTGTACCAAAGAATATAATTCGAAACTTTTATTTGTACTACTTAGTTGATCGTTTTCAGATAAATGAAAAATACAGTTTCCCTGCAAGTTATTAGACATGTGATTGACAAGATCAAAGAAAAAACATAATTTTGACACTCAGCACGATTTTACATTAAGTGGCTTTTTTCTCCCTTTATTATCACTAGTTTATTTAAAGAAAAGGCATATGTGTGTTTTTGTTCACATCATTTGTCTATCCTGCTCCTTTGTCTTTTGCAATTTTTACCATGCAGATAAGTCTAGTTTAGAGATACAATTCATATACAGGCTTAAGTGTACAGAACCAAAATTACAGTGTGCATTTCTCACATCAAAATAAAACAATGTAAAAATATCTCTCAAAGAAAGATTTGTCTTGCAACAGTCATTATCTCCTCAAATGATAATATGGAGTGTGTGACAAAGTGGAGAAGCAGTTGTAATTCTCTCCATTTGTCCCATATGTGTTTACCTTTTTTTTGCACATTATACACATTATTCTGTTTCTATGTATTTGCTATGATTTGCTATTTGTCAAGTAACATTGCTTCACTCACTATCCCGGGTTTGTTTGTGTAAGCGTTTTGTTGCCGGCAAATCAAACATTCTGCAAATTAAGACAAATACTAAGTTATGTTTCTTTATACTTTATTATGTTACAGATTAAGTCATTTGTTCATACTTACTCTGTTTGTCTTTTCAGTCTTCATGAGTGTCAGGTGTGGGGAAACGCCCGCTTGGCATTTCCTCATTTTAAAGTCCTGATCATGTCACACATGACATCATCAGGTCAAACCATGTGGAGGGGTTTCTTTTTCCAGAGAGATGCTTCCTTTTGTTTGTGTTAATGTTTAAAGGGATTTGTTGAATGTTTTTCCTTTTGTTAATACTGCCATTTAGTTGTGTAAATGTGCATATTAGAAGTGTGTAGAGGTTTTGTGTTTTTAGATAACCTGAGTAGAGTTTTAGATCCCTCAGTTGAGTGAGTGGTACTGGCTGGGCAATTGGAGGGAAATTGATGGCCCTATTTAAAGCCAGTCTCTACCAGATGCAGGAGAGAGGAGAGGTGAGCTGTGTCACCAGAGCCATGTTATGTTGAGTTTTGTTAAATGAATTGATTTGGGGAAAGTTTTGTTAAGTTATACATTAAATTAAGTTCACTGCAAATAAATTGCTCACCTTGGAAACCCAAAATGTCTGCATAGTCTGCTTCCCTACCACCTTCCTTGACGTTCGAGTGTGACTACCTCACAGAGTGATGATGCAGTTTAAATATGAGCTATCATTTTTGACTTGCCAAATATACTGAATATGAATGAGCTGATGCACAGCGCTCTATAATAGAATTATCCATATAGGTTGACACCTAAATTGGATGAACATATTGGTCAGAGCCTATAATCATTCCTAAATATAATAACTGATCTTTTATTAGAAACAAAAGAGTCCTATCCTGATTAACTTTGTTTTGGTCACAACTTGAGATAACTGAAAAAACTATTATTTGCGCACAGCAGTGGAACACTAGCAAGGTTAGGGAAGCTTGGTATAAATACTCCCGAGCAAAAAAGAAATTTACTGCTACAGTGTAGGTGTTACACCATCTGTTAAGACTACAGAACTTATATTCACATGAGTAATTTAGTATGCGATCCTAATTTGTTCCTGTACTTGTCTAACAAACCAAAACTTTGATCTTTGACTCCAAGAATACCTAAAATGAATTTTACGGGGAGAAACTACACTCACTTTTATAAAGTGAGACAAAATTATAACTAAATGTGTTGTTGTTTTTGCACAGGTGAACTGAATATCACAATCAGATCAAGAGCCTTTTTTTTGCAAGGTTGCACTCAAAATAAAACATCCTGTGATATTTGAAACCAGAGCTACTTCATCCTGCCAAGGACTCTAATCAGAATCTTCAATTATCAAGTGCATTACACATATAACTATATCACATATACAGAGACATATTAGGAACTTAATTGCAACAATATATATGGTACAAATTCAGTAAGACCTCGGATGCAGCTGAACTGGTTAATGATGTTGTTGATGTCAGCTAGGTGTTTGTAGGAATAGATATATACAGTACATGCAAAAGAATACTGCATTTGCTCTATGGCTGTGTTTTCTATATACAACATTTAAAAGATTAATATACCAGCAAACAGCTATTAACCTTTTAAGAATTACAGAAGTAATGCCGCTTTGAGCAGAGAATAAAGTTTCATTCCCACTGTGTGTTGTAATATGAGCTCTGTCCTGTGTAGTAACAGCCTATTCTGTGGCTAATGCATGTTAGTTCATGTAGGAATACACTGCACACATTCATAAAGATAATAAGAAAGGAAACTTAAGGTGAAAGTGAGATAGAGTGGTTACTGCTGTTTTCTGCTGGCCTCTGTTTTCTGTTTCATTGTCTCCTTTGCTTCACTAAGAAGACGCAAAGAAGAAAAGAAGACAAACACACAGTGAAACAGAAACCAGCCTAGCAAGCAAAAAACAGAAATTTCTAACATGTGTTTAATTTGATAAAAGTGTAGATTTTAATCCAAACTGTGACAGTCCTCTAACCTGGCAAGATCCTGCTGTGTATTCCCCTGTTTGTCCCTCTGTGTTGTCTTCCAGGTTACTGGTAGGCGGGATTAATTAGTGCAGCTGGGAGCATCTGGTCAGTCTCCCTGGAGCATTTATGAGCTGCCTGTCTCAGCTTTCAGTCTCTCTCCATTCACCCAGCACCATGTTATTTGTTCGGTTGGCTTCAGCCTGGTTATTTTTGGTTTTACACTACACAACACCACACACATAATATTCAATCACTCATCCAACTGCTGACACACCAACAACACTGACTAACAGATCTCATAAAGTTATTTGTGGGGGGTTTTTTTGGAAGAGAGATTTTTTTTGGGGGGGGGGTTGGTTAATAAATAAGTAAACTTTGGTTAAGTTGTACCTCTCCCAATATTTGCCATGGTTTTTGAGTGAGACTATGACAAAACCTTTTCTTAACCCAGAGGAATAACGTTTCCTAACCTAAATCTAACAAAAATGGTATAGTCCTGGCAGGCCTCTGGTTTTTCCCTTCCCTCTTTTTTCCCTCTTCTGTCCGTAGCCTCTCTTGTTCACTCTCTGGCTCTTAGTTGATGTCGCGGGTTGGTTTTTCCTTCCTGGCCCACCTGTGGGTGGGGTTTCCCTTTCCCAGGCGCTCTTCTCCACACCTGTTCTACATTAACTCATTGACTTATTGTATTTAAGACCCTGCTTGTGCTGCTACCCTCCACCAGATTATTGTCATCATTACGGCGATAATTAGGCCTCCCATGTCTTTAATGAGTTCTTGTGTGTTTTTCCCTGTGTAACCTTACTTTCTTTTGTGTTCTCCATTTACCAGCCCAAAGCTAAGGTGATTACCTTGTTTTTTGTTTTTTCAGATTCCTGTTGCCACGAGGAGATTAACAGAGACTTCTGAATACACTTACATGAGCCTTCCAACCAGTCACTGCACCTGTAAAAGAAAAATACTTAGCTGTTACTCACCAGAATCAAATCACAAATGCCACAGAATCATGTCAAAACTATTTTTTCTAACTTTTTGCAGTAGAGAACACCACATCACTGTTTCTCGAATACTCATACGTTTCACAATAAAACCTGCAAATCTGCAGTTGGCTTCCTGAGTCTGCCTTTTAGTTTAATTTGTATTAAACGGCAACAAAAAAGCAAGAAAAATGAAAGAAACATAGTGAAATAGAAACATAAATATAGTCCCGACTTGACATGGTGCAACAGCCCCCCTTCAAACGTCAGGTGTGTACCTTTGACTTAATCATTTTAATTGGATGACATTTAGAGTGCAGCTGCATTCACAGAAGCAATAATTGTTAGGATAATTAAGATATGAGAACTGTATAATTATTGGTTCTTACACAGAAAGCTTCAGGCATTGACAAAATATAGCTCTAAAAATAAATTGGTTTCTTACAGAGAAAAATCCAAGGCAGATGAATAATATCTGAATCTTCTGTCTTGAAGCAGAATGCAAAATCTGGGAAGACCAAATGGAGGGGAAAAAGATCCTGCTGAGCAACTGTTTAAATACAGTCACCTACAGGTGTCTAATTAAAGTGATCCAGGCCATGTCCAGTGAGATCTAGGTCATCTCCAGCAAAGCAGGGCAAGAAGACTTCTTGTCACTTAACTAGTAAAAAAACATTTTGGCCATTTCAAGCAACACATTAAACTGCAAAAACTGTTATTTTTTAGCAAAGAAATTGATGAATGTGTCTACAAACTGTAATTTAAAGTTTTCTTGTTTACTTGTGCTTCCTGATAAATTTAACTTCAGAATTTTAGTACTTCAAAGAGTTTCATTGTATCCACTAACTAATTCTGGCAAGTCTGGGCCTTGCTGTGTTACAGAGCTTTTTCTTTGAGAAAATTTACCTCATTATCAATAGGAGTATAGAGAGTAAACAAAAACTTCAGTGTTATGAAGCCAATGTAATTAATTATAGAATTATAAATGTTACATAAAGCTCACTCAGGTTATAATTCTCAGTGGGATTCACTTGGTTCTTCAAGTGACAGCTTTGAGGTATGACCGGGATAAAAATGAGAACAAACCTTGAATTTCAGTCAGAAATGCCAAATATGTATTCAACTTTGAGAATGTATATTACAATCGAACTTACTGTACTTTATATATAATAAATTATATAGTAAGAGAATAACCTGCACATTGGCATTGCGGGTGTGTGAGATGAAAAAAGTTCATATGAGCTATATTTGAATTATCTGTATCATTGTGGGGTGTTTACTTTATAACATAAAGCACCTTCAGGGTCTGTTGTTGTGATTTGGTGCTATATAAATAAAATGTAACTGGATTTTAACAGTTAAAAACATGTTTGGGTAAGAGAACTTGTATTGCACTTTTGCTGAAGGCTCTGAAAATAAAAACTGCTAAATGTTAAGCATTAAACCACTGCTCATGTTCTGTTTGTGTAAACATATGCTTCATAATGTTAAATTTGGATGTTGAAAACAGATGCTAAATGTTAGAGATGGGAGGGAAATATGGGCTCAGTAATATATGTTTTTCTTTTTTTATTATACAGAATGGATGATATCAACAAATTACTTTTCATTCAGGTTATCTTCCATCCTAAAAATTGATAAAGCTGGCCATTTTGTAGCATCTCTCCACAATTCCAGCTTGTCCTTTTTATGGCTCTTGGCTAATGAATTGTACATATAACCCTCTGTCCTCTGAATTGTCATGCTTTTTAGAATGCAGTGTGGGGGCAAAGAAAGGCATCTACTTCATTAGCTTTCAAGTTAGGTAATTGAAATCCATTAGGACAATCTAAAATGGAACTGATGGTAAATATAAGTGATTTTTTTTCCTGTGGAAACAAGGATGGGCTCTTCAAGCAAATGTAAATCTTTATATGCCATACTGTTTGGATATGTGTGCGTGTGTGAGTGTGTGTAATCCGTGCAGAGAGAATAAAAGAGGAGGTAAAAGGGGGGAGAGGGAGAGACATAGTGGGTAAAAAAAAGAGAGAGAGAGGGAGAAGTGAGTGCAGTAATATCCATTAGATTTATTGTGGTGCAATTCCCAGTCCCTCCAGTTCTGCCTGAGGGGGACTATATTACATTTCATCACAGTTTCATTTTCTCCTGCAGATGAGAAATGGGAGTTCTGTTGCAGTAATGTAGCATGTATGTGCTAAATCTCATCTCTAATAAAATCAAACATATCACAACTCTTGGCACTTTTGCTACAGGTCCATGACAAAATGAAACACCATCTGTTATCATATCAAGACCAGCTTATTAGAACTTAAAAATAAAAGACACCAAAGGAATAACAATGAAGATAATGAATACAGGAGGTAATGGGCTGTGATGGGGGATACTGGTTCTAAAGGTGGAAGATTGCTCTTTTAAATTTTAGTGCCACTTCATCCCCTAAGTGCAATAAACATATGCTTTACAAAGACAAACTGTGCAGAGGCAGACTGTCAGCCAAAATCATCGAACAACAATAACAACAATAAGAATAGGTCTGTTATCCTAATTATAATACTAACATTAGGTAGTAAGTAATAGTAAGTAAGTAGCTAAAAACAACCTAATTCAAAGTTTCACTGGCACTGGGAAAAACAAAGGAATGAAGCCTTACAGCTTTGTTCCACAGTATGTCATGTTCCTTGCTCACTTTGTGTTTAGATAAGCATGCTAGCTCCTTAACAAACTATCTGTGGTATTGCTAACAAACAATAACCTCCGGACCTTTAAGGGTTAAATCTTATGACTTTAATAATAGCCCAATAAAAAATAAATTTAAATCCAAATATTATTCAGAGTTGATAGACTGGAAAAATCATATAATGAAAATCAAATTACTTAGAGAAAGTTTTAGGATATTACTCCAGTATTATAGAATCAACATTACAGTGTCTGTTGTTTTGTTTAATATGGTTATTATAGTTATTATAGTTGGTTTATGGTTGTGCTCTAGCTCTAAACTGTTTAAAGTGGGTAATGCAGAGTGTGACAATTTCAAAAACCAGTGCTGATGATAAATGAAGCTAATGGAAGACAGACGAATTTACAAATGTGAGCGTGTGTGTTGTTGTGTTTCTAGTAGCATTAATATTACAACCATGGAATCCCTCTCTACCACTTATTATAATTTATTGTTTAAATAATTTCTGCACTGGTTCCTCTTTTCATGGGACTGCAGGCTAAACAGTTTCAATAAACTAATGTTTAGTTGGTACTAAGGGGCTCAAAGTGTGGCATTACACCAGCAGCAGAAATCTAAACCGCTGATACAAGGCAGAGAACAGATCCATGCTTTCATGTTGTTTAATCCAAATTAAGACTCATCAGATCAGGAAAAGATTTCCAGTGCTATACTGTCCAGCTTTGGTGAGTTTCACATTCATAGCTGACAGGATGGGCATCCAAGTGTGGTTTTCTGCTGCCGTATCCCATCTGGTTCGAGGTTTTACATGTTGTGCATTCAGAGATGCTTTTTTTGTATACCTTGGTTGAAACAAGTGGTTATTTGAGTTACTGTTGCCTTTGTGTCATCTCGAAGCAGCCTGACCATTCTCCTTTGACCTCTGACATCAAAAGGACATTTTTACACAAAGAACTGCCAGTCACTGGATATTTTCCCTTTTTAGGCCATTCTCTGTAAACACTATAGATGGTTGTGTGGGAAAATCCCACTAGATCAGCAGTTTCTGAAATACTCATACCAGCCCACCTGGTACCAATAACCATGCTATTCTGATGCTTGGGTTGAAATTTTGCAGTACTTGACCCTGTCTACATTCCTACATTCACCCACTTACTGCCACATGATTGGCTGATCAATTACTTGCATTAACAAGAAGCTGAACAGGCGCATTTAACGAAGTGAATTATCTGTCCTACAAAGCGCGTTTGACACATTTTTTTCAAACAGTTGCACATCACCTGATGTATTTTCAGCATCACTGTGCTGAAAAGTCAAGGCTCAGTTGTTTTGACAGGTTTCACTATAAAAAATACAAGCCTACGGTATCTCTACATCACACAGCTAACCGCCAGCTAATTGTTGCCATAAGTAACCCTGCACCAGATATTGCTAATTTAATCCAATACCCATGGTGAGTGTAATGACCTGTTCTGTCCTAAGGTGGCCTGCTAAATGCAGACATGTGGTCTTTGAGAAATGATTAGTAGGCTGTATGAACTGATCAGCACAGAGTTTAACAAACCAGAAGACAAACACTGAAACAGAATAAAGGGGAGAAATGGCAGGCCACAGAAGGTCAATATTTGCAAACTGCATAAAGATTAATAGTATCTGGCTATTTATAAGTAGTGGTGGTGCTAAAATATTGAGAGAGTAAGTATCTTGCTGGCAGCGGCCTCATAATGCAGCTCATTAGCCAGCAGAGCGACAGGGTCAGTTGCTTTAGATTGATATTGTGTGTCAGTATCAAATAACTGACAACAGGTGGGGGATTATAATCATGGTTGCACAACTAATAATACCAACATCTTTCTATATCAGTTACCACATCGACAATGGACAATCACTGCTTAAAGGGGTGATGTGAGAGCTCTGTGACAGCAGCACAATCAATGCAGACTTTAATGTCTTCGTTTTAACTGGAGCAAATCCAGTCGAAAGCATCTGATCTTCAGTGCAGGAGCAGCCATAAGAAAACAAAAGAGCAGCAGCAGAAACAAAGGAAAGGAAAAGGCAAGAGAGTCAGGGTGAAAATGATTTTCTCTGCTCTGCTTTGTCAATTTCAGAGTGCCCATCTCCCGATAGTCATTAAATAAGTTGTGTTGTTGTTTTAATTATCGATAGTAAAGCAATCTGTTCATAATTACAAACATTTGCTTGTGGCAATTACAAACAGTGGCTGGTAGCAGTTTAATTTGCCTGCTCTAATCTTGTCTGTAATTAGAGCACACACAAGCAGGGCACCGGAGTTGTTCAGCTCCAAGGCAAACAAGACAAGACTGAAATTCCCATTATAACAAACTGCTGACTGCCTGCAGCACACAGACTTCCCCGCATTCAGTGTGAAACATTTCGTACATTCTAATCCATTTGTTTAGCTTTACAGTGCAATTGCACTGATGTGGCAGGTTCTCATTTCAGCCTCTCTGTAAAAAGAAAGTCAAGTGAAATTGGAAAAATATTTCATAATATTGCACCACGGCACCAACAGGGGCTACATGTGTTTATTCATGCTGAAAAAAGGACTCGTCGTAGACGACACCTATGTCAATATCAGCTGCAAAGTGCACATCGAGCCGGCATAAACTGGGTTATCATTATCACAGTACTAAATCAAGTTCAGTTGCTGGATGTAATAGCAGGATAACTCTTTGAAACAGAGAGCGTACATGTGATGTGACCATAAAGTATCTTATGGCTTAACATTATTTAAATGGGTGTGTGTTTAAAGGATTTGGATATAGGATTTATAAAATGAAATAAAAACTCTCCAAACACTCTGGGAAAAGACTTAGGGGTCAGAAGCTCTCTTCAAACACTCCTTTGCCACATTCTTACAAGCCATCACTGGATCACAGTGAAGATGGGAGGCAGGGAGCAAATGGTTTGACAAGGTGGGGGATGCGTGTCTATCATGTATCTACTTGGGAGTCTCCTCTCCCTTGCCAAGTACATGTCAAGAAATCACTCTCCAAGGTCAGCTTGGAGCTGTTGTGTCAAACTGCGCTGGGAACTTGAAGATGGCAAGGAGAAAAAAGAAAAGGAGGGCCAAAAGTGGCAGCGGGGTTATGTCTGGCACAGTCGTAAATGCACTTGTGCTGTGGCAGGAATTGGAGTTGTCTTAGGGCGACAGATCAGCCCATTTGTGAATATCTATTGCTCAGTGTTTGCTATGTTTATGAGGACATCCAGCTAAGACCTAAATGCAGACCCCATACAGTAAACAATTAGCACTCTACTGCAGACTAAATATGTTAGTGACACAAGCTTTTATCCTCAAGGTATGTATGTATACCCAGCTTTTTCTTCTACTTTAAGGATTATTTTTTCAGGGTTACTTCAGATGCCAAACTTTCTTTTCATAGCTTTCTTTAGATATCACTCTCTTCTTTTACTAATATCAGTAGCCTTACACTTTCAGCTTTAGCTATGTTTTCATTTTTTTGCTAACCTGCTGTGTAATAGTTCAAAGAGTGCCCCTCTACGCTAATTTGTAAGCCAAACCAACTTTTTTTGGTCCATGCTGTCTCTGGATGTTTACCAAATAAATTTTATTCAGACAGTGTCGTGAAGGAAGCTGGCCTGGTTTGTTGTGTTGGGCTCTCAACTAGAGTGTGCAGTGTAGATGTACTTTATTTAGAGGAGTATTTATGTCAGTGTCTAGAATAGGCCTAGCTTTTGTTTGTTTTTTGTTTAACTAATTTGAATCCAGAGCCACCATAATTTAATGTTGTTGCTATTTTATTACCGTATATGTTTAGATTTTGGATTGATTTAATAACGTTTTTGCTGTTTATTACATTTGTTGTTTCATACAGGCAAAGCCACATCTGTATTTCACTTTCCTAAAAATCAATCTGCGTGGTTGATTGGTCTAATTTGGTTTTATTTTACCTTGAAGTAGAGTGGCTATCAAGGTTTTCCATCACCAGTCTATTCTAGTCACATTGTGGTTATTAAGAAACTATGATGATTCAAGTGTTTGGCTGTAGGAAAAGATTATTCTTTATTTTTGTTATTATGCTGCTCAAACAAGGTAAGATAATACATGCACGCATATGTGCCTACATGTATTTTCTCTGTTTCTTTCACTTGCGCCATAATAACAACAATTCCCAGAGAACATCTTTTACTGTCATTACAACCCCCATTCCAGTCTATCTCAGACTCTCTTTTCCTCTCAGATGATAGCTATTAATTCCGTTCAGAGTCTGCTTGATGGAAGGCTAACAACATTTTATATTGTTGATACACTTCTGACTCGAGCTGCATGCTCTCAATTACAGATGAAAGATAGCTGGTAACCTGGTTACAAATAGGCTTCAGTGTTTAGATGATGTCAGGCACCTTTATCAAGGAGGGCTGAAAATAGAAAGGAAGCTGTCTATGAACCCCTTCAGCTTCCTCCAGCTCCGATGCTATCCTCCTGTAAAGAGATGGTTAACTGCACATCCAGTTTGGCACAGTGCCATTCCAATTTGGGCTAAGTGATTATCATTCACACTGTCTCTTTGTGGAGACACCGAGCCCAGCTATCTGTGATATTCTATCCAACCCAGTCAATTAAAGGACTGATCAGTAATTGTGGTAATTGTTCAACCACCCCCTCTTGAGAGATTGTCACCACTGTTAATTTTGGGACCCGATGTCAATTTTATTTTCTTTTAACAAAAATGTGCATTAGGTTTAGTCGAGTCACTTTATTTGTACAGAACCGTTGTTCAACAGATGCTAACTAAAGTGCTGCACATTACCAGATGCAAGTTAAAATTAAGTAATAGAGTCATTAAAACAACTATTAACAATTAATTAACAATGATATCAAAATGGGTTAATGAACAGAAGAAAATAAAACAAATAGGCATGAATCTCATTTAATAGTAACCCAGTAAAGTAAGCTGTGAATATTATAGTAAGGTAGTTTAATCCAGAACTTCTGAGCTGGGAGCTCACAAAGTCTTGATTCCAAATCCAATCAAATCTGCTGGTCAAGTGACCTTTAATCTGTGTCAGGGACCAAGCAGTAAAGCATAAAGGACACCGGTGGTTTTAATTCAAAAAACGGGTTTTATTGACCCAAAAATATGAAAATATATTTAACAAAGCCAAAACTTAAACAGGCAGACCAATAAAAGAGGTCAACTCAACAGACTAAACTCAAGATAATAATTAACAAAACCTCAAACAAACATATGGTAAACTGACCTGCTGAAATGACACACAGGGGGACTTAAATACTGGTTTAGCTAAACCAAATGACACACATGGGGGAAAACAAGATGGCTGCCATATAACCAACTAATACAAAACATTTAAACAAACATGAAACACCCCCCAGGCAATGAAGCATGTGGTGCAATCCAATTAGGCTGTCAGCAGTACTTCAGGTCTCCCAGCCCTTTGCCACACCTTTTGCCAGACAGGAGGAGACACCAACCCCCAGGTAACTCAAACAACGAAAGATGTATTAATATAACATAAAACAGAACTTTGACCTTGCAAGGTTAATATGTGTGCACGCCATATAAACATTGGAAGGTGTGATGGAAAAATGAATACATTTAATAAAGAAACGATATTGAACAATAAATAGAATATTTTAAAGTAGTGACTGTAAATTAAACTAAAGTGAATCAACGGGTGATGAGGTGTGGAGCTTACCATGTGTGGCATGCCATCACACACCTCCCCTCTTCAGAGCTCTCGCTGGAACAGCGAGAGAGATAGTCAGCAGTAAGGTTCTCCTTGCCTGGTACGTGGTGGACAGTGAATCGGAATGGCTGTAAGGCCAGGTACCAGCAGGTAATTCGCCCATTTGTGTCCTTCATCTGCTCAAGCCACTGTAGTGCTTTGTGATCAGTTTCCAAGGTGAAGTCTCTTCCCAGTAGATAGTAGCGGAAGGAGTCCAGGGCCCACTTGATCGCTAAGGTCTCCTTCTCTACTGTGGAATACCGAACTTCCCGTGGAAACAGTTTCCGGCTGATGTAAGCCACTGGATGGCGGCCTTCCATGGTTTCCTGAAGGAGGACAGCTCCCAGGCCCCGATCTGAAGCATCAGTCTGTAATATGAATGGTTCATCAAAGTTGGGACTGTACAAAACCGGTTGCTTACTTAGTGACTGTTGTATGTCATGAAACGCTGCCACTGCCTCCTCTGTCCACTGGATGTAATTGGGGGAACGTGATCCCGTCAGGTCTGTGAGCAGAGCTGCCCTGTTGGAGAACTGAGGGATGAAACGACGGTAGAAACCTGCCATGCCCAAAAAGGATCTCAGCTGCTTCCTTGTTTGGGGCAGGGGGGATGATTCCATGGCCTCGATTTTGCTGACTTGTGGCCTGATAACCCCCTTGCCGATGACATGGCCCAGGTATTCTGTCTCAGCAGCGGCAAAAACACACTTTGACGGATTCACCATCAACCCAGCTGAGTGCAGGTGGTCCAGAACAGTTCGCAGGTGTTCCACATGCTCCTCCCAGGTGTTGCTGTGGATAACAATATCATCCAAGTAAGCAGCAGCAAAGTCAGAGCAGTCATGTAATACCTGATCCATCAGCCGTTGGAAAGTTGCTGGAGCTCCATGTAGTCCAAATGGCAAGACTGTAAATTGGAAAAGCCCCCATGGTGTTCTGAATGCTGTGAACTCTCTGGACCGTTGAGTGAGTGGGACCTGCCAGTAACCCTTACACAGATCTATTGTGGTCAGGTACCTTGCTTTTCCCAGACGTTCAAGTAGATCATCAATTCTTGGTGTCGGGTAGGAGTCAAACATGGATATGGAGTTCAGGTACCTGAAATCAATGTCGAACCTCATACTCTCATCCTTTTTGGGTACCAAGACCACAGGGTTGCACCATTCACTCTTAGATCTTTCAATGATCCCTAGAGATAGCATCAAATCGATTTCCTTCTTCAATGAAGGCAGCAGACGTTCTGGGATCCTGTAACTTAATCGTCTCACAGAGGCACCTTCTCGTACCACAATATCATGTTCGACAATGTCAGTTCTCCCTGGATTCTCTTGAAAGACTGCTGATTTACACATTTCTCTCACCTGCTGCTGCTTGTCCTCTGGGAGATGGCTGAGATCATAATCTAGAGAGCCAGCAGGTGGTAGATATTGCTCATCTGCTTCATCTTCTTCAGGCACTCGCCGTATGAGCATTGCATCCGCCTTGTGTTCAATACGCTCCACCCACTCCTTCAGAAGGTTTATATGCAAGACCTTGCTGGAGCGCAACTGCCCTGGGGTGGACACCTCATATGTGGTGGGTCCCAGCTTCCTCATGACTTCAAATGGCCCCTGCCACTTTGCCAACAATTTGTTGGCTCAAAACGCACGCTGACGAGCAGATTTATCATACCAAGACTTCTGCTGCTGCTGGGCCTCCACCATATGTGATTGAGCAAGTTCACCCATTTTCTCCAACCGTTCTCTCATCTGAATGACATAAGACAAAATGTTCTTGGATCCCCCCTCCACCTTGTCTCCCTCCCAAATCTCCTTTAACAGAGTTAGAGGGCCACGAACCTCATAACCATACAACAGCTCAAAAGGTGAAAAACCTGTGGAGGCTTGGGGGACTTCTCTATAAGCAAAGAGTAGATATGGCAGCCATTGATCCCAATCGTTACCACTGTCGTTGACAAACTTCCTGAGCATCTGTTTCAATGTCTGGTTAAACAGTTCTGTCAGCCCATCAGTTTGAGGGTGGTATGGTGAAGTTCTCAGACTCTGAATGCCCAACAACTAATAAACTTGCTTTAACAGAGTAGACATGAAGTTAGTGCCTTGATCAGTTAGTATTTCTCGTGGAAACCCAACTCTTGCAAAGAACTGCACTAAACAAAATGCAATGGGCTTGGCCTTTATAGATTTTAAAGGGAACACCTCAGGATATTTTGTGGCATAATCTGTTACAACAAGCATGTAACGATTTCCTGCTTTGCTCCTCTCAACAGGCCCTACAATATCCATTCCAAGACGCTCAAAAGGAGTGCCGATGACAGGGAGAGGTTGGAGTGGAGCTCTATGGGGGATTTTAGCAGATGTTATCTGACACTGTGGGCAACTTTTACAAAACTGAGCCACATCTTTGCTAAGACCAGGCCAGTAGAAATGATGTTTGATGCGAGCTGTGGTCTTGTGTTTACCAAGGTGGCCAGCCCACGGAATAGAATGCCCTAAGGTGAGAATGGCGTTTCTAACCTTCTGGGGAACCACCAGCTGCAGCACCGACCCCTGCTGACGATAGAGAATGTCATTTTGCAAGATGTACTCACTGTTAACCTGCTCCACTCCAGGTTCCTTTTCTTTGGCCTTCCGGAAAAGAGATATTAAAGATTGATCAGATTTTTGGAGTTCAGCAATTTCAGTTGGAATATTAAACCCTAGGGGTGACGGTGTTGGCTCAGCGTCTGTTAGTGTATCCACAGGTGAAAATTTGAATTTCTCCTGCCTTCTTTGTCTGCGGGTCTTTCGTGGCTTCACCACAGTTGTCTCAAACTCCTCATTAAAAAAAAGGCAGGGCACTCAGGGTCTCAGAGTGGGTACTGACTTGCTTAGCCTGAGCTCTGGTAACAGCTACATTGCACTCCTCAGTCTGCTCAGACTCCAACAAATCAAAAAGCACAGGAAGGTCACGCCCTAACACGGCAGAGTAAGGCAAACTGTTCACAACACCCACATTCAGCAGATACATCTGGTCCTGAACTTTAATGTAGATGTCAGCTGTCGGATATCTTTTCTCATCTCCATGGACACAACAGATTGAAATTGTATCACTGGTGCGAACAATATTAGGTGGGGCAAAATCTGAGTGAATAAGAGACCGAGAACTGCCAGAGTCAAGAAGGGCATTGAGTAGAACCCCATTCACTTCAATCTGGCTCATTTTGATGGATTTGTCACTCTCCTGCTCAGGATCAGCATTAGAACGAGGAGCAAAACACATTTGCACCATTTTAGCAGAATTTCTTGGGCACATAGGTTTTGTATGGCCCTCTAATCCACAAAGATAACAAATGAGCTTCTTACCAGAGGCCTTTGGTGGTCTAATGGTAGACTGAGAGCTCTTACTGGTGCTTGTATTTGCTGAATCCAGATGGTTTTGCTGAGGTATCTTCCGGGTGTCCCTCGATACCTTCCATGCATTATGGCTCCATGCTTGCCCCTTCTTTCTGGCAGCAACAAAAACATCAGCTAACCGAGCCGCTTCCATTGCTGAACCAGGGTTGTGTTCTCTGATCCAAACCTGAAGCTCAGGAGATAACATTCTGAGAAACTGCTCCAAGATTATAGTTTCACCAATGTCATGAATAGTTTTACCCTTTGGCTGGATCCATTTCCCATAAAGCTCCTTCAGTCTCGCATATAGCTCACGAGGGCTTTCATCTGGTTGAACGTCCAGGGATCTGAATCTTTGCCTATATGTTTCAGGGTTAATGTCATATTTTGACAGAATAGCTGATTTCACTTTATCATAGTCTAATGAATCATCAATGTCCATGTGAACATAGGCACCTCTAGCTTTACCAGTAAGCAAGGGTATCAAATGAAAAACCCAATCTGACTTCTGCCATCGATAAGCTGTAGCCATACGTTCAAATGTGATCAGGAAATGTTCAATATCATCAGCTTCAGTTAATCTTTCCAATCTGCCCTCTATTTGTAGGGGAAACTGAAATGCTGGTGAAATGGCTGGATTGGAATTAGTCATAACTGGTTCAGCCTGGGCCTGCTGAACAGAGGAAGAAGGATGAATATCAAACTCTAATGATTCAGAGCGAGCTTCTGCAGAATCTGATGGTGATGTTCTGACTTGGATTTCTGACTGCAAAAGTCTAAACTGATGTTGAAAGGCTTTAAATCGCTGTTCTTGTCGTGCATTTAACTCACTCTGTTTTGCATCCCGGATGTCCTGTTGTTCCATGTGAGCATGTAGCATATTGACTAGATCAGACAAAGTAGGCTCCTTTTCAACTCTCTCCACAACTTCAGTGACTCCTGAGGCTCCATTTTCCTCCTCTTCGCAGGTTTGCTGAGCAGATCCCTTTTTCTTTTCATTCTTGCCACCACGATGCATTCTTCCTCCTCATGGGGAAAAACAGAAGAAAGAAAAAAAAGAAAAAGAAAAAAGACCTGTGTCCAATACTGGATGATCCCACTGCTGCCCCCAATTGTCAGGGACCAAGCAGTAAAGCATAAAGGACACCGGTGGTTTTAATTCAAAAAACGGGTTTTATTGACCCAAAAATATGAAAATATATTTAACAAAGCCAAAACTTAAACAGGCAGACCAATAAAAGAGGTCAACTCAACAGACTAAACTCAAGATAATAATTACCAAAACCTCAAACAAACATATGGTAAACTGACCTGCTGAAATGACACACAGGGGGACTTAAATACTGGTTCAGCTAAACCAAATGACACACACGGGGGAAAACAAGATGGCTGCCATATAACCAACTAATACAAAACATTTAAACAAACATGAAACACCCCCCAGGCAATGAAGCATGTGGTGCAATCCAATTAGGCTGTCAGCAGTACTTCAGGTCTCCCAGCCCTTTGCCACACCTTTTGCCAGACAGGAGGAGACACCAACCCCCAGGTAACTCAAACAAAGATGTATTAATATAACATAAAACAGAACTTTGACCTTGCAAGGTTAATATGTGTGCACGCCATATAAACATTGGAAGGTGTGATGGAAAAATGAATACATTTAATAAAGAAACGATATTGAACAATAAATAGAATATTTTAAAGTAGTGACTGTAAATTAAACTAAAGTGAATCAACGGGTGATGAGGTGTGGAGCTTACCATGTGTGGCATGCCATCACAATCTGACACAGGGGAATTCAATCTCCTGTTTATAGAAAGTACCATTTTATAATTAACCTGGTTATGAACAGGTAACCATTTAAATAAACTGCAGTCAAGATATCAGTGACTTAAACATTCCAGAGCATAACTGCAGTCCAGTCTGGATCTAAAAACCAGGAATTACTTTTTCAAGAATATTAAATGAAACAAAAGTCATAACCTTGGATAAAAGGAATTTGATCTGCAAGTCAATTTAACAGACGGACAAAAAAAATAGACTTTGGTTCCAAAGAATTGAGATAAGATGGATCAAATTTTCATTTGTGGAAAAAAAGCACATTCATCTTGCCCAAGATATCTTTTCATTATCTGGCTTTGTAGGCTTGCATGCAGATCTTGTCAGGTCAACAAATGTAATCCACTGCAGCTTTAGGATTATATCTCTCTATTTAGAAAAAAGACTGGAAAAAACGTTGAAATTCATTGCATCCAGTAGGGATGGTGCTTTTATAGGTGTTGGATTTGTATAACCTGCCATAGCCTGAGTACCCTGGTATAAAAAATAGTAAAACAGACAGGGGGGAATATACACATGGTAGGTATTACCCAAAAAAAAAGCTTTTATGAGTGTAATATGATATGCCCTGATTATATTTTTATGTTGAAATCAATAAAGGCTTGTTATTGGATAAAATATATATAAATAATGTTCATTTTAAAGCTCGCAAGATAAACTTGGAGTAAATACATACACAGTATAATTGAGATTGTGTTTACAGAGTTTCAGTTGGCTTTTCCCCCCTTGCATTGATAGCTCATCTGTTTTGATGTACACTGCAGAATTTTAAGGTCAGTGTAACAGCACTTCAAAGACTGGGAAAAAAATCTTTATGAAAGGCTTTCATTTTCTTAACACCCAAAGCTGATTTAAATTTAAACACTGAAGAAGAGTATTTGTACACTAGAGCTAGAAATTGTACCTGGTTTATTATCAAAGCAAATATTTGATGGTACATCTGAACAGAGGTGTTTCTTTTTTTTATTTTATCCATATCCGAAGCTCTCTTTCATATATGCATTTCTTTGTTAAGCAGCATGTAATAAAGATGTTCTCTCTCTGGGCAAGAGAAAAAGAAGGGAGCAGTAGAAGTAAAAATAAATTGATGTTTTTTTACGAGTGGCTCTCTGAATGTTTCTGCACCCTGGGTCTGTGGCCTGAATACAAATGCAAACTGTTACATAATGAATGAGTGCTTTACTCGGGGAATAAAGATTAGCAGCTGACCCCTTTTACATCATCATCTTATTTCAGGAATCAGAACCTCTTGGGCATGGCACTTTCTCTGCAGTATTTCTCCTTCAGTCTCCACTTTCAGAATACTCGAGCTGGGACAAAAGTAAAGAAGAGTGATTATATTGCATTCATCATCAGATTAAAGACACGTGGATCTGCAATGACGATCACATACATTATGGCGCTATGATGAATAAAGATGTTGGGATGAAGGGGGGGGGGGGGATTTAAGTGTTTCTTTAGCTTACTACTGAGGGTCACCAAAAAAACACAGGCTTCTGGTTTGTGAACTTAATGAATAAATCATTGAGCATGACCCCAACCCCCACACACACATGCACACACACACATCAATCCATAGCCCGTCACAACAAAATCTACCCTCCACCCCTCCTCCCCGCTCTCTTTCTTTCTCTACCCTTGCACATCTGCTACCATTACATACCCTGGCCAACATTCACGTTGGTGTTCATTATATTGTGTCACGGTGCGCTCTGGGTCTCTGCCAGCAGAAATTAAACTCTTCAGAAAAGATAAACATCATATTACTTCATTACCCTTTTAAAACATATGCAAATTAGTGCCATTACACCCCACCCCACCCCACACGCTACACTCTTCCTCTACATGCACCCGCATGCACGCACACACACTTTCTTTTCATTTTCCTGAGTGATGAAGTTTGTCTGGCCCGTGTTCAGTCATTGCCTTTGTCACAAGCTGACCATGAATGGGCCGAACCGTGCGGCTCTACCCTGCTCATTTTCCACCCCTGAATTAAACATTAATGCAGCTTGACAGCAATAAATAACATTTATCACAATGGGGATCTAATAATGATTTGGCTAAGCTCGGGCTGCTCATCAGAGCCCATCAACTGACGAATATGGCAGCGTGATTATGCCGGCAGCTGTCTGTGACAACTGTATCTAAATCACTTTGAACATGTCTACCTCTCTTTGATCTCCTGAATGGGCATTGTGATGCAGAGTTGTCTTTCCAGTCATCTGTCTTCTCTTTTTTTGCATAATTGCTGTTCCAATCAAAGATATCATCATTAGGCCATTAAAGCCATTCTGCAGCTTACTTCACATAAGTTTACGTTATGTAAACGTTTACAGCAGTCACCCAAGAAAACAATGTAAAGTGCTTCGCAGTTCTGGCTGCAGTGTGTGGCCTTTCACAGATGTTTTTAATTAAATCTTGCTTAAGTATTTTGAGGATTTTTTCCCCCCTTTAGCAGAGAATGTAAAACATTTTCGTTTTTGATTGAATTTATTTCATTTACCCTTCAGCGTAGCCGAATTTTGTTCCTCTGCAAGTTAATTGGTGCCAGTGCTGGAGTGTGCCTTTAAAAGTAAGAGATCATTGGCCAACATGGAAAATAACCATGAAATGCATTAAAAGCTGTCCTCAGAATGCAAGCCAGTGTGCACTTTTAAATGCATGTTTATGCATATGTGCACACGCATTCATTCAGGCATACATGTATGTGTACCCATAATGCGGTCTGCCTGATATTATTAGGCTTTTGCCCACCTCTCCTCAGTCAGAGTGTGTGATTCCACAGCACAGAGCAAGGACGAAGTCTAACAGAACATCATGATGAGAGTATTCTTCAGTACTGCGTTTGATCTTTCTGTCTCATTTGACAGAAAAACACTATTCTCAGACAAGTCTCTTTTTTGATCTCAGAAGGCATAATAAAAGTCTTGGCTGTGTGCCTTTGAGATAAGATAGCCATCAGACCTTGTGAAGATGAAAAATATCAAAGATAATTAGAGTGAGAGTGAAAAAAGATAATTAAATTGTATGCTGGGCATGGGCTTCGTTTAATAAGCACATTCATTAACTGCAGTGCTGTATCAGTATTCCATTTGTGTTTGATTAATAATGAACAGGACACATTTAATAAGAATAAAACATTCATCATAAACACATATAAACCAGCTAATCGTATTTCTTTGGCAAATAGTACAATTGGATCTCATTAAACTCTTTCCATTCAGTGGTATCCTGCATGTTAATTGAAATGCCTTTGAACCTTTCAAAATGTGTTCAAGTTAATCATTTGGTTTGATTCACAATTAGTCTAATCTCTGTCAGTGGGAAATGGAAAGTCCAGCCAAAGAGTGTATCAATTCCGCCTGACAACTGGGTCTGATTCACCTTTTATGCTTTGTGATTGGTTGTTAAGTTCTATTGCAGAGGGGATATCAAGAGGCCACACAAAGCATGAGCTCATTAATCTTCCATGAAACTGCAAGGAAATTGAGTTCAGAATCAGGAACAAAATCCCTAAAAATGGCAAAAGGCTTTTTGCAGTCCTAATGGCAAGCAGCGGTTGAACAAAGCAAGGCAGAGATGCTGTAACATGGTGCTCATATAGGACCCAATCAGTCACTGCTTCATTTAAAGATTGATCATTATCTGATATTTGTGATAGCGCAAGTTGAACTCTGCTATTTCTCTTATTTCTCTTCTCTAATGTCACCACAGTCAGAACTGCAATCACACTGCAATCCATCAGTGGTTGTGTTTCCTGGTTAAAATAGCAAGGCAGGGAAAGACTGACAAATCCGTTGGACCCCCAACTGTGACCAAAGCTCATCTTTTCGACTTAGCTTTTATTGCTTTTATTATTTTATTACTTATTACAACATTTTTGCTCTTAGGGAAATATCATGGTTTGAGTCAAAATGGAAGTGTTAATGTAACACGAGCTACAAAAGAGCAGCTGCAATGAAAGTTTAATTGAGGAGATTAATATAACCTAAATTCAAGGGGCCATTAAGCAGGAACAATGCACTAAAAGCTACTAAACTGTTACATATAGCTTAGGTGACGTGCAGATTCATTTAAATTTGGGTTTCATATGAAAAAGAGCCTTTTAGGTTACACTTTATAAGTTATACACTATATCAATCAATCATATATCCTTTATGGATATATAAAAAAAACTATTAAAGAGATATTTCGGTTTCGGATATATATGTTGAAAAAAGTACTTAATAGTACATGACTGAAAATGTGCTTATAGCTTTTATCACTATGGATGCATTAGTGTTTGCAAAACAAAAATATCTAAAAAGATTCATTATTAATGAAAAGGGAGGTTCAAAAATGTGCTTGAAAAGTTCAGGCTATGGCTAATGCAAGAATGGTGGAGCAACTTTCATAAAAGGCTTGATTCATTCAGAGCCACACGTAATGAATTTGATTATAAATAGCATTTTAAAGGGGTTTTCAAAGCCCACTCCAAAAGAGTAAACATCCACTATGACAGGCAGCTGTTTTCAGTCGTATTTCTTACTACACTTCACTGGACTCTTCAAAGCACCACTTAAATGAAGAATGATACAGAGATGCCTGTGGCAAGAGCGAGCGTCTTTGACTGCATACAAACTAGCCCATACCAGTACACTGTATCTGATGATTGGTGGCTGCTTCAGTTCAGAGTAAGCTTACTTAAAAACATGGCAAGGAGCCTCACCCTAATCTCCTCCTCACAATGCATCCTTCATGGCAAGTCAACAGTCTGATGTTTTATGCATTTAGAACAGATGGAGTGAGTCAAACACTTATCCACTGGTCTTGTATAGAATTTAATCGCTTTTACTCTGACTCACTTATACCAGAGAAATAAACGCACTGATGTGAAGTTTCTGTTCTGTTATGCCCACTATCATCGCCATAGATAAATACACAGCGATGTATTTTATAGTCATACACCAGTTGCTCTCTAACAAAGAATCATCTGAATAACAAAAAGCCCTTCAGACAGTGAAATGATGAATCGGCCATCTTATTCATCTGAGTTTTATGAAATCAAACACAACAATTTACTGGTGGGGTTTGTTTAGTGTGATCACAAAGATTTTGATTTTAATCCATCCCAGTCAAACATTATGTCATCCCAGTGGTGCATTAATTTCTTTTTCTTTTAGCTGTCGCTAAGAAAGAATTTAACCAGCATGCAGTTAAAAAAGATAACCTGACTACTTATACAAGATGTTGATCATTTAAATTTATATTCTTGGTTCCCTTGTTTAAATACTATTTTTATGTGTCCTGGCCCCCGAATTTCGGAATTGCTGTAACTGTCAAATCTGTGTGGGCAAGTATTTTCAATACTTTCACACCAGTCACAAACAAACTTGTAGTTTTACTAAAATGAGAGTGAATAGTGTTTTTAATAGAGTATAAATTGGTGAGTATTTATGGCAACAGAACGCCTGTATGCAGGAGTGACTCATAATGTGTTTAATGTCATAAACTGGTAATTTTAATGGGTGAGCAAAGCAGTCAGTGCAATGGTGTTTTAAAATTATGCTCTTTTAATAGTTTTTGGACAACAATGGAGCTCTGTAGCACAGAGGAATTAACTATACTGGGCTTTGACAGCAAAGGCATTATTTGTTGGACTGACTGCGTTTTGGTGTTTTGTTTTGGTTTTTGTTGCAGACATGACATCACTTAGGGTGGGGGAAAATTAGTACAGTTAGTGATTTAATGATTTCAGCTTTAAATATATACCTGGTGTAACAATAATAACAATAAAAGAAAATACAATAAATTTCAAATAAAAATTCTAAAAATGTGTGTATTGTATCTGTAAACAGAGAAACCTTGGGAGGCTTTGCTAGTTTTGGAGTCCCCGGTGGCTGCAGGTTTGCTTATGCCTCAGGCTGTCTATCTGAGGATGCATACCCACAGACACCCTGGTGCACATGCATCCTGATGCATGCTCATGCAGCAGTCATAAT
The DNA here is from genome assembly GCF_057382275.1 of Copadichromis virginalis. Taxonomy (NCBI): domain Eukaryota; kingdom Metazoa; phylum Chordata; class Actinopteri; order Cichliformes; family Cichlidae; genus Copadichromis; species Copadichromis virginalis. Next base: position 10,074,141 of record NC_140618.1, read on the forward strand.
GTACAGTGGAATATACTGTAATTGTATTAGGTAATATGCTTGATATAAACAGAGAACTATAGCAGTGGTGACCCCAATCACTGGAAAGGATCAAAAACACTTGTCAGACATCCCTTTTCAATTTCAGGCACATCTGTTTACATATCATGTGTTGTTTAGATTATACTGCAGAAAATTCCCCATGGAAAACTGTTGTAAAGTGTTCTTATAAATTGCTGTTTACTGTTGCATTAGTGTTATATAATCCTTTTGCTGCTTAGTTTCCATTGTGAGAAATTAGGAAACTGTTATTAGGCTCCGGCTCCATCTAGATTTAATTTCCTCCCTTTGCCCCACTCTTGGAGAATGGTCTCCTTATGGTCCAAACATACCAACCTTTACAAGCTTCCTGGTATTTGTACCAACTCCTGATAGAGAAGTAAAATCATCCTTTTCCATGTCCACATCATCTGAAACACAGCAGGGATTTGTTTCATTTATGTAACAATGAAAGGAGCTGGCAGAGTGCCCACATATTGCTAAATGGCACACAATGCCAAGAAGCAAGGTGCTTTTTAAACAGGATGGAGAGACACCAGAGAGCGCTTGTGGGGAAGAATGAAAGAATTGGATGGCAGAATAGAAAGCAATCAATGCCTCTTTGTGTTGTGCACAACTTTTACCCAATAGCTCTTCCGCTCTAGGAACATTTGTGAAGAAAATACATGAATCAAGTTTAACTCTAGTATTGCAGTTATAGAATGCAGTAGCTTTCACTGAAAAAAAACTATCGATCAACTGGAGACATAAGTGCTTTGCTGGACGCCAAACCTTGCAGCTGTACAATATGAAACATATAATATAAAATATGCTGTAGCCTCTATACACACTAAACTCCACACTCCCGCATGTAAATGCTGTTTCTCTCGTTTATGCTTGCATGCTTCAGCAACATCTGCACTCATTTATATGTCCAGGTGCTTAAGGGACCATAATGAGTATTATCCACTGCAGATGAGTAACCATCTCTGATCGCATGCTATTTATTGGTGAGTGTGGGAAAGCGCTGGCCTCTGCAGACATACACCTGTTGTTGGACTAAGTCATGGTTACACCCCTTGTCTAGTTTCCAGGGATAAGGGCTGCACTCGGCAAGATGTTCATCTCATTCTGCCAAGTTGAGTTGTTATACAATCCCCCTATTTGCCCAATTTCATGTTTCACTGTCAGATATACTGTGTCATGGGCCCTGGTTCGTGGACCCTTGGTTTTGTGTTCTATGTCAGTTCATTATTCCTTTTGGTTTTTGGGAAGTGATTTATGTTCAGGTTCTGTTCTTTGCTTCATTCCCTCTGAAATTTCGTATTATATTTTTCTTGGTGTTATTTATTAGGGCCTATCCAGCTCACTGTTTGTTTCTTGCTTGTTTTTTAAAGTCCTTTAGTCAAGGTTATCTTTGGGTTGGGTTTCTGTATTTCTTGGTTAGCCAATATTTTGTTTTTTCGTTATTGACTTGCTGTTGTTGCTGTTGTTTTTTTATTTTCTATTCGTGTTCCTTGAGTCTTCTGTTTCTAGTTTTGTTACTCCCAGGTTATTCTTTATGTTTCCATTTTGTTCTTCTTTCTGTCTTGCCTTTACACCCGTCTGGACCTTCTGTCTTCCTGCTGTGTCAAGTTAATACAATTCCCCCCCTGTTAGATTGTGCTGCTCTGTTGTGTTTTATTTTGGTGACAGTTGTGTTCTGTATCTTGTGTTAAGTTTAACTTCCCCTCATCTCATTGTGTCTATTGTCTCTAGCTGTGCATTTCTCCTGTTATCTCTTGCTTCATTATCCTGTGCACGTATCCTGTTTTCCCTTATTCATAGCTGATTTGCCCATTGTAGCTCTGTATCTTCCTGCTCTGTGTTTCCTCGAGAACTTGTATTTTCTTGGGATTTTTGGTTCCCTGGTTGTTCCTGTAATTTTGGACTAATCAACGTTACTCCTGCCTCCTGTGCCTAACATTTGAGTTCACAATAAGCTGCTCACACTGCTGACATATGACACACTGACTCCAAATTAGCAATGATTAAACTATAATAACACAATGGAGATTCATTTGGCTTTGCAGACTCTTTTTTGGGGGGATGATTAGTCAAGCTGAGACTGGCTGTTTTTAGTGACCATTTAGTTTTACTGACAAAATGGTATACTTCTGTCAACTTAATGTAATGTAGTCACTGGCTTTTGAAAATGCCAATGTGTGAAGTTGCAGAGTGCTTTTTGAGGCTGTATAGTTTTATGAAAGGACACTGAGCGTTTGAAATGTCAAAAAGAATGTGGAAAAATGTGTAGCACAGAATAAATAGCATTTTCAGTGAGTAAAACCACATGCCGTGCAGATATTAGAGGCTAGAAAGATGGCCTTTTAACTGTGCTTATCTGAAACTACAGCTTGAAAAGGTTATTTTTCTGTTTGGATTTAAGTGCAAAGAAATTGTAATGAGCCTTTTTTCCCTACCAGATCCATATATAGTCACTTTGATGCATCTCATTCCTGCTCTGCTCACATCATAACTGTGTTATTTTTTCCTTAAGTTCATGTTTATCCCACAGCACTGCAGAGTAATATACCTTCTTCCACCAAGTAAATAGAGAACAGGTTATGTAATCAATCTTTTGGGAGTTTGAAATCATAATATTGAACACAACTGTCAACCATGCCATTAGCATGATTCATTTCTGCCTTTTACATTTACAATTTTGCTACAAGAACAACATTGATTCTCCGTGTGTGTAAGTGTGCTTTTGTGCGTGGGTGTACGTGTGCGTGTCCATTTGTTTGCCTTTGAGTGTGTGCAAGTGTGATCCCGAGTGTATTGTATATGTATGCGTCTGACACAATTTCCTTCCTATTTTCTTCCATAATTTGAATCAGAGGAAATGTATTAATTTTGCAGGGGTGAGGGGAGCCTACATAGAGCCAGTAAATAAATCTATCCTATTATTACCCACAATGCCCTGTCAGGTCCATACATCATCTCAGCACATCATAATTAATTGCACACTAAACCATTCTGTTCAATTAACCATGTGGGAATGGATGGAGAGGGAAAGATACAGAGAGAAAGGCTGGAGGGGGCTGCGCAGCACTTGAGTCTTTATTTTAAAATACAGCATCGCCATAGTGACCACGTGATAACTTATTTTTTGGGTTGTTTTGCTCAGTTTCATTTTTTTAGTTATTTGGATTCCTCTTTGAGGATACACCCTTACCTGTTTTTATGCCTTATTGACCGTTTCGCCTGTGCATATTTCCATATTTTCCAAAACTGGTTGTATTGTATATGGACAGGAGATTTGTTCAAATTCCACTTGCCCTTCAGTGCTGTTCTAATGGGAAATGTGCTTATGCAAGGCGATCTCACCCTGGAGGCTTCACATTTTCCACCACGGCTCTGTCAGGTCAACAGTCTCATAAAAAAGTGGAATAATATTATGAAGACAGTAATAGTGAAGTGAGTTGGTTGCTAACACATTTCCCATGTTGCCTCAGGAGCATGTGAAGCCAAACATACTTAAATGCAATTTTATATCTTGGAAACATTTTCAGTTTGGGTTGCATCAACTGTCTTTATGTAGCAAAACACTAAGATGGTGAAATGTTATGGCATAGCTAGGGGAATATATATAGTTTGTCAGCTGATTTGGCATTGGCTGTCTGTCTTTGTGGAGACAATACCTTCAGCACAACACAAAGATAAACACAGGCAGTCAAACAAACAACATTTCCTGCCTCTTCAGAAATAGACATATTTTTGGCTGTCAGCAGGCATGCTAAATGTACCATGAAACCACTCCCACAATGATGCAAATCTGATGCAGGGATATAGGTCAAGTTGCTCCTCCTGACTCACCAGCCTGAAATAATCAAGGCTACAAAGTAAAGTAGGGAGTCTTAGTTTGGACAGGATTTGCTTAAGAACACAGAGATGTTATGAACACTGCAAATGTGGAAGGAGGAGGGGAAATGTTAGAGGGAGGATTACAGTTATGGTTAAGTATGGTAAGACTATTTTTTGCAACAACAGAACTGGGTCAGAGACAGATGCTGAGAGGCGATTATAGAAGAACATTTGATCAATGGAATGAAACGTGCAGTTCAAATGGGTCTCAAACCCTTCAGAGGCTCAGTTTACCTTGGGAAAAGTGTTTAAGGAGGTTATTGATTGTTCACTAAACCCCTCCCCAAACAGTGGCTGTCCAATTACAGCTTAGCAACTGTAACTAGGTTTGTTAGGTCTGTCAAGCTTTGGATTTTTCCACATGCCAGAGTAAAGTGCATGCCTCTGCATTAAGACATCGAAATTTAAAGACACACAAACCAACTGCAGACATGTTTTCATCTCTTTCTGGCCACTGTGGACTTTTTTTGTACCATTTCCATATCTGGTAATGATCATTTTGTTTCTCTTTGTAGTTGTTTTGCATCTATTTGTTTAAATTTTTGCATTTCTTCTTCACTACCCCATGTTACTTTCTGGTTCTTTTCCGTCTCTCTCTTTGTAGTCACTTTGATTCTCTGGGGTCATTTTGTGTTTCTTTGCAGTTATTTTGTTCCTATTTGCAGTGGCTTTGTATCTGAATGTGATCATTTTGCATCTCTTTTTTACAGTGTCTCTCTGTCCATTGTGGACCTTTTTTCATGTTGTTTTGTGTCTCTCTGCAGTCATGTTCATTTTGCCTCATTCTCATTTTTATGAACCCTTTGTCAAGATTCTGAAACTCTTTGCAGTTGTCATGAATCATTTTGTCATCTCTCTGTAATTGTTTTACATCTCTTTGTCGTCATTTGTTTTACTTTCCGACAAGGATTGTAAACTGTTTCTTCAAACACAGGCTATCTAAGCCCTGCCTATAACTCTTATTCACTATTTTTTCCATGCTCTTTTATTTTTAGCTCTGCATAGCGATATAAAAATACAGCAAATATCATTGTGACAGCAATGTTGCATTACTTGTCAAAAATGTTATCCATTCAAAGGCTGCAATGTGTTAATGAGACAGATGACCTGAGAGGACATTGTTTTCATGTCCAACAGTGATCCAGTGAGCCCCTCTTGCTTTAATTTCATGCGTATTTTTACATGAAATCATGTTAATGTATCTTTATGTGTTGGATGGTTGACATATGTGTACAGGCCTCTGGACTAGGAGAGCTTAACAATCAGCAATATGATTCTGTCACTGTGCTGGCAGGTTAGCACAGAAGGATAAGATTCAGTGATAGGAGGTCCTGACTATCAGTCTGTCTTGTCGGAAATAAATGTGTGTGCTTCGTACTTATCTTATACACTTAATCTTTTGCTTTTTTGACTAATTAATAATAGCAATATATTCAAAACTCTTGTAAACAAGCCTGCCCTTTGCCAGAAAGTCGAGAAAGGATGTTTATGAAGGGCAATGAGCCCAGATAACTTCACAAATATTTCCGCACTCTGCATTTTGAGACTTGGTTTCAACCATTTCATTATATCTTAAATGGATGCTCAAAAAAATGTGATGTTACTGTTTGTGGTTTGTTTGTTTTGTTTGGGGGGGGGGGTCACCACTTGCATCACCACTTATATCTGGATGAAGCCTCAGTTTTTAATTATATGTCACATAGGAATTAAGTTCACATAACAGATCACTTGATCGAGCCTTTGCTTAATTTTTCGAGCTTTGTATGATAGTTTCCTGTGTCACATTCAAAGAACAGGCTCAGTGAGCACAATGAGATTCGAGATGAAATCAAATCTTAAGTAAGATCTTCTTTTCAGTGAGTGACCTAGGCACCTACTATTTATCTTTTTGGCTGGATTTGTTGCCTGCAAGAAAGGCTTTTTGGAGCTTGAGAATTTTTAATGATAAAATTGTCACCATGACAACTGTAAACTGCATATGTGAATATGTAATAATACAAAGGCTGATGGACAATATATGTATAATTAAGCCTAATTGAGCCCATAATTAATCCTTTCTTGTTTCCAAAAAGTACCCTGTCTGTGTAGCTTGTAGTGAGTTATCAATCATATATTTAACTTCTGTACCATCACTGATATGAATTCAACTTGTGTTTGTGTGATGTGAGAGTCTGAAACATTACATTTATGTTCTAAAATTCAATATACAATTTGGCTCCTTTAACAGCTTTGTTTTTGTACCATCCCATCTCATCACTTTCCATAAGTAGATCTATGCTCATCATGCTGTAGCTGCAGCTTTAATAATATGTTTGTAATAAAGAATGTGCTGTGGTATATCTTCCCTCTGTCACCCTGCCTTTTCACTTAGCAGAATAAATACTTGTTTCATGTTGAAACCATTTCTGGAAAAGGATGAAAGTCCCAAAGGAAATTTCCTATCTGATGTGCCATTTGTCACTGCTGCATGTAAGTCAGAATTTATGGTACCTATTACTGGATCAGTAAATCCAATGTTCTGTAGCCAAAAGCTCTTTTGTTGCTTGATTTAGTTTATCTGAAAAATACATCTTACAATGAAGTATGAATATATTGGTAGAGGTAATTTATATCACAAAAGAATCAAAATAAAAACTACTTGCATAGATTTATACTATTTTGGGTTTGGGAAATTATTATGCTGGTTGGAGATAGTTAAATTATGTTTTGTTTATATAATAACTTCTGCAGGTAATACAATTTCACTGTTTAAATTAAGTTTAGGAAACACCATTACTGTTGGGAATACAGACACTACCACTGGTGGTTCAAATGAATTTGTGTGTGGAGATGCAGGTCAGAGCTATATTTTTGTATAGCAGCTCACTGAAATGCAATATAATTGCTAGCTTGAGTATATTTGTGACTACCAGTGTGCTATAGCAGAACAACATTAAAAAAAAATCAGAGGTAAAAAAAATTCAACTGCTCAGTTGTAGGAAAGACTAATGTAATGTTTTGCTGTGGCAAATAATAGTTTATCTATCTATAAATTAAAAAGCAAAATCACTATAATGTTTTCAACATCATCTTTCTGATTTAAAAGCAAGCCACTTACTGGGGCTTTGAATAACTGAAAGAAAATTCAAGAGGAGTGGGTAAGAGTGTGTGTGCCTGCACAAAAAGATCAAATGAAACCTTGCTACAGTTGTGAGCACAGGGGGCTGAGGGTTATGCAAATGTCTTGGGCAATGGAGGAATTCCCCTTCAGTCCTGTTCCAGATAATATTCAGTGCCAGCAATATTCACCACAAGCAGCTTGGAAATGAAATAATTAAATAGAATCACTTGTACTTGATACATTTGGCCTCTAAAGGTTGAGAAGGTTTAGAGTATGTGTCAGTAATGGTGTCTGTCGTGTCATGACAGATCTTGAGTCCCATATTTGAAATTGATCCCACTATTTAAATTCCACCAGGATTGTCCCTTCAATTTTCTACATTAGTGCTGACCCCCCCATCCCCCACCCCCAATCACGTGTTTCATGAGTGACATGCAATAGTCCATCTCATACAAAACCAGAAGTGGAAATTCTCCCTTTAAGATACAACACAAAGTCATCATTTCCATGCATCAGCAGTGAGCAGGAGGAGAAAAGACCTGATTATTATTATGTGCACAAGATGATGGATCGCACATATATTCTCCCTTATCTTGCCAACAGCAGTATATATTGTGCATATCACCTACCAATGACAGAGATGCAACGGCTTACAGAAGTCAAACGGCAATTTTACTTTGATCACACTGCATTTCTGATTTACATTTGAATCATTCTTTGAGTGCATCAGATGAATTTTTGACCCCAAAAAAAAAGACCAAGGTCAGAATACATTACGGCTGAACTTGAAAGTTCTCCCTCTCTTAGCCTGCCATGCACTTCAATTTACCGTCTCATTATTCAAAGTGAAAATGAAAATTGGAGCCTGAAGCATTTATATTTGAACAAAGAGAGGGGAAGCAGATTATGAATGTTCAAAATGTAATTTCTATTACACTTCCATTATTCTTCTATTAATCACAGATTCATTCTCTCTGCGCTCTTCAAGTAAAACACGCTCATACAGTATTCATATGCATACAGGAGGGGATAAAGAAATTGGCGAGGCTATTTGAAATGTTTAATTTATGGATGATACATCCTCCTGCTGAAAAGAAAGCAGTTACAGAAAGTGAGGTATATGTTTTAATCACAACTTGTGAAATCTTTTGCTATTTGACAAACATACAGTAAGTAATTATGGCTAAAGCAAAAAAAAGAAAAATCCCTTTGTATGAGAATAATCCTTGTTTCTCTTACTTTTAAATCACAGTATTTGTGAACAGGGACCCACATCTCCCTTTTTGTTCTCCCTGTCTTCTATAGAAAGGGTAATATTCACAAAGAGAGATGAGATTTAATGCATACTGATTACTCTGGAGACCCACTATTCAACTCAGGGAGAAAGCGTCAATTAAAGAGTTTTAAGCCTCTATAAACTGCACCTTAAAACAGCTGATCAACGCTATGCAGGCCTACCTCCAGGATTTCAGCTGAGTTTTGTTTAAATGGAGCAAATTCATCTCTGGAGAGAAACCTTGTAATCCCCCTTAAATCTCTAAGCAGTTGAATAAGTATGCTATTCATACACAATGATTTTTTCCTTTTTCTTTCGTTTTTTCTCACACGCGCACAAGCAGAACAGAGGCACAGCAAATACAAAACATTACAGAATCACTCATGGTGTTTAGAAATATTAAAATCATGCCACTGAAACATGTCAGCTTATATACTAATACAAAGAGAGCACGTGGAAAGGAATGCTATCAACAGAACACAAACACCCTCTTGGGATATCTATTTAGATTCATTTGGCTTACTTATGTATGTATTCATAAGCACTGAGGCATGACTGAATGGAGATATTTTCATTTGTGTGCAATGAGGCTTTGACATTAACCTCACTTTTAAAACACATCACAATGGATGTACAATGAATAGTACCATTTGGCTGGGCTTCAACAATACAGTAGTTTATGGATAGTAGCCCAAACATATCTGCGCAAACTATTGGTCAGTCATTAGTTTGATTAAGGGTGCACTAACCCCTCAGGGCCAAACCTTGACCTGCCACAAAAGCTGAGCTCCTCTGCACACACTGAACTCGGTTGCGGTCTGAAAAAGTGAAGAACACAAAACCGCATTCATCGCGCCTTCGAGCGTTGCACAACAATAACACAGCAGGACTATTTTGCGGCACTCGTTTTGATCGAGACCAAATGAAGTGAAGGGGGGTAGAAATGAAGCTTTTGGCATCCAGCAGGAGAATAAGATGTTTAAGACATTGATTCACCTTGGGTTCAGAACCACAGTATCTAATTATAGCCATGGGAATCTAGTCAAGGCCATGGTATTTCAGGCTGGAGAGAGACAACATTCTGCTATAACTATGCTCTGCTCTACATGAATCATATTCCCTATGTGGTTTGGCAGCCATTAAAACAGAAAGCATGCCCTTTCACAGTCAGAAGCCATGGGCTAGTGTACCTCTATTGTACCAGAAAGGTTAACTTTTTTTTTTGACAATGTCTGCGTTATCAAAAACATACTGTGGCAACATACCGAAAGCAAATAAAACCAGGTAGACTAAAACAGACTCAGCTCTGAGGCTGTTTCACTAGTAATTACACCAAGGTTGTTTTTTAAGCCAAAGGGCTCCATGCTGTTTCCATTTCATCTGGAAATATTGTGATATAAGTAATCACACCATTAGACATACATATGTCACCAAGCTTCTTACCCAGAAATACTTGTCACTCCATGAAAGTGTTGCTTATGCATATATCAGTTCCATCAAAGAGGGGAGGAGGATGGGGGATGGTGTCTTTGTTAGAGAGGGGAGGAGGGGAGGGTTGCTCTCTGAAGCACACAACCTCATTATTCAGTCTATAGAACAGCACATCCACTTCATTGTTCTTGAAATCAGCCTAAACTCACTGGACTCATCCAAAGCCGTCAGAAGGGAACGAGGCTGCTTTATGTATTAAAAGGAACTGCCGATGAGATCTCCAGAATAATCAGTCAAGAGCACCATTATTGGCTTTTTTTAATGCTCTTAGTTGTCAAGTACGCTGATATGATTTTACTTTAAAACGTCATTTGTCATTAGCAATTCAAAATGATACAAGCATGACACAAACATGGGGGAGAGATGCCTCGCTGAGATGTTTCGAGCGGTGTGATTTCCCCGAGGCAGAGCTGAGAGGTGGCTTGAAGATGAAGTGTGATAGTGAGGGATATGTTGGGAGTAGTGTCCGGAGGGCCGGCCGATGCGGTGAATCATTCAGAGAAATGTGAACTGATTTCACCACAGAAGGATGTGTTAGAGATGGTCTTTTGTGTTGCAGCATGCCTGCCTGGTTAAGCATTCTGCTGTGAAGTGTGCAAGACAAACAATGGCAACACCAAAAAAACAAAAAAATGGCATGGTCCTCCCACCACTGTTTAATGTAAATATGCTCTAACTATTCTTTTGCAGCCGCATCAATCATGGTGAATATGACAAGGCCCCTTTTGTTCCACACAAAGAGTGTAAACACAGCTGGAGCATGCTGGAGGAACCTTTCCGTCCCCTATCTTGCCACTACACCTGTCTGACAGACTGAATCAAAACCTCATTTAAAGCTGTGATTATCCTAATGACACCAGTGTCTTTTCCCACTCTGGCCATTATCGGTTGAAAACCACCCCCTCCTAATTAAAGGCACACAGTCAACACATGGTCAAGCATGAAAAGGATCCTCTTTCCCCCTGCACTCCAGGGAATCAATCACGCTGCCATTTATCATTCTGTTTATTTTGTCAGAATTCATTTAACAAAGATTTCCTTCAAGTGTTACTTAAATTACTTTACATCAGTTTCACAAGAGGTTTTTAAAATCAGTGAATTACAAATCAGATACTGATACATAACATCTTTATGAATTCATTACATGAAAAGCCCTGGTGGACTTAACTGCAACAGTACTCTATGCTTCTGAACCTTGAACTGTGTAGTATTCATAGTGTGCAGTTATTTTAAAACCACGCAAAGTAATGCATTAACATAACTCTAAAATTAAAAGTAATAATTTCATTTTGTCATCTCTTGGTTTTCTTCTAGTTGACTGTTGTTTGTTTTTTCTTTTGGGTGAACTTGAATTGCAAAAAGAGAATAATTTAGTTGAAACGCTATCAATTTTTAGTCATGCGCATTTATTAGCCTAATGACAGATCTGTCAGCACTGTGAGGTAAACTATTATATGTCATCTGGCCTAACTTCACTAATGGCTAGCGCATTTCCATAAATGAAATTGCAAAAAAACAAGCTGATGTTTAGCAGGCAATGGTGTGTAATACAAAGTAGCTGAAACCTGACATTCCCTTTGTGTTATTGATTAAAGATAAGATAATGGCAAACAATATATTCTATTATTAACTCTTGTTTTGTGTTTATTTGCATGGATGACTGAAGTCTTAAGAAACAAGACACATTAGCAGTTTAACAATTTATTCATATAACAAACAGGGGCCTCAGTAGCAATGTGGAAAAGTCATACATATCCACAACATCCAGGAACAACCTCCTCATCCTAGTCCCCAGCCTGGTCACACACCACTGTGGGATGGGATCCCACAAGCAGCATTTGTCACAAGTGTGTCAGTGTGGTTGTGTTATTCAGCACGCTCAAGCTGTAGTGACAAGTGTTCAATGGCCGGGAGGTAGTCTTTGAAAAACCCTACTCTGTGGGTTTGGCCCACTGAGTAGGAAGACAGAGTTCAGCCCAGACTGTGGAAATATGGGAATCTCATCTTGACTGATGTACCCCATCAGTACATCAGTTCCTGGGTCTTCTCCATACTGTCAGCCTATGATCCACATGCCATAAGCAGAATCTACATAATGTTCCTCCACATGTTCAGGTTCCAGTGCACATCTTACTAACACCACCTCAAATGGACCTGATAGTGAAGGGCAGTCATGGCAGGCCTCCTGGCAGCCCTATGAGATTTGAGATTTGCAATATGAGATTTGCTGTAAGGAATTTGTTCCAGATTGTCTGGGTAGAGAGCCATTGGCCATGTTGTCCTGTAAACCTTGTCTGCAAATCTGTAGAAGACTAAGTTTCCTACATACTAACAGGCTGAGAAAACGCTACTCTTGTGGGTTCACCTTCTTAGGATCCCCACTTTGAAACCTGTCTGTGAACTCCCCCAATAGATAGAACTTGGCCTTCAATTTGGAAATGGTACCAAGTAATGCTGCAGCCTGGTTTTGATGGCCATGGGCCCTCTTCAGATCAGTCAAACATGACATGTTTAGAGCAGATACCAACTGACCACTGTAACAACCTACACACTCAACTCTGCTACTAAATTGGCAAATGCATTTTCCTTTCAAATGTGGCAGAACTTAAGGGCTTTCCAACAGTATGAATTTTATTGCCAAAAAGCCTTTTTACCACAAAGAAATAACTGACCTAAAACAATTTTACTTATAAATTTGTGCAAAGTTTCTTTTATTTTCTTATATGTGAAGGCAATCCCTCAATGCCTTAACCCCTTAGCGTCCGGTCAACCAATTGGTAGAGCACATTTTCAGGCCCTATATCTAACTGAGGCTTTCACTGAAATTGACCTACCTTGTTGAGTCTTTTCTACCAATTGGTTTACATCTGTAATGCCAAAAACAATCCACCAGAAGGCACTGTGAATGGAAACTGTTGGCTCTTCTTATACCACTCCCAACCAGGAAGTCAGAACAAAAAAAACATCCAACATATTTTAAGTGTTTTTGATTAAACTAAGGTAGGAAGATATAATTTTTTGATATATGATAGTGTTAGAGGACTTAATAAACAAATGTTTGTTACTTGACAGCATTAAAAAAGTGAAATTGAATGTTGAATAATTTTTTTAAAAAGTGGTCAACCAAACGGTTGATTTGTCCCTTTATGGTGCTAATGCTAACATAACCTAAATGTTATTAAAACTGATTATTTGCCATAAAATCAGACCACTAGACCTATTTTGTTTATCCATTGCTATTGATAAATCACATTAAGTGTTAGCACAGCAAGAATATGCTGAAATAATTCCCTCAGTAAGTCATTTTCGTAACTTTCTGAGTTAATATTAGTAAATATTGTAAAAAATCAAGAATAACACATGGAAATCACAAATGTCACAACTGATTACCTTTTAACCAAATTACAGTAGCTGGTAAATTAATATTACTAAGTTTTCAAAACTATAACTTCATGTTGAACAAGTACTATATGGACGCTAAACAATTATATGGCTAAAAATCACATGGTCCTGTGGAATGATACTCATGATATCATCCACCTTCTACCACGGTGTGTTTGTGGTCATGGTTTCATATGAAGCCACAAGGGCTGGCACTCTCCACCAATATATTGCCAACAAACCAGATGAGTGGGGCTTTAAATTGTTCTGCCAAGCAAGTTCATCTGGCATCATCCACGACTTGCTGCTGTATCAAGGGGGGTCTACATTCTTCAATGCTCCCCTGAGTGAAAAGCAACAGAAGCTACCTCTAAGGGGCCAAAGTTGTAAAAAACACTATGCAAACCCATAAAAGATCCTCAGCTCTTCACAAGTTTCAGCTTGCACACCGCCTTGGGTGTCAGGTGCATTGGTACTGTATGACCAAACTGCACCAGTGGAGCTCCCCTGATGGCAGACAAAGACCTGATGAAGAAGGGCCATGGAGCCTGTTATTACAGGTCTGATGAAGGTCTGATTGCAATGAAATGGTTTGACAAGAAATGTGTCAACCTCCTAAACAATGCCTGTGGGTTCATGCTTCTTTCATCGGTCAAACGGTGGAGCAAAGAGTCAAATGCAAAGATCACCATTCCATGCCCATCACTCATCCCTGTATATAATTAGCATATGGGAGGAATTAAACTTTCTGATATGCTATTACACCTGTATAAGACAAGTTATAAGTTACAAGTTAAGGAGATGGCACATTCCACTTTTCGGGTACATCCTTGACTTGAATACCTGGTCTACAAGAGGGACTGTGCCCTACTGGACCAGAAACTGATGGCTCTCAAAAGGTTTCCACCTGGCTGTGTCTGAACCAAGTTAACAAGTCAGCATCTAGAGTTGGACAACCATGATCCAGCTCTCCAAGACCAAAGAATAAATGCTACACCCTAAGACCCCAACGACCAAAACCACAAGCAGATGTGCTTGATATGCACTGTTTTTTTTTTTTGTTTTTTTAAAAACAAAACTGATTTTGCACAGTAGCATTCAATCAGAAGTGGCCTGAATGTAAGTATTTTGTGCTGTAGCACATTTTTCACATTTGCAGATGAAAAAACTATGTATTTTGTTGTTTGATATAATACGTTGCTGTTTTCATTCCATCAATGGAATGTTCACTGGCATGCTACTAGAAATAAACTGTATCCAATGCCCTGGATAGTTTTTGTTATTAATTTAATTATAATTTGGCCCTTTATTTGTTTTTTCTTTCAACTGTATTATCTAATGTACTTGTATTTGCATGACATTTCATACTTTTGCCATAAACGGACATCTCAACCGTTTGGTACAGATCAATATTTTAAAAACTACAGGGTCTATTGAAAAAAAATTATTGATTGTGGTTATTACTCACCCAAATCAATAAGAAATGCAAACCAAAAAAATTTCCATTGCTTTTTTCTTGGTGAGGACATCAAAGGGTTAAGATTGTTTAGCTATATAGGTGTTTAGTAATTTATTACCAGAAGAGGACTCAAAAGCAGAACCCACAAGACTAAATGCAAGTTTCTTTATTTTAACAAGGTATCAAGTAGAACAAGTAGAAGTTGGAGCTCAGAATGCAGGTACGAACAGTTCAAGTAAGGTATTTTCAGTACAGGAATCCAAACAGCAAAACACCAGCAGCAGGTTAGTGTTGCATTAGGGTTTTATTTTGTTTGTTTGTTTTTGGTAGATTTTCTTGTTCAGAATTCAGTTGAATTCTTACTTATATTTCCTTGTAGAGTTCCCAGCAGGGGAGGCTGGTCAAAGTTAAGTAAGTTCTTACTTTTACAGGTGAGCCACTTAGTCATCTAAACTTGCATTTAACTTAACCTGCAGGCTTCTTTAGGAATGAGCCAGAACACATACCAAAAGGCAACTGGAAAAGGAGACAATACAGCACAGTCACTAAACAAACAAAAAAAAGACACGCCATACTCACAGGAGTATTGCCCAATTACTACCAAAAGGGTGACAACAATCTAACAAAGAGTGGATGTTTTATCTGGCTTTTTTCCCCTTGAAGGTGATCAGTTAATTGCAGATCGGTGTGCTGGCTAACTAATGGGTAGAAATTCCCCACGCAAGCGTGGTACCCAGGCCTGTACAGGTTAATACTGCACACTTATTACCAAAATGAAGAAATAACATGAAAGGATGACTAAAAGTCTTCATCTTACCACCAAAAGATGGAAAATGAAAAGAACTTCTCATACCTGAACAGTACACGAATCAGTAACCCCTGTACTCATATTGCAAATGTATAATTAATTTCAAACCGGTACATGTTAATCTGAAAACTAGCCTGACCCAGACTCCAGGTAGTAAAATGAACTACAGGAGTACACCTAAACTCCAGTATCTAGTATCTAAATGTTAGCATAAAATTTCCAATTACTGTGTTCACAGACTACATTAGGGGAGTACAAAAGATAGACAAATATTTCTCTCAACAGAGTATATCAGCAAGAGGCACAGTGGTGGACTATTCAAGTTAAATCACACCACTGACAAATGTCTTTGGTACATAAAGTGACAGTACCAGGACAACCTTGCTAGAATAAACCACCTCTTCAGTGGAAATTGAGTGCAGCCAGAAAATTAGTGGCGCTAATAAAAAGACAGCATCAATAAAAAGACAGTGATTAAAATCCCCTCATCACACTGGTATACTTCAGGCAAATGACTGAGCTGAGATGGTAGCTTATCTATCACAGATAGATATTCTGATTTAAGGTGGAAATGCAGTATCACACCACCCTGCATGACAGGATCATTTGTCACAATCACCACATCGGTGGCAGTACTATAAAACGTAGATGTTTTACAAGACACTACAGTGGTCTCTGGTACTTCTTCAATGTTTGTATGTTTATGTGGTAAATGTGTTTCTTACCTTCACTCTGGAATGCCAATCTTTGTCACTCACATGCGCAAAAACCTTGTATTTGCCACAAAATCTAGCAGAGAGAGCTTATCTTTAGCTAGGATAAAGTGTAGGGCCCCACTTATCCTCAGCCTGAAATGTTTGTGAAGCAAGTGGCCCTAGTGGTGTTTTTTGATTATCTGGAAGATTCTAGCAAATGAGCGTGACAAATCTTAGAGAGGAGTTTGACATGGGTTTTCATTAGCACTTTGATAGAACTCGTGGATTGACTCACAGCAAATAAACAACAGGAATGAGATTCCTTCATCTCAGTTTTTCTCTGTTTCATAGTAGGTGTTAAATAGCCTGTCTTATGTAGAATTAAAGATCACTCCAAAGTGTCCTGGGATTCAGGACAGTAGGCTCTGTAGATTATGTGTCGAGTACATTTTAGAAATAGAAGTTCATACCTTAATCTGTCTTGGTTGGGCATGTGAAACCAGGGGAGGAAAATACTTAAAAAATGTCAACTACACACTGGATTTCATTTAGAGATCTGTGCAACCATCATTACCCCTCATTTCATTGATCAGCAACAACATGCTCAAGCAATAACTGGCTGTCATTTATGGCTGCAAATATGCTGCACTGTAAGGTTTTTTGTTTTTTTTTCTGAAACCAATCAGGTTCTAAATTTAGTTTAGCAAAACAGCATATTCAGCTAAATGCCCAGCAAATGGAATGGAAAAAGTGATGGACAAGCAGAGTTCCCACTTACAATAGTTTAATAGCATTTAGTGTTTAACATTTAGTCAGTCACTGCACTCACCCAATCAGCACTGCCAAAATAAAGGCGCTGTGAAGTAAATCATTGTAGGCCTGAGCTACATAACCTAGTTGACCTTGCAGGGATAATGCGTTGTTGCTGATATGGAGAGTATGAGAGTGAAGAAAATTCAATTTTGATTCAGCAGAGCAGTTTCAAGTACTTTTTGTCTAATGGAATGGGAGAGTTGTTGCATACAGAGGTCACCCTGGACAGGCTTTTTATTTTTCCTTCAGTTGGCTGAAATCACGATGTTCTAGATAGGATTTGTCCTTGTTTTCAAAATACTGTTATACACAGTACCAGCGTTTCCTTTTCTGCTTAGTTGCCATAGTGCTACATTGACTTCAAATTCCCAGAATGTTTCATGGGTTCTTTGACATTTTTAATGTTCAGCTGGACGACCCATACTGGCTCTTATGATTCAGGAATTAAGGCACTTTTAGTAATAATAATAATTGCTATCACTAAAAGACATTAACAGTGTACTATTAATGTCTTTATACTACAAGTGAACTTGCTGTATTCTCCTTGTGATTGCTTGTAGTAATCATTAAAAGACATTAACAGTGTACTATTAATGTCTTTATACTACAAGTGAACTTGTAGTAATCTTCTTGTGCAGCAAGGTTAGATGTGTTTCATGGGTCCTTTAACATTTTTAATGTTCAGCTGGATGACCGATGGATTTTTGGATTTCATTTCAAAACACCTATACTGTGTCGTATGTTTTAGGAATTCAGACACTTTTAAGAATAATACTTTTTCCTATCATTAAAAGCCATTATTGGTGCACTATTGATGTCTTTTATACCAGCGGTCCCCACCCCCTGGGCTACGGACCCGTACTGGTCTGTGAGTCGTTGGTACTGGACTGCGAGAGTTGAGGTTTGGGTGTGAAATTTAAGGTTTTCAGGTTTTTTATCGTTGTTGTTTTGTTTTGTTTTGGGGTTTTTTTATCATTTTTATCATTGACTCAGTTTCCCTGGGTCTTTTCCTGTGTGTTATGAATAAATCTTCTTTTCTTGGTACTGGTACTGGTTTTATTTTATTGTATTTATCCAGACACCTAAAGGCTGATCCATGAAAATATTGTTGGACATAAACCAGTTTGTGGTGCAAAAAAGGTTAGGGACCGCTGTTTTAAACTATACTGAATCAGAATCAGAATCGCGTTTATTGGCCAAGTATATGCGCAAACACATACAACGAATTTGGTTCCGGTAGACGGCGCCTCTCAAGCACAACAATGTAATCACAAAAACATGTAAACTGAACACTGTTATACTACACGTGAACTTGTAGTATAACAGTGTCCGCAAAGACTGTAGCCCAGTAGCCCTAATTTCAGTAAGGTCATACATAATATTTGATGATTTGTAGACTTCTTGAAGATTATATTTAGGGATTCAATTTTAAAGAAACCCAGCAGAGTAAACCAAGAATTGAGAAAACCACAGATACTGACTGTTACAAAAAAAAAATCAATATGAGAGTGAAGACAAGATTGAAACTCATTGCAGTTTGTATCATAACTGAGCGATACCTGTCAATACTGAGCCAGGGTTTCACGAAACCACTTGTCTCTTCCACCCTGTGAGAGAGAAAAAGTCACTGCTGTGCTGCCTGCATGTTCTCATTCTCTTCCATTTTAGCTCAAGGCCTCTGGACTTACCTCAACAAGACCTCATCAGATTCTGCAGCTCTGTTTACAAATTCTGTTAGGAGACAGAAAGAAAAAATCCAATTCTCCACAGAGGAATGGTACACTTTTTCTCTCCTTTTTTCATATATTATTTGACATGGCAGGAACAAAACATACTGTGAGAGTTAGACAGAGCAAAACTTCCAGCAATGTATACCTGGCCATGTTTTCTGAATTATTTACCCTTTGAAGGAGACTGAGAGTGTACTATGTGTCCCTTCACATGACAGCTGTGAAGCAATTCTCCAAGTTTGGTTTTTACAGCTCTTCTTCAGTGCTCTGCTGGTTTGCCCTTTAATTTCACCTCTGGTGTGAGAATGCCTCAGTACCCATATGAAATACAACTGACCTATGGCAACGTTGTCAGAAGAACCAATGACATTTTTTTTCAAAAGGCAAAGTTTGTAGACAAAGGCTAGGTTTGGAATTATTAAAGCTGAAATGTTTATGTTGTCTGCTTCAGTTTTGGTTGATGACATGTCAGCAGTAGGAAGACATGCAGTCGTTTTCTTTTGTTTTTGACAGTGGCATTTTTGACTGGTCACAGTAA
Organism: Copadichromis virginalis; assembly: GCF_057382275.1. Classification (NCBI taxonomy): domain Eukaryota; kingdom Metazoa; phylum Chordata; class Actinopteri; order Cichliformes; family Cichlidae; genus Copadichromis; species Copadichromis virginalis. Next base: position 10,093,356 of record NC_140618.1, read on the forward strand.
GGATTGATAGCTTAGTGTCTCAATAAACCATTCTGGTGACCGTGGTTTAATGTTATGGTCCTGTGATTTTGTTTTTTGTGCATATTTGGTTTCTAATGGATTTCTGATTCTGCGATTTGCTTTGTATTTTGGAGTGTTTGAAGTTTTGTATTGCTGCTTATTTTCAGGTGCTCTGTATTTATTGATTTTGGTTATTATATATATTGTGATTTACTCAGTATCCACAGCCTTTAGTCCTGATTGTGTTCTATGCAAAAATTAAGTCAATCCAATCAGTGTTTTGTCAAATTAATGAATGCTTCTGTGTTTCCTGGATTCAGTTAGTCATTAATTCCCCGCTTTATTTTGGTAATCATATCAGTTGTACATTTACACCCTGGTCGTCCTTACTGTGTGTCATTACTCTCCTGTGCCCTATTCAGTGTTAATTTCAGTGACAAATAATTTTGATCATAGTTTTCCATCATACCTTTTTTTCTGGCAAAAACAAGATAATAACTAAATAAAAACTAATGCACGAGGACACAAATTATGATGGAATGTACTGACACTTTCGTCAACAAATAGAAATTAGATAAAAATGTTCTGGAGAAATGAGATTGAATCTGAATTAATCAAGTTGCGTAGAGAGGCGGGACGAGTTTGGAAGTGATCCAATGAAAAGTAATCTCCTTGTGCAGCAAGGTTAGACGTGGACAATTTAATCTGATGCTGACAGTCAGGGTGGGAGAGCGGGAGGCTCCCATGCTCCCTGTTTCTTATGAAAACACAACAAAATGTCAACGCTTGGGAGGAAGAGAAAAGTTCATATGTGGATACATTTTGCATTTGATGTCAAGGAAAATAAGACATTTTGTAAACCTTGTAGAGCAACTTTTACTGGTACAAACATGATAAACTTTTACACTTTATTGTCAACTGAATAAACTTCAGATTTAGTCTACGATATTCTAATGATATTTATTTGACTAAATCTCAACTAGAATTGATAGAATTTTGATGCCTAAATTATGACTAAAACGAAATTAAAATTTCCTGTCAAAATTAATGCTGGTCCTCGTGTATAGTCCAGTATTTTTTGTAGGCTTTGTCAAATTGTCTTTTGTGTTGTCCTTATGAGTCTTCTGCTAGTTTATTGAACCTCTCTCTGGTTTTCTTTCTTCTTTGAGACTTGATTTCTGCCTAAAACCTGATTAATTTGTGTTCTGTGAGTTGTTTTCTGAGTCTGCATTTTGCAACCATGACAGTTTGATGTCTAATGAAATCACTATTACAACCTTGGCCTACTGTGACAAATCTTCCACGTATAACATTTTAGCATATTTCACTGAAAAGGAGACAGAAGCTTTGCTGTGAGCTGTAATGATACTGTGTGATACTACATTGTTTTTTTTATACCGAATAACAAGATTGAGAATGTGTTCAGATGCAACTTCTCCAGCAAGTGAAAAAACTTTTTTACATATGTCATTCATATAAATTGAGTACCACTGGGATGTGGTAATTCACCCAAAACAGCTAATGTACCCACAGTATGCTAGCTAAAACGGATGTGCTTAGCATATGTATGACTCCATCTCATGTGATTACATTCATCCTTTTTACAATGATTTATAAAGGTCGGGATAAAACTGGTCTGAAACACTTTGACTCAGGTGTTTGAGAGAGAGGGGTTAAAGAGCAGGGATGACCAGAGTTATTTTAAAATAGTTGCCAAACCACAAACTCTAGCTTCTTCATTCATCACCATTTTTCCACAGACTATCATTAGAAATGTAGAATGACTCTTTTGTCGGTTATTTGGAAAGTGTAAGAAGAGCCAACATGAAGTTATGAGTGAATTTTGGTTGCACATGTATTTATTTAATGACTTGCTTGAGAAGACTGGGAATGCCTATGTTTTAAATGCCTGAATCTGCTGAACCATGTGAACCTGAGTACTAACGGAGGAAGTTTTGAAAACATTTCAGTTTAGTTTTGCAGCACTCAAAAGGTTTCAAATGAATACAATCTCACCTTGTGATCTAGTATAAAGTGTACACCCATCATTCATTCTCTAGGAGACCTTGAATGTCTGTTCAATTGCATATTAATCTGTCCGTTAGATTTTTTTTTTTTTTTTATTTCACTTGGCTCAAACTAATGACCAACTCCCACTAAAACCAATACTGCGTGATGTACTCTATGTGGGAACTTCTATTTGATACTCTATGATATTATATATCCTTTCTTCATTTAGCATGACTTTGTCTAAAGCCAGAAGAAGCTACTGAATCTATATCAGAAACATTTTCTCCCCATAGGTGCACACTGCCCCAATGTGTAAACAGAATCTTACAAGCTTTGAATCAAACATCTTGCATACATTCCTTTTTTTTATTATTGCCACTTCAGAGGCTCTCAACAGCCAAATAAACCACAGACATACCACTGGCATGTCTACCTGTCTGCACTGTAATGAAGTGCAACCTTGCAACCTCTATATAAAATGCTCTTTGTGTCCCTTTATTGCCTGCAGGGAGTTGAAAGCATCCTGATGTTTTGCTTTAAGAGAGAGTCTTGTTTTCTGACGGGGGGCTGTGGCGCTGCTGGTAGCTATCCTTAACCCTAGCTGACAGAGACTGGATAGGAAGGGTGGGTGGGGTTCAACTAAGGAGAAGCCAGGTCTGCAAGCAATTTTCAGCAGTCCGTACTGTTTTAATAGAACTTGTGTGTCCACCCAGTCAAATAAACAACAAGAAAGCAATGGAATGGGGTCATTTTCTTTTTATGCTTTCTTTAGGCGCACAATGTAGATTTCATTACATTCTTTATCTGTATGCATGCAGAACATTCAGTTACAAGACTTTAGCTATTCACTTGAAATATACCACTACACATGGAAGCTTGAAGTAGAGCACAAACAAATTGGAAAACAGTGAATGTAACATTGACTCTTGTTCAAATGTAGGCCTCAATCATAATATCCTTAAGCCCTTTTACTTCCTCTTACCATGATGGAATTCTGGAACATAAGGCCTGGTTTGGGATACCAATATTATTCAAATGTGTACTACAGCCTGCTTGCACTGATAACATATGGTGCTTCAGACAAGCACTGCCATATGGACCCATATGGTCGTCACTCCAAACATGATGACAACACAACCAAATTTAGGGTCATTTCTGAGTGTATTTGCTTCTGAAAGGGAGCCGTCTCTGAATTTGGCTCTGTGTCACATAGTCTAGCCAATCTGTGATGGCTGGCAGCAAAAGCAAAGAAGATTGACTCAGGCTGATCAAAGCGACAGAACAATGACAAGCCTGAGTCGCAGAGGAGAGCAGTGCCATACAGTAGAGATGCTTGGCATGCCGGCAGCTCAGGCTAAAGCAAATAAACAACACAAGCACTCATCAAAATACTTTGCATACACAATCAAGTACAAAATAGTGATAGGGATTGATACCAAAATTCAATCAACTCTTGGACCCAAACATGACCAAATAGACACAGCCTTGATTGCCCATCATCTAAAAGTTGGAACCAATTGGACTCTGGCAGAGTCAAGTGCACAATTTTCTCTCTCAAGCTCTGTAATTGTGGGCCACTCAAATCACCTTTCTACGACTGAGCAGTTCTTGGTGAGATTGAGAAAATAACACAATTTATAACCTATCCAGTAATCACTGCTTTGCATATAGAGGAGGGATGGCCTGTATAAGCCTTTGGTTATGTTGCTGGAACTTAATGACTACACTAGTGCTGGACAGATGAAGGACCTCTAGGTTTTGACATGGTTGCCAAAAAACTTTTTGAAGTGTCACATCTAACTGTCACATCTAAAATAAATATATGTGTTTGTCGCAATATGGGAATAGGCGGATGAATTGACAGTATACTATTTTGCTTTTCAATATTTTCTCTCCTTCCTTCCTTCTCTCTCTCTCTCACTCTCTCTCTCCCACTTCTTATTCCATGATGTTGGCAACGCTTCAGGCTTAAAACTCAATTTCTCAAACACTGAATAGACAGCAATTACACTGAGCTAACTCAATTGTCCAGATAGTGCAGCAAAGGTTCTTGAATACATTGAAGGCCTCAGCTTTAACTCAGCATCACTGCTGCTGCAAAAAGACCATTTTAAACAAAGCACTTTAAAACAGGATGCTTTGGGGGGGGGGGGGGGGGGGGGGGGGACCTTATCATAGTTAAACAAATAAGGAAACTGTTCAATCGTGGATGGTTGCTATTAAGCAAAGAACCTGTGTCTTATTTAGACGCACTACTTACATGATTACGTTTAAGATAACATTTATAAAAACAGCATTTGTTTAAATTGTCAAATTTCTATTAATTATGATTTCCTAAAATACTTTCCACTGTCCCACATACTTAATTTAGATAAACCTGGAAACAACAGGAGTGATTATGGAAATTGGGCATTCCTTAAAAACAGTCAGATCTAAAAATATTATTTTTGGGGTTTTTAGTTGGATTTTGTTTTCGATGTAGTTAGGTTTCAGTTCATTTACAGAAAAGGTTTAATTTCAGATACCTATTATTCTTTGTTTCTTTATTAAATTCAGTGTTGTTTTTAGCCTTTTGAATTAATATAGTAAACGTGTGTGTGTGTGTGTGTGTGTGTGTGTGTGTGTGTGTGTGTGTGTATTATAGCTTAAAAATAATCAGACTCACAGTCATGTAGATATCTCAGCTCTTAAAAACTGCATGCACAAAACTCATCAGACATGTTGTGCTAATGAATTTGACTAAATTGCAAAGGCTAACACTAGCATAATTTTGTCAGAAGCAGTGCCACGCCACAGCATATCTCCAAAGAGCGTTGTTTTGGCACTGTTTTAGGTCATCTCCTGAGTCCGTATACCAAAGGAGATACTGACTGACCGAGCACCTTGTTCCTGTGTTGCATATTAAAGAACTCTATGAATTATTGGGTATTAAGTAGGTTCGGACCAGTATTTACTAGATGGACGGGTTTGTGGAGCAGCTAAACAAGATGTTAAAATCCATCATTTGCAAGTTATTGGGTTAATTGGGACCACTGGCTGGACCCTCTTTTGTTTGCAGTGCAGGAAGTATCCCAGGCCTCCACAGGATTTTCTTCCTTTGAGTTACTGTTTAGCAAGAAGCAGCGAGGGGTGTTGGACCTAATTAAAGAAAACTGTGAGGAAGGTCCAAGACCAGCAAAATTTTAAATTCAGTATGTTCTGGACCTGAGAGAAAACATATACACACACACACACAATTTGCTCCAGGTCCTGTCGCACCACTATCATAGAGCTCCATTTTGAGATCTGCCCTTGGGTGATGGTGCATTCTTGGCACTACAGGTTGCTTGAACGTTGCTTGAATTATTCAGAAAGAATTGGCTGGTATGCTGGAGACTCACACAGTGCTTGGTGTAGCCCCACAGTTTTTGTGGTGAAGAACGATGGGTCTATACGGTACTGACTGAGTTATCACAAGTTTAATGAGGTGTCACAATTTGACACTTATCCTGTGCCCTTGGTTGGCAAACTCCTGAACAGGTTGGACACTGCTTGTTTTTTTTCTCAACGCTGGATTTGACCAAGGGTTACTGGAAGATTCCCTTGTTTCCAGAGTCAAAAGAAAAAATGACCTTCTCCACTCCATACAGATTATACCAATTTGTGACACTTTAGTTCAGCCTTTTCAGAGGCCAGGTCACTTTCCAGCATCTCATGGACTCTGTACGGCATGATGTCATCATCCATAGTAACACCTGGGTGGAGCATGTGCAGTGAGTGGCCATGATCCCGGAGTCCCTGAGGCAGACGGGACTTAAGACCAACCCGAAAAAGTGTGCATTTGGATGGGGGAGTATTTGGGGAACCACCTGAGAGGTGGGCAGGCACATCCGCAGGTGCAGCCTTCGCATCCTGCCCGCATACCCAGTACCATACCCAGTATCTCTTGTGTATTAGCTCCTGGGACACCCATTCATCCTCTGTTCAGACCATGCCCCGCTGTAATGGCTCCCTTGTGTGAAGGATACCAATGCCCAGATCACCTTGTGGTATCTGGCTCTCCAGCCTTTGAAGTTCAAGATGGTCTATAGGCCAGGGGTGCAGATGGTCATGGCTGATTTCTTCACCCGCTTCCTGGGAGACAGAGTAGGCTCGACCAAATGGATTCTTGGCCTAAGTTAGGCAGAGGAGGGATGGTGCAGTGGTTTCAGGGTGCACTTCTAGGGAGGCTGGCAGGGCAGCTGGGACCACTTCCATAATCATAGTCTCCTGGTTTCAGTAACACACCAGGATCTAGACAGAGTGGAGTGAGCTGGAGACTCGTCCAGAGTGTCCCCCAAGTTTAAATATAGCAGTTCTCTAATATTGTCTAATGAAACAGCCTTCAAATTAGTATTAAGGGGAAAACAAAACAGCTAGTTATAATTGTTCTGCACTTTCACAACAAAGGCTTTAACTGCTGCTGAATATAAAGGAAGTTAAAACAATCTCCACTTTGTTGAAGCATAAGCTCTATGAAACATTGTGACCATTATGCTATTTATTTTTCTGATATGTTTGCTGATGCACTTTGACAAAATAGTGAGGGACATTTCTGTCACAAAACATTTGTAACACAAATTTATGATGAATCGGTGTTTTGTTAAAGCCAAGATTTGTTTGTTTTTATTCTTAGATTTAAAAGCATTGCAAAATTCATCAGTTGTCAAATTGTGAGTAGATAGCAGCATTAATGTTAGATTATTTCTGGTTCAAATAGAATGTGTAAGTTGGTGCTTGTGACAGTGAAACATTGCAAAGTGCAGAAAATATAAGATGACAGGCCATAACTTAAACATTGCTTTTTGCTGTTGGAGCTTGTTACATTCGCAGAGCATGGGCAGAGGAGCACAGGCAACATATCAAACTTAATTACCTTTCAGGTTGCCTCATCAAGTCAGAGCTTCAATGAAGACAGATTGTTCCTGTTCCTGCAGAACCTTTAAAGCCACAAACACCACATGGCTCTTTCTCTAATCTTAGCAGCCTTTTTGAATTATTCCCTGACTGCTATGATGGACTCTTAACAGGAAAATGTGTGTTATTGAGTAGAATTTCAACTGTGAGTCTGTCATTTCTCATCTTAATACACAGATGAGACCTCTGCATCCTAAGGTAAAGTAGCAGTACAAGGTTGCAGTTTGGATTACATGAGGAATAACAACATGTTTACCATGTACTTCCATGGTAATCTTTCAGTTTTATGTTGTAAGTGCCAGTTGCTTTCCTATTTTATTGGGTATTACTTTTGTTTTATGGAGCAATTTTCACATCCTGCCCTTGATGATAGTGGCCTCACTCTCTTTAAGCACCAACAGAGCAGGCCTACTGATGAACACACAGCACAAAGGGGTGATTATGGAGTGCTAAACTAATGATTGTCGATGAGAAGCTGTTCTCACCACTGAGAGAATTCATTTCTCTGTCACTTGGAGTTAATGACTCCTTTTAAGGAGATGAAATCTGGTCACTAGGGAAAGCCACCCTGAAAGACCACAGGTAGCTTTTTCCATTTATCTAAAGTCCTGTTTCTGTAATGTCAGATGTATTTTAGCCGCTGAACACAATACACACATTGGCTGACATGTCAGCTCTAGTCTTTAATTCTAATATCAGATCCATCATCAGTACCTATATGGGAATTTATTGAACATGTCAGGTTAAAGTGGTAGACTGAAGGGACTATTAGCTTTGTCACCTGTGAGTGATCATTTCAAAATGTCTGCTCATGATTCTGGTGCCCTAGATATTTGCTGCCATCTCGAAAGGTTATGCATGAAGCCAAACGGAACTAGGATGGGGTGATATAGAGCAATCTTTATGGGGCACTCAGGTATAGACTCAGTTCACTGCTCATGTGTCAGAAGGTCCTTAACCTCCTGTTTGAAGCGTTTCATTATTAATGTTGAAGTTTGGACTCATGTTATGGAAGACGCTCTGATCTGCCACAGCCAATATTGGGCTTCTAAACAGCAGCGCCCGAGCACATTTGCTGCATATAGAACTTGGTAAACATTTATGAATGATTTAGGAGCGCGAGGCGAATTGGTAAAGCACTACAGCTGCATCGCTGAACTCCCAGCTGCTCTCTCAATGCAGCTTCAACATAAAACTGCTCTTTACAATGAAGTCCGTGTAAAACATCCTGCTTCTTAATACTAGCAAATTCTAAAAGAGCCTACTGTTGAACTCTTGCTCCTCATCCTGTTGAATTCTCAAAGTAAAGAAGCTGAATGAAGTGTCCTCGTATCCCCACATATAGGTGTTGTATTTTTATACATCTTTATTATTATGTACTCTGAAAATATGCACTGACACTGTGAAGATGTTTCATTATAAGTGTTAAGTTACGCTAAGTGATGATGGCTAAGACCAAGCTGATAACTACGGAGACGCAGTGACAACAGAGATCGTAGTTTTCAAAACGTAACTGAATCACTGAATGCTGCACTTCAACTCTATGCCCTGGGGCATGTATTGTAAAATGATTATGTTCTTTTTTTAACTGCTGAATGGGTCTGGCTGAATTAAGTCACACCCTAGTAATTTTATTAGACTGTATAATGGTGTTCTCACAAGAATTGCCAGGAGGAAATTAAAGAACAAATAAACAAAGCAAAAAAAAACGCTACAGTATTAGAGGTGAAGCAACATTAAAATTAATGTGAAAATTATTGTGGCCAGAATGAAACAGGTTATCAGTACTATCAAGGTACTATTGCATACAATTAAATTACTTCACAAATGTTTGATTTGCATACTTGTAGTTTTTTAACATTTAGAGTTTAGTGTGAGGATTCTCCTTTATTTTCAGGTCTCAAGCTAAGAAACTAAATGCAAAATAAATTGGAAAAAAAAATAGTATTTTTTGTATGTATGTGTATGCCTGTATGTGTATGTGTATAATAATTAATTGCAGTGACTATTTTAAAATAACTTTTTATCCAGTATATCATACTTGATCTTTGTACTTTTATTGCATGAGAAAAACTGTCCCACTGTCATGGGTAAATCATATTATGAGACATGTCTCTGATGACATAAAAAACATAAAACAAACAAAAGATTTTGTTTTTTGTTTTTCCATAGAGGTTGTACTTGGGTAGATTTAACCCAATGCACAATTCACATATTAAAGCTAAATAAAAAGGCAGCGATTCAACCTAACCACTAACATGTGAATTTATGCCATAGCACATCTTATTTTGGTGACTTACTATCATGTGTCATGATCAGACTGTGCACACACATTAAACAAACAGCAGCAGGATAGTGTGGAATAGTTTTATAGGTGAAAGCTTCCATTTACATTATTTACAAGCTGTTAGCAGGCACTAAAATGTAAAAGCAATCAACATAATATCTTGTTTCATTGATTCATTCTCTAATAATTTGTAATTACAATATGCACATGTAGTGTAGATATTTAATATTGTTTTAAAACATTTTATTCAGTGCCTTTTTGACTAATTGCTTTCCTATATTTATGGAATATCTGGGGTTAGGTATGAAACTGAAATGTTTATATTCTGCATTATGTTTAATACAGTTGCCTGAAGGTGAAATTCAATACTAATGCCTTAGGGAGCTGTTCTTTTTACATATACATAATTTACATATTTTATTTAGGCTTTGTATTCCAATTGATTAATTGTGCATTTTCTTATAATAATGGTGTCTGCTTCTGGAAACATTATACCTCATTTCAAACAATTGGTTTAATAAAGTACTGATTATTTCTCGAAAAATAAACAACGCCCTAAAAAAGAATAGATCCATGAAATGGACACAGTGGACTGGCGTGTCTGTTAGAGGGTTTGTGTGATATCAGGTTGCATCTTGATGCAAGCAACCACCTATCAGTCAGATGAACAAGATAATAGCAGAACAAAAGTGTTTTGGTGAAAGTTTAATATGTGTGTGTTCAAATCTCTATTCAAACTTGTGAATAAAATGGTAAAATGCAGCGCATCTGCATCTGTTGCAAGATTCCCTATTTTGACTGAACTCAGATGTTTGATTTCATGCGGTATTTTTTTTCTTTCTAAAGGACTCACACTTTCTTAATTTGTCAGACAGAAAAAACTCTATCATTGCTAACAGTCATGTTCACTGATAGGTTATTAAGTGCATTAATTAACTGTTATGTTATATAGCACTCAACCTTCTATTTAAGGTTTTTTTTTACTAACATTCTTAAATGAATTTGTGTAGTTTATCTATCTATCCTTCTCTGTCTCTCTCCATATATACACACATATATATATATATATATATATTTCATATGCAAGACAGAAACATGTACATACTGTCTCCACATCTTCTGTAAAAGTTTACTCTCAAGCTATGTTGCAAACCTGAACTTAGTAAGGGGGCAGTAATTATGGTATATGAGCGTAATATTTTGATAAAAAAGTGTTTCAATACAAGTGTATTTCATCACTGTGTTTGTTTTTATTGCTACCTCCAGAAATACTGCCATTGCTTTGCCACTTATGAGACAGACTTTTCCACATTTTGGCTCACAGCTCACTCTCATATTTCCTTTTTATCGCAGCCCCAGCTTATGACCACAGCTCAGATTTGTGCTTCAGGGAGTCTTTAAAGAAACCTCAGAAAGCATTATTCGGGGTCCGACTGCCTGTGTCCATTCCTGTTAATGTAGTAAAGATCATATGTTCATAGATGATAGATATTCTCCAGCACACAGTCTGTAAATACAATTGCTTAAAATTGCTTAATATAGTACAGTTACTTTTTTTTTCTCCTTCTCCTGTTTGACAGTATTTGCTGTACTGCATTTTGAAAAATTAAATCAGAAACTTACAACAAAGAGTCACGGCTCTCCTGAATCCCAAACTGAAATCTATTAGAGAATTCCCCAACCACAAAAATAGTGATAAGAGCTACAACTCCCATGAGGGTAGGTGCAAAAACAGAAAAAAATTCAAATCACTTTTTTTGGTCAAAATAGCAACTTTTTAAGCTGATGTCATATGTATATATTTAAATACATGTATAAACTAATGAGTATTATTAAGTGGATTACTTTATGATCCACTGTGTATAGAAAGGCTGCCAACATTATATTGCTCTGCTCTGAGTTTATGGCCAAACATGCATCTGTTCGTAAATGTTTGACAATCTGATCAAGTGCTTTCTATATGAACTTTTTGTGCTCCTAATCCATAATTCATACCTTCTGTGATGTACTATATGTTATGTGAAATGTGTCCACAGTCATTAAAGTGAAAAGCAATGCTCCTCTATAATCGTAAAGGGGCAACTAATGCTTAGAGCCCAAAACAGAAGAACAAGATATGATACATTATTAAATAGTATCGATTACTTTTATCAAATCGATGAGATGGCAAGAAAAAAATAGCTACTCGTATGAAAGTCACGCTCGACTCGCAGCCCTTTCTGTTTGAAGTGTTTCGGCCTTTCAAGAGAACATAAGCAGATCAAAGAGTAACCATAGCTGCTAAGTATGTGGGGGAGGCATGTGTGGACGAATGGAGGAATTCCTCCAAAAGGGAATGGCCTAGACCCATATAGCAGAGCAGAGGGGGAGATGTGTTCAGCTCAGTATATTTACTCCTCATCTAATAGTCCTTTACTCATGTATGCAAACATCATTACTGTCTGGCATTTCAACATTATGTGTTCCTGTCATCAAAATTTAAAGTTCAAGCCCACTAGCCACTTTGTGTCATCAGCCAATTTCTGCATGTTTACAGCAGCTTGCAGTGCTTATGTGCTGAATGTCAGAATAATTGGCCAATTAAAAAGGAGAGCCTGATCCAGTATTCTTTTACGTGACCCAGAATTTCTAGCTATGTCCTAGAAAGGATGAAAAAAGATAAAATAAAACAAAAAACCTTAAGGCGTGTATTTTTACACACAGATCCAGGAAAGGTTTAACTACCTCAGCTGCAGCATAGTATCACTTGAAAGAATCTTTGGCAGTGTTTAGCTAATGTAGACGCTACAGCAGAGGCATACCAAACAAAAATCTAGCATTGGAAAATGACCTACTTCCTAAACACAACAAAAATGCTTTCACATCAATTAGGTCAGTGATTACAGCATTTGTGGAGTTTAACTTGAGTGAGTGAGTAAGTAATAGACGGTATACACTTTATGGATGAAAGTCCATGCGGGATATACTGTCAGTGTGTCATATATTAAGGATATACAAAAAATAAAAACACCTACATTTCAAAGGTTTGTTCTTCCCTACTGTATTCTGCTTACAATGCTCCTGTCAGCCCATGCTTCTTTGCATCTTCTTCTTTCCATTACTCAAACACTCATTTAATTGATGAAGCTATTATCAAGGCTACAGTTAGAAATGTTCCGTTTAACAGCATATTAAATCAATGTTGACATTTAACCATTTTACCTTTATTTAAAATGTTATTTCTCAAATTTCATCGGAACAGAGGCTACATCTGAGATTTGGTTCCTTGTGGATTCTCACATAGTATAGTTTTCCTTTTCTAATGTAATCAAGCACCCATTTTATAAGAGACAGTAATAATTTATTTCTGCCCCTAATAGCCTATACATCACTGGCAGGGTATATATTTCATTTTCCTGAAGCATGAAGGCGAATAGAAATCTTAATGATTTGCCCTTGCTAGCATAATTTTAATTATGGATTTTCGTCTACATGATCGATTTGGAGAAAGCCATAGTAATACAAGTTGTACATTCTACTGTATTAAATATTTGATATCCATTAAATTTTCATGATTAATGTTCTGGTAAAGAATCAGTTTCTCTAAGCCCTCTGGTTTTATTGCTGAGTAAATTAAGGGTTTTACTCCCTTAGCAAGAGATATAGCCATATATCGCACCAAAGCTTTGCTTGTCATGAGAAATGGAGCAATTTGATATTGATTGTAAGGGAATTTTAAACTGAGAGAAATGGTCACCAAAAGAGAGAACTTGATGTTCTATCTTTAATATGGGTAAGAATGAGCTTGTACATTCCACTTTGTCATTGTTTGGTGAAACGGTGTTTTTATGCGTTTTATTTTTCAGTTTATTGTCATTTAATTTTTGTGCATAAAGTTTGCTTGCTGGTTTATCTCTATCCAGTGATGATTCTACAGGTTGTGTAGCTTATGCAACTATGAAAATGGTACTATTTGTCTTTTATTCTTGCATGTACTAATGTGTGCTTGGTATTAAAAACTAAAGCAATGAGCATAGACTAACTGAGAAATACCAGCATATGGTGTTTGAAGTGCTAATATAAAATGTTAATTTATTTTATGAGCATAATATATAGAAAGATATTTAGAATTATTTTTGCAGCTTCACCCACTGACGATTTTACACATGCTTATGAGTAAAAACTCATTTAGCTTACTATCGGAGTAAGCAGACAGATTCTGGTCTGCTAGCCACATACATTTCTGAAGTTGAACTTAAGTTTTAATACCCCTTCCTACTGTACTTAAGTAGAATTTTATAGGTATCTGTACTTGAGTACTTGTTTTTCTGACAACTTATTACTTTTTCTCCCCGTTCTCTACACAAATATATATACTTGTACTATGCTCCTTACATTTGCAAAGCTCGTTACTTTAGGTTTAACACATTTGAGGGAAGTTTTCGTTTCCCAGCTCTTTCAAACATCAAACCAATCTCAGCAAAAATAAGCAGAACAATGGTGTGTGTCATATACAAAGGGATGAAAGATCATTTACATGTGTTATAGCTATACTTAGAGGTTAAAGTGGACCGGAACTCTTGAACAGCATTTTAGGTGCAAAATGTTCATAAGCTGTGGTCTTGGTACTTTAGCATCAAGCTAGCACTACAGAAGACGAGCCAGCATAAAGGGAATGACATTTTAGGGGGGGTTGTTGTTTTTTTAAGTGGCCTTTTTAATTACGTTAATTGGGTTTATATCAGCTCAACAAATGTCAGCAACCACCCAAACTGTGTGTCTGTCACACACGGTGTTGCTTGCTAAAGCTCCAGCTGCTGTATTTTCCAGGGAGAGAACAGAATGAGAGCTACCTTCACTCAGAGATGGACAAAGATAAGAAAGACAGGGCAGGAGAAAAAGACAAACGGTTATATTTAAAGGTATGGACTGCTTAGGACTGGGTATTTGACACACTGGAAATTTAAAGCTTTCATGTAATCTGCTAATTTTTTTTGTAATTTACGTTTGATTTTTTCGTTAATGTTGGGAAACATGCTGCAAAACAAACTGAGGTACTCAGCAGTTTAGTGCAGGATAAACATGTTAGTTTGCTGTATTCTGATAAATTTACAGTAACTGTGTGCTGTAATGTTCATGGTCAGCTAGTGTTACGGCCGAGAGGGCCAGGCAGTGGGTGTGGACTCAAATGCAGACACAGAGGGAGGCAAACGGGCGTGAGCACAGAGTTTATTTACAGAGCTGAGCCAAGTTACAAAACAGAAAACTAAGAATGCTATAACCTATGCATGCTATGAACTGTGAAAGCTATGAGCAGAAAACTGTGAGGCAAAACTGTGAACGAGAAACTCTGAGGGCTGGATTCCACAGAGGGATCCGGGGAATGGAGAAAGGGGGCAGCGGCTTGGAGGGAGGTGTGAAGTCACTATGATGAGAGGAGGAAAGTAGTCAGTGGAAGTCTCAATGAATCACAGCTGGAGGATTAGGCTATGGTGGTTTGGGCTTACGCGTTGCAGATTTGAAGTGTCAATCGAGGAGGGAGTGTCCAGGGGGTTCCGGGTGAGGAGTGTCCAAAGCAGATCCAGAACAGGCTTGGAGTGGGGAGCTGAGCAGGGAGGCAGGCAGATGGGTCCTATGGCGAAAAAGGAAAGAAAACACGGTGAAGAGAAAAAACAGTACTCCAGAGTTCTCGCAAGGGCTTGGCGGCCTAGCACTAACATGTGTTAGCAGAAGATCTGGCAAGGGTCTGTCGTGAACGCTGGTCTTATATGCAGGTGACTTGATTGGAAACAGGTGTGGAAGCTGATTGGAGTCTCCGTCTGAAGGTGGAGCCCAGCAGAGTGGAAACACCCCGTATTCACCCGGACCATGACAGCTAGGTTACATAAAGTCTAGCAGAAACTAGTCATTTTTCTGTTTAGATGTGGAGCTAAAGTAAAAGTAACAACAACAACAAAAAACAGCATAATCCCACGTATTAATATCATTAAGTATTATTTTAATTCACTTTTACTTGAGTGAAGCACTTTGACTTTTACCAGAGTTTTCTTAACCCAAGCATCTGTTTCTACTTCAATAATTTTTTTATATAGCCACTCTTCTTTAAAAGACAACTTATTGATTATAAAAGCAATGTATTTTTTCTGGTCCAATTAATTAGTCAGACGGTCCCAAGGATCTATGTTATGGTTTTTGTATACTATCTAGTATTCATATAACTGACAAATCACCGAAGCAATAATGAATGAACTGTAATAAATATAATAAAACAAGCTAGGAAGTACCTCAGGCTTAAAAGACATTCTGTGCATTGAGCAGGTACACTGCTGCATACAGCTAATCTTTAACAAAGTATCCTGATTGTGTATCTGATCAGAGAGGCCTGCAGTGCCTTCCTATCTCCGTACACAGAGGTGTTAGAGGGCAACGCTGTGCATGAGGAGATATGGGACGAGGCAACAACAGGAGAATAATGAGCCACCAAGCCTTAGCGCCTGAGTTTTGTAAGTCCTAATGATTCTGGCTCCAATTCAAAGGAGAAAGACCCACTTGAAGCCAACTTTCATTTCCCAGTATAGAATGGTGTGAATCTCATCTCCTAAAAGAATTACAGGTATCACACATTCTGCTGATCTCCTCACACACCTCTCTGTCAATCAAATACAGGACCAAAAAGTACCTGAATTATATCTAACAGGGGAGGTAATGCATCTTACAGGTTTTAAGTGTAATATAATTTGTTAATAATCTCTCAATCAGATAAAATCTAATTTGCCACCTTCATTTCATATGTTGTCTCAAATGTCTTATTACACACAGCTTCATGTAATTGGAGAAAGTACGATTCTGCACAGCTCTATTCATCACCTACTGTCACCTAATGCCATGAAAGTGGATGTTTCTTAAATTCACCTTCTGATATGTTCACATCTTTGTGCTCAGTAGCTGTCTCACTTATGTAACTGTTCTGTTGTGAACAGCTTTGCCATGACGTTCTCATTTTGGGTTTGGTGCAACACATTTGACTTGTAGGTATATTTCTCAGTGTCACTGACTTCTCTGAGTTCTGATGAGCACAGGCAGCAGAGCGAAAACACTGTTTTCTTTCTTCTGATGGTTTCCCTTCATTGTTGATCTTGAATCTTACTGCAGACAGGCCACAGTAAAAGGTTTACTTCTCTCAATCACATCTCTCAGTCTGAGTAAAAGAGCCAGAACACTTTGTGTAAAAGCTAGCGTATATCATACAGCGGCAGCCTTTTTCGTATCAGCAAATCAGAAAAAGTGACTCACTGAAGGTTTCTTCTGTCACAATAACCACAACAGAAAAGAAACAAGGAACGTGTTTTGAGAGAAGTAATTGTTACTTCATCTTTAGCCCTCACCATCGCTGCCAAAATTTATCTCACAGCTGCACAAGCAGTATTGTGGACTAGGGTGTAGACATAAATTGCATTTTTATGTTGTTCTATTGAAAGGGGTGGGTAGGGACTAAAATGCCATTTCAGAAAATCTTACTCTGCAACATTTACTGCTTACTTGGGATTTCTTTCCAGTCCCCTCTTAATATTACTCCCTCATGACACCCTCCATGCAAGATGCTACTGCAAGTTCATTATCATCAATAAGTCAAGTTTATTCTATCTTTCATCATCATATCATGCATTCCAACCACAGCACCTTTTTTTGCAATGTAAACCAATTTATTTCTCCCTTCTATTGCAGATAATATTAAACAATGCCCTAAGAGTAGAGGCTGTCTGAATGGGAATGATTTATTACAAAGAAAGAAGTCTGTGCGTCGGTTTGCAGAGCTCTGCAGTGTAAAATAACCTCATTTATATTCTATATTGCTCAGGCTGCCTCACTTAATATTCCTGTCAGCACTCTTATGCCATTCCTTCTGTTGGCTTTGCCTGCAATAAAGCCGCTGCCTTTGAAAAGTGTACAAACAATATTAAACACATTTCATCAGATTAGTGCAATGCAGAAAGGCTACTTTTAATGCAAAACAACAGGGTCAAGTGAGCCACAGTACTCATTGTTTGATGACAGATTGAAATCATTGTGCAGCAGGCACTGGGATCATTTAAAACAGATGTGTGACAGAATGTTGCCTGCCATTGGGCAGCATGTACTATTCACAGATGATCTCAAAGCATATTAGGAGCAAACAACTAATCACAGTTAAATAAGGTGAAGACACTCATTTTGCTTATTATTCTGCAACTTGCTCACTGTGAAATTAGAAGACATCAGACTGTTAAATTGCTACATTATAATGGATCTCAAGCCTATTATAAGTCAACTGTATTGTTCTTGATGTTGAGAGTAGTCTTTTAATGGAGGGTTAAGACGTTAATGGCAAAGTTATTTCTTTATTTTTTTTTTATAGAAACATAACTGAAATTACTTACTCCATTATCAAATGTTGTTGAAACATTTATTTTTAAAAAACATCATAGCTAATGCATATGTTAATAAAAATAAACTGTACTGATTTATTTATAGCCAGCAAGATAGTAGGAAAAAAACATTACCTCCTATTAAACATTAAGAACAGGTTTAAAAGTCAATAAGGAAGTTGACATTCTGACTTCAGTGGGAACACTATTCCACAGGTTGAACTCAAACGGCAGAAGCCCACTGACCTTTGTTTACTAGTCAAAACGTTGTAATGACCTGCAGCATCCCATTCACTGATCTCAGGAAGCACCCAGGCACATAGAGTAGAGAATTTAATGCTTTAAATGTCATTACCAAGAGTTTAAAATCAATATTAAATTTAGCAGGCAAACAGTGTAAATTTGCTCATACAGGAGTAATTTTTCTTGGTGCCAGTTTGATTTAAAGAGCAACAAATAATCAGGGTGGGAAATAAAAATAAAAAGATACATGACTTTGTGCAAGTCGTCTGCAGATAAGAACAATATAATTTTGGAATTCTTTTGAAAACATTTTTTATATTTATTTTTTATATATATTTATTTATATATATATATATATTAGGGGTGCAACGATATTCGTATCGATATTGAACCGTTCGATACAGTGCTTTCGGTTCGGTACGCATATGTATTGAACAATACAAAATTTGTAATTTATTTCATCAACTTTCCTTCTGACAATGCTGTCTGTGTTGAGCGCTCAGTGAATCTGCGTTCGACTACTCCGCCTAGGTTACACTGTCGAGCGCAGATCCACTGAGTGCTCAACACAGACAGCATCGTCAGAAGGAAGAGCGCAGGGCAAGCTAGCGAGACAGAAGTTAAGCTCTCCTTGCAACATGGCAAATTGAACCTCCCCCACCCTCATTCAGATCTGGCGTTTGGAATTATTTTGGTTTTCATGTGATGTATGACCCTGAAGGTAAGCGCGTCATGGACTAAAGTAAAACAGTATGTTGGATGTGCCACGCAATGCTCAATTACATTGGTGTGAACTAGTGTGTTAGCGCAGTTAGCTAGTTAAGGTGTTGGCCGTCTAGCCCCATGCACGGGCGATCAGGGGTAGCTCGTTAACGGAGATTTGCTGTGTTGTGGCGTTAAGGTCATTTCAACGAGATTAACCTGAAAGCACTAGTGGGAACACAACGAATATGACTGCACATTTACATCATCCTAGTGCAAAAACAACAAGCATGCATGCTACAAACTTTAGCCGAGTCATTTAGACAGCCATTAGCACATGATTCTCCTTATGGGGACCTGATATGTTTAATATGCTGCTGAGAATATAGGCCAGAAGAAGCATATAGTATAGCTTTTATTTTGGAAAGAGCCATTTCTCTGTAATAAACTCTCTTTTCCAAAGATGCATGATTCCTCAATCAGATACAGGGCTCGCAATATCGCTAGCCCGACGTCCTGGGGCTAGCGATTTTTCCAGTCGGCCTACCAAAATCTATCTCTGCCCTGCCCGTCGGGCTATTGGAAAAACATATGTCAATGCTTTTGCATTCTTTCGGAAATGTAGCTGGGTAATTATGTCATTGGCATCGGTGAGCCACTGTCAATATGTGACATATTGAAATCTCATTTGAATTTGCGCTTGTTTTTTTGCTTTCACTTTACAATCGCTCGGACAGCACTGATTGGTGAGTGATGATAATTTGCGCACCAATTCCTCTGACATCGTCTTATTAATCGTTAGTTTACTACACAAACATGACAAGTGAAATCTCCCGCAGCAAGCTTAAACATGTGAGAGGTTGATCGCGCAGAGAATCGCTGAGCGTTATGTGAGTGCGTGTGTAAAAGCAGCAGGATATATATTTCAGTTCTGCTGAGCCAAATAAGACAGGTCAGGGTGAAGAAGTGACAGCCAAAGAAAAGCTTACCACAAAACAGAAAAGTTATGACAAATCAGACTATAAGGCAAAAAGAAAGTGCAGCTTTATGGTTTCATGGACAAAAGAATTTCTTTGGCTGCAATATGATGAGCTAAATAACCAGGGCTGCACATAAGTGGTCCGCAGGTGCGCATTCGCTGTCAAAATAAAAAACACGCACAAGGGTTAGGGTTAAATTTAAAAACTGTACTTTTGAGTTAAAATATATATTTATAAATATATATTTATAATTTTAATAAATGACAAATTAAAAAGGCATGAACATTTTTTGTATCGAAAAAATATCGAACCGTGACACCAAAGTATCGAACCGAACCGAACCGTGAATTTTGTGTATCGTTGCACCCCTAATATATATATATATATGACCAACCTGTGCACTGCCTGGATTGATTACAAGAAGGCCTATGACTCAATGCCCCACAGCTGGATACTGGAATGCCTAGAATTGTACAAGATCAATGGGACCCTAAGAGCCTTCATCAGGAACTCAATGGGGATGTGGCGTACAATACTAGAGGCCAACTCCAAGCCCATAGCACAAGTCACCATCAAGTGCGGGATCTACCAAGGAGATGCTCTGTCCCCACTGCTGTTCTGCATAGGCCTGAACCCCCTCAGTGAGATCATTAACAAGACTGGCTACGGATACCGACTATGGAACGGAGCAGTTGTCAGCCACCTCCTGTACATGGATGACATCAAGCTGTATGCCAAGAGTGAACGAGACATCGATTCACTGATCCACACTACCAGGCTATACAGCAATGACATTGGAATGTCGTTCGGACTGGAGAAGTGTAGTCGGATGGTAACAAAGAGAGGGAAGGTAGTCAGAACTGAGGGGATTTAACTACCAGAAGGCAACATTGCAGACATAGAGGACAGTTACAAGTACCTGGGGATCCCGCAGGCGAATGGGAACCATGAAGAGGCCGCTAGAAAAGCTGCAACCACCAAGTACCTGCAGAGGGTCAGGCAAGTCCTGTGGAGTCAGCTGTATGGTAAGAACAAGATCCGGGCCATCAACACGTGCCTGTGATCAGGTACCCTGCTGGGGTAATAGGCTGGCCAAAGGAGGAGGTAGAAGCCACTGACATAAAGACAAGAAAGCTCCTTACCATGCATGGAGGGTTTCACCCCAAGTCCAGCACCCTGAGGCTGTACGCTAAGAGGAAGGAAGGGGGCCGGGGACTGGTGAGTGTCAGCACCACAGTCCAGGATGAGACAACGAACATCCAAGAATACATTGGGAAGATGGCCCCAACTGACCGAGTGCTCAGTGAATACCTCAGGCAGCAGAAACCCAAGAAAGAGGAGGGAGACGAGGAACCATCATGGAAGGACAGGCCCCTGCACGGTATGTACCACCGGCAGATAGAGGAGGTGGCTGATATCCAGAAATCCTACCAGTGGCTGGACAAAGCTGGACTGAAAGACAGCACAGAGGCACTAATCATGGCAGCACAAGAACAAGCTCTGAGCACAAGATCCATAGAGGCTGGGGTCTATCACACCAGGCAAGACCCCAGGTGCAGGCTGTGTAAAGATGCCCCAGAGACAATCCAGCACATAACAGCAGGGTGCAAGATGCTAGCAGGCAAGGCATACATGGAACGTCATAACCAAGTGGCCGGCATAGTGTACAGGAACATCTGTGCCGAGTATAACCTGGAAGTCCCGAGGTCAAAATGGGAGATGCCCCCAAGGGTGGTGGAGAATGACCGAGCTAAGATCCTGTGGGACTTCCAGATACAGACGGACAAAATGATGGTGGCTAACCAACCGGACATAGTGGTGGTAGACAAACAGAAGAAGACGGCCGTAGTGATCGATGTAGCGGTTCCGAATGACAGCAATATCAGGAAGAAGGAACACGAGAAGCTGGAGAAATACCAAGGGCTCAGAGAAGAGCTCGAGAGGATGTGGAGGGTGAAGGTAACGGTGGTCCCCGTGGTAATCGGAGCACTAGGTGCGGTGACTCCCAAGCTAGGCGAGTGGCTCCAGCAGATCCCGGGAACAACATCGGAGATCTCTGTCCAGAAGAGCGCAGTCCTGGGAACAGCTAAGATACTGCGCAGGACCCTCAAGCTCCCAGGCCTCTGGTAGAGGACCCGAGCTTGAAGGATAAACCGCCCGCAGGGGCGTGCTGGGTGTTTTTATATATATATATATATATATATAATTTTTTTTAATTGTTTTTTACCAATAACTAAAATATTTGATTTATTGGCATTGAACCTTAGAAAGTTTTGAGACAACCATTATTTGATATCCCTTTGAGAAGTGAACATATAACTGTGTGTACAATGTTATGGCTATGAATAATCTGGTTTAGAGGAAACATGTATACTGAATACAGAAGAAGGCCACTGACAGAGCCATGAGCAACACCTCAATGAAAATGGGCAACAGAGAAGGTCGAAGGCTGTGAGCTCTAAGACTGAGCACTCACTTCTAAAATTAAACCACAGATAATCTTCAAACGGGAAGTTTTTCTGCTCAAAAGCATGACTGAAAAATAATGTTAAACATATTGTTACTACTTATAAAAGACATTAACTGAATTGAAATTACTTCTTGTAAAAACCTTAGATAAGCCTGAAATAGGCTTTCAAAGGAGGCGATGAATGACGATGTGTTTAAAACAAGTTAGAAATATACCAACTGTTTAAAATTAAAAGAATTAAATGAAAAATTGTAAGATATATCTCTGTAAAGACTTGGTTGTATCTGTATTACACGTGGAGGATTTCATCTGAAAAATTATATTTATTAGAGATTTTGAGAAGAGAGGCAAATGTGTGAAAGAGTTGATAAAATTTTCCCAATAAATTCAGCTGGAAATTTCTTAGGCTAGTCAGATTTAGGGGTGAATTCTGTACACAGAATACCACTGGGCCTAATTTTCTAATATTTGTATGGAAATGTTCGTACACTGTGACAATTACCATCAGATTTATGAAATGTGTATACTGGTCTATTTGTTTCTCACCACTTTGCGTACACTTGTATATCAGAATCATTCAGAACCAACAGCCTTGTGTAGTCTCCATACAATTTGCATACTATCTGCATACGACCCCATCTCCCTTTCTGTATGTAAGGATACATGTTTTCTTCTTGGTAAAGTAGAGAAAGAGAGAAGCCTGCACCTCTAAGGCAAGAAATAAAGAGAAAGTCTGACTGTAGAAAATTCAATAATAGTGTCTGAGATCCAAGAAGGAAGCACTCAGCGGGAATGAAGACCGTTTATGTAAATAAATAAATAATTAAATTTAGGCACTAAAGCTAAAATAATGGGAGTGCTGAATATCATTTCTCAGAAAAAAGAAAAAAAGTTTGGAATCAATGATAATATGAAAAAGACTAACAAACCTTAGAAAGAAAACTGTTCTATGACAAAAACCATGTGATCAGGTAGCGCCAGGTGAGAAATTCTCTAGCATCCATGGGATCGTGCCAGGAAGTTATGCTGTAAGTGATGCCATTCAGCAATAATAAACGTCATTTTTAACTACAGTAGCAGTAGTACTCATTTTTGAGACTTCTTTTTAAATTCTGCTTTGTGGTCAGATAAAATGCATCTACTACCTCTAAGTTCTCCATGCAAACAAACCAGATGACAGAATTAGGTTAAGGATGTGACCTTTGGAATGACTGGTTACATTAACTGACACCACCAATTTTCCACCTGCCATAAAAACAAGTATTTTACGCATTATCAATAAAGGTTATCTGGATGCTTTGGGGGTTTTTTTTAAGTTGGAACTGGCTTACAAGTCAACTATTTACCTGTTAATAAACATTATTAGTTACAATCTTATTGTAAACATTAAACAGCTATGAATTAAAGGTTAATTAACATTAACTTAAGCTATTCCTGATTTTATTGGTTATTTGGTAACACATATGTCTTACACAGCTCTATCTAGCCACAAAGCTCATGTTGCCAAAATGTAAACACCTGTGTAGGTCTGCAGGTGCTTTCACTATTGGTGTGTAGTATGTGTATATACAGTTAGAAAAGATCACAAGGTGTAAAGCCAAGCAGAAAGTATTGAATGGGCTCATCTCAGCCAGATAACCTCTGGTTCACAGTCAGGAGGTAATGCTGACTGTTAACCTAACACAGGATCTTCCCTCTAGTTACAATATCTCACAGTGCTATAGATCTTCCCATGGGAACAGATTGTTTTTAAAAAAAGACTTATACCCCTTCGATGAGTTGCTTCTCTTCTCTGCAATGTGTCATGTATGTTGACAAAACTGAACCAAAACTGAAACCCTATACTATGAAGCCATATTTAATCTTATCCCGATAACTTATTAAGCCTGGGTTTTCAGAAGGTTGATCAACTTGTGCTGCTAACTGAACCTGCTCCAAAACAGCTAATGTTGAGGATTAGGATCAGGATCCGCAGATATGAAATCACTGCCTACTAACTGATCAATTCTCTGGAAAATAGTATCACCATCCCTGGAAGATCCCTTGGTTCTTAGGGCCTGTTTTTACACCAGTATGAAATATACAACTTCATTCTGTAATTCTTTTTTTTTTTTTTTTTTTTGCCTGTCCCGTTTGGCTCTTTTGCCATCAGAATTATTGTCTAAAGGCAAAGAAAGATGCCCAACGGATTTACTTTACCAAACTGACCATCCCAGCCTTGCCATAATGGTCCATTTGATTCACCTTTTATTGTTTATTTTATTTTCACTTGTTGAATACGGGACAGACTTGACTGGGGGAAAGAAGAGGAAAAAGAAAGAGGGAAAGAGAAACAGCTGAGAAGAGGGACGGGGGAGAAGGGCAAAAAACAAAAACCAACAGAATGGGCAGGGGAAAAAAAGAAAAAAAAAGAGAAAAAAAATGCATATATCGATCACCTGGATCACCTGCTGAGAAAGAAAAAAGAAAACAAGCAGAAGAGAACAAGAGTAATAGAATAAACAACATCACAATGATATATGGGAATATGACAGTAAATACTAAATATTAAACATTATTGTGCAGCACATAAGATAAACAGAACACAGTGTGCTTTGAGGTAGGAGCCAAAAAGGGTGTAGTTTGTGGGTGTGATCACCCGTGTGTACACCTGTGTGTACAAACTAACAAAAGAATTACAGAATGTACACCAGGTGTACACAGGTGTACATTCTGTAATTCTTTTGTTAGTTTGTTTGCTTTCTATTGACTGCAAACATATTTATACAAAAATGTTCTATATTTTAAGCATTAATATATATGATCTTAGTTTTGTATTTTAATTGATTTGTGAAATAATTTTTCTGTCAATTTTGTGTCCAATTCACACATAGCATAGTGAAAACTTATGTTTCAATTATGTTTTTATATTTATTCTTTACCCTCGCTGAGACTGTTAAACACCAGCAAGGCTGCAGCTGAAAGAACAAAAATTGAAACCATCTTTTAAACATAATTGTGGTGAAATGCGCTATTATAATCCATCAGAGTATCACGTCTGAATGACAAAGCTCTGACATTGATAAACCTGTTAAATTCACAACTGCATATTTGCCAGCTTTCCTCCAGCCTTTAAATATGCTAGACTCTATTAATAGCTCTTCTCCAATCTTACTGACCAAAGCATTTAAAGTCCACAACTTCATATAGTGCTTTTAATGTTAAACTGTGAACATTAAACATTACACAACATCATATGTAGCTTTCAGTGTTCATCAGACAGACTGCAATTTGATTACATGCTTTGACTGTCTCATTCTTTAAATATAATGTTTAACACAACTAGTGTAAACTGAAAATTGCATACAAAGATTAACTAGAAAATCACCAGAAAATCCAGTTGAAAAAGTGACAGTAATAAACAATGCTTCTTATTTTGTATAAAAAGGATCTTGTGTTGACCTGCTTGCCAGGTGATGTTTCCTGAGGTCTGACAGGCAGCTGTGCCACCAGCAGTACAATGCCACACCTTTAGGCAGCACAACAGACTTTTATTCATCTTCACATTTTACACAAGCCACTCAAGACAAGCAAAAAGAAGTGTTCAGCACTTAAAAATGGGTTGATCCTCAGTTCCTGCCCTCTTCAGAATGTGCTCGAGAAGGCCAAACCAAGCGCATGATTTTTGTTCAGGTCTTTTAGTAAAGATCTCTTATGGAAGAAAACAAAGGTGCAATACAGTAGCTGGTTTGCAGAGTATTGTGGAAAAACGGATAGAGAAAGGGAGCAGAGTGGTCTCACAGTTAGCATCATAATAAAGCCTTTTTAATTGACATAAATAAGGATATGAGGAGAAAACCAAGTGTCCCAGGGAAAGGTTTTGTGCTTGCTGGACCTGATGTAGTGAATGAGTTCTGTTAATAGGATGTGAACACATGGCTGATGAGTAGGGGCCCTCTGCTAATTGGCACTGTTTGTCTGCTGGTGGTTGTGTTCCTTCAAGGACCCAGCAGCGTCCCATTGGTATTCAGGGTACTGCTTTGTGCTTCCAGAAGTGACGCCACACCATTAGGGAGAGGAATTGAGGACCTTATGATTTACTTAACAAGAGGAACTTTCTCTCTGCGGCAAGCAGAACTCAACTGCTCCACCATGTATCAAACACCCCTGGAGCACACCTTGTACAGAATATATAGCTCTGGAAGTATCTCCAGCTGAGTGCTACTAATGGATATAATTTATTGAGCTCTAGCAGAAAATTACATAATTTTGTAAAACTGCAGCAATGGTTTTCATATTTTGTAAATCTGAAAGTTCTTGGTGCAGCCCAGTAACACAATTGGCCAATTAAATAAATTACTCATATTTTTTAATGTATTATTAACCACAGTCTAAGATGTAACACAGCCACTCACAGCTAGCTGTGACTGCAGCAACCCTGTGCTTATCTGTGGCAGAAACTTGTAATTAAGGCGTTTATCACACAGGAACCATTTAGAGACCCCTTGGCAACCACTGGTCACTAAGGAAAAATGTGGACATTGCTAGTTGAAATCGGTTGCAACAGAGGTTACTGCACCAAAAGCCTCCTTGTGATTGTTTTGGTCACCAACAAATTGCAGTTGTTAGCCATAATTTGCATGGAAAACACAGACATATCTACAAACACTTGCTCTTTATTGTCCAAGCTGAACTGAAACTTGAAAAAGTTTGACACAAACCAAATATGGAGAATGTTTGCCTTCAATTTAAAAGTTACATTTGGTTGCAGCTGTAAGGCACAACTTTTACTTTGAAGGCAGACGTTTCTGATTCTCACTTTTCACAGTTTCACCACTGCTTGGCAGGTAGTTTTAAAGTGTTTACAGACAAGTTGGTGTCGCATGAAGGTGCAGCATAGTATACCTTTTTACAACCAATTTCACACTAATGACAGCCAGCAAGCTTGAGGAACCACTCATGAACTGGTCACGAAATAAACATCTTTTTCTCTTGACTAATGTTTGTCAGGTGGTCGCTGACAGGTTTCTTGGACTGTGAGATTGGGGCTTAAAAATGGTAAAAAGACAGATAGCAGCATGCAAACATTCGGCACTGCAGTACTGTGATTAATAATTGATTGGTTGTGTGGAGTTTGTGTCACCTGGTATATAACCACTTCAAATTCCGCAGACTCACATTGGCCTTGACTTGCAAGGAAAGTAAGCTGTTTGGTGCTAGCACTGCTAATGTTAGCTACACTCATTGTGCACGTTCAGTGTTATGCACAATGCAAAGTCCCCAGGAACATTCATTAAGGTCACTAGAAAGAATAGATAAGACATAATGAATGCAGATGTTTACATAAGAACGTAACATTGTCTGAAATATTTAAGAGAGCAAATGGTCTTTTATGCAGTGGCGGTCCTAGCCTGTTTGGCACCCCAGGCGAACACTCCCTCTGCCCCCCCCCCCCCCCCCACACACACACACACACACACATAAAACATATTAAGGATTGTACATTAACATAAAACTGTTGTCGAAATTCACCAGAGAAACACACACAAACACACACACACACACACACACACACACACACACACACACACACACACACACACACAAACACACATGAAGAGAGGGAGAGTATGCATTGTATGCAAATGGCTACCAAGCCAAACAGCCATCATAATCCGTCATACAATGAGAACAGGACAAATCAACAATTGACAATGACTAATTAATATTAAAATCTGTAACATAATGTATTGTTTGGAGTTTAGTCTGTTACTGTTAGTATTTTTCCGATTTCTTCTTGGAGCAACTGCAATCCACATTATTTTCTTAGGGATTAATAAAGTATTCTGATTCTGATTCTGATTGTTTCAGGATGACCTGCCATTATCCAATGACACATCTGCTTACCTGTATCTTTTGCTAGTTTCTCCTCCTCTTCTTTTCTATTTTTTCTAAACTGAGCACCTGATGGCTTTGAACTTTTCTTGTCCATCTTCCATTGGTTTTAATTTTGGACTCCAGTATGAACACAAATCCCCCAACTCAACTCAAGGATCACCACAACTTAACCTGATAGACCTACACCTTAGTTCACAGATTCACTTTGTCTAAGGTGTATTTCTGGGATTTCACACAACCCAGGATTCAAATCATGAACACATAATGGGCTTGGATTTATTTAGTGAATCCCCTGCCGCCCCGCCCTCTCCTCCCTGTGCCGCAAGCAGCAGGCACACCTCGCAAACGGAGGGCACCCTTACTCCCAGGAAATGGGAGATAGAAAACCGATTGGTGCCTATGCCATTCCCAATATGCGCTGGCTGATGTCGGGGCAGCATGAGTAGGAGCAATTTTTTTTTTTTTTTTTTTTTTTTTTTTGCCGATGCCCGTGATGCCGCCCCCCACCGTGATGCCGCCCCGGGCAACCGCCCCTGTCGCCCGTATAAAAAAATGCTACTGCTTCTATGCAATGTGTTAGAAATTGAGCTTCACCTCAAATAGTCTTTCATCTCTTCAGTATGCTCCAGCGACATAAAAAATATATGGCAAAGAGCAATGGAGCCTCTTTTTAGCAGTATGAGAAAAATAAAGGCATCACACTAACACCAGTTAGAGCAACACCAGTATACAAATTATACAACTTAACGGCCTCATATCCATTACAAACTGACTTGTGTACTGACATTCTCTTCAATGATACATTACTGAATCCTGAGCTTCTGTTTGTCTTTATGATGTTAATTAGTCAGGCTTGGCTGCTTTGCTTTGGAGGCTTTGAAAGCAATTTCCTGTTCATGTTCACAAATTAAGATGGGACTGCCCAAGAAATCACTAATTATATATGAGAAATCTACTTTGCAGTCAGTTAGACTTAAATCATTCTGTGTTGTCATAGGGTCTCTGTTATTAATTGTTGTAATAATTATTTGTGATGCCATATTGTAGATCACAGAGCCAAGTGATATAACAGCTTCTTCTGCATGTGTTGCTAATTATGCTCATCACTTTATTAAAACATGACTCACCTTAAAATTATCACATAGTGTAAACTATACATAAAATAGTTAATAAGCATCTTAATATTCAAATTTAATCTCAGGGAAGGATAATATTCTCTAACCTTTGACTTCTATTAAGTAAAATCTTGTCCTCCAGAAAAAACAAATGCCCTAAAAGTTATATTTTAACTTCACAGCAGCTTTTCCGCTGAAGTCTTAAACATTTTTGACCTTAAGAATGCTATTAATATGTATATGTTAAAATTGAAGTTCAGTTTTAAGCCCGTTTCCATAAAGGTCAAGTCTTTTCTGAAAATTATGAGATAGGTAGTGGTTTGTAATGAAAAGATGGAAAACAGCGTTTCTTTCTAATAAAGAGTAGTGAGCAAATGCTATGATTTATTAGGTTTTTTTCTTTATAGATATTTCTCAATGCCATATAAAATTGACTATCTAAAATTAGTTGTAGTTGGTGTGCGTGTGTTTGCGTGTTGATTTTAAATACTTGCTACCGTATTTTTCACACTATAAGGCACACTTAAAATCCTTTAATTTTCTCAAAAGTCAACAGTGCGTCTTATAATCTGGTGCGCCTTATGTATGAATTCTGGTTGTGCTTACTGACCTCGAACCGATTTTATGTGGTACACGACACTCAAAAATCTGTCAAAAAATGTTTTAGTACAACTTTGGTAAGCTACAAAGCTGCACCGCTTGTTGGATGGATGGACTACCTTAGTCAGGAGCCTCTTGGAGTAATCTGGGTCCAAAACTCTGTTCGCTTCAGGTCCCAAAGTCAAACAATCACTGCAGCATCACTGAGAGTTAAAAACTGTCTAAATTCTTTTATCTTTAATAAAATGGTCAGTGTTTTACCAGGTGTGACAATTAAGTTGAACATCGAGGCATCCATGACATCAGAATTTATTAAATTTAACAGAGTTAGAAGTTAGCAGGAACTTAGCTCGCTAGTCTCCACCTAAACATGATATAACATGTTCTGATTGAGGGATATCTGAAAAAATTAAAATGTACAGCTCTGCTATCACTTCCAACATAAATGAAGGCACAAAACTAAACATCAGCGACCTTTGTAGGGTTGCTGAAGTTGGACTAGCTGGTATATAATGATGTGTTACGTGATCGCTAGCGACACAGTTATGTTAGCATAACATAAACACCGTGAAGCTGGTGGATGAACGCTAACTTTTTTCCGCTCAATAAAAGTTAACACAAGCGTTTCCAATGATTAGAGACAAATACAATCGCATGGCCGGATGTTCTCCAAACTTCAGTCAGGAGAACAACTGAGATAATCCATCCATGATACGAGGTTAGTCATTAATATACTGCAACAACATGGGAGCAGCTGTGAGGGAATTCAACATTAATCAATCAATGGTACGGAAGAAAGAAGAATGAGTTGAGCAAAGTTTGACTTAAATGACTGTTTTGTTTTGCTTAATGCGCCTTATAATGCAGTGTGCCTTATGGTCCGAAAAACACGGTAATGCCAGACACTCACTAATATTTGCTGATTACAACATTGCGGAACTTGCTGAACTTAGTTGAAAACCTCTACTTTAACTAAAAAAGCCTACTCAGACAAACCTAATAAGTAATAAATGCATTCAGGGGCCACCTTATTAGTTGCAGCTGAACTAATGCAATTCAGTCCAGAGACAGTATGAAAGATTGATGTCCCCCCTATGATATCCCCCGCTGGTTGCACCCGGATATCCCGAGGATGGGCGTGAAACTGCATTGTTACTCTGAAACTACATTGCCTAGCGACTTGTGAATGAGAGGTGAAGTGTCTTCAAGAAACAAGAAAAGAAGTCTGCTGCATTAAACATAATA
Source organism: Copadichromis virginalis (assembly GCF_057382275.1). Taxonomy (NCBI): domain Eukaryota; kingdom Metazoa; phylum Chordata; class Actinopteri; order Cichliformes; family Cichlidae; genus Copadichromis; species Copadichromis virginalis. Next base: position 10,124,204 of record NC_140618.1, read on the forward strand.
TTTACATGACTGATTTTAAGCAAATGAGAATGCCAGGAACCTAAGGTAGGCTTAATTCAAGCATCATAATATAGTAATACTATCCAAATATGCTAAAACATCAGTCAATATTACATTATTATTATGAGGTTATTACAATTTAAACTCTGTGTAAAAATGTGAAAATTCAAACTCACAGACTATAACTTCTGATTTCTAGCAGGTTATCATATTGTTACCAAGGGATTACACTACTATTACAAATTGATTTTGCCTCATGGGGATGTCTTTATTTCCACATTATTACCCCCAGTTTCTGGGCCCTCATTATCCTCTTAGATTACTCAACTGTAACCACTGTTGTTACCATGTTATTACTTGGATGCTAACTGGTTATTACTTTGGTAAATGAGTGGTGATAACTTAGAAATTGCCTCATTATAACGTTCTTGTTTGTGCTTTGTTACCCCACTTTATTACCGAGCTGTAATTGAAAATGCAAGTTCTTATTAAATATCGGGTTGACTGACTGACCAGTTTAATCTGGATTCAAATGCGTTCATTTACATTTTCAGCATGTAGCTTCTATATAGCTTTATAGAAAGGAAAAACTGTTTTCTTTATGATGAAGTATTTTCATCCCAGAGGTCATATAGTAACACAGCACACTCTCTGCTCAGTTTTTCACCTCTGCACCATTGGCTCATCATTCTGTCATGTAGTATGGGAGCTGTCAACAGTGACACCCTCTACTAGTTCAGTGTCAAGGATAGATGGTACAGCCTCTGCATTTAACCTGGAGTTTTACTCTCCAGCCATGTTAGGTTAATAGTATCAAGCTGACTGCTGGGTGGTAGAGGAATGTTTTATCTGTACAGCATATGTTGCTGAGATGGTGAAAAATGCTGACAAATTTTTCATGGAAATCAACATAATTTTTTGTGTTTGTGTTAAATAGTTTTAGACTACCCATACTTTTTCTGTCATGTTCCATATTATAAGGTAGAAACTATTTTGTGCTCTCCTCTCTTTAAAACATTTTATTATGTTTCTCTTATTATTATTATGTTTCCCAAAAGAACCCAACACATAATATTCCACAAAGTTGATTCAGTTTTTAATAATAGAGAAATAATTATTTATAAAACTAAATACAAATAAGGTATATGGGGTAGCCCGACAAAAACAAACAAAAGAGGGAGAAGACCAACCATGCAGTGGATCATGCTTCTTAGTAATTAAGTAAACTCGTGAAAGTAAAACTGAAAAACAGGACTTTTGGTAACTCCCAACATAACTAACGTAACTGTAACAAGCTACTGATGAGAAATGCTGGTGCTTAGGGAGGAGAGAGAGCTGCTCCATCTCCTCTGGCTTTATATGAGTGCAGGTGAGCATCCACAGCTAATCAGCACTGTGGATGAACCAGAGCCCAAGAGATAGTGGGTTAATAGTGATCATAAAGAGAAACAATAATTGGAGACTAAATGTGCCAGTGCATTCAGGTACATGTAACCATACCCGAGGGAATTAGGCGAAGAGACTCTTTTAACAACAGATGTGTGTATTGTGTTGAGAAAAACACAAATGACCATGACATTATTGTAGCATAGATTGCTATTAGCATTGGGATAAGGACCACATGGATTTGAATGGCTATCACTGGCATGTGAATCATGCAAACTTGAATTTTGCAAGGGACAGCAACTGCAGACACGTTGTTGCATGAACAGACAGCAATGAAATTTGAGAGTACAAGTGATGATGATGTTTAACCTGATTTCTGACAGCACTGGTTTGAGTATGTAACAGTTTTTTTTAAGTAGTAAATAATGTGCCTTATAAAGTGATATTTCAGTGGATGGAGGGAAATCTGCTTAGTCTTTGTCTTTCTCTTAGGAAGAGGCAATGTAGAATTCAGGCGCTACTCTCTGGCATAATTGAACATTTTGAAAAGGACTATGGGACTGTAATTGCTTCACTACTGTTCATAAAGTACCTTTTGATTAAATTTTTCCCAATACTTTTACGAGGTGGATCCTAAACATCAAAGACTATTGATGTTTAGTTCTAAGGCTGTTTAACAATTACGGTATTTTAATGCTACAGCTGGGTTCTTTTTCTTTTTCTTTCTTTGGGTAATGAAAACAGATCCGAAGATGCGGAAAAACCATTATGGAACAGATTAACAGGTTTTTCAAAGCATTTAAAAGCATTTTGTCCTTAAAACATGAAGTCTCATTAAACTAAGGAAAATAAGACATGGCAAACATGAAGCAATCTGTCATTTAATTGTAGGGCCAAATATCATTAAATATTTTTTGCTTTTTGCCAATCTAGAGATCTCAGACCTACCATTTATCAGCTCAAACATCCAACGACATGAATGCTTTAAAAGCATCAACATCAGCTCTTCTCTGACAGCATGGTGGGAGTTTCTAAAATTGACGGCGTCTTCATTAATCCCATGCAAACGTACACCTATCTGGAACAACCCTGACATATTACAAAACAATAATATGATAAACTTTTCAGATTGGAGTGATAAAGGAATCAAATATTTAGAACATATACTAGAAGGAACAGAATTTATTTCATTTGACGGACTAGTTACACAATATGGGATCAACAAGAAAAGATTTTTAGAATATCAACAAATTAAATCCATAGTAAAAAAGAAATTTAAACCGGGTCAAGTTGAACTACAAACACCACCAAGTGTGGTTCAATTTCTTACTCTTAAACCCCCCAAATTACTATCCAAAATATACAGAATGCTTTCTAAAACAGATGAATCAATATCACTTCCTATTGCAAAATGGGAAGCGGATTTATCAGTTAACTTAGACCTAAACTTCTGGTCTCAGATTTGCTTAAAAACCTTTCATCTAATTAGAAATCCCAGTCTTCAATTAATTCAATACAAAATATTACATAGAGTGCACTAAACAGGTCATCGGATGTTCAAGATGGGCTTTACGTCTACCAACAACTGCTCACACTGCCAAACCAATTCACCGGACAATTATATCCACGCTCTTTGGTTCTGTCCACCAGTTCAGAAGTTTTGGCGCGAGATATGTGAAGACTTATCGAAGTGTCTGAAATGTAACATTCCAACTTCCCCCTTAGTGTGTTTGTTGGGCAGCTTAGATAATGTCACTTCAGAAAAGAATATCGCCCATATGGTTTTCACTGCCCTATGCATAGCCAAGAAAACAGTCCTCATGAACTGGAAAAATAAAAATAATCTTAATTCTAACCAATATAGAAATTATCTATTAGATTACATTAGTCTTGATACAGCCTCTGCCACCACATCAGATCAATTGCTCGGGGCTCCTTTGATCAGCTCCATCACCTAGTGGGGGTGGGGGGTCATAGTTTGGTCCCGCCTTCACTGTTGTGATTGGTGTGGGGGTAGGGACAGGCTTAGGGCGTCGGGGGGTTCCCCGGAGGCATCTTCCTTGGGGGGCTCAACCCGGGGTAGCGGTCATGTCCGGTTAGGGGCTCTGTTGGCTCTCCGGTGACTGTTTCCTCGCGGCTGCGTGCAGCGGGGCTAGGGGAGGGTCTGTGCTGACGGACGTGGGTTACTGACCTGGTAGCCTGGCTGCCCCTGGGTGGGTCCGGGATGGGCGTGAGGTTCTGGGGGCGCTCCGTCTCTGGGCTGGGACCCGGACCGGGCCTCGGGGGCTTGGGTCCTGGTTGGTGTGTTGCCGGGGTTGTGGGCGGGTGGGTGCATGGGGGCCCAGCCCTGGAGCAGGGTGCCGCCGGTGCGTCGAGCCACCTGGGGGGCTCTTCAACTGGTGGGGGAGATTGTCACATCTTGCAGGAGCTTTCCTCTCCTCAGGAGCTGCCTCTGCAGGAGGGGGAGATACAGGAGAGGTGGAGGAAGATCTCAGCCTGGGTGTTTATTGTCTTATGTAGTCTGGAAGATGAGTGGATGGTGGGGTGGGTGCAGTTTTCTCTGTGGTGGGGTTGGGTGGACTGTCCCGGGCTCTGTGGGGCCGGGCGGCGCTGCTGCACTGGGCCCGGTCTGGATGGGCCTGGGCCCCCTTTCCCTGGCGGGTCGCGGAGTATGGGGGTGCCTACTGGGGTCAGCGGGGGAGCTGGCCCCAGGGAGGGGTCACTTGCCCCTCCCTTCCTTCCCTCCCCATCTCCAGCTGCCTCCCTCTTCCCGCTCCACCACAACCACCCACACATGCAGGGCCTTGGAGTAGGGGTATGTCACCAGGGTGCAGAGGAGGCTACCCCCCCCTCTGTCCCCTTCTGGCTGCCTCTGCCTCAATTTTATCCCACAACTTAGACATTCACATTACTCACACTCTCATTACACATACATATAGGATCTTGGGGGTGGGCACGATACACGGAGTCCAAAGTACCATCAGGGTGTACACCCCACCCCTGGCATCGTTGCCCACCTCTCAATTTTAAATACACGTAGACATTGAGGGCTAGCAGGAGGGACCATGCGCTTACCTGCTGCTCTCTGGCAGGTAGCTCCAAGCCCTCCTGGGTTTTAAATGCACCTTAGAACACACATGCATCAACATTACAATGAGCGGGTGGAGGGAGGTTCGGAGTCTTCTCTCACCCCCGTTCTCTGCGACCTGCTGGAGCAGGGGGGCTAGGACTAGGAGGAGGAGTTGGCCGTCTGACTGCGGTCTGGAGTGTGGAGCCTTCCTGCTGCTGCGGAGTCGGGGCGGTCTGCCTCCCCCCACCGCAGGAAAAGGGAAACACCACCTGGGTCTGGGTGCAGTTCCCCCCTCCAGGGGCGGGGGCACCTAGACCCGGTTTGTAGAGTACGCTTGGGGAGTGTGATCGTGTGTACAACGTCTCTTTATGTCTGTCTCCACGTTGGTTGAGTGTGGAGTAAGTGCATATGAGAGCATGAGGGTGGGAATGGATGTTTGTATCTGTGTGTGCCTGTATGTCTGTGTCTATATGTCAGGTTGGGTGTCAGGCGCCACCTCTCTGGGGACATCTCAGGCCCTCCAAGGTTTGGAGGCCTATCTCCCCCTACCACCACTTCCCCTGCCAGTGGCGGACCCCCTCAGACATCGGTGCGTTGGTGGTTCTTTGTGTCCGGGGATGGGCGTCCAGGTACACACCGGCTCACTCCTTGGCGGCCGCTTATCGGGGCCTGGAGCCTGGGGCTCGCTCGGGCCACTTCGGAGGTGGGGTGCCCCCGGCCTCTCGGCCTGGGGCTCGGTCACTCAGGCGCAGCTGGCTGCCGGCGGAGCTCACGGGCACGTCACTGCAACTCCCCCTGGCTTCTGCTCCGCGGCTGCTGAGTGAGCCCTCATCTGGGACTCTCCTCAGCTCTTTCCGGGACAGTGGCGCAGCTGCCCCTCTGTTGGTCTTCCTTGGTCTCTTGTGTTCTGGGGGCCTCTGGATGTCTGGAGTTTTGATCTCCTCCACACCTGCTTCACGCCCTGGAGGACGGGGCTGTGGCCCCCCCACACCCTCTAGCAGATTATTACATGAAGGAACCTTTTAAAAAAACAAAAAACAAGCGCATCCATGCTCACAGGTGTACACACGGGTGATCACACCCACAAACTACACCCTTTTTGGCTCCTACCTCAAAGCACACTGTGTTCTGTTGATCTTATGTGCTGCACAATAATGTTTAACATTTAGTATTTACTGTCATATTCCCATATATCATTGTGATGTTGTTTATTCTATTACTCTTGTTCTCTTCTGCTTGTTTTCTTTTTTCTTACTCAGCAGGTGATCCAGGTGATTGATATATGCATTTTTTTTTCTCTGCCCGTTCTGTTGGTTTTTGTCTTTTGCCCTTCTCCCCCGTCCCTCTTCTCAGCTGTTTCTCTTTCCCTCTTTCTTTCTCCCCTTCTTTCCCCCAGTCAAGTCTGTCCCGTATTCAGTAAGTGAAAATAAAATAAACAATAAAAGGTGAATCAAATGGACCATTACGGCAAGGCTGGGATGGTCAGTTTGGTAAAGTAAATCCGTTGGGCATCTTTCTTTGCCTTTAGACAATAATTCTGATGGCAAAAGAGCCAAACGGGACAGGCCAAAACAAAAAAAAAACAAAAAAAAAAAACTGGCAGATATAAAAGAAAGCTTCAAACATCTGTTTTGTCTTTTTTTGTGCTCTAAAATATAAAGTGTGTATGTAGATATACCAACAAAAAGTGGACATATGATACAATGTCACTTTCATTTTTTAGAAAGCTTTGGCTGCAGATAAACCGTCTCCTGCGTGGTTTGTTTGTTACAGATATTGTAAAAAGTTATACAAATAAAGTAATTTTGTAAACTATGCAAGAAGGAAATATGACAAATCTGTAGCCTACGTTTGCTGGCCCGCTGCACAGTCTACTCATTCAATAAAGCATCCATTGATAAAAAAAAAAAAAAAAAAAAAAAAAGAAGTCTCATTAAACTAAGGAAAATAAGACATGGCAAACATGAAGCAATCTGTCATTTAATTGTAGGGCCAAATATCATTAAATATTTTTTGCTTTTTGCCTCAAGACCTCGTAAAACATAACATTTTAATTCAAAGCATCTCGGACATTTGCAGTAAACATGTGATAAAGATTTTTTTTAATCACGTGTGGTTTTTTTCACTAAAAATCAAGAAAATGAAGCTTCAAACTAGCAATATACAGAGGAATTCACTCATTTGTCTTTTGTTGTGGAGAAAACCATTCCTGTTAAGAAGAGAAGAAAGAACATATATTATTGTTTATTCATGTGTACACACGCCTACACACACTCGAAAAGAGATCAGTTGAATACTGTCTATATCCTTTTAAGCAGACATGTTTGGCTTCTTACACGAGGCAAAACCAAAGTAAATAAATGGAGAGTTGTTTGAGCTTTAAAGTCTCTTAGAAACTCTTGTGGAGTATAATGCAGTATAATGTCTCCAGCATATATTGATGCATAGTTGTGATCACAGTTTAAATCTCTTTTACCCACAGGGAGCGGTTGTATGAAAACTCATCAGCAATAATCTGGTAGATGTGACAGATAGTCAGCAGAGGTTGTGTGCTCATCACTGCTATTGTGTGATCACACATTTGCTTTTTTTTTTTATCAAGCTTGGGTTATTTTTCTGCTCTCTCCCTTTCCCTTGTTTTTTCGACAGGTATTTTAATGCAAATCCAACTGAGATCAATCAGTCCAGATAAACCAGGACTATACAGACAAAAGTCTCAATGGAGCAAAGGAGATCTTATATTTAAAACATTATTATACATAATGCACATGGTTCGTACATTTTTAAGCATTCACTCCATACATGGCTGTGGTGTTGGGTAGTGATGTGTTCCCCATACAAAACTCCTAGGTGCTGCCTTTAGAGTTTGCACGTCTCACATATTATGTCAAAATAAAAAGCAATGATACACAAAAGGCAAAAAAAAAAGGAGAGAAGAAGGAATAATTTGATATCTCTGGAGTGCTACTGGAGACATGGTCCTTGTTGTCTTTGTTTTGCATTGCCATTTCCAGTATGACTGAGTTCAGAGTTCTCTAGATACAGAGAACAAAATGAGAGAGAAGACTCACATATCCTGAAGGTAGATGTTGATTTGAAAGGAAAACATGAGAATAATATATTTGAGGTGAAAAATAAAACCAAACATTTTCCTTCCTGGATGGGAGGCTGTCTGAAAACAAGTCAAATTGGTATAATCTGAGGCCAACAGAAAACATAAGGCATTGAGGGACAGTGCACTAATTGAACAGATAATGGCGTTAAACTGCAGAAAAATGCATACTGGTGGGTGGCTGTGGCTTTGGAGTTGGAGTAGGTCATCCACCAATTGGAATGTCTGTTGTTCGGTCCCTAGCTCCTCCAGTCCAGCTAGGGACTGGAGGAGATCTAAAAGAAAATGAAAGGTAAACACCGAAATGGCAACTCAATCTGGTCAAAATCTGAACAGAACAAAGGACAAAGAGCGGAAAGGTCACTGAAGTAAAAAAAACAAAAGAAAATATCAGGCTGGATTAATCGACTACATAACGTATGAATTAATGTGGAGTAAAATATGCGATGTTAAAAGCTCAAAGGTTTTGTCACAGTGTCATAGTGTCCTTGGGCAAGATGCTGAACCCCTAATTGTTTCTGATGCATCCATCATAGTGTATGTGTGGCAGAAAGTGTTAAAAGGAATAAAATAGTGATATAGGAATGTTGTGTGAATAGACAAGTGTAATTTTTTACCTTTATTGGATTATGGTGACCTGCTTTTTATGAATGCACCTGCCCACTACCTAAAGAGGTTGGATACTGTGCTTTACGTTTTATTATTGGCTATAAAAATCATGTACATCATTGTTCTTTGTATGCTGCTGCTAAATGTCCATCTTTGCATATTCGCAGACTCTCCCATTGGTTGATCTTTATCTATAAATCTCTCTTTGGGCTGGTTCCATCTTATTTATGTGTTTATATGTGTAAAAACCACAACCAATACAACCTTCGTTCGAACAAAATCATACAATTGATTGTCCCAAAAATCAGAACAGAATTGGGGAAAAGGGCTTTTAAATACGCTGCCCCTGCTTCCTGGAATAATCTGCAGAAGGAACTGAAATTATCAGAATTGGTTACCTTGGGAGAGTTTAAGTCTGTCTTAAAGGAACGAGAGAACAGCTCTTTTACTCAGTGTGATTGTTTTTAATGTACTCTTAATTTGATCTGTTATTGTATATTTTACACATGTTTGTATGGGATATTGTATTTGTTTTAAATGTTATATACCTATGTGGTATGTGACTTTTGTTGCTATGATGCCAGGTCTCTCTTGGAAATGAGATATTTAATCTCAATGAGATCTTTTACCTGGATAAATAAAGGATTAATAATAAAAAAATTGTAGTAAAAAGTGGTTTTAGTGCTCAGCTGGACAAAAAAAATGTGCAATATAAGGACCAGTCCACCTACTATTTACCAAACACTGAGGAGTCAAATAAGCCATCTGAGTAGAGAATCAGCCACCAGAATATAATATGCCAGTTCAATGACACACTTTTGGAGTAATCATTTGCATTTTACCTTCTAAAACATAAAGTCATGAAAGCAAAGACAGGAAATTCCATTGAATGAGTTCCCTAGTTTGACTGAATAGGAATTACAGCCCAGCTTGTTCTGTTTTGCGGGTATAAATCTTCAGTGCTGGAAAATGTTTTACATCTATAAAACTGCTTGGTTGAAAGCACTCTGTGATGGAATTCAGCTGCAATCTGAAATCTTTTAAAAGATGATTGATGGTTGTTGAACACATTTTGTGATTATATGTGTCCATTTGAGTGTGTGCACTGAGTATCTTTTGTCTCCGTTTTTCTTCGGGTCATCTCTAATTGTATGTTATCCAATGCATGGTTTTTGGTGCTTTCACACCTAACTTGTTTGCTTTACACTTTCAGACCTTTCAGTTTGTTTTGAAGAGAAATCAGAGCTGTAAAAAAATCTTAGATGACAATCTGAGAACTCCATCCTTGCCCGAAAAAAGAGGAGGTCTCAGTCCAGATCAAACAATAGTTTAGATGGTTTGTAGTGTGAAAATATTTTCCTGAATGATTCTGACTTTTAAGATAAAAGAGAAATGAGTTGCAGTAGCACATGGAGAGGGTACGGCATGAAGGTGTCAAACAGGGTAATACAAAGTCAATTACACTCAGAAAATTGCAGACAGCTCCAAATATAGAGTAAAAACACATGAAATAAATCTGCTCGAAATACATTTAAGATTTTTTTTCATATCTGCAAAATTGAAAATACCATCATCAACAAACTAATCAATTATAGGAAAATACAGACTACTTAGACTATGTTGATATGTTTATTATTTCTTTTCTTTATCAGTATGTTATTAAGTGAAATAGGTCAGTACAAAGAGAAAGGCAATGATCGTGTATTATGTTGCCTCACAGACAGCATTTTATTGATCAAAGATGTCCATTATGCATGACTCAGTAAACTCCAATCAAAAACTAATCAAACAAATACTTTTACGACACTCCTAGTTTTAAGGGGACACAAGATTTTAAAGGAAAGGTATTGATATCATATGTAATTCTTTATTGTCTTCCCATTATTTTGAATTTGAAAGTAGACAATTCAGATATACAGTGGGATCGTTTTTTGTTTTTGTTTTTGTTTTTTAGATCTGTTGACTGTGGAGGTTATTTGAGTACAGTGAACTCATTGTCCTGTTCAAGTGTTTGTATTGTTGGGTCGCTGTCATGTTCACTGTGAGGTGATTTAAGCTTTGTGGTTAGTTATTCTGCTGGAAGTATATAAGATAGGCATGCTGTGGTCAAGAGAGTATGGGCTTGTTGGCTTGGTGTTAAAACATTAAGGGGTGCAAAGTTTGCCCATAAAATATCACCTACAGCATTACACAACCATCAAAAGCCTGACCCATTTATACAAAGCAGGATGGATCCGTGCTTTCATGTCAGATTCTGACCCTACTATCAGAATGTCTTAGCAGAAATGAAGACTTAGAAGTCAGACCAGGCACTGTTTTTCCAACCTTCTATTGTCAGATTTTGGCAAATCTGTGCAAATTGTAGCCTCAGTTTCCTATTCTATTCTTTTGAGTGGTCTTCTGCTGCTGTAGCCCATCTGCTTCAAGGTTTGACATGGTCAGAGATGCTCTGCATACCATGTTTGTAACAAATGGTTATTTGAGTTACCCCCTGTCAGCTTGAAGCAGTCTGGCCATTCTCTTCTGCCCTTTGGCATCAACAGAGCATTTTTGCCCAGAGAACAGTGTGCGGATCAGCAGCTTCCAAAATACTCAGACCAGTTCCTCTGGCACCTGCAAACCATGGCATGTTCAAAGTCACGTAAATCACCTTTCTTCCCCATGTTGAAACTCGGGTTGAACTTCAGCAGGTTGTCTGTATGCCTACAAGCATTGAATTGATGCCATGAAATTGGCGTATAATTTCTTTTTTTTCGAGCTAAATAGTGAAGTGGCTGGTGAGTGTGTATGGACAGTGTGAAAAATAATAGTGCAAAATGATAGAGCAGATGTGAAATGTGCAATAGTGTTATACGAGCTGAAGTCATTTTTATTTTACTGACTAGAGTGGGTAGAGTTTAGTTCAGTCCAGTGCCCAGTGTAATTCCTGCGGGTATTTCAACAACAACTTCAACACAGCAGATACAGTGGGGCAAAAAAGTATTTAGTCAGCCACCGATTGTGCAAGTTCCCCCACCTAAAATGATGACAGAGGTCAGTAATTTGCACCAGAGGTACACTTCAACTGTGAGAGACAGAATGTGAAAAAAAAAATCCATGAATCCACATGGTAGGATTTGTAAAGAATTTATTCGTAAATCAATAACAAACATACAACTCAATACTTTGCAACATAACCTTTGTTGGCAATAACAGAGGTCAAACGTTTACTATAGGTCTTTACCAGGTTTGCACACACAGTAGCTGGTATTTTGGCCCATTCCTCCATGCAGATCTTCTCGAGAGCAGTGATGTTTTGGGGCTGTCGCCGAGCAACGCGGACTTTCAACTCCCGCCACAGATTTTCTATGGGGTTGAGGTCTGGAGACTGGCTAGGCCACTCCAGGACTTTCAAATGCTTCTTACGGAGCCACTCCTTTGTTGCCCGGGCCGTGTGTTTTGGATCATTGTCATGTTGGAAGACCCAGCCTCGTTTCATCTTCAAAGTTCTCACTGATGGAAGGAGGTTTTGGCTCAAAATCTCACGATACATGGCCCCATTCATTCTGTCCTTAACACGGATCAGTCGTCCTGTCCCCTTGGCAGAAAAACAGCCCCATAGCATGATGTTTCCACCCCCATGCTTCACAATAGGTATGGTGTTCTTGGGATGCAACTCAGTATTCTTCTTCCTCCAAACACGACGAGTTGAGTTTATACCAAAGAGTTCTACTTTGGTTTCATCTGACCACATGACATTCTCCCAATCCTCTGCTGTATCATCCATGTGCTCTCTGGCAAACTTCAGACGGGCCTGGACATGCACTGGCTTCAGCAGCGGAACACGTCTGGCACTGCGGGATTTGATTCCCTGCCGTTGTAGTGTGTTACTGATGGTGACCTTTGTTACTTTGGTCCCAGCTCTCTGCAGGTCATTCACCAGGTCCCCCCGTGTGGTTCTGGGATCTTTGCTCACCGTTCTCATGATCATTTTGACCCCACGGGATGAGATCTTGCGTGGAGCCCCAGATCGAGGGAGATTATCAGTGGTCTTGTTATGTCTTCCATTTTCTGATGATTGCTCCCACAGTTGATTTTTTCACACCAAGCTGCTTGCCTATTGTAGATTCACTCTTCCCAGTCTGGTGCAGGTCTACAATACTTTTCCTGGTGTCCTTCGAAAGCTCTTTGGTCTTGGCCATGGCGGAGTTTGGAGTCTGACTGTTTGAGGCTGTGGACAGGTGTCTTTTATACAGATGATGAGTTCAAACAGGTTCCATTCATACAGGTAACGAGTGGGGGACAGAAAAGCTTCTTACAGAAGACGTTACAGGTCTGTGAGAGCCAGAGATTTTCCTTGTTTGAGGTGACCAAATACTTATTTTCCACCCTAATTTACGAATAAATTCTTTACAAATCCTACCATGTGAATTCATGGATTTTTTTTTCACATTCTGTCTCTCACAGTTGAAGTGTACCTCTGGTGCAAATTACTGACCTCTGTCATCATTTTAAGTGGGGGAACTTGCACAATCGGTGGCTGACTAAATACTTTTTTGCCCCACTGTATATGTTAAATATGAAACTCATCCATGCAACAGTTAATGGTCGAAATAATTTCTGGATTTCACAGTCACCAATGTATGTAGACCCATGTCATCACAGAAGGCAAACAAGAGAATACTGTGGAACTGAAAGAGAGGCTTTTCAGATTTTTCTTATAGAGGTATCCATAGTAATTAGGTAAGTCAAATAAAACCATTGATAGTACAGTAATGAAATAAGCCATGTTATGACTGAAGCCTCAGAGTCTTGGAGAAGCTATTGTAATTGAGGAGCAGTTGTGTTATCCCAAGCTCCATTAAAATTTCATCAACCTTGCACATTTCCATGAATGGCATTATTGAAATTATGCTAAATCACATCAGCTTGCCTGCTTGGCAATGCAACGTTGCCCATTACAATGACCGAGGCAAGATTTCCAAAGTCTAGAAAGGGTCTGCATTTGATTTAACAGCATGCTGAAAAGCTACTGAGTATTGGCCCTTGGCCTCTGAATATGTGGATAACAAAAGAGTAATAACATTGAAACCTACTCATTTTAGAGGAACCTTGGTTTTATTTAAACAAATGCAGAACATGTTTTGAAATAAAGTATGAACTAAACCGACTTGGGAGGCAGTTAGACCTCATTTTTAAAATAGATGTATTCTCTTTATTGTATAGCTATTTTGTGGATCATACTGTTTTTCATATTGCTGGTATTCAAAAATATTCACATATTTAATCTCTGCATTTACTAAATAATGTTGGAGGAAAACATTGTCCCATATATAAGAAATTGATTTACATACAGAATAACACCATGTTATTCAAAATGCAGTGCAATTCATGCTGCACAAAACACATACAGAAAAGCCCATCGCAGCTTGACACTGTGTTGTTATTGCATGTAACTTGGTTTGTGGTGAAATATTCATCCGGTGGAGAGAGTGCCTACTCTGCTGCCTCTAATAAGTCACCTGCTAACACACTGAGTGTTACCTGTCTTAACCTAGGCCACGAGAACATTATTATGATTATAGCAGTGATTTCATGATACCTTCCTGTTAATAATACATGATAAATAGCTGGATGAATGGAACAAAGCAGTGTGTAATATTAGGTGACCCCATGTTATTAGCACTGAGAGGAACCATTAGTGGGTTGCCTTAACCTGCCTTAATGAGGTCTCCCTGCTCTGGGAGTGAATGGGACGATTGGTGCATACAATAAAGAAAGTTGAGGCTGGAAAACCCACACAGCAGGGTCTGTTGAGGGAATGCTTCATTTGAAATGTTATTTTAAGGATGAGGAATTTGGTCCATAGATAGGTTCACTTTATTGATTTTTTTATTTTTTTAAATACTGCCGAGTTTAAAAAATAATCCTTGCCAACTAAATCTTATTATTTTTTAATCTTTTGTTGAATACACTACACTTTGATCTTCCATCAGTCTATCAAACATCCATGTCAGACATACTTAATTTTAATATCTGTTCCACAAATATAAATCCATTCGTGTTTACACTGTACACTGAGCCATTCAGTCTATAATGGGATTAAATAGGAAAACCAAATACTGTGTATTATTGAAGTAGTAGTATTAATAAAAATTATGTAATAGACAGGTTCTGGTAAACTGCATAAACATAACATGGAGATAATGCAAAGTATAAAACTGTCATGCATATGAGTAAAACGTTGGGCTCTGGTTTGAGGGACAAAATAATTTGCTCCACCACCGAGCTCCAAATGTGCCGCCTACAAATGTTTTCCCCTAAAAATGAGAAAATATTAACTTAATGTTATGTTCCATTTGCAGAAGCAAAGGTACATGTGGGCAAAAATTGTCTTCAGGGATACAAAGGTCAGGGTGTTAAATCTGTGTGTAAGAACATGAAAAAGCTGGAAAATCTGCATCCAGAAAGACAAATCAATGATAATAATAAATAAATGTGGGTATTTTACAAATGGCCAAAAATGTGTGGTGAAATATTAGATGTAATATTTAGGCATAAATAATTGAGTTACCTTGTTAAATTAACACTGTCCATAACAATTACAGACAGGTAGGACTGACAACACTTATTATTTTACTATCAGTTGTGGCTGCTACCTGCTACTTAAAAAATGGCTAATGTAGGTAACTGTGAACAGTTAAACAGCTAACGTTAACGTTGCCTGTGGGGTTAATGTTCATGATAACTGTTTCATAGTTCAGTGTAGTTGAAATGGAAATTTACTAACCTCTACTTAATGAAGACTGGGGTGCCAGTCTTTAATATGCTTCACCAAGTTTGTTGCATTACTGTTTGTGTGTTTAGTTGTTAGCAAGGGGGAGGGGCTGTGTGCCAGTCTGCAGTGGTGCTGGTGCAAATGACTAAAATGCAAATGAGTCTAATCTGAGTTTAGTAGGAGTAGTATCACTTAGTATATACAGTATACTGGCTATGGTACCTACTGAAAAAATAAAAAGCTGGATTTTCAAAGTTGTGGTGAAGAAAGGAACCATAAGTTGTGGTTATAGGTTATAACATATCCAGTTATGGTTACATTTTACTAATAAATTATGTTATAAACAGGTAAATTAAAAGGGGAATGTAATACACTGAAAAGCACGTCCATTTAAATTGATATCTTGTCCCCCAAGCATCCAGAATTCCTGTTTTTACACTGGCAGGAGCACCCAGTCTGGCATGTAGTGGAACAAAATATCTCTTTTGCATCACTCAGCGCTACAGCTCTATCAGCGTGTTGCCAGTTTCTAAAGTCTATTCTAGCAAAATAATTAATGTCCTTGTCAATCACACATTAAAGGCGAGCCCAGTCTCGATAGAGTAGAAGTCAATATTTAGAAACTTTTCCACGTGTGACCCAGAAATTACATGCTATGAAGTAAACAACAAAGGAAGGTAAAGAAACATTTCATGGGTGCAGTTTAAGCTCAATTGTGCTGTATGTGCTGGCTAAATGACGTAATGCTTTAAATATACAAAGCCATGAAGCTAATTACGCGAGTCAGTTAATTAAGTAGTGTAGTTGCTTGTCCTCTCTAAATGAAGGGAAGGTATGTGGGAGGACTTTTAGCACAGAAGATGGGAGGAAGGGGGCTTAAAGATGTGCTATCAACGATTTACGAAGTACTAGACCAATCAACTGGACATGACAGATGGCTGCCAGACTATACAGATAGATGTCTTGTGGATTTGTGTAATATTTGTGTATATCAATATATGAGTGGACTAAAGATATGTGAGCTGTTGTGTGACAGATTGTGAAGTTGCAACCACAGGGGTTGCTGTGCTGTACGCCCACATACTGCTGTACATTGTTAATAGAGAATAATGTTGTCATGTAGAGCCACATCTTTATCTAGTTTTCCAGTTTGCAAAATAATCAGCAGTTTATGTCATATTTATGCCTTCTTATGTCATTTCAAAAGATAACCATTACTGTGTGAAAATGGAAATTGACCGCTGTCTCACTTGACAAAATAAAAAAAATAAAAAAAAGTCCAAATAAGAAGACATGGATGTGACAAGTTTGCAAGATGACATGCTGAAGTATTGTTATTGTTATTGTTTGAGGTATTATTTTCTGGCAGCGACTTGCATTTCTTCCTGTGGGTGTCAGGTGATTGACAGTAAGCGCAGCATAAAATAACATGCCTGCTGAGATGAAAATACAAAATGCAGCCACAAACAAAGGCAACAAAACAGACGCATTGCCAAAAAACAGACCGTTAACCTAATTAAGGTATTATATTTACCAAGACAAAATGATATGGGTTTCACAATTTGCAACTACAAGATGAATAAATGAATAAAAGTGCATGTAATTCAAAAAAAGAAAGGGGTGCTCTTCAGAGACACTGCTCAGACTAATTTTATGGTTATCAATCTAAGACGTAAAAAAAAAAAAATCACCTTGAATGTAATACTTTTGTAATATTTGGCTTGTTTGATTACTGATGGGGCAGTTTATATTAATGACCTGTGTGTGGACAAGATGGACATGGAGACACATAGGGGGTCATCTAAATCAGAAGAAGAAGCGGCAGGAACATTACTTGTCAGTCATGTGACAGACCCTCATTACACTCACACATCACCAAACCAAGTGTTTATTACACTGGGAATTGGGGAGAAATCAATCTAAAATGACAGCTGTTCGGTCCAATCCTGCAGAGAGTGAAGTTGACGTGTACATAGTGTGCACCTTAGTGACTGGTCTACCTGAAATTACTGTGTTCAGCTATCCAGGGTGAGATGCTATCTTAAGATGTTATCTGGTTACATTATAGCTTCTGCTGGCAGCATTTTTACAAGAGCGAAAAAGAAAGATCAAAGAAAGCAAGGTTTAAAATGAGTGAGCAGAGTTGTGCAGAGTAGAAAAATTAGTAGAAAAGAGACACAAAAAAATCCCAGTCTAGTTCAATAAAGCTATCAAAGCAATAACAGGAAATAAAGCACTTCATCCCCAAAATACCGTAATATCTTTTAAAAAAAGAAATATTCCAGTTACCCACAGATATTCTTGAGAGAAAATGGAAAGAGTTGTTCCTTTTCTTCATTCAGAATGCTGCATTTTCAATATATACTGTTCCCAGAAGGATAAAGAAATGAACAACTGCACAAAGCAACACTTCTTAGTATGATGTGCTGTTCTGGGTCTATGGGGAACCCAGAGCATAGCACAGCTGTTAAGTACTTTTAGCAGTGCTATTGTTCAGTGAAACAAAAAAAGCCCATTCAGCTTGGCTGGTTTCCAGAGCACTCCTATAGTGACCAAATGTTTATCATTGTTTTGACACTGCATAGGACAGGACAGCATGGGGTATGCTTATGGATAGCCGTGTTGAATCTGTGTACTAGTATGCGTGTAGGGAGATTCATTATCCTACAGTAACAAATGAATGCTATGTTGTACCTAGCTTGGCTCTTTGATAACTCTTTGTAACATGCATCCTTTTTCTTTCTTCTATTTAATTGGGATAAATCAGAATCTGCAGCTCAGTGAAGAAGATCACGTAGAAAATTTAGAACATTCAAAATCTAACGTGTTTCAGTATTAAAGGGAAAAGGAAAACATGTGTTTTTATTAGTCGTTTTTCCTATAAGCGATCTTTGTTCTGCCTCTAATAATCACTGTTTTCCTCCGCCCTTGAAGATTCCAGAATTGAGTCAGTCTTTGTTGTAACAGTATAGGACAGAAATGAAAGGTGTTGCATTATCTGTTCTGACTGCAGTCCGATAGCTGCTGCTGCAGTGATTGTGCTTCCCCTTTCTCCTTACCCATTTAATCTCTTCATTCTGGCAGTGTGCACAGCCAGGACAGTTCTGCTTTATTCTAATTGCATACTTTCGATTAAAAAAGCTTGTTTTCCTTGATTACTTTGATGTTGAAATGGGAGCAGGGGAGCAATTCACATTCATTCGGCAGTATGTTTTTCCCCCCCGCTCTTTTGTGCTAACAGCAGAATTCCTATTTATATATTGGCAGTGGAACTAAATTACTGCAAACATCTCTGTGGGCCAGCCAGGCATAACAGATTGGCAGGCTCCTGTATTATATCAGTGCCCCCTACTGGCTGCTGGAGGAAATGCACTATTGTTCATTCCGAGCACGTATGGCATCAGGGGCTGGTAGAAACACAGTGGAATAGGCTCCTCATTTTTTTTCCTTGCTGGGCTGCTGGATATTTGCTAAATAAATCCCTCATGACTAGGGTTCATCAGCCAGTGCACTGCTATGTGCACATACCATGGATTAATCCACTTTAGCTCTACATTTTACACATTTAGCTTACACTATTTTCTAGGAAAACTTAACTTGCCTCTAGCAGGCGTCATCTAAAAAATCAGAAACATTAAGTTCCCACTGGCTTCTCAAAAAATGAACTTTATAATTGCATGGAATTTGTGTATAGTTTCCCCATGACCATGCTAAGATAATAAAAAACTGGACTAAAAAAGTCAGATAGAAAGATATGAGGTTGGATATGAATCAAAGGGGAAGGACTGACATCCTTAAAGAGATGAGTATTCAAAAGAAAGTCCCCAGAGCAATATATGCATAGAAATGGTATGAAGATAGAGGGTTAATGATTTCCTATCTATGTTAATGCTAAATGCCGCATTCTACATTGTTTACATGACTGTAACAGGGCACAGGACTCAACTGTCCATAGAACAAAAGCTTGATCAGCTATATATCATTCATACTCTTCACTGATGTTAACCCACTAGAGTAAAGGGGCAGGTTTGCAACTAAAGGCGTGGGTTGACTTCCCCACTGGGATGGAAGCTTTTCTCCCTAGAGTCCCATCACACACTGTGACAACACTGGCAAACATCAAGGGGCTTTTGCTCGTTTTATATTTATATCCTCTGTCTTTTCTTCTCACACAACAGTGAAAAAGCAAGTTGCACAAGGATGCGCAAAATGGAACAAACACTGCCTTATTGGTCCATTAGCAGTTAGCTACAGGTCAATTAGGAGTGTTGAACCACAGGTATCTCAGCAGGTAAAAAAGATACAAAGTCAAAGCAAGGTATTTGAGAAAAAGGATCTTCCTGCGACGAATTTGTCCAAAGACAAATAGATACTGACAGAGACAAAAGTCATGAAGGAGAAAGCTCTGCACACAGCGAGCTGTAATTACTGGAGACATAAATAGGGTCAAATGCAGCCAACATAACATTGTGGCAAATGGGTTATGCCACATAATGAAATATGGATCTTATATTGAATATGAATTAGAGTGTTTTATTAGAAGCAGTGCCATTTTAAGACTTGACACTAATGAATACATAGAAATGCCATGAAAGCCTTTTAAAGAAATTGCAATATCAGTAAAAGTATAAGATAATTAAGCTTTTTTTTCTTGTTTGAGAAAAGCTAATGCCAACCAGTGAAATGTCACAAAAAGTCCACAGTAGCCTGAGAACTGAATAATGTTTTCTAGTCGTGTCCTCCTGTCACATTCATAACACAAATATGCATCTTATGCCCTGAACAAGTGCAATTATTGCTGCGTTTTTTTTCTTGTAGCAAATCAATGCCGCTCAGTTTCAGTTTTAATATAATGGTTCTGTTGATGGGCACCTTCCTTGTGCCATCATGTCAAAGCTTATGCCAGCTGCACCTTGGGATGAGGTTGTTTGTCTTCATTAGCATCAAGTGATTCGTCAGTGTTTTCATTAACAAGGTCCCCTCCTGTATTTGTCAACTGCAGTGAAAGGCCAGAGACACAACAGAATCTGGGTCACGCTTTAATCGTTTTCATGCTATCTCCACCACTCTCCGAGGTGTTTGTCTTCCATTAGCCGAGGAGAGACTTTCCCACACTGGGGGTTTCTCGAGCAGCTGGTACAGCCCTACCCTGCCAGGCTTGAGAATGGAGGAGAACGAAGCTGTGGCTTCTGTTCTAAGCATTCCTCGTTTCCCACCTGCATGATGGCTTTTCTGCTTGATGGCAGCAATGAGATCCAGATGAGGTGAGGTACAATTTACTCAGCCTGGAGATAGCCAGGTGTCTTGTACAAACACACCCTCAGAGTAAGTAATAGTTGCATAAGCGGCATTCAGTAACAACACAACAGTGTTGCAGATTTTAGATTCTATTTTGTGAATAACACTGAAGCGGCACTTCCCAATGACCAAAATTGTGATGTTGAAACTTAAAGCCTGCATTGTAAATACACTGAGAATACAGGCTCAGTGATGCTTTAAACCTGAATGTTAAGCTTTTGAAGTAATGCATTCTGATTTTCAATGAGAGAGGACACAAATATATTTATTCAAAAATGTCTGTAGGGGAAATACTTGGCTATAATATACCTACAAAAATAACATTGCCTTATGTTAAATTTGTTATAGAAATCTTTTCCTGTATACGGACACTTATATTTGCCAAATCCATTATATACATTCAGATATCTGCTTAATTGTGCTAATTTACTATTGTGAGTCTACAAGGCACTCAGCTCAACACGAGTGCTAATGCATAATCATCACACATTGTGACCCTAATTACACTCTAAGAATAAGTTTCAGCAGGAAAAGTCTCCCTGACTATATTTATGTGTTGCCAGGTATAGAGGAAGAATTAAGGTACTGTCAGCAGTTTAATGAGCCTCTCACTTATTGTTTCCTGCGCTTTTTTGTGGAACCTCATCTCTGTTCCTAATTCTCAATAAAAATGACTGTAGATACTGGGTTCAGTGTAAATTGCAGTGATTAGCTGCTGTGATCTAAGTTCTTTCTTAATTAACCTTGTTCTTTAATTCCCTCCCCCACTAATTTCCAGGAGAGACAATGGAAACTGGACTGACTTTTTGTAGGACTGAGCCTATTCTGACAAGGTTATAGAGATGGTGTATCTCACTGTGAGCAAATTAACCAAGTTAGTCTGTAGTAAGTAATGAAAATAAAATGAAATCATTAATCTCACTGACTTTGAGTGCATTTTTGATTATAGATTTTTATGTAGATGTCTTCTTTTATCTATTGCCTTCACCAGCTATGTTAGCCTCTGCCACATTTTCAGTAAATATTAAAGGTGTACTTACCTGGTACTGAAATGGGTCTGTTGAAAAAAATGAGTTTGTTAAATTGCCATGAATTGATTTCTCCACTCATTGTCAGCAGAGTGAAAATAACGAGAAAAAAACTCTAGTTATGCCAATTTGGGTATAGGTCCTCATTATTCCAAGAAGATCATATACTCTAAACTCGATGGACTAAACTCTAAACTAGCTACTTTGACTATCTAATCACTTCTATTGCTAACACAAAGCCATCTTTAAAGTTGAAAACCAGCCCAAAGAGCACTTCACAGAGAAATACTGTCTTAACTGCTGCAGGTTGAAATTGAGGCTAAGCCTGACTGCCCATCACTGTTTTTCTTACCTATTCAGCTTTGACTGCTTGACTTGGGTTGGCATGTTCTCCTTAAACCTGGAGTCTGGAGGTCTTTGCTATTAGCTTTGTGTTAACATGTTATCTTTTTAGATGCTTTACTGTCATGGCCGTGCTCTTTCATGCAATAAAAATGAAAATAATGTCTTTATCTGCGATTTTCTGCTTCCTCCACAGCTGAAGTCAGCTGATGTAGCAAGTGTGCTGGAAAATTGTTTTTTTGATTTTTGTTCTATCCTAAAGAAGAACTTGTATAACACTTTGATTAGTATCTATAGTTTGAATACAGGATTTTGTACAGTACTGCATTACAGAAAAAGGTAATGTAAATACAGTCAGTGAGGAACAGACTGTGAGGTCTCTAGCAAAGCCTTCAGCTTGTGCCTCTTGAGGTAGACCATTGAGGATGTTCAGGCAGATTTATGACAATTATCTTGTATGTTTTTCTACAATTTGCTAGAATTTAATTGAATCAGTTCTCTCATCTATTAGTGAAATGTTACAACACCAGTGGCATAATCAATCTACCCCCATGAAATAGTTGGAGAGGTTTTTTTCATTAAATTATTCTCAAAGAAGCCCATCATTTGTTTTTTATATCTTTAGACCTCAACTTACAGAAACTAGCTTAACCTTAAACTTATTGATAACTGCCATGTTTTAATTATTTTATGAACCAAGGAATTTGCCATCTGAAATTACTTTATCTACCTATAGCCTGTTTTGTCAGCATTATTTTAAGGAGCTATTTATATATTGGAATTTGCAACACCTGGCTGTTGCTTTCCTACGGATTATTGAGAACAAGCCCAAATCTTTTGGGGTTCCCCACCTTCTAAATCCTGTTCTCTAACTTTCCCATTTTGAAACTATAAACAAAACAGATTTTACTAACCTGGCTGAATATTGACAAGAACTTCCTTCAATTTAACCATCTTTATTTGCTTAGATTTCAAAAGGAATATAAATGGTTATTGTAATTATTTTGATCAGTATCGAGATCACAATTATTAGTCAGAATTATTCATTGAGTTTAGTGACATGTAAATATAGAGGCACTTTCACATTTGTGTTGTGCTACTCTGCTAATGTACAAATCTAAATAAAACTGGTATTCTTAAAACCTTATTCTTCTAAATTCTTAGTAAAAAAAAAAGACAAAAAAAACGTAAAATTACATCAACAAGGCACTCCTCTCCTGTCACTTTTATATTGTTAATTAAAGTATATTTACAGAGAAATAAGGTATTTATTTAATGGAAACGAGTGCCTCACCTAGAGGCAAAATACAGTACAAAGTCTTTCACTCCATTCATTAGAGTTTCATGCATATGAATAACACTTGTACCTAAGTACTTCACAGCTGTGATATCCCTCTAAATGGGGGGGCTAGCATATCTTTTATCCAGTATGTTGACCATTTCCCTGAAGCCTTCATTACCCACTGTATTTATTTATCTTTGACCAAATGGAATGTGATTGCTTTGGTGATTTCAGTGCATTTTTGTGAGCTGGACAGATCCATTATCAAGCTGCACAGGCTCACTTTTATGGATGTCTGAGTTGATGTTGGATGATTTACATTAGCAACTTCTCTATTGTTTTTCCTTGTCTTCATGCATTAATCATACTCTAGTTTGTGGTGTGTTTTCTGCCAGTTGAATAGGTTAGCATAGATACAACTCTGAAGCATTTTCTGCATATGATTTGTCCCTGGTTAACATTTGCCCTGAATCCAAAGTATTTCCAAACAATAAATGATGGTCTGCTTCGGGTGACAAGCTCTTGACCTTCTGTTGTGCCAGACATTTGAATTTTGTTGTGAATCTCTCTCTTAATGTAGTGTTATCAAGGCTATATGGGAAAAGTTCAATCTGCGTAGTAAAGCAAATAGTTCTGCACATGCAGGCATGTGGTTAGGCAGTGACTTCAGGAAGCACTGCTTTTTGCTTTTTGCTTGTAGTGTGTTGGCACATATTTTCAGTATGGCTAAATCATGTTCATTTAATTTTGGGAAGACAAAATTTGGATATATACATGCACATATATACATATATATATATATATATATATATATATATATATATATACATATATACATATATATATATATATATATATATATATACATATATATATATACATATATATATACATATATATATATATATATATATATATATATATATATATATATATATATATATATATATATATATATATATATATATATATATATATATATATATATATATATATATATATATATATATTAGGCAGCTGATAAATGCAAAATGCAGGACAAATAGTAAGGGAGTGGCAAGCTAAATTCTAAGAACATGGACTAGCTGTCAGCTCATGAGAGGAGCTCTGTGCTCAATGATTATGGGCTGAATAGCTGGAGGCAGGGCATCAGAATCAGGTCAGTCTGTTTACTGATCAGCTCTGAGCCTCCAGAGAGCTATCGGCTAACAGTGCTGTGCAGCAGTGTAAGGAGTGTTTTCACAACCAGTGTAGGTACCCACCGCCAAGGGCCAAACTTGGCAGAATTTATACATGCAATGGAAAAAATATCTCAGAAAACTTGATATTCATCCATACGTCAATACATGAATCTTTATGTCCTTCCAATAAATGTGAAAACCAGGCTAAAATCTAAAATGTTCCCTTTTCATGTTTCCTAAAATTTCAAAACTTCTTAGTTAACAAAAAAAAAAGAGAAAAAAAAAGACAGAGATTTTATTTGTTTTGTTTTTGGGGTTTTTTGTTAATTTGAATTGGAAAATATTAAGCAATGTCAATTTTTTGAATTAGTTTGGTTTGGCAATGATGTAAATGGATAAACATTTGTAACAATTATTATTCAGCATCTGTTATTGGCACAAGGTAAAAATGGGAGAATCATTAAATGACCTGTGTGGCTGCAGCGTCTCATAGCCGAGACATTTCCTGGGTGAGGATTTGGGGCAGAATAGTGTGTTGTTTATTTGCAGTGTATGTATCGGAAAATGTTTAATAAAGCACATTTTTCATACATAGTTTTGAGAGATATTGAAGAGAGTGAAGTTAAGACAACAAACATCATTGCTTGGCTGTTTTTTTGTTCAGTCAAGATTCTCAGTGTGTGGCTCTTACTGGCTTTTCCCATCATGCATCACAGTTACTTTATCCAGCAAATTATTAGTGCCCTATTCAGTTTAAATGTGACACACCAATGTGTGTAGAGAGAGAAAGAAAGAACTGTATTATATCCAGCATCGGTAGCAATAGCTTCACCTGGTAAAACCTGTTGTTTTTGTACATGTTGTCTACTGTACAGTAGACAACATGATGGTTGTCTACTGTACAGTCTGCATAACAACAGAGAGCATGGGCCAAGTTTAACATATGGAAAGCATAAGTGCAGGATAATTATTTAGTGTATGATGCAAACTTTAGAGAATTTTAGCTGGGATAATACAGACAGCTTACAAGAGTGGAAACAAGAAAGCCTCTTTTGATGAATTCTTTGTTCTACTTGTTTACAAGATGCAACATTAACAATGCAGTACTTTTTTTCTTTACTAAAATGGATATTGTGTGGGATTTCTTTTGCAAAGTTCCTTTGTAAACATAAGAAGACTGCTATATTCAAGCATCTGCCATGCTGCATCAAGGATATGAAGCTGTGAGAGCAATAAGTGCTAATTCATAATATTAGCAGCTGTGACTTCTTTTTCAGACAAACACATTTTCTGTATGTTGATGTATATATGGGATTAATTCATGATATAGTAACCTTCCTGGTAAAATGCGTCAACTAATCTCTTAAAAGTATGAGTGTGTGTGTGTGTGTGTTCCCTGCAAGAAGGTGCTGATTATTCCTATTAGATTCGTGTTGTGTTTCAGGCAGAGTAACAGCAGTGTCATCTGCCAATGTTATTTCATGCTCGGTTGGGTGTGAATCAATTTCATTCCAGGGAGCAATTACTGAAGATTGCAGATTTTTTTCCATCCTTCCAATCATAACATTTGAATCAAATCATTGTGTGCTGCTCAACATACAGTGCCAGACTCAAAACACATCAACTGCTCAGTGCCGTGAACATGCTACGTCTATGACAGGCCGTTTCAGTTTCCCTCAGTTTTAAGCCACAGCAAAATAATCCCCCATGTTTTCTGACCTCTTTTCTCTGAGTCAATAAATACCACTCCTGACCCTGGTGAACTCTGACTCAGAGCGTTTACATTGTTGGGCCACCATAGTCAAACAATATGCTGGATGGATGGGAGATAAAGCCTTACACATTCTCCCATTACTCACATAAAGAATGCTGGCCCCTCTGCGATGGACAGAAAGCCTGGATTCCAGGGGCCTAGTTGAGCCAACACTGACAGTTATTTCTGGCCTCAGAGCTGGAATGAGGCAGACTGAAAGAAGGGCAGTCTGCACAAGGAGCCATGCTTCAACAGTTAAAAAGGCTGATCAGTTTGAGGTTGTGCAGCTCTCACTAACGTGGAAGCTGTCATTCAAGTCCAGCTACCTCTAACTGGAGGACAGGTTCCATCCATGGATCGCTGAACAACACAGACAGGCCCTTTTCAATTAGAACTGGCTGCAATGTATCCGCCCCATCTTTCACAGGCTTTTAGTTAGACATAGACGACTATACTGGGAAGGCTTCAAATAAAGATCATTATAATTAAACTGACAAAGCTTCCAGGACACAGAAGTATTAAATTAGTTCTTAAATTTATTCTGAAATAATATGTCCACTTGGTTGCTGATTGATAGAAATTAAAGTGGTACTTTTTAAAGTGTACTACAGTAGGTAATATACTTTCACTTTTTCTATTTTTTCTTTTTTTTTCTAATCTACTTTTTAAATAACAGATTTATAAGATAAAAGACTATATTCATAACTGAGAGTTCTTCAAGATTAATGTGCACGTTTTTAATTACTGCATGTAATACCTAAATTATGGAAAAGTAATAACTTACCGGGTTATCTTTAGCAGCAGCAACTACAATCAAATACTCAAGTATAACTTGGGGTTTTCATCTCTGACCTCACTGTGGTGAAAATTGGGCACTATCATCTTTGCAGAAATACTTACTTACAGCCATGTTTGAGGCTATGCGGGCATGAACTGCACTTCTCAGCATTACAGTGGGGTTTGGGTCTGGACTTTGACTAAGCTGCTATACATTCTTTAGTGGTTGACTTAGTTTTATGGTTGGGATCATTTTTCTTGCTGTTCTTATTTTGGTTTATCACAAATACAGATGAACTGACAATCACCTTTACTTTTATGTCGTAGAAACAAACGTGTTTTCCTCAGTTATAGGAGGCAACTAGTTGTGATGCCATGACTAGAGACCATAGAAGGTGCGACATGCAAAATGGTGGGAACACAGAGCAAGCAGGTCTCAAAGTTTGCTTAACCCCAAGATAAGTGATTGAAGACTACCAATCTGATAACAATGAAAGGGTAGTAAATATGTTGGACAGCTGGAGTTTCCCAGCTTTCTGGTTTCCTCTTATAGTCCAAGTTCCTAGTCACTTTCTACATCAGCAAAATATCCCTATTTTAAGTTCAGTGTACATTTATTTAACAAAAACACACACTACATGCAGTTTTTATGTGGGCATGAACTACACTCTAGATTACATATATTTATGTACATACTGACATAATTACATAAATATAGTAGTAAGATTATAGTAGGTACATCTGGCACTGTATTTGTTGAGAGATGATGAGATAAGCTGAAAACTGTCATTAACCTTGATGATATCACAGCTTTTCTTGTTAAGAAACATTTCCTTATGATCCTTATGATAGGTCTGGTGTTTACTGAAGTAATGTTATCAGCAGTTCTACAACCAATATATAGTGCAGACTGATAAAGTTATTGTAATCAGCCATGCAGTGTCTAGATATGCCTAGTTTTAACAGCTATCCAAATGTTTTGTTCTCTGTAAATGCCCTAAGAAAACAATGATAGCCCCCCTGTGCATGCAGTGTTAAGACAGTATTTCTCCCTATAGGCCCCACATCCCTGCAGAGGTGGCCAGTAGACTAAAGGTCACCAGCTAATGAGCCTGGCTACAGTAAAGACACAGTAACAGCTTGAACTTTTGCAGAACCTTCAAAAAATGAATTCAAACATTGTGAACAAGAACATCCATATTATTCAGCCACAATGAATGAAGTGACCTTTTTTCCTAGGGTGCATTTCTGGAAATTTCATTTAGTTTGTTTATATATTTGCAGGCAGCTTAGTGAAATTAGTACAGTTTCATTGGAACAGCAATACTTGCATGAAGCCTGTATCGTTTTTCTAATAAGTCCATACTGAGGTATGACATTATATGTCAGCCATAAGGGAACGACTATTCTAAAAAATCTGATTGGAATCTGCGGAGTACAAATTGCTTTGTAACTCATTCCAGGATAATGTATTTCAGTCGCCTACTTTTTCTTTTCTTCTGGTATTTTTGTTGATTTCGGAATAATGTGCTACTGGTGAAACATTTTAGTCAACTTTACGCCTGTGAAAATGGTCATTGTAAGCGATGGTGTGATTAAACAAAGCTGGTAGTAATCATGTCTGGTTCAGCCGCAACCCGTTATCAGTGCAGTTTGTCAGGTGTTTTTTTGTACTTAGTAACTAAGGGGGTGTACACTTTTTCCCACAGCCGCAGTTTATCCATACATAATTCAAAACTTTTGTTTTCTCTTGTTGCCTTTGTTTTAGATTGTAGATGATCTGGCACGCTACTTAATGTCGCACATTTTGTTTAATTCCTAATGAACACATGCTTATATTGTTGCCATCGAATGTTTTGTATTAGCGTGCAGTCAGATAGGGTTAAATTTTACAGGCGACATTGTTATAGATAAAATGTCTGCCATGAACTGTTTTCTGAAATTGAGCGAGGAGCCAATAATTGCATCTCCCCCTTCCAGAAAGATTATCTGTTTTAGCATCATGTCTTTCCTTTGTCACAGAGGAACACCTGGGAGAGAGTGTGAGCACAGCATACACAGATTTCCGCCTTTCATGCCTTGTGAACTACTCATCCCTTTCCTGTCCATATCACACAGATAGCCGACTGCTTTCGACAAGGCTGCAATCATCGAGCCCTGATTTTTCACTCAGATCTCCACAATATCAAATTGACAAAAGGAGAAGAAGCTATTTCTGAAAGAGGCACAAGAGCATAAAAAGCCCCACAAATAGAAGAAGAATCGATAGAGATTCTCTTTTTGCAACATTGGGGATGTGCGATGTGGTGTATTGTATGGTACATCAACCTTCCACCCACACTTTGCAGATCTAAACAGACACTTCGCTTGTTGTTCGTTGTGTTGCCACAGCAATATTTCTATTTATCCTGTGAGACAGCTATACAAATAGATGAAGTGCAACAACATGACATTTTCTGTACTTCAATTACTTTGCAGGGCTGGGCCACGTGGGTTAAAAGCCAACAAACCATAACTTTCCCTGACATTTCCTCCCCCCACAGTGACCGTTGATGGATTCTCCCTGACAAAGCATTCATTATCGCAGAGAACAGAGAGTGCACTAAAATCTCTTCTCTTTTCTTCTCCCCTCCATCCTCTGCCTCTCTGTCCAAATCGAGATGAACTCAGCTGCAGAAGGAGAATGGGCTCCACACGCACACACCGTCTGAAGGAAAAAGCGTTGAATCGCTGCAGGATATTCACTGGCAATCAAAAAGTATATCCTTATTGCAAGGCAGCCATTATGGTGCAGTGGGCAGAGGGGCATATCAAATGGAAACAACTGTTCTGTGCCAGCTCAGATTTGATCCTGCTACAATGAAAAGCCTTCTATGGAAATGAGCTACGATGGGATGCCATTGAAGATTAGCTCCCTTTTATCATTTATCTCAGAGTTCAGTGCACTGAAGCTCAGTGGTCCAAGATGCATCAAGTCACCATACGTGACAGGCAGTGCCCCAACCCCACCGCCCCACCCCCCATAAGCCCTCTGGAAGGGTGTAGCTAAGATGTACTATTCAGACAGCTCAATCGGTGAAACAGTTGAGCATGCATATGCAGAGATTGAATTTGAAGTCTGGCTCAAAAATAAACCTGTGCTCCTTGTTTTACTTTCTTTCCTTTTTTTTGTTTAATGTGATCGCATAGTAGTCAAACATGCGTAAGGGAGCAATTTACATGCCAGAGTTAATGTCTTAATCACATCTCTTTTGGATGGATGCAAACAAACATACACAAACACACACACACACACACAAATACGCACACATTTTATTCACCTACAAGCAGGGGACTGATTGTCTGATAGCATTAGCATTCCTGTCCAAGTCTGGTAGAAGCAACACAGGAATCAGGCTCACTTCAAGAGGTGCACATCGCAGACAGAAACACATCCATTCACTGTGGACAGGGTAATAAATAAAAGAGTAACCCTGTGGCAGTAACAAGCCTATAAAGTATAGCTATGTTTTACAAGTGAATCAGACGGATGGGCAAGAAAGATGGTTGTCTCGCGATAGTCAGGTATTTTATAAGGCTGAGAGTAGTGTGTGACTGTGCAATACTGCACTCTGCTGCAGATTGACTCTGCTTCATCATGATATGAAAATCTCACTGTCACAGCTTGAGTTATCATGTTTACACTGCAGAGATGACACGCTTCTCAGGTGATGTGCTTTTTTCGTAAGATATGAGCTGGATTAGAAATGCATCCAAACATCTTGACACAAAAACTCTCTTTTAGAGTTTAAATACACACCTGTTTAAAAGCTTCAAAGCACTTTAATTATAAACTTTAATCTGAGAACAAAACTAATTAATAGATCAGTGATGTAGTACATTAATTTATGGCTATAAAGTACTAAAGAATATTTTGTATATATCAATTTCCCAATCCTTATGATTTGATTTGAGTTGGAAAATTCATCAACTCTTAAGGGCAAAGTTTTGTTGTCATATAAAGAATTGCTTGAATGGCAGTAGTGGTCAAAATATGGCACTTCTGGCATCTAAGATGTATTGATCTCCTGTTTTGCAGTTTGGACAGATTGACCCAATGATCCCGTTCTGAGTAGATTATAAAAAAGTGAAATAACACATAACATGTTGTAATCTGACTGTATGACAAAATCATTTTTCTTTCATTTTTTCTCTTCTAGACACAATTTCTGGTGTTTTGTTTCAAAAACAGCTTTCAGTGATGGCACTCAGCGTGTGCCGGAGGTTCTAGTCATGCAGGATGACCTGAAACTGGAAAAATCAACCTTTTAAAATACTAATATGAAAGTAAAAAAGTCTATTTATTCCTGAAAAAGTATTGGAATTATTAATTTTGATATTATGTTGTAAATCTTTTTATCCTTTTAAATATTACAGTATGGATACTTTACATGCTCTCCAGTGTTCTTATTACCACACTAGACATTGCAACCAGAACACAACTATATCACAAGTGGACAAAAGATAGAGAAATTGCTCTGAGGCTCCAGTCTGGCTGTCATGCCAGGTAGACACACCACTGCTCGGTAACTGACTCTATGTCAGCTCCAACATATGCACATCAAATTGTGGATCAAAACGCTGGTGGACATAGCATCTGTTTCACAAGAACTAAAAGCCAACCAATCAAAGCAAGCTAACTCTGCTGCCTCAATTACTGGGATCGCCTGAGCAGCCAAAACACTGGCCTCATCATGTGAGCGTTAGCCCTACTCCTGTCCGCCGAGACTGCAATCAGCAGCACACAACACAAATATAAACACATTAGCTTTAATTAGATTGTGGCCAGCACTTTGACTCCATCAAATCTAATACATGTTATGCTGGATGTAATCCAGCTGGTTGCTATGGTATTGTTGCTGTTGCAGACTATGGGGGCTGGGCCAATGCGTGCTGCTGTGGAAACAGATCTTTTTGACTGGAGATTTAGATGGGAGAATGTAAGTCTGGTTAATATGAATGCGTGTGCAGCTCATGCTCAAAAAATGTATACGGTTTTTCTGTAGGTTTGCATACAAGAGGGGAGTTTGTGCGAGTTTGTTAAAAGTGGTTTGGGCATAGCTGTTTGTGTAAATCCATACCGCACACACACGGGTCTGTACAACCATAAACCATCTAACATATGCTCTGTAGAAGTTCACTTTGGATGGAAAACGAATTGGGGCAAAAGGCAGGTCTGTTCATGAAACGATCCAAGAGGATAATGTGGAGCACGTTTGTGTTGGCTGCACAGATGACCCTGGGGGCCTTGAGAAGGCTGGCGATCTGTTTGCGTCCTGACTGTTATTGTCTTGTCTGTTTACTGGCTGCTGGAATGCAAGATGCTATACAGCTATGCATTCCAGCATTTGGAAGAAGTGCAGTCATACACATTGAAATGTATGCACAGTTGTAAACACATGGCATTTGACTGGTGGACTTGTGGTCGTTTGTATACAGAGTCGAAGCTTTGATGCAAAACAGCTCAGGTCTGCAGTTCATCAGATTGAAAAGCAGTGGTTACAAACAGAGTACACACAAGCACACATGCTAAAATTATAACCAAACACAAGTGTAGATAGAAATATAACTTTGCAAACATCAATACACAAATATGCATGCACATTTGTACAGGGTGAATTATATGTGTAGACACAGTGATGTACTGATTGCTTTTTTAATGCCATTAAAAATTCAAAACTCAAAGATAATTAGGAACATCACATGAGGCATAGAAAACCATAAAATTTTCATCATTCAGATGCTTAAGTGAATGAAGTGGTTTGTCCTTAAATAATGTGTTATCATAATGGTTCGTTAGATAGGATTTCCTCAGTCTATTTTCAAATGTGTCCATTGTCATAAATACGTCATGGGTATTGTCATTGCACCAACTCACCATCATCAGTAAGAACTCATTGTTGGCATACTGCCCTGCCTATATTCTACATTTCCTAGTTTTACCTTTACCACATGACACTGGTCAGAGTCTGACAGCTCCAGAGACATCACCGCTGCCATAGATCCAGAGTCTCTTCAGCTCCCTCAGACAAGTCCTGCAGACATTTCAGTCCTTTCTCTTTAAATTTATTAAGACACCTAGGGGGCTGGCCCATCCACAGCCTTGCTTCTTATCCATTATGACCTCAAGGAAACCCCTCAGGTTCAGCTGTCACTCCTACTGTCTGTTTTACAATGGCATCCCTATTGCCATATTGTCATTTTGTTTACATGGTGATCTATAAATCAGAACATCTAAATAATCCTAACATGTACTTTCCATGACAAAGAGAGGTAAAAAAAAAAAAAAAAAAAGCAGGAAGACTTGAGGAGTATTATTCCAACCTTAAAATGTTAAAGGAAGCATCTTATGTTTCTTAAAAGATAACATTTTGCCTAGTATAAGTGTTATGTTTCACACAGCAGTTATTATATCTGAGGAAGAAGATGCCATTGCTGATGGTGCTATTCAAAATACTAAACTCTTATGCGGTCCTTTGATAATTAAAGACATTGGTAAAAAGGAAATAAAAAATGCGTGGAATTTGAAAAAATAGTAATTTCTTTGCCTTAATTACTTTGAATAAAATAAACAGAGGAATTGAATAAATGAATAAACATATATAGCTCCTGAAAGTTATGGGAATCTGCTTCCTTCATAAAGAACTGTTATGTTTCTGTCAAAATCACCCAAGAAAAATGTTTATTATAATATTAGATTTATTATACAGCAGGAATGTCATTCAGACATTGTGTTTTTTTTTCAGCTTCAGATCATCAAACTGTGACCTAATCTGCCACTTATACTTTGACAGGATGCGTATTTTCACAACAGCAGTTGTATTCCTGAAAACTATTAATAATTCCTTGAATAAGACTGTGTTATGGCCAAAAGTTGCTTGTTTTTGATTGGCTGGGATGACCACTGATACTGTAAACCCAAATATTTCAAATACAGTTAAGTGCATCTAATGATGTGTAACGGGTTGGTTACATAACAAGGCTTATATAACCAGCTTGTCATACACTATACTGATCAACATTGTTGGTCAGTCAAATTAAAGGTAAACTGTTTTCCCACTCAGAGTGCTGGACACACTTGGAGAAAATAAAGTGCCATGTTCATAAATTGCATTAGAGATGACATTAGGTGGTGGGGATGGACAGCAGTTACATAAATTACATAACTCTTCCAGCAAAACCCTGGCATCCAGAGTTCTGTTTGTGGTTTGGTTTATTCAGCAGAAGCATTTTGTTGAGAACATGCAAAAACTGTGAAAATAAACAAGCTGGAGCTCACTGTGGATTATTTCCATTCATTTAAACCAGACCTTGATCGTTCCCCACCCCTTACAAGGAGTTTTACTTACAAAATTTAATAATTAGAGGGCAACAACACAGTTCATGACATATTTGCCTTATAGTTAATAGTTTTGGTAACACAAAGACAGTTATTTTTATATTAAGATAAGTTCCTTGCAGCCTCTCCACAGGATGCAATGTGAAACTTGAAGGTTAATAGTTTTGATTATCTGTTAAGACAAACAATATAAGCTGTTTATAGGCTATTTACAATATGGTGCAAAAGTCTTGAGGCACCTTATTTCTTAATAGTTTGCTTCCAATGAGCCAAATGTTCTATATACTTTTCAAAATGGTCTCAAAAATAGTAATAAAAGTCCAGTCCCTGTACCTGACACATAACACCATTTGAGAAACATAAAAAAGTATTTTTGCACCTGCTATTACCCTGAAATCTAGAATATATGGCGTATAATATGGAACCAGCTGTCTGTTTTATCTTTTCCTCTCCCAATATGCACCATGACCAATGTGACATTTGCAAATCCATTTCTGGACCTCCAGTAGAGCCTATGTTTTTACCTAGTGTGGACTAGTTACATCCAAATTGCATTTGTCTAGAACGACGACCCAGAAAAACCAAGGTGCTGCTAAGGCATGCCATCAAGTACGGCAACCTTGTCTCAAATATCCCACTTTGTCTAAGTATCAGCCGGGCAGGAGGTTTAGCTGTGCACCTACTAAAGCTACGAAATCTAGCACATCTGGTGTGTAATATGCCCAATAAAAAGTGTAAAACAAAGGAAGTGGCAGAAGGGTAGGATAGAATAGTATCTGAAAGCCATTGTTTTACGAAATAGAAAAAATCCAGCAAAGACCTGACACAGGACATGAAAGGTGCATCGGACCCAATACTCACAGAAGGGTCTCAGTGTAAAGTTGCTGTCAAGAAGCCAGAGAAACAGTTAGAAAAGGCTGATGTATTATAGGTGCCAAATTACACAAAAACTGGACAAAAAATTAGTGGCAACATGTCTAATGTAGTGATGAATCCAATTTTGAGATTTTTGGTTCAGATCTTCATCAATACATACAAAGGAGGTCAGTAGAGAGGTACAACAGTAAGTGCTACAGTCATTTCTAAAATCTGGTGAAGGCTCTATGAAATAATGAACTATAAATTATAATATGAACACAGATTTTGACCCACCAAGGGAGATAAAAAAGAAGAGCTTTAGAATGTCCTTCAAGAAGCCTGGTGAGCTATTTCTGAACACTACTTAAAGAAATTACAAGAAAATTGGCCTAAAACAGTTCAGGCTGTGTTAAAGAATAAAAGTGATCCAATGCGTTATATACTGCATTTCCATGTCTGTCCACACATGTTCCAAAAAACGCTGCACCTGTTTTCCATTTTCCTACCAAAATATAAAGAAATGAGGGTTGGCTCAAGAATTTGTACACTAACATATACTAGATTCAGAATGTAGATGTACTGTACGTGTGATATTGATATTGTTTATGCTGTGTATATTCCTCTATTCCACTTTTATAGAAACAACTCCATAGGTTAATTCTTACTTTGTTGTCTGTCTTACTGTGGTTCTTTATATTACCACAGCTTCTTGGCTATGAAGGGAAATACTTGAGATGGGGGGTTTTTTTCAGTGTGGAGTGAACCCAAAGAGAAACCCTACAAATGACACAGCCGCAGCCTCAGCAGATCTCTGGCCAATGGATACAATCTGTGACGCGCAGAGCTTTTGCTGGTGTAATGTGCAAACATTACTGTTTGAGCTGATCTGGCTTTAGCCTGCACTAGTCTCTCTGCCTCTCCAAACTTGGAGAGCAGCACCCAAAGCTGTGTGCAGTTACACGTCTCTAATCCTGTAATTACTGGCCCATCAGCGCCTAGTAAAACCATAATTGGAACCAGCTGTCTATTTGTTTTGTCTTTTCCTCTCCCAGTATGCACCATGACCAATCTGACATTTGTAAATGCATCTCTGGACCTCCAGTAGAGCCTATGTTTTTACCAAGTGTGGACCAGTTAGGTCCAAATTGCATTTGTCTAGAACGACAAGCCAGAAAAAAGAAGGTGCTGCTAAGGCATGCCATCAAGTACAGCAACCTTGTCTCAAATATCCCACGATTCCACTAAGTACCACCAAGGCAGGAGGTTATATATATATATATATATTAGGGGTGCAACGATACACAAAATTCACGGTTCGGTTCGGTTCGATACTTTGGTGTCACGGTTCGATATTTTTTCGATACAAAAAATGTTCATGCATTTTTAATTTGTCATTTATTAAAATTATAAATATATATTTTAACTCAAAAGTACAGTTTTTAAATTTAACCCTAACCCTTGTGCGTGTTTTTTATTTTGACAGCGAATGCGCACCTGCGGACCACTTATGTGCAGCCCTGGTTATTTAGCTCGTCATATTGCAGCCACAGAAATTCTTTTGTCCATGAAACCATAAAGCTGCACTTTCTTTTTGCCTTATAGTCTGATTTGTCATAACTTCTCCGTTTTGTGGTAAGCTTTTCTTTGGCTGTCACTTCTTCACCCTGACCTGTCTTATTTGGCTCAGCAGAACTAAAATATATATCTGTCTGTGAAGGTTCTCAGTCATCCAGGTCATCGTAGTCAAATATAAATCCTGCTGCTTTTACACACGCACTCACATAAGCTCAGCGATTCTCTGCGCAATCAACCTCTCACATGTTTAAGCTTGCTGCGGGAGATTTCACTTGTCATGTTTGCATAGTAAGCTAACGATTAATAAGACGATGTCAGAGGAATTGGTGCACAAATTATCATCACTCACAGATCAGTGCTGTCGCTCTCTATACACAGTTCGCACGATTGCAAAGTGAAAGCAAAAAAACAAGCGCAAATTCAAACGCGACTTCAATATGTCACATATTGACAGTGGCTCACCGATGCCAATGACATAATTACCCAGCTACATTTCTGAAAGAATGCAAAAGCATTGACATATATTTTTCCTACAATAGCCCGACGGGCAGGGAAGAGATAGATTTTGGTAGCCCGACTGAAAAAATCGCTAGCTCCGGGACGTCGGGCTAGCGATATTGCGAGCCCTGTATCTGATTGAGGAATCACTCATCTTTGGAAAAGAGAGTTTATTACAGAGAAATGGCTCTTTCCAAAATAAAAGCTATACTATCCGCTTCTTCTGGGCTATATTCTCAGCAGCATAAGGAGAATCATGTGCTAACAGCTGTCTAAATGACTCGGCTAAAGTTAGTAGCATGCTTGCTTTTTTTTGTCTGCTTCCACTTGTCTTTGCACTAGGATGATGTCGGCGTAAATGTGCAGTCATATTCGTTGTGTTCCCACTAGTGCTTTCAGGTTAATCTCGTTGAAATGACCTTAACGCCACAACACGGCAAATCTCCATTAACGAGCTACCGCCGATCGCCCCGTGCATGGGGCTAGACGGCCAACACGTTAACGAGCTAACTGCGCTAGCACACTAGTTCACACCAATGTAATTGAGCATTGCATGGCACATCCAACATACTGTTTTACTTTAGTCCATGACTCGCTTACCTTCAGGGTCATACTTCACATGAAAACCAAAATAATTCCAAACGCCAGATCTGAATGAGGGTGGGGGAGGTGCCCTGCGCTCTTCCTTCTGACTATGCTGTCTGTGTTGAGCGCTCAGTGGATCTGCGCTGGACAGTGCAGCCTAGGCGGAGTAGTCGAACACAGATTCACTGAGCGCTCAACACAGACAGCATCGTCAGAAGGAAAATTGATAAAATAAATTACAAATGTTGTATTGTTCGATACATATGCGTACCGAACCGAAAGCACTGTATCGAACAGTTCAATATCGATACGAATATCGTTGCACCCCCTAATACATATATATATATATATATATATATATATATATATATATATATATATATATATATATATACATACATACATACATACATACATACATACATACATACATACATACATACATACAGTGGGGCAAAAAAGTATTTAGTCAGCCACCGATTGTGCAAGTTCCCCCACTTAAAATGATGACAGAGGTCAGTAATTTGCACCAGAGGTACACTTCAACTGTGAGAGACAGAATGTGAAAAAAAAATCCATGAATCCACATGGTAGGATTTGTAAAGAATTTATTCGTAAATTAGGGTGGAAAATAAGTATTTGGTCACCTCAAACAAGGAAAATCTCTGGCTCTCACAGACCTGTAACGTCTTCTGTAAGAAGCTTTTCTGTCCCCCACTCGTTACCTGTATGAATGGCACCTGTTTGAACTCATCATCTGTATAAAAGACACCTGTCCACAGCCCCAAACAGTCAGACTCCAAACTCCGCCATGGCCAAGACCAAAGAGCTTTCGAAGGACACCAGGAAAAGTATTGTAGACCTGCACCAGACTGGGAAGAGTGAATCTACAATAGGCAAGCAGCTTGGTGTGAAAAAATCAACTGTGGGGGCAATCATCAGAAAATGGAAGACATACAAGACCACTGATAATCTCCCTCGGTCTGGGGCTCCACGCAAGATCTCATCCCGTGGGGTCAAAATGATCATGAGAACGGTGAGCAAAGATCCCAGAACCACACGGGGGGACCTGGTGAATGACCTGCAGAGAGCTGGGACCAAAGTAACAAAGGTCACCATCAGTAACACACTACAACGGCAGGGAATCAAATCCCGCAGTGCCAGACGTGTTCCGCTGCTGAAGCCAGTGCATGTCCAGGCCCGTCTGAAGTTTGCCAGAGAGCACATGGATGATACAGCAGAGGATTGGGAGAATGTCATGTGGTCAGATGAAACCAAAGTAGAACTTTTTGGTATAAACTCAACTCGTCGTGTTTGGAGGAAGAAGAATACTGAGTTGCATCCCAAGAACACCATACCTACTGTGAAGCATGGGGGTGGAAACATCATGCTATGGGGCTGTTTTTCTGCCAAGGGGACAGGACGACTGATCCGTGTTAAGGACAGAATGAATGGGGCCATGTATCGTGGGATTTTGAGCCAAAACCTCCTTCCATCAGTGAGAACTTTGAAGATGAAACGAGGCTGGGTCTTCCAACATGACAATGATCCAAAACACACCGCCCGGGCAACAAAGGAGTGGCTCCGTAAGAAGCATTTGAAAGTCCTGGAGTGGCCTAGCCAGTCTCCAGACCTCAACCCCATAGAAAATCTGTGGCGGGAGTTGAAAGTCCGTGTTGCTCGGCGACAGCCCCAAAACATCACTGCTCTCAAGAAGATCTGCATGGAGGAATGGGCCAAAATACCAGCTACTGTGTGTGCAAACCTGGTAAAGACCTATAGTAAACGTTTGACCTCTCTTATTGCCAACAAAGGTTATGTTACAAAGTATTGAGTTGTATTTTTGTTATTGACCAAATACTTATTTTCCACCCTGATTTACAAATAAATTCTTTACAAATCCTACCATATGAATTCATGGATTTTTTTTTCACATTCTGTCTCTCACAGTTGAAGTGTACCTCTGGTGCAAATTACTGACCTCTGTCATCATTTTAGGTGGGGGAACTTGCACAATCGGTGGCTGACTAAATACTTTTTTGCCCCACTGTGTGTGTGTGTGTGTGTGTGTATATATATATATATATATATATATATATATATATATATATATATATATATATATATATATATATATATATATATATATATATATATATATATATAAAGGATACTCAAACATAAACTGACAGGCAACCAGAAGATAAGGCCGAATGAGACAGTTGTATTTATGTAAGCATTTCCCAGAAGCAGCTGTGTTCTTGAAAAAAATAAACACCTTGGTTCAAGAAATGTTTTCTGCTTTCATAATAGGTTATTTCAACCCTGTTGACCTACAGAAGCAAAAATCTAAATAACTCTGTAAAATAACTCTGTACTGACAATAAAAACATAACTGTGAAAACACGGACAAATCTTCATAGTTTCATCAGTTGACACGTTAGCTACGTAGACTGACACCACCCAGTTATATGCACATGCATATGGTTACTATTGCTAGAATGCACTATAATAATTTGAGTACAAGTGAGGCAATAAGAACTTGGGCATTTCCTCTAATCTGTCATTCATTTGATAACTGCTGCTGCATATGCCCTTAGTTTTATTTGCTTGGCTAATATTTAAAGGCGCTCTGTGGTGTTTCCTTGTACTGTAAAAGTACAAAAGTTAAAGTGCAAAGCATTGCAGAAGGAACACCTCCAACTCTGAAAATTGGAGAATGGCAAAAGCAGACTCTTTTATAAACCTCTGCTGCTGTTGTGTGTGTCAAGCACAGAAAAAAAGAAAAAAAGAAAAAACATTTCTATCTGCAAACATTATTCATTGGGTGAATAAAAACAAACTGATACAAGTTTATTTTCTCACAAATAGTAAGCCTTATACACAAGTTTTAAAAAAAAATCAAAGCACATACTTGATATTTTGGTGCTCATTCCCTGTGCATAGATAAGTGTTTACTACTCCAGAGAAGATGTTCCTCACAGCTATTCTAACCTTCATTTTCATTCAATTTTCCTGGTGAAGGTCATTGTTTGCTTTCCCCCCCTCTGTATACATTACATTTCACAGTCTATTGCTTCATTCTCATCTAATGACTTGCAGGCTCCACTGTCTGATTTGCCAAAAATGAAAGTAGTCATGACAGACTAAATGACTTCAATTCTACTCGGGAGTAGAACTACATACCCTCAATGAAAACCACGCACTTGATAAATAGTGAATAGAGAAGCAGACAGAGCTATCAAGAAGTACAGTCATGATGCAATAAAGCTGAACCACAAAAAAGACACGATTAAAGTTGTTTATGCAATACAAAAAAGGAAATGGTTATTTTATTTTGAATTGTGCTTTTAAAAAATTGCATTTCGTCAGACTCTGCGTGATTATAAAAGCCGCCTGTGCGATGTTGTCTTTTAATAGTGCAACTGTTTTGTATTTGTGAATTTCATTTGGAACAAACATAAGGCATGAAACAATTCAGCTTGGACATATTTATTAGAGTTTATTCCTGATGATTAGAACTACTTTAATGGATGTAAGAGGATAACCTGCTATCTAAAATAAATGAATGAACCAAACTGTATTCCAAAGAGTTTGGATGACCTTAGCAATTATTGACACCACTTGATATGCTGTGTAACACTGATGTCTGATAATAGTACTGCTTATCTATGTTATCTCAAATTAGATAATAACCTTAGCATATAGAGTTTACAGATTTTGTTCATAGTGTTCAATAGAGTACCTTAAGCCAGCATCGCCTTTGGGCTCAAATTTAAAATGCTACAAATGCTGTAACAACACAGGATAATTTAATAGGTTTCTGACTGCCAGTCCCCAGGAGCCAACACGAGACAGGAGGGGAAAAAGCAGCTATTCTAATATGCGCTTGGCTCTCTCTTCCTTGCAACTAGCTCTGATAGGAATGATGGTTTTTATATGTATCTCTTTCTGAGTGGAGGCAGATGTTCCGCATTCTCCAGCAGTGCTCCGTTCCAGGGGGAAATCAGGGAAAACTACGCACTATAAAATTAAACCACTGACACTTCACCGGCCCTGAAACCAAACAGGGCCTGCAGCATCGGCAAGCTGGAGCGAATCCATCATTTCTCATTTTTAGAGGGTTCCATCTGCGCTTACTTTCATTAACACTAGCTATATCTGCAGTGAGTTGCTTTATAAAAGATAAACACTGCGATACTTATTCGTCAGGTCCCATTGTGTCCTGCATGAAAAAATTTAGGAACACCACATATAA
Source organism: Copadichromis virginalis (assembly GCF_057382275.1). NCBI lineage: Eukaryota > Metazoa > Chordata > Actinopteri > Cichliformes > Cichlidae > Copadichromis > Copadichromis virginalis. Next base: position 10,165,951 of record NC_140618.1, read on the forward strand.
ACAGGTACAAAAGCTAACATTATCTGATTTTATTATGTGCAAAACATCAGTAATTATTTACATCATTGTGTGCCACAGTGAGAGTGACTCTGTCCTAACAAAGAGACAGCCTGTTCAAAATATGTGTTTCAGTCTGAATAAGATATTTTTGGCTCAGGATGGTACAGATGGTAGGGCTGATTTCCTGGATGAGTCATTAGAGCTTTATTGTTAAGTCCATTTTCCAGAAATGATTTGTTGCTTTTTCAAACTAGGAACTAAAAATCTACTAGTTAGCAAATGCACTTGAATACTGCACACACACTGGTGTGCAAATGTTTTTGCCCATAAATGTAAATTGGGGATGCTTTTAAAAATGATGGCGTGAATTGTTTTTAATCAGGATTGATTCAGTATAAAGCGGTAAACAAGGGACAAAAGTCTCACGCGTGCGGTTTTTTAAAGTAGCTGGCAGGTAGATTGTTGTAAACACCTAACATCTGCTTTACAGAAAAGAAATAGAAGTCAAAAAGCTGACATGGTAAAACAGTTTTGGTGGACGCAAATTTGTGAGTTCTTTGATTATTGGAGGGGCTACAGTTAGAAATTCACTGATATTAAGAGATTTCCTTTCTATAGAAATGACTACAACCTCCCATAAATAATGTTGTGTTAAATATGGTTCTCCAGACTGTGGGCTGGTTCTCATAAATATAGTAAAGGGGAACTGTTCTGTTGATTGAGGCTGTTTCAGATACTTGTGCCTCTTTATCTAAACTTAGTCTGATTTGATAATGTTGATAACAGATAATAGATCATGACCACATTATCGGAGAACTCCATGTTCTTCTTGTGGCTAAACTGTCTAGTACAAAATGACTCACAGTATGTTTTTGGTCATTACCATGCTGCAGAAGAAATCTTACACATGCAGTTTTTCATGTATATTTGTTACTGTTGCTCTGTTTAGTAAAATGTTTATTCATACTGCATGAGAATAAAAATAATAATAAAATGAAAGTGAAAGCAAAATGTAATTGGAAAGAAAGGATAAACATTGGATGCTTAGAACAAAATCAAAAGATGCTGTAGCCTGTAGCTTGATGCACTCTACAGTATCTCTGCATGTTCCATTTGAAGTCAAAAGTTCAGAGAATTTTCAACTTGTAGCAGCTTCACAAACCCTGATTTAACAGTCCAAGAGGGCGCCAGCATGCACAAAGATTAGTAAAACTGCACTGCTACTTTTATGTATTTGTGATTTGCTCCACTGGCCAGACTCTGTATATGAATGTGTTGCAGCAGTGTTATAAAGTGCAAGAAAACAAGCACTGAGCTGCATTGGTAGTGATGCGTGAATGGCTCTACCTCCTAAGGAGCAAAACAAATGCTGTTTTTCTTTGTTTTTTCCACTTTATGACAAAAACACAACTCAACTCACAAGTGACATCACTCCCAGCTCCAACATCCCACTTCTGCAGTATGGAATTCAGCACCTGACCAGTTCGATCTCCCTAAGCTTAATTGATGGCGTTAATAAAATGTATAAAATCAGTGTATTTACTTTCCAACACAGATTTAGTATAAGATCCTCATACAGCCCATTTTAATTATAGTAACTCTATTAATTTCTTTCTATTTTTTTGAGTGAGTCCATTGTAACTATTTAGCCTTTAAAGTTGCCTCCACTAGTAGCCAATGACACCCAGTTGAACCTGGATAAGAGGATTAGGCCTCAAGCATTATGGAAATGGTAAAGATCAAAAGAGAACCAGCAATGGTCAGGCTGTTCATGCAGGTAGACTGGTGGAACAAAGCCTTTTTAATTACCCTTTTAATTGCCCCTTTAACAGCATGAATTAGCATTTTAATGATGGGTGTGTAATTAGGGTGGAAAAGGCTACAAGAGCTGCAGGCTGCTAATAATGCCTCTCAGCTCAGAGATCACAGCAACAGGAGACAAGAGCAGCTGCACCTGAGTGCCAACACACTGCATCACACAGCAAACAATGAACAGATGCTACATACAAACACCCACACACACACACACACACATATTAGAGCTTTCTGCACACACAGATATATGGATTCATATATACAAAAGTTTAGCATTCACTGGGGTGAACAATTAATGGACATCCAGAAATGAAGAGAACTCAGTAACAAACATTTTCTCACACACGACTGCTTGCCAACTCTACAAACGCCTGATTAAATCATTAAACTGATCATTAAAATAATTACACATCATCAGTCACTACCCCAAACCTGGCAGTTTCTTGTTTGTGTTACATTGTAGTTCTATATTGGGAGCAATGATCATGTTATCTACAACATACAATAACAGACGCACTTGCAAACAGACCACTTAAATACACAGACTCATACGCGCACATTTCGAGCACGTAGCCTATCAGTGCACGACTTACAGAGGATAGCTTTGAGGACCTTGGCAATTACACTATTAACTACAACCTCCCGAGCTTCCCCACTCTCATGTTGAGATGGAAACGATGGTAAAGGATGAGAGTAGTTTTGCTAAAGGCTTTCCAGCTAATTAAAAGACTAACGTTGCTTCCAAATGACCATTAGGATGCATTTGGCTTGTATGCAAAAAAGGCAGAGATGTACATCTCATCGTAACATCGAAACGCAAGTTGAAAGCAGGCACCATCAAACTTGCCAGTGTGTGTATGCGTGTGTGTGTGTGTGTGTGTGTGTGTGTATTATTTGTTTCAACAGAAACCTTTACCTGTGTTTACACGCAATGCAAATTGTTCAGCAATCTAATTTATTTACATATGAACAATAACTTAAATCTGCCTGTAGGAGACACAATGCAGGCAGTAATTATGTGACATAATGACGATGTTTGAAAAACAACAGCAGCCACATATCTGATTATACTCTAGGAAGAATATCTGCAGTGCAATAATGGAGGTAGCTACCTAGAAGCTCATTGTAAATTCAAAGTATTCTTTTTCTTTTCCACATAATGAAATATAAATGCGCTCCCTCTCATTGACCCTAGATTTGTATTTTATGAGAATCTTTGCTGCTAGTATTTACATTTAGACACTAATGCCATGTTTGTTTGCTTGCAGCTTTTTATTATGTGAAACTTGTAATCAGCCGCAGTCTGAAACCTGCCATTCTTTTCACTTGTCTTATTTGATTGCAGCGTCTTTTTACAAGCAAGTAAGTTTTATTTAGCACTGCAATAGGATTATTTAACCAGCACTTTGGTCTATCATGACCATCTTTGTGTAGTTTTGTTTCTGAGGAAGAGAGAAGGGGTTATTATGCTCTGGACGTTTGTCCTAATTATTTTTCCCACAGATGAGGTTGCATTCCTCATGACCCAATCACGGAGAGGGGATAGCTTGTTATTAACGATCTGAAGACAAACAAACATGCTGACTAAATGGCATCCATTCAAAATAACCTTTTTCTTTTTTTTTCTTTTTTATTTGGCTGTCCTCGCAATGATAAAATTCAAACAAACAAATGTAGAAACACAGCGAGCAAAACAAATAAGAGAATAATCTTAATATTTTTAGCATGAGACTTTCAGCTTTGGAACAATGGAACAGATTTTTCTCTTTTCCCTTGAGGCATGCAGGACTGTGGCATGATGACACAGCGGGCAATAATGCCATTAGCAGACTATTACTGTTATTTGATGTGCATGAAGCAGCCCTTCTACAGATGGTTTAGTAATGTTCAGGGTATTAGGCCTGTTGTCATGGTGAACACAAAGGCTCCAGCAAACTGTCGGGGAAAATTATTGAGATAATAAGCCTTTCTTGTCCTAATGGATTTGTTTCCAGTGATGTTAAATGTTGAACACACATAAGTGTGACAAGCCAAAAACACAAGCCAAACAGACAAATACAAACATTCAGTTGTATTTGCTTTATTATCCTTTTGATATATGGCATACATTAAATATGTAGGATTTCTCAAGTATCCCCATTCCTTTTCTCCCCTTTTGTGGTGCTTGGAAGTCAGTTGCAACGTTAGAACGAGGCCCATTCTGTTAGAAGTCATGTATACTCCACAGACATGTCAGATGATAATGAACATGAGAGCCTGTGAGTGGGGGTCTGTAGTTAAAGACTCAATAGCGGATGGAGTGTTGGATGAATATATTGGCTGTGATATCTGTTTGGTTTTTTTCACAGATATTTGTGGTCAACTTCCTTCAGCTCTGTAAATAACTATCTTGTATGTAAAAGCATATGCTAATGGAAAATGTAGTATGATTTAAATTGTCTTAACCAGCCCATCAAATACTGCTATTAAAGCTGCTGGATTCAGAGATACAAACAAGATGTCCTTTGGTGTCCCTTTATGCAGCGGCTCATGGTCTCACTCCCAACCTTTTACATGTAGCCACTCATTGTTTTCAATTTTAATACATTTGATACTATTAATCGGAACTTTTATATTTTTGATCCAAATCGTGATTTTTTTTTTAAGTAATTTTGTTAAAATGTGGAATGAGTATCCAGCATACATCTTTAGTGACTTTAAAAAACAAGAATTGGGTGCACAAGTTTGAATTTATTTTGAATTTTCTCTAATTCACACAGGATCAAAATGATTGATGTGGGCTGAAATATACAAGCATATAGTATGTATTTTTAAAAAGGTTCCCCACTTTCCCTGCGGGTGGTCTTCAGACCAATTTGTCTTATACTAACTAAGGGGAACTACCAGTTGTAGGTAAATGATTTTGGCCTCGTCAAGCTAAAAGATGTTGCAGAGCCTTTGGCACCAGTTAATAAAAGATTTAGTGAGTATATGTGTTTATTTGAGCCTAAATCTAAACTTTTGATTCTGTGTCGATTAGAGAAAATTCAAAATAAATTCAAACTTGCACCCAATTCTTGTTTCATTGAAGTCATTGTAGATGTATGCTGTACAATCAATCCAGTCTGAGTGAGAAACACATTAAAAACACCAAAATACCATGACATTACTCATGGGCAGGCATTCACACCTCTGATGAGTCATCATACTCTAGATCCTTTTGGGTTCCTGGATGAGTACAATTACAAATCAATGAATTTTTTTTGTCTTGTCTTTTTTTTTTCTCAGTGATTGAGGGTGGCTAACAGCATCGTCAGCATGACCTTGGTTTGTTAAGAAAGGAAAGGCAGTTAGAAAGGCAGTTAAAGTAAACTGGCCTTGTTATCTGAGCTTCTGCAGGCCCCGCTACCATCCTTGCAGTTTACTTTTTGGTACTTTGATTACAAACTCTTTCTGTTTAAGCTAAAATATCCAACCCATAAAAATGAAACAGAATCAATATAGTATGCGGTTAATATTTACATTCATGAACAACACAAAGCAATAACATGTACAGAATAATCACCAGTGGTATTAAAATCTGTTTAGACAACTCACAAAGCCTATATAGTGACACGCGTTTGCTTTTACACACTTTTTCTTATCAAATTTGATATTTCAGAGAGCTCACTTGTCCACAGTCACAATAGGAAGAGCTGATTCTGCTGAAGGTCACCCTGACATCAGAGCTGAATGAATGACATTTAGAGTACAATTTCCTATTTTTCACCATTTTCTTTGAAAGGAGTTATGCTACGTGAACAGACCATGCATGCGTCCACAGAGCCATACTCGCACACAACCATACAGAAGCCTTTCAGCTGCCGCTAAGCTATTGTATTCTACTACAGTGAGTTACATTAATGACTTGTCCTGTCCCCCGGCCACTTCCTTCCCATCAGATCCCATCAGAATTAAAATATAGACTGATGATTCAAAATGTATTTAAAATTTGAAAATGAATTGATGGTCAAACACTGAAATAGAATATACTCAAAATAAAGTTCTTAGGGAAACACTCTAAAATATTTCTTAAGAGCCTTTGGTTCTCTTCTTAATCCCCAGAAGAATCAAGAAGTACATTAGACATTATTTCAAAAGATTATGTATTATATAAACATTCTCTTTTTGCTTATATAAATTTCCAGAATTATAGCTGGTACTTTTGCTTCTGTTATTAGAAGCTGGTATTTACTTTCTAACCCTGTTGCAAAAGGACATGTCTCTTTGTGCTCCTTTCCAGGATAATCAAGTCATCCTTGTTCACATGCCTCCCTATATCTTTCCCCCAGCACCTTGACCTTTATCTTCAGCTAAATCTTATTTGCCTTCAAGACTTTATAGGGTTTCCCAGTCATTCATAATCTATTTGCAGTGTCCTACAGACTTTTCATTGCTATGACATTTGACAAAAAACTTAATGGTAAGATATTTCAGTCCCTGTATTTGTTCACCGTTGACTTTTAGTGATTTATTTTGGAAACATTGAGTGCATATGTTGTGAGATGCTTTCCTCGGGTTATGTTTTCCACAGTTTAAGGAAATTTTAGATATATATTTCATCAATCATTTATATTTATGAAGGCAGAGGAAGAAATAAGAAAAAATATTTTTTTAATGTGTTACTGTTTACTGTCAAGTTTCAACAGAATGCAACGCACTACATAAAAAAACTGTAGAATTACAATTATTAAGTGTCACAAAATATCGAATATAGTTTATGTACAAAGTATATTTATAATCATGTAAATAATATATAAAAATCTTGGACCTTGAAATTTCTTTCTACACATTTTTTAGGATATTTAGATGCTCATATTTCCAAACTGAAAGTACCCTGGGGAATACCAACACGACTCTGATTTGCTGTCAAATCCACAGAAATAGCTGAATTCTTACCATAAACAGCTTCTAATAAGATCTGGACAATATTATCGACAGCATTTGGAAGTGCTAAATGATATGTGCATTCTAAAGTTTAGTACCATGGATACTGTTTGGTGGTATTATGCACAGTTTCCATTGACAAGAAAAGAAGAGCATAGAGCAGCAGGAATAGGAGAAAAATAGTTCCCAAATAGACATTTCACAGAACTGCAAACAGTGCACACAATGATTCAATGGCTTGTAGAATGACCTTTAACAGCGTTAACTTGAAGTTAATGCTTTCTGTATAAATTTATCAATTTCTTACACTGTTGTGGGTGAATTCAATTGAGGTTTGCAGGGATTTATTTAGGCACAGCTCTGTTGAGGTCAAATACAGCATTTAGTCATTCTGTTGTTGATTTGCTACTGTGCTTGGAATCTCTGTCCTGTTGCATGACCCAAAGTTGACCAATCTTTAGCCGTTGGACAGATGGCCTGACATTTGACTCTACAGTGCTCTGGTGTACAGAAGAGTTCATGGTCGACTCAATGACTGCAAGGTGCCCAGGTCCTTGCAGTCATTGCAGCAAAATAAGCTCAAATCATTACCCTCTCCACCACTGTGCTTGAGAGTTGGTATGAAGGCTTTGTGTTGATATGGTATGTTTGGATTTCACCAAATATTTCCACTTTGGTCTCGTCTGTCCAAAGGCTGTTGTTTTAAAGGTCTTAAGTTTTGTTCAGATGCAATCATTTTATTTTTTTCTCCTGGCAACCATTCTAAACAGGCCATACTTGTTCAGTCTTTTTCTAATTATACTATCATTAACAGTGATATTTAACATACTAGCATGCTAGGTTTTTGTAGTTTCTTTGACCATTGCAACCTTGGGTTAAATTCACTGGGAAGTCCACTCCTGGGAAGATTGGCTGTGCCGAATGGTTTCCGCTCGTGAATAATCTTTCGCACAGTAAAATAATGAACTTTAAATAGTTTGGAAATGGCCTTACAACACTTCCCAGATTGGTGGGGAGCAACAGTTGCTTTTTAAAGATCATTACTGATGTCCGTCCTCCTTGGCATTGTGTTAAAACCCCCCTGACTGCTCCAGACCTACAAACTGCCAAAACGTCTGATATAGAGGTGGTCACACTTACTGATGATCAGTTAATTACGTGCATTTGAGTAACAGCACCTGGCTCCTCTTAATTCCTGTGAAAGAAAATTAGCAAAATGGATGAAGACTGACCTCCAAGATCATGACATAATACTTTACCAGGTTTTGCATCATTTGTCACATAAAGTAGATTTAATGAAAGAAGACAGAAGGAGAGCCCAAATTCAAAGTCTAGTTGCTCTTGCAGGACCCAAAACCTGCAGCGAAAAGAAAACAAAAATGGATGAGAAGAAAATGTTGGACTTTTCTGAAGCTGTTTGTTGTGGAATTCCAATTTAGTTCCACTTTGTTTCTAAATAGTGTGCTCTTCGCTGAGCAGAAGGGTGCCATGGAATTTGAGACAACCATATCTTAGTATTTAAAAAAAAAAAAACAACTGCAGAAAATGTTGTAAATGAACTGTTAATTTAATGTGTCAGCTCTTCAAATATACTCATTTCCCCATTAAAAAACAACAAAAATGTTTTTAAAAATATAAGGTGATGGAAGCAAGTCCATATCCAAATGGAGCTGTTACAGGAATTAAAATTTGCAGGTGTGATAATGTTTGTGTTGTGAGACAATGGCATGTTTGACAGCCCACTTTTGCATCCTTTAAACAAACTCCACCAACTCATGAGTGTCAGATGACATACATGCGATTTTGTGTGCATTTATGTACCTTGAAATATTTACTTGCATCCTTGGTGTGCATTTGCCACAAAAGGTTTGAAAACCGATAGAATGGGGGTTTGCTACCAAACATTTGGGTTTAAAACCACATTATTTCTCTATAAAATAACATGTTTCTCAACAACTCTTCTTCTTTTGTCCTTTAGAGCCGATGGACTCAGGACCTCATTTATGATCTGCTTCTAATACCTGCAATCGGTAGCTATGGTGCAAGCTTCCTTGATATCTTCCTTAATGTGGTTTCTCACGTTGTCTTTAACGCCGACTTTTGCAACTTCTGTTAGGCTGGTCTTTTGCACCACGGGAGCTTGGGATCACGGGTATCGGCCCGTGATCCCAAGTACTTAAATTTGTGAACCTGAGCCTTGAGATGATGGTTGTTGTGATTTGACACTGCATAAATAAAACTGAATAGAATAGAAGTGAATTGGACTTTAGCCTGTATGAGTATGCATGAGTTCATAGTGATTCCAAAAGAGGTGTCCGTGTCTGTGAATATTGAACTATCACCAGCAAACATCAAATGAGTTAGGAAGCCATCTTCCCCAAAATTGGACTCCAGTGTTCAATTTTTCTCCTTTATAAGAGGTTAGGAGAATAGTTTATGAGTCACCTTTACTAGTTTAAACATATTTGAGAGAAAATAGTTTTTGGTTTTTTGTATTTAAGTGGAAGTGTAATAGTAATATTTGCCTCATCTGTAAGAGATGTCATAGTTTGATATAACCAACACAGTGATATATTGGCTAAAGAACCTGAGAGGACTTGTGCTTTGATATGATAATATGCACTACCTCGTTTAGATGTGTTGAACCAAAGATTCAAGCACAGTAAAAAACAAAAACAAACAACAAAAGCACTTCTTTAAGATTCCTGATTTAAACATCCTTGTTTACGTCTGGTATCACATAATGAGGCACTCTGACATCCTAAATGTATAAATTCATCTACCGCCACGTTTAATGCCTTGAAATGCAGTTGATTGATTCAAAAACTATGTTGGCATTATTTCTGAGCGTTTTCCCAACTTTAGTTTTAGTTCCCAAACTTTTACAATTCATGGTTGCAGCTTTTTCTCTTCACACTTGTTTCTGTGGGCATTATCAAGCGGAGCAATTTGGGACACACGAACAGATAGATGTCAGACCCGGAGACTTCTAGCTTTATTATACTTGGAGAAAAATTATTGTTTTGGTTTTTTTGTGTATGCCAAATGTACCAGTGTTGGGGGTCTATATTACGTCTTCAAATATAGATTAAACCAAAAACGTGTTATATTTCTGATATGAAGTCAAAGTGGGTTGCTCATTGAGAAAGTCTTAGCTATTTTTATACAATCAGCTGTTTACGAACCAGCACTCGAAAGGCCTCTGGGATCAGATGGTAGTGACAAGTTCTTAACAATGTTTTTTTCTCTTTTTTTTGAAAACACAAAATAAAGAAAGCCATAGCCCTCTAAACAACCAGAAACATGTTCTTGCACCACACTGTGAATAGGATGGTCTCTGTAGCCTGCAGTTGTGAGGGTGGAGGAGGAGGAGGAGGAGGGTGCAGGCTGGTTGGAATCAGTGACATTCTTCAAGGCCAGTGTAAGATTAAAGACCAGGGCTGTCGTGCCTCTGATCATATATTCACAAAAGATACCCTGTGAAGAACACATCTTTAAAGAGAGGCTGGCTGAAAATAACACCACTACTTGTGAATATTTGTGGCAGGGTATTATACATATCATATAAATGGTCTATTACTGAGTAAGGCGCTTACAAACCAAATACTTTTTGTAACTTGCCCTTCTCATTTTTTCGCCCTCTCGTTTGGCACAGTTGTGTGAGCAGCTGCCTCCAGTGGCATGAGTTTGTCCTCTGTGATTTTTTTATGTGTGTAAAAATCACAGATCCTAGATTTGGATTTAACTGAAAGACTTTGCAGTCTCTCTAGCTCTATTTTTTCTGATCGCAATACCTCCAACATCCTAGCATTGTGGCATTGAGCTTAAAGAGCACTGATTAAAAAAAGCTAACAGCCTTGGGCACAGTGTGCAACCATTATGCAGAAATGAAAAATGTCAATAGTGCTTCCTTCCATAATATTGCCTATTTCTCCAGCACATAACACTGGCCTGTGACTCATGAACATAAATTCAGTGCACATAGTATACTAAACCGAGTAATGATTAATATAACTTTCATCTTGGGTTTGCTTCACTTGGTGTGGCCTTGAGCTTTTTTACAGTCATGGCATAGTGGAAAAATGTAATGGCTTGCTATTCTGCATGTCCTTCAAATAAAATATTTCCATAATGGATTCTCATTGGTAGATATATATACATAGACTGCACCATAAGCTTTGCCCTCTTTGTATCTTTCACAAGAGAGTTAATCAAAAACTCTGCTTGATCTCACAGCCCCTGGAAAGCAACAGCAAATGGCTGTTGAGAAGTATTAATATAATAATCAAGCGTTTCAGGTTGCTCTTAATTCAATTGTCTCTCTTAACATTTCCCAGCTATGTCAATCAATGTGCCTGCCTTGTCTTTAAAGCAACAGAGGAGTTATCCATTCCGGCACCATTAAAACATCAATGTCTCATTTCTGCTAAATGGCAGAGGAAAGATAATTGGCATGTGTGCATGCATATTAATTAACTGATAATGAGACGATAAGGCCCCCTCTTTATCTGCAGGTGTGGAGCCACTAATCAATTGGCAGTGAAATGGGGTAAAAATGCGCTTCTTTTATCCCACTACTGAAATTAAAAACCTATTTAGTACCACGTTTTCCAACAAAGTGCTTTTCATTTATCTTCTCCGGCGCATTATTCAATCACACTTTCCATTTGTATAATGGTAATATTTTCATGTAATTTCCCACTGCCTCTGAGATGGGTATTTTTGATATGGCTTTGTAAAATGGCTATTCCATTCCAGCTCCATTCACTGGTAATAAACTTACAACCTATATTTCAGATTAAATGTCTTCAGCAAATGGAACCAGCCTCAGACGTCTCACAGCAGCGGGGGAAGATCGCTCCTGCTCCCTGGTGGCGGCAAAGGGAACTGTTTCCCCTGTCTCTATGCCCCCTGGTGGCAAGGAACATAAAGTTCTGGAAGGTCTTCTCAATCCAGCTCTTGGCAGCAGTTTGTTATTTGTTGTATAAAGACTGTCCAAATGAACACCGGTAGCAGCCCTCTCATATGCAGAGCATCCCATCTAGCTGAGAGCTGCAAGGTACACAGAGCTAGCACATAAGTTGACTGTCTTAAAGAGTTGCTGCTTTAGCCTACAGCAGTATTGGAAGCATTTAAAAGAGTGTGTTGTAACTATCAGCTCTGACCAGAGGTGTGTGAGTGCAAGTAAAGAGGAGAAGAGAATGAAAATAAATGATTGTGAAAAAACAAAGCAAGGTACGCCGCAGGAAACGACGCCTAAAAAAGAACATAAAGGCAACAGAGGTTCAAGACAACACAATGTAATACTCCAAACGATATATTTATCACAAAATAGTTTCTAGACTTTGACAATAGGAGTCGGATTTCTAGAGAAGTGTGCGTATTTGATTATGTGTGCCTGGCCCAGATGACAGACGTTGATGGACAGTAGTGCAGCGTCGCCTCATCCTGCTTACAGGTCCTCCTTCACCCTCGGACAGGCCAATCTGTGCAAACACCAACACAGACACCACAGAACGCTTCTCAGTCACCATGCAGCCCATTTGTCACGTCAAACTGCTTCAGAAAGACACGGCGGTCAAGTTACAGAGGTAATTGTATCAAAGTGACCCCTATGCAATGGTCATAGATTGCTTACTTTACAGAGAGGTGCTGTATCCTTGTTCATTGATAGAACTAAAAGGAGAATGAAAGGACATAGTCAGGTAATAACTAAAAATCTTAAAGGCAGATTATGAATAACATTTAAAGAAAAAATGTTCTTACAAGAAGAAGAGTTAGGTTCGGTGTAAAGGTGGCGCTCAGCTGGAACTCTTCGTTTTTTCATCTTTTTCTTTTGTTCCATTCGTTTCCTCTGCAGGCGCCTGCTTGGTGGAAGTGGCAGTTTTCGGCCTGTCCTCTGGCTTTTCAGAAGGGTCAACCACTGTGGCCCCCCTACTTGTGTTGCAGCCCATGATTTTTCAAAATTTGAGAGTGTGCAGCGTGTCGTTCAGCTGATGGTTGTCCACAGGAGTATGAAGTGTCAAAATCCTGGTCGTCACCTTAAAACTTGTGTGTTGTGGGCTCAGGTGCATTTGTTCTCCATGGCAACTATATGACTTCCTGTTGTGTTAACTTTGTTGGTTTATTTTACAGTCCTTTGTCTGTTGTATCACATTGCCTTTTTGCAAATACATCCCTAAGCGACAGTGGTTGAGAATTAACTCTGAAGCAAAACATGGTTACTGATAAACACTGAAGTGGGCTGTGTGTCAATCACACAGTAGCTATGGTTACTGACTTTTCCACAGTGGAAAAATTTGTGTTTTGATTCCCTTGGAGGAGTTTTAGCCATCGTCATTTCACAAAATCCAATTTACATCAAACTTTATAGAGCAGAAAGAAACAGGTGTAAAAGTCAACAACTTGTGATCAGAAACGTTAGAATTTAAAAAAAAATCTTCTTTTTTTTTTAGATATTGGATCTATACATGACATGTTTCTGAATTATCTTTTTGTGAAGTGTCTTTCAAACTCTTTGAAAATTGGTTTAATTTACAGGTTAAAGTGGTTAATTTGCATTGTTGTAAAGTTTACAGTATTGTGATATGCTGGATGGTGCAGAGCAGGCTGTGGTGTGCACGGTCACTGGGAAGTTAAGAATGTCAAGGGTGGCCGACATTAAATTAAATTTAAGGGGATGATGCTGTTTAGATTCATTCACTAAATTTGACCTTATATACTAGCTTTATTGTGTCTAGGGGTTTGCTCATATCTTTCTATATTTAACTGCCTAAATCCACAAAGACCAGTAAGCAACTGGTCCTATTCTGGACACAGTAAACTCTACTGGAGCTAACCACAGGAATTCTTACGTTACGTATTTCTAAGTTATTCCGTCGCTGAAGTGCTACAGCTGAGGGTTACCCCACCTTTGAAATCGCACGTTAACTCTCGATGTAACACAACATAACAAAAAGGAAAGAGGCAGTATATTGTGGTGCTATTCAGGAATAGCACAAATTAGTTACCAATTAAATTTTTCAAGGACGCAGATTAAATTAGCAAAATAAAAATCTCCACAAACAGAACTGCGGCTGAACTGAAATTTGAAAAATTCTATAGAAATAGAAAGGCATCTGTTCCATTGCCAAACCCTAGTTTTTTACATGATGTTGCACTGGTTGGCAGTGTTTCTTGGAGGTTTCTGGTCCTCACTGGGTGAAATTGGTTGCAAAGAAGGCGCTGCACTGAACTGGTTGGGAAATAGACATTTTTCCTAGCAACAGGTAGTTGACAGGATGTCACTGACTAATCTGTAGGCCTGCATGACTGGGATATTAGCAATCATTTTCCCAGCGACTGCCACTAACCTCCAACCATTTGCAATCAACTGAGGACTGCTCATTTCCCCCCTTCATGATGGGTTGTTTGCTGAGGGGTTCACTTGATCCCACATTATTAATTGTCATCAAGTTAAAATCTTGTGGTTAGTGGTCATGTGTCTTCAAAAGCTCGGTAATACCTACTTATTGTTAAACTCAGATTTAAAGAAACTTTGTTGCATCAGCAGATGATAATAAAGCCAACTTCTGTCAACTGACACATGTATCATTCTGCGCAATAAATCTCAAAAGCAAAACACTTTTCTGTTTGGAAAAGAGCTTTAATAAAATCACCATGCAGTTTTTGATTGATGTCCTGTTGAATCAGCTGTGATACTCAGTCTGTAATAAACGGTGGCTAAAACTGCTGACTGGATTTTTAAAGATTTATTGAGACTGAATTTGTTTTAGCTTCTACATTTATGTTGACCAGTGCAAGTTTCTGCTACTGTAACAGCACTTTTCATTTATTATTTTTGCAAAAGTCTTACTTTAGTTTATCCTCAATAGTTTTGCGATAAGTTGAATGTAAAAACAACTTTAAATTAATTTAGAGTGGTATGCATCAAACCCCTAGTATCACCAATATGCAGTCAGAATCAAATCACTTCAAACTTCAGTATTCATGCAAGTCATAGACTGGAGTTAATGTTAGTATGTACACTCAAAATTCCAAAAGTAAGTCAAACATAAAAAACAGATCAGTCTAGTGAGAACAAATGAGTACATCCTCAAATTAATCACACAGGGCCTTCAAATATGGTGTCAGTTATTAGACTCTTCTTAGAGAGTAATAAGTCTTATTTTAACCTCAGACATCCAGGGTTTGGTGTTCCCCAGTTAATTTAAATCAATAATTCTGCAAATCATCTAAAAAAAATCTTGTAGCTAAATTTAGCTAAATTTAAAAAAATAAATAGCTGCCAAATTGTCCATCTTTCAACAGGACAGTGATGAGCATGCTGGAAAATCCACCAAAAATTGAGTTTAAAATGTTCATTGAAACATTTAAAATAAATAAAACATTTTGCATACATGTAAAGGTACCATGTTATTATTATTATGTGAGATTTAAGTCATTAAGATAACGAACTATAATTATATAAATGTTCTAATTATGCAAAAATGACTAAATCAAAATTTTGTTTTGTTATATTAGCTTCAGAGGCCTAAGTTACACTTTTTTTAACAGAATTGTTAAATTTGTGCAGAAAAAAAACTTTTTGCCCAAATGTCTATTGGATGCATTTGTGGATACATTTATGTTTTCATATTACTGTAAATATTAATTCCTGTGGATGCAGACAAACACTAACTAATCTGCCTTTTAGTTGCTAAAGTCCTGTCTCAGTCCTTTTTTTTATCTAAGAAAAACTCACTGGGCACTTTGCAGCCTTGTCTTTCTTTAAATTCATACAATATCATGAAGGACACTTCCATCAGGCAGCAACCCAGGATGACCAGTCTTCTATTACTGTGCTGGGGATAAAGTGGCTTATTCACAGACCTTCACACATGACTTATGGTATCAGAAAAAAAGGGTTCCAAACAAAAGAGCCAAGCAACGGAAATTTAGTCCTTTGAGCTGACAGAGAATTTGTCAAGAAGTAAATGTGTGCTTTACTTCCATCGGAGTGGAGGTTAGGCCTGTTAGCTGGAATAAGCTAGACCTGGTCCTGGTTCATTCTTGTAATGCGATCATTGAACACATTTCTCAGTCGTCTCTGCCAGGCTGACTGCCCATCCAAACGAAGCCTCTTGGCTGAGGATCCATCTCCTTCCTCATCTCTATCCAGTGATACCGCGTAGCATCGCATGTTTGGTGACCTGCCCGTTTTGATCATGTTGTTGATCTCACGCAGAAGCTGTGAACAAAAGGAAAATAATATTCTACTGTGTGCGAGCAAAGTCAACCATTTTTATTCACTAAATCATTTCCAAAATAGGAATGTAAAATGTATTCAGCCTAGATTGTACCCCAACACACAAAATTTTTTAAGACGATCATGTGAAAACAAAAACACTATATCCACACACCTCTGGAGGACTTGAGTTGAAGTAGTAGCAGAGCCCAGTTCTGTGAGGGGAAGGGGTTTCTGTGTTGTATGGTGAAATGGAGATGGACGGGCTGTTGGACAGCTGATAACAGCGAGGAGATGCTTTCCACTGTCGAGGGTATGGAGACAAAGGAGGGGTGTCTCGCTGGACAAGAAATGAAGTGTAAGCATTACATGGAAAATAAACATTTCCCATTTTTACTGAGTTCTTAGTTTTGTGACGTCAGCTCAGAAAAAAGAAAAAATGTTCACTTACTAATGAGGTTTGAGCAAACTGTTTGGCAAAATGCTGCATCTTTGTCGTGTAGACCTGGTTGTAAAAATGGATGAGATTGCCCCGTTCCTCCTGCCCAGGTCTTGGATAATGTGTTGATGGTGTGTTGGGGGTTAGGATAGTGCTGCTGTGCTTTCCGGTATCTATAATCAACAATATAATAAAAAGTTACTTATCACTGTGGAATTACTCTGGGATAATGGATATAATGCAGGTAAAATGTTGTAAGTGAATCATTTGGTAACTTGATGGGTGTCATTTTTCTTGTGCAATGAGGCATTGCTATGAGTTCTACCTCTGTATAGTACTTTATTTGGATCTAACACAACACATGCTGCATTCGTTTTCTTTAACTCTACCACCACCAGTGCCACTGTTTCCGAGCCACATAGCCAGCTAACAATACATGCGCATTTCTTTGCCCACAGTGGATTGCAAGCATGTGAGCATGCATTACACATATAAAGCTACGATGGCAGTGAGGGCAATGTGTAGTCCCATTTTCAATACTTATTGGGACGCATTATGTACATTACTGTAATTACAAGGCTATTTTGTAAGTGTGTTTTTTAAAACAGGTGTTCCATAATATTTAAAATATATGACTTTTTTATTTAAAAGCTTTCTTACTGATTTTTTTAATGGTAGAATTTTCCTCCATCCTTTCTGAAATCAGCACGTTTTTGCAGACCTGCAGATAGAAACGGTAAATGCTGAAACAAGTGCTTTGAGTTGTTACTGTCAACCTGCTAACCTCCTTGCAAGACTGAAATGCTCATGTAAAGCAGGTATAATGATATTGTCACAGTTATTTAAAAAATGTACCTGTTAACATTAAAACATTTGATGATAAACACAAAACAGAATGTCGCTAAAACTGATGGAATCTTGGAATAAGTGGGCCCAGCTGATACACGTTTCAACCTGTATCGCTATATTTTGTTAATTCACAGCTGTATACTAAAGACAGCAAAAAATAAAAACCAAAATAAAAGAAACTTACACTTTTGTTGGCACGTGGCTGTGACTTGTAGCATTTCATTATCTGTTTGAAGGGTATCTCCATCTTGGTAATCTGTAAAGGCAAATGCCACCACTTAACTGCTGAGTATGTGTTTTCCAATGAAGTCCATGCATTACCAACATGGATTCTTTTTAGGATTACAAATACAGTTTTCCTTTAATTTCATGTCAGTGAAAAGCGATAAAAACTTTTTCAGCTGTCAAGTGCCCTCACAACAGTCTTTAATTTTATTTAAACACCAAGTAGTTCTTTTCCATAAAACTGTAAATCTGTAAACCTCCCTGAAGGTTTTACTTCTCCGTGGTCAGGGTGGACTCAATTTGGGGCAGGTGTCCAACATCAGAGGTCTAAGAAGTCTGGCCATTCTGATTTACTGTGGCTTTGATTTACTGCACCGTCTCTCTGTTTGCTGTTCTCCCTACCTACATCTTGCTGGTACTGCATTAGTCATCATCTGCAAAATGCTGGTATATCTTAGCCCACCCTGAACATTTAAATGTATTCCTCACTCCCTAAGAATTGTTTAAAGTTTATTATTCATCTTCTCTGAGACAACCACTTGCATTTTCCAGTTGCATTGTCTTGCATTATTTTAGCAGATTCTGGTGGGTTTTAATAGTATCTTTTAAAACCCACCTTTGCTATGATGTAGATAGCACACATGAGCAGTTGGTCCAGGTGACGGTCTTCCATTAGACAAGAGCAGTGGACCAAGGAATACTCAAAGCAGGTCCAGATCTTTAATCGCAGCTCATCAGATATTTCCAGCGTGGAACACAGCTCCCTCAGACGCTTGGCCATCAAGCTGTAAACCTGAGATAAAGACAGACATGACCACACTAAACATGCCATATAACAACAATGGCAACTGGACGCATGATATAGAACTGACCTTCCGAGAAAACAGATGGAGGGAGCTGCATCTCTCTTGTCTGTTTATAGCTGATGGGGAACACTGCTGCTCTGTCCTGGCTGAGTGGTTCATCCCCAAACTGACATCTACTGGCAAAAATAGTTTACCACTCAATCTATAGTAATAGTGTAAACAGTTTGCAGGGAATGGTTTTATTTAAAATGAGTCTTTAGTGCACTGTGTTAATACCTCTCGGCACACCTGGATCCGTTTGCATTGGACCTTCAAGCCTATTTGGATGCATTACCTACATTTGACACAAGGCAAAACTCTCATTAAAACCCGAACTGTTCAAAGAAAAATTTAATTGCTTTGGATAAGTTATAAAATTTCCAAATATTGATCATTTATGATGTCAGGCAAAGAGTATTTGTGTTATTCCAAACCTGCTGGCAGGTGGGCATATGGCCCTCGTTGGGTGTGATTTCATCCCACAGTGGTGAGTCGCTGATCCAAGCCAAGTTCTCCAAAACCTTTTCTTCCACTTGGATGAGGTGTGTGACCACATAGTGAGGCAAGCCTGACCCAACCCGCCAAACAGGCTCAATCACCTGTGAGAACAAAGAAAAACAAAAGAGGGAGCATTCAAATCACAGACTAAATGTTACTGTATCACTAAGTGTACAGTATATGGCAAAAACAAAGTACCTTCCAAAAGTGGTATGGTTCCAGTTTGAGGATCTGAAGGAGCAGCGGGAAGTCACATGGTAAGCTGTTTGAGGTTACAGCGATCTCCAAGCAACAGGCCACCAGACAGCGCTGGAAAAGATCATGCTCCAAGATGCCCTGCATCAAACACACCTGTTTTACATGCATTACAAGCACCAGCTGCTTTACTTCAAAGATGACTCAAAATAAATAAAATACATAAGTTATGAGATCACAGGTGCTGTGAGACATTTATCTGTGACTGCTCAGTTAATATGGTCAAAGCTCAGTTCCATCTTTGGCCACCAGATGGCGTGCACTTACTGAGATGTCACTGAAGCCCAGCCTTTTCCTCTCTTGACTGATCAGGCTCTCCAAGATTCTGTGATACCAAACCCCTGCCTCGTAGCAGCACTTTGCTGCCAACTCTGTGAACAATATTAGATAGATTATTTTTTGGCACGTATCAACAACACGGGCTTTATTCCAGAATTTCACACCTGCTATCAAAAGACAGCCTGCTCTCTAATCATAAGAATTTCGGCTATCAACCAGATACACGCTGAAGGCCACATTCCACTGTAAAATCATCACTGTACCTTTGGTCTTCTCATTTCCCTCGTCATCCCTGTAATGCTGTAGAAACATTTGCAGCATG
This sequence comes from Copadichromis virginalis, assembly GCF_057382275.1. Lineage (NCBI taxonomy): Eukaryota > Metazoa > Chordata > Actinopteri > Cichliformes > Cichlidae > Copadichromis > Copadichromis virginalis. Next base: position 10,185,609 of record NC_140618.1, read on the forward strand.
CATTTCAGTCTTGTTTCAATCGCCTCAGTCGAATCTCTGGAGCAAGCCCTGAATCCAAGGCATCGTCACAGAAATTTGAGCAGCACAAAAGGAAATGGAAAATGTAATTCAACAATATTCTGCCATTGGCATAAAGTGGAGGTGTAAGTTCTAAACTGTAAATGAAATGCCACACGTGTGTTTTTTAAAGCTCTTGCTTACAACAGTAGAAACTATATTAAAGAATTCCCAGTACAGAAACTTTATCAGCTCTGTGTGCTTACACATTATTGATCTTGACCACACCCTCAGTGCCTTTTAGCAAAACACCAGATGTTAACTACACTATGTAGCTGTTAAATTGATCTAGCCACATTTGTACAGTGTGTGAGGCAGACTGATGAAAGATCTGAGGCGCGTTGTGCTTTATTGCAGCTATTAGTGCTGCGAGTATCAGTATCAGGTTGACATACACACAGCCTACACAGATAAACACTGTGTGAGTCAGTAATGCTTTGTAACTGCAGGGCTAACCTCAACATTGCGATCAGACAGTCACTAGGGCCAAACCTTGGCTTTCCCACAATCCCCTGTGGCACAGTTGCCATGGTGACCTCCTCACTCACACAGGATGAGAGTCAGAGCAGGAATCAAATGGACACCTAAACATGGAGTGAAAAAAATACACATTTTGTTTACAAACTAGAGGTAACTTTGCATGAATCATAATTGAAAATATTAGCTTGTACGAGGACCTGAGGCATAGGCAGACTAAGCAGCTGCTTATCACACACCAGATAACTGCATCATCATCAGTGTCAACTAATCATTTTCATTCTAAATGGCTCAACGTGGTTCTCTATTGGACGGTGTGCTGGCAGACCATAGCGAGCTGCAGTGAGTGTGTTTTGCCACAGGGAGGCAGTGTCCAACATTTGTGGTACAATCAATGTGTGTGCGACTCTTGCTTGCGCTGTTGTTGGTCTGTGCAAGTCACGATGTTACAACATACAAAGTACTGAAGGAAAACCAAGTGTTAGAAATATTCAAAAGCGTCCACTGCAGACCCTTGTCTGCTTCAATTCTGTATTTTTGAGCTTTGATGAATTTTGGCACTTTTACTGTTCCACTTTCACCCCCATTCTTTTCCAGTTGGCTTGTCCACCAATCAGCAATCACCTTACATCCAGTTGAGCTACTTACTATTTTAGAGGATCATGTTTGCATAGGTTAAAAACCCCTCACTGTAGGCAAATAACTAGAAAAATACACGCAACCTTTTGACAACGACTAACCTAAAAGCAACTGAACGGGGCTGTGGCTCAGGTGGTAGAGTGGGTCCGCTACTAATTGGAATTCCAGGGAGGGATGTCCGGTGTTGTGCGCATGCGCAGAAACAACGGGTAGGATGGTTTGCCAGGTAGGATGGATTCCCAGAACACCGGCTCCTCCTGGTCATGTGTCGAAGTATCCTTGAGAAAGATACTGAATCCCAACTTTCATCTGTTGGAGTGAGTTTGTGAGAATGTTAGATAAAAGTACGTAGGAACACATAAAAGCACTGCATGATTTTGTGTGACTGGATGAATTAGACTTTTAGTAGAAAGTGTTTTGAATGTTCAAATTAGTAAACGGTACTAAATAAGTACCAGTCCACTTACAGCTACACTGCTATAAAGCTAGCTGTTTGTTAATGGACTGCAACAATTGTGTCTCAAAAAAAATAAAATAAAACCACACTTTTAAGCCTGTTAATGGACAAATGGAGAATATATAGTTAATACTGACTGGTGATGGATTTTACTGGGAAGGGTGCCCAAAAGCCAGCTTATTTACAGAAACGTCAAACTATGGTCTTACACCTGGAGTTTTATATTTGCTGCTGCCTTTCTTGTTATGGATGCATTAGATGGCCTGGTGGTCTTGTTGACAGCACCACTTTCCCACTCTGTTCATTTGCCTTTAGTGACTCACTCATGTGTACTTCCTGCTCTGAGGCAGCTGTGAATAGTCACTTTTGTTCCTGTGCACCTCACATACTGAAAACCTAAGAAAAACATCTCAAACTCAGTTTCCCTGTGCAGGGCAACTGTCAATTTGGCAAGTCGTGTAACAACAAGAATATTTTAGATGCCAGAGAAGACTCATGAGGAAATAATAAGTTAAATACTGAACCATCCTTGGGTCACGTGAATAATAATGGTGGATAATGTTGACTGTTAATCTCTAAAAAGTGTGTTTCAAAGCATGGTTCGATCTGCTGAGAATTGAATACTCCCTCCCCTCGCGGTAAAGTCCCCTCTTCTTTTTACAGTCTCTTTGTGTGCTACCACCAGCCTGAACGAGACTCTGTTCCTCTAACCATTCTCACATGTGCTGTTTATTACTGCCTGTGCTGAGTCAGTCTACAATGACTGCGGATGACACTGTAGGTGGATAAGAAGCAGTTTTGCTCAAAAATGTGCCATAAGGTTTTCAGAGTAGAGCACGTCACACTCAACATTACTATTGTGATTTCCTAATATTTCCTTTCATGTGGCTATACTTTCCCCCCCACTAACAAGACAAAATCAGAACCAGAATTAGTTTAATTCTGACCTTTTGCTTAATCTCCAACATAAGGACATTTCTATATACTTTTGTGATCATTGCAGCTTAATGGATGCCTTTTGATTCTCTGTGTTCCAGATTTGCTCACAACTTACTGTTCGTGTTGGTTGAAGCAGCAGCTGTCTGATGCGTTTTCCATGTGGTGAGGTAAAATGGCAAGAAAAACTCTCATCGTGCACTCCAAATTTTAGTCCAAATGCTGATATCAGTCCAATGGCATCTTAAAACATCAAGTTGTGTCTCATTCTGACGGACTTCCAGCTGCTGCATCTCAGAAGAGACAAACAGGAAGTTGGAAGCATCAATATGCATGCACTTTCTCATAAATATGAATCACACCCTATCTTGTTATCTTTAGCAGGAAGATCCTGGAAGCACGGTGTCGATTTAAAAACACCACAGATGTGTTTTCTGCATGTTTGTTTGCTGTTTTAATTTTGCTAAAAGCTGGCACAATATCTAAATCACACCCATTTCCTGTTTCCTCTGGACTGGACTCCACTCAAGTCAACTCACATGCAACTCATGCTAAGTGAAAATAGGCCTACTTTCACTTTCTAACATGTGCTAGTCCCTTAAAGAGAATTAAACTAAACATTGCCTTTATCTTGGTTTATAATCAGACTTTGTTATTCAGTGCATTAAAGCCTGCTGAAAAATAGCTATATAGATGGTTAATGTGTGCAGAGGATTCTTTTATTCTGCAGCTTTTAGGAACACTGAAGCAGATCGTGTAACTGTTGCATTTTACTCCAAATAGTCAGCTGACTTCCAGTGCAGTTTATTATCTCTGTGGAACTTTCAACGTAGCTCAAGAAAACAAAACTCATAAACCAGGATCAAAGTCACTCACCAGTGTCAGTGGCTCTTCTGGGATGGTGTTAGGTCAAACTGACAGACTTCTGCTCTTAAAAATCTCTCCTGTGTGTTTGTCTAGTAGCAGCAGAGCAATGCCGCATGATTCAGTGCAGCCAACCTGCTGCTCTGCAGGGTGAGGAAGTTCAGCCCATTGGCCTCTCACATTAGACAAGCCTCAACTTGTCATCTGGTCTGGTTGCTAAGATAAGTGCCAAACAGCAGTAGAAGCAGTTAAACAGGTCACTGAGCACCACCCTGAGGAGAAAAGAAGGACTTGCAGTGAAGAAAGGCCCTCTGCTGCAAGAGTTTGGTATGTAGCCTTGTTCATTTCCAACATTGCTGGAACAATATGGGCACTAGAGTTCTGTGTCTACTAACGTTTATGCAGTGTTTATGTGCAAATGGATCCATTAAATAAGCAGTAAATTGAATATTTAAAAAAAAAAAAATCACAAGGAAATATGTAATTGTTTTTTTAAGAAAATACTTGGGAGTGAAATAAATTATCAAGCCTCATCTAGAATATTAACAACAAAACTATGTTTTTCCTACTGCATTATTTCAGTCACACATACTTACCTGTTGTGTCTTTGCTCTACGGCCTAACAGTTTGGGTGCTCACTGCTTCATCATTGTGTGTTACTGTGAGCTAGTGCCCTGCTGCAGTATGTGTGTAACTAAACTAATGTTGAGGCTACACAAATATATACACACACACACACACACACACACACACATGTATTTTTGCATGTGTTGTGATGCTGAACAAAAATTTGATATATACCTGTACAATTTTTTTAAAGGATTCAAGACAAAGCGGTCAACTCCTTGATATAACTGAATTCTTCAAAAAGTCCCTGGGACAAAGTAAAAGGCACACTTAATTGATAGTCAGAAGAATATGTTTAATAAAAATAATTAAACCTCAATTTCCTCTATAGAACTTCATAGAAAGTAATCCAATAAATTACAAATGACTTTTAAGACGTGTTTTCCTGCACTACATTAAGAATTATTTTGACTACACAGACCACAACTTGCAAATATATCAACTGTCCAATGAGAAAGAAAGAAAAAAAAAAGAAAAGAAAGAAAAAGACACAAACTGACCAGGGTGACATTTAGGATACTATCAAGCTTGAAATAAAAATACAAACCCCATGATGGTAGTTTTGTCATCTCAGTGATTACATGTATGAAAACCTCCCTGTACAGCAGTAGTGTGTTTTGTCGTTCCTCTTGCATATTGGTCATTGTTTTCTTGTGTCTGTGTTTAATGCAGATTCAGCACAGCCTCTTTAGCAGCAAGCAGTGCTTTCAAGGTCTGTATACAATATAACCTCTACAAAAAGAAGGAAAAAAAGGAAGGAAAGCAATGAAAGCGAGAAGTCCCATCTTGTGTCTACATTTATCTCTTAACGAGGATTAACACAGTCATCAATCCATCGCTGCGGGGCAACAAAAAGTAGCAAAAGTCATCAGTCAGTCACCTACAGCAGATGTAGCAGTGGCTGGGTGTTTGCATAAGGGCACTACAAGTTTAAAGAGCGTAGAGGTGCAGATATACAAAATGACAGTGGCATGTTTAAGTTCATTGCTCAGACATAGAAAAATACCGTACTGTTAGTAATAATAATTAAAAAAGAAAAAATGCAATTGCATTGCAAGCAAACCCATGACGAGGTCTATATATAACAGGCATACAAGAAAACCACATTAAAGCAACATTAGAAATCAGGCATGTCTTCAGTCTTTGTTCATGTCTGAACCCACGGAGAAAAATGCTACAGCTACACTTAAGAACTAAACAGGTTTTTCAGCGGGCTGTCACCCTCAGCCCAAACAGAAACCTCACCTCGGAAATAATTTGTGTATCTAACAGTCCACTGTGTAACAGCAGTCCTAGAGCAAGCACTGTTGTGCTGAGAGAGACTTACAAAAAGGTACTTCGGTTCGAGTGAACTCCAGTGTTTGTGTGTATATCCTGGTTACAGGTTTAAAATGGACATGTGCACGGATGCTGAGCAAAACACACAAGCATGGATAGTGAGCGTAGATGTGAGCGGTGAATGAAAGAGAGTGAGGTACAGGATAAGGGCACTTCTACATCTATCTGAAGCTCTGTTCGTCAGAAAACAGAGTTGAGGGTGAAGTGAAATAAATCAAGACAGCGCTGAAAACTCCCAGCAACAAAAGCTATTATTGAGCCCTTCCTGAAGCTAACCCGTGTGGCACTGCGTAAAATTTAATACTTAGACAATGACAGTGATACTACAATCTTAGCCAGGAACTGAACTAACTTGTGCTTGTGCCCCATGGGCTTTGTAGGAACACAGGTTGCCATGCAATGCGTATCATCAAGCACTTGAATCCTCCAAATTTCCAAAGAGAAATTTTTGACGGTATTAAAAAAACAAAACGACCAAAAAAACAACAGCAATGCGGTTTTTTACGTCTCATAGCCTGTCAGCCCCCACACCACCACCTAACATACAGCCTGGTGAGTTATGGATGCGGCGAGAGGAGCAGCTCAGGAAGCAAAACACAGAGGAAGGTTTCATTTAAAATAAAATCAAAAAAGGCCTCTGACACACATTCCAGCAGAGATGAGAACATTGTGTACATTGACAGATCACACACACACCCATGCACATGTACATTTGCACAGTGAAGCCAATCCATTTAGCAAAGTTGAGGTAAGATTCAGTCAAATACATCGGGGTTGTAGAAATAATATCCATCAACACTACAAAGACCAAACAACTCCGTCAAGACCGCCAAGGGTCAAAGGGCAGTTTTTTGGCACACAGTAGAAGGTTTTTCTCTGTTACCGCAGCTCAAGGAGCTTTTAGTTATAATTAAGAGATGTGCAGGTGAATGTGAATGCCTACTGTTGGTGGCTAAAGTGCGCCTTGAACATGCTGTGGCATGTTTGTAAGGTGATGGTGAATATTAAAATGTAAAGTCAGACAGTAGAGAAATGAATTATGTTTAACTTCTTCTTTTTTTTTTGAAAGACAGATTTAAGCTTGTGTACGTCTGGAAAAATAATAATTTTACCATTTTTCCAAGTCCTTACTAAGGAAGGAATCATTTCCTACCTGGACAAGGAGAAGTGATAAATAACCTCTTCAAGATGATATGAAGGTATTTGACAGGTTTGTGAGAGTTGTGCACTCGGGTGGAACATGGCAGACAGAGAATCTACAGCTTCAGTGACATTCATTAGCTGCCCAAGTTATTGCTGACATATCCAACGTATGATCTGCAAAGCATAAGTGTCAACGAACCTGTAAAAGTACTATTTACAAGAGAACCCAAAGTGTTTGTCAAGTGTCATTCCCCACACCCCTGACAATCAAAATATATTAATAGTACAGCTCAAAGAGCGTGTTGATGTAGTTTTACTTCTTTTAATAAAATTAATCCTGACATAATTACAATAATGCCTTTTTTGTTGCAATAATTGCATGGTACAAGTTCAGAGTTCAGAAATCTACTAAAGTCTGACATGCAAAATGTCTCAAAACAAGACTGTACCTTGTGAACAAACATTGACATTTTATTTCAGTTTCTTTAGGTCAGTTTTTCCTATTTTTTTATTTCTTTTTTAAAGGTTTTTGTAGTCTTTATTACAGAACATTGTAGTTAGTTCTTGTATTTACATGTAAAGAAATCACAACAGAAGTGCTGGAAAATCCATATATATATGTGAATATATGTATACATTTCTAGGCAATACATAAATAAATTTATATTTATATATTTGTAGGATCAGTCCTCATCACTTGAGTCTGAATCGTCTGAGGATGAGGAAGAGCTCCCAGACTCTGATGAAGAAGACTCTGCTTTCCCTGAACCTTCAGGACCACTGTTATCCTTTTGTTCTATGGATTCATCCTCTTCCTCCTCCTCCCCCTCATCCAAAGCGTCTTCCAAAAGCTCGTCTTCCTCCTCTCCATCCTTGTCTCCCTCTGGCTGCTCTGTCTCCTGATGTGATGACTGGGAAACTGAAGGTAGAGGAGGAGCAGTTGGAAGGGTGGGGTCACTGTTTGAGCTCTGTGGCTGTGTGGTGGACACAGGAAGGTTAAGGCCTGGAGTGAGAAGCGTCCCTGGGTAAAGCATACTGGAGAGTAACAAGGGGTTAAGAGACAGTGGCTGACTGGAGGCTGCAGAGGCAGCTGAAGCACTTTGTGTGGCGGAGGAAGAGGAAGCAGAGCTGGAAGTGGAGGAAGGAGTCGTGTTTGAGCCCTCTGTCCTTTCTCCTTTGGTGTCTGAGGTGTGAGAGGGGGCTTTAGAGGCAGTTGGCTCTCCTGTCCCACCGCTGGTTATTCCCTTTGTTTTCTCTTCAGAGCCTCCTGCAGCTTCCTGAGCAGGCTTCCCAAGCAAGCTGCCCATACTGAGGAGGTTTGGCAGTCCAGCCATACCAGACAGCATCATGGGAAACATGGCAGCCAAGTTACTTGCAGCCAGGTTACTAGCATCAGACGGCAGCCCCATCAGGCCTGCAGTGAGCTGCAGGGACTGTAAATTCTGGAGGTTTTGCTGGAAGGCCTGCAGACTCGTGAGGTCCATTCCAGAGAGGAGGCCGTTTGCCAGCAGTGGGTTCAAACCTAGTGCCGAGGCTGCCGGGTTAGGTGGTGCTCCTGCCGCTGCAGCTGCAGCTGCCGCTGCCTTGGCCAAAGGATTCTTAGGTCGCCGTCCACGCCGACTTACCTCCTCTGGAACAATGGGTCCAGTCAGGATCCTGTCAAACATGCTCTCTGGGAGGTAACCCTGGAAAAGATGGAACGATGTTGGTAGGGTTCCCCAATACAAGCAAATAGTCAGGTAGTGACAGTGACAACAGTTCACTGTTACTTAATTAGGCTCATTGAGATAAAACTAATGTTGTCCTAAGAGAAGAAGAACAGCACATATTTGAACATATGCATTAAGGTTAGTCAGGCCAGTTTTACTACTATCTGCACTCAATAACATGAATGGGGTGAATTTAAAAACCATTTCGATGGCACCAAACTGCCGTCTCTAAAATGATCAGAAACAGGTTAAAACCTTCATGACAGTAGAACTTACGCCTGTTTAAATTTTATAAGGTATAAATTTTATAATATGTGAGGGAAGTGTTACTCTGTAACTTACCGACTGTTTAACAACATCGGCCCATTCAGGCGGGACTCCATACTCTGGGTTTTCCTGAAGGAATCGGCATAGGTCCTTCAGCGGAGGAGCAAAGGCTCCACCAATCTTCAAGAAAGAATACAGACAACATAAACCCAAGTGCACATCACTGTTATAATGTACACACTGTCAAAATGATTATTAACAAATTAAAAGCCATCTTTGTATTTGTATGGCTGGTTATGACTTAAACACCACCAACACACCTTGCGTGCGTTTCTCCTGTTGATGATCTGGACCCTTTCTTCTCCCGTCAAGCTGTTCACATCAATCTTGTTGGGGTTTCTACAGCGGTGCCTTTTCTGCTTTGGCCGGCCATCCTGGAAGTGGAACTGCATTTGCATCTTATTTACCCCCTAAACATGAAATGTAACGACAGTTAGTTACATAGAATGTCTAACTACAAGAAGTTTTCTGCTCATACTGGTTCCTCTGTTTTTTTAATTAAATATGTACTAAATAAAATAATGTTTCTAAATATCTATTATTTTAGTTAATCAGGAATTGTCTCTTTTCAACAGACAAGAAGAATTTGAAGCCCTTGGAACACTTACACAGATAAAAGCTCCTGTGTCTGCCACAAAGCCAGGGTTTTCTTTTAGCCACTGCTCCAGTTCTTTCCTCCTGGGGGCATCATCCCCAGCCAGCCGGGTGCCATCTTTCAGGTTGATAACCGGGACCCTGCTCTCAGTGTCTGCAGGGACCTGACTGGGGTTCTGACTGTAGCTTGATGCAGGGCCTGGAGTCATGCCCACCTGGCCAATACCCCCCCACCCTGGAGGTACCTGAAAGCATATGAGCATGTCATTATATACTGTATACTTTGCAGAACAGCCATTAAAAAAAAAAAAAAAAAAATCAGAAGAGCACTTTTAACAAATATAATTGGTTCCAAAAATAAAATAAAAAAAATCAGGAAACTGCCATTTGTGATTGTTTTCTGATTTCTAGCATAACATACTTACTAAGAAGTATGCTCAGCTAACAGAACAACTGCTTACCTGATCGGGAACTGTTGGGACTCTACTCTTGTTCATGAAGAGCAGGTCCATTCCCTCAACGTTCTTCCTCCTCCCTCTCCTCCTTTTAACCACTGGCTGGCCATCTATTACTCCATTTGGCCTCATCTGACCAGTAAGACCTGTAGGAACTGGAGGAGAAACAGCCTGTTAGCAGTGAACTACTGTGTCAGAAAAAGGGCTAACTCTAAATCTTTTCTTAAATTGGAGCCACATTCATATTTTGGTGTCAGGACTTTGACTTTTTCTTACATTTAAGAATATTATGAACAGACCAGATGATTTTCTTACAGAATTAAGATATTTAATAAAGAAAATGTCTGTATTGAGTACGCAAAGCCAATGCAACAGTCCAGACTGTTTTTCTCTGATCCTTTGCTACCATCTTGTGGTGCTAAAGAAAAACAGCATTGTCCATTTCAGCACACTGTGCACGAACAGATGCTCAGATCTTTGCTCTATTTACATTCAGATATATTTTAGACAGCACACATCATCAGGCAATACATTTCTATAGTGCAATGTATTCCCTTTTTGGATAACACCAACTGTTTAACTGCACACAACTAAAGCCTACTCAAATATGAATGGTCAACACTACTTGGACTACAAACAGAGAACTTCTGCTGCCTAAAGTCTTTCCTGTTGCCTAGAGATTTGCGTATTCATACGCCAAATCTGTTGAGGAAGATTATTTTTAAAGAAACATACCCGTCTGGAAGCTGGACTGAGGTTTGGTGATGTCAGCAAGTCCTGTATCTGAGGCACTCTGGAGCTCATGAAGCCGAGCCAGGTACTGCTGCTGGGCCTGGGGACCTTCCTCAGACTCCAGGGCCCTCTTCAGAGGTAGACCCTGTTTCTGGAAGGTCAACTTCAGACCTCCCTCCTGTTATACAGACAACAGTGTAAGACAAGTCTAGGAAAATGACTGTCGGGGAAATGTACAGATTTATAAACAAAGAAAAGCTTTAGACTTTATTTGTTGAGTCTGTCTGAGACTTTCCTGAATGATCACATTCTTTTTGTCTTGTGATTTAAGGATGACTAGGACTGCTGTTCTCATTGCTCTCTCTTAATGGAAATGCTTACTTGAGATCTTTGTTAATTCATCTTGTAAAAAGTTTCTCACAAAATAAAAACAAATCTTGTTCAGATATTTTCTGGTTAGTAATACTGGGACACATGGACACACAGTGGGTAGTGCTTAGCAAAGCAGTGGGTAAAGCTTTTTCAGACTGGAGTTGAAAGCCATGCCAAAGCAATAGCTGCTGTCAGCATATAATATCTTAATATTGAAGGTAACAAGCTTCTGGTGTTTAATGATCTGTGATGGTAAAAACCATAAATTTGGAAAATGATCCCCATCAAAAAACAGCATAAAAGGAAAGATGAATACAAGCAAATCTGAAGCCTGCCATGTTAATGGCCACATTGCTTAGGAGCATATCAGAGAACACCCACAGCAGAGGTCTCCATTTCAATCTGATTATTAGCAAGACCCCCTTCAGTCTAGAGAGGCTTCAGACTGAACCTTATTATATTCTCATGACTGACTGATTTGTGCTCATGTAATCACAGCCCAAGAGCCCAATTCAAATTGAGTGTGTGGGAAAAGAGAGGAAGGCTGCTATTAAATTAATCTCTCCTCCTGCCAGGCAGTCAAAACCACTAATCATACCCAAAGGAAAGCAGGAAGAAAACCAGAGAAACATGCTGAACACGGCAACTAACACCGGTCATGGCAGCAGGAAGTGGTAGGGTCCTAGGATTAGGGCGAAGCAGAGGGAGGAGGGGAGGAAGGGAGAAATCAACATACATCGTTGAGTTTTACTGAGAACTCCTTGTTTTCTGCAACATGCTTGGTCACCTTTGACCCCTGTGGTGAAGCAGAGGGGTCCTCGCACATGCTGTTGGCATTGTCCAGCAGCTTGGTGGTGTAGAAGGAGGCCACAGCGCCTCCAGGCTCATAGACCCGACGTGTTCCCGGCCATTTGCCTTTAAGCACTGCCTGGCAAATGCTGTCCAGGCGGTTAATAATCACGCGATCCTTAAAAAGCAAGAGCCACAGAATTTTAGTGCGATTTCCCCACAGCACCTGACCACACTGTAAGTGGACATATTAATGTGTTTTCAGCATTACATCATCAGCAAATTATGCAAACCGCACATATGCATAGTTAATCACCTTTGGCCAGTATGATGCAGCCAGCATGTACCCTCCACCCTGGAAAGGGTGTGAAGAGTTGTTGGAGATGCCATTCTCAGCTACATGGGTGTCTTGTGTTTCATCCTGCGTAGCGCTGAGAGATGCCACACTGTCCTCATCAAATCCCTTTACACTTGTAACAGTGGGGACTGAGAAAAATCGGCAAAAAGACATTTGAGATCCACAAAGAATGAAACAGAGAAAATGCATTTATTTGAACCTAGAAAAGCTCACTGTCAGCACTCCTAACAAAACATTACTTGCTTTAAGTTTTCTGGAACTTGCATACGAAAGTACTCACCCTTCTTTTTTCCTTCCTCTCCCTCACTTTCACTGTCATCAGAAGAAGATGAGGAGGAGGATGATGATGATGAAGAGCCAGAAGAGCAAGATGAAGAAGAAGAGGAGGAGCTGGACCCTGAATGTGATGAGGAAGATGAGGATGACGATGAAGAGGAAGAAGAGCGTGACGTCGAACTTGAGGAGGAGCCATCTGAGTCGGACTCTGTGCCATGCCTGGCTTCCTTGCGGCCCCTCTTGGTCTTCTTCGGTTTCCTCTCTGAGGAGTTGGGTGTGAGGGGTTTCGTTCGTGCTGCCACCATCTGCCTTTCATTGTCCCTGGTTACTGAAACAGGCTTCTCTTCCAGACCTGTGGGAGTAGCTGGTGCTTGAGTCGGGGTCCAACTTGCTCCCTGTCTTTCCTTGCTCTCCTCACCCTCTGAAATTGGTTCCACTTTGGGCGTGACCCCACATAGGTCTGCGTCTCTTTGAGTGGGTGGAGGCAGTGGAGAGCCTGTCAACACTGAAGTGGTAGCTTGGTACTGAGGGTGTAAGAGCGGTGTGGATGTACGTGATTGCTGCTGTGCAGCTTTTGTTTGACTGTAGTTGCGTTGGGCAGCCATGAAGCTGAGTTCAGGGTCTCTCAGAATGTGGTAATCAGTGCGACTTACACCATGCTTTGCAGCACCAATTAGCAGGTCACGGTCATGACTACCAGCCTCCCACCAAACAGGTAAGTCAGAGCTCATCTGACACAGTGGCAGACGCTCGTACAATAATTGATGTCGAAGGACTTGTTCCCTCACCTGCCGAAGCAGCTCTATTCTGTACAGGGTACGAGATGCTCGCTCTTCTGTAATGGGCTGGATGTTTAGAGAAGGGTCCACTGCAGAGTCTGGAACAAAATGAACAAGCAGGTTTGAGAAAAAAAAAAATTCTCAACAGGAAACTCTCAGACTTGTTTTTGTCTGGAGCTTCAATGTCACAGTGTTTATCTTTCCACAAATGATTAACCTTATCAGTCAGTCGTCTACCTCAGAACTGCTGAGCCAGCTTGTTTACTAAGGTGTTACAGACCATCCTCCAAAACAGAACCTTGGAGTCAGGATTGAGTGAGCCACATACTACATGAAGCACTGTTTTCACGTTAAGTTATCCAACTAAATGGATTTTCTTGATGAGATCAAATGGCTTAGAGACACTAACTGTTGAAAATAATCTGAAGGATCTTCCCTTCAGATATAGGTGTGACTGGACCATAATATATGACATTGTGATCTGCATACATGTCTGCAAATAAGAAAATGAGCATCTGACCTCCCTCTTTAGGTGGCAGGCGACACACACGTCGGCACATGGCAGTAAAAGCACAAAGGTATTTCTGCAGGCTCTCATCAGTCTTCTTGTGCAGCCGAGCCATAGCCCTGAACTTGGTCCAATCAAACCGCCCGAGGTTTGGGTCAAAAACGACACCAAAAGTAGAGACAACGCGATAAAAGTCAGCCTCTTCTCGTCTGGTCCATCTGTTGAAAGTGGAAAATAAATTTAAATTCTATTAGTTAAACATACGCTCTCTCTTTAAAAAAAAAAAAAAGATTTCTGATGTCTGGTTGGCATACTATTGACCAGTCATGTTTGAAACTGCGATACTAAGAATAGAATTTGAAAAAGTGCATCAGAAGACTGATGGCTATCGTTAACAATCTTGATTTGTATTTACTATTTTTACTATTTTTAAAACTGAAAATGAATATCCATTGGCCCATTTGAAATCCTAGAAAATTGCCTGTTGCTCTGGGAGGCTATGTCAGCAGATTGGGTAATGGGTTCCCACACTGCCCAACCCCGACACATAATATTCTGCTTTTACGAGAGCATATGAATATTGAATTGCTTCTTTTTCAGCCATCACTGATATAATCTGTGTTCTAACCTTTGTTGCCGTTCAATCTTGGCAGCCATCTTGGGGTTGAGGGTGTCGTTGAGAGTGGGGGGTAGTGGGCAAAGTGGAGCAGACAGCACCATAGTCTGCTGGGAGGACTGAGACTGAGTCTGGTGGATGTGTAGGATCTGGCGGCTCTTGGTGTAGCGCTGAGAAGCTGTTATCAGACGTCTCAGCCTGGCTGTCAGCACTGAGGGGGAGGGCCAGTAGGCACTTTCACTTTCTGTCACTGGAACAGGATCTGAATTAAATAAACAGCAAAAAGAGTGGCATTATTTCTAATATTTTTATTGAATTTACCACTTGAAATCTCTAGATTTCTCCTGCCCGTGGGAGGCCTGTGCTTGTAATCATGATAATTTGCTGTGAATTACAAGCATCTAATACTTACCTCCAGCACTGTCAGTGATAACCAAGTCTCCAGGAGAAGAGGCGTCGTCCTGAATGAGAAGAATATATGTTTAAAGAAGATTACTGGAGAACTGACAACCCCAACAAGTCAAATTAAGTATCAAATATCTTGATGCATGCTCAATCATCCAGGTAAGGAAATCCTAAAAAGTTGATTCTGTTCAGCTGAACAGAAAAACGCTACATCCACATGAACAGAATAACATTTTGGGGAATAAATATCAAATAGCAACATTCACCTTTGAGTCTTGTGACCTTACCTCCATGTCGTCCTTTAACAGTGCTGGAGCAGGCTTGTATTCTGGATCATCCACATCCCTATCCACATAGAGAAAGTTTGTGTCTTGTTGGGTTTTTTTTGCAGATGACAGATTAAAAGATATCTGGACCAGCCTAATCAAATTAAAGTAAAAGACAAAGTATTTTAACAGTTCAGGTGGGTGTCGTGTACTCACCCATCCATGAAATCATTGTTTCTCTGTTCAGCAGCGATGGCCTTCTCATCTGGTTTTCCCACACGCTCTAGGAAACACAGGGTAGGGTCTCCACGAATAGTGTTGTACTTCTCATAACCTGGGAAAGCACAGGAGGATAAGTAAACACCAAAATTAGTTAAGGATAATGCATGGAAACAGATATGAAGTAGACAAGCTGGTTCATTTCCCACCAACGAAAAATATTTTAGCAGGTTTCCACTGATGGTACTTTAAATAACAAATGCTGACTTTTCCTTTTCACCAAACTCACCACTATCATCACGGAAAAAGCTTAAGTTCCAACTAAAAGTTAGCTTTTAAGTTAAAATCCAGAATTACATTTTTTGTACTGAAGTTTTAAAACAAACAAACAAACAAGCAAGTCACATTAGTAGAAAAACTGTGTTACCATGCTTAAAGACACCCAGCAGAAGACACTTGTCAGAGATTGCATCCCACCACAGTGCTGGAAGCTCTGAATTGTCAGGCTCTGGAACCCAGATCTTTACTTCACTGTAGAGGACAAGAAGACGCACAGCTTTAGACGGGTATTATGGGGAGTGATGTTTATACATTTCAATATACTTGCTGATAGTTGTGACCGTTTTTCAAAAGATACTTCTTGATGCATTTTTAAAAAGCAGCTGGATTTGATTAAACAACTTTTTTTTTTTTTTGGTCATTAAGAGCTTTATTTGATATAATGATTTTCTGCTCAGAAATACAAATGTACTGTTTGAAATAAACAATTTAGCATAAAAATATATATATATATATTTTTTGATTAAACAACTTAAAAAAAACAAAAAACAAAACCCTTATACATCTATTTGCTTCAATACAAACGTCTTTTATTGTTAATCCATACAAAGCTATTTGTAAAATGTAAATAGTCATTTCATGTTCATGGCAGTTGGCATGTTTTTGAAAAGATCACAATGTGGCATTATACCTTAAATACAAATAAGGTTGCTATAGTGAATTTAGTGTTGAATCTGGCCACGTCAAAGATGCAAAAGCACTGTAGTTGAACCATCTTGTTCTTGAGCAGAAAATAAATAAGTCCCGTCTTTCACCAGCAGGTGGAGCTCTGCAACCTTCTAATGAATTTGGCTGATCATTTGTTCCCTCAACAGGTTGATACCATAGGCTAATGACACCACTCCAGGAGAGAAGTCTGTGGCAACGCCTTTAACCCTTTAACCAGAGTTGTCATTTAACATCTCTATCAAGGCATTTACTGTTGTATTAAGGCAGAGGAAGCATTGGTCTTTTCTGTACAGTGAGATTGCGAGTAGTGTACAATTATAAAAATGCTGCATAAAGGTTTAAAAGCTGTCTACTGCTAAGTATAAACAGATGAGTTATGTCCTAAGAAGAGTATAGTATAGTCCTTGCCAAAAATAAATTCTAATGGAGACCCAAGCAATAAGAGTTTCAGGAAAAACTCATCTTAGTGATAAACGGTTTTAATTCTCAGTGCAAACAACCCAAGTTGACATCAGACTAGGTAAAAGTCAAGCTCACCTGGAGTCCACGCCATCTAGCACCTTCTGGGCCTGGCTTCCTATCACCTCTTGTTTCAGGTAGTAGAGCATTCTGACCCTGAGCAGCACCCTGCACAGAGAAAACCCACTGGTCAGAACAAAGCCCTGACCACTCAGCCCTGCTGAGCAAGCAGAAGTAATACACAATACACAGACATACGCACACAGACTCACCAATTTGTTGGGCAGAATGCAATTAACTGTGTGGTCAGACTACAGACTGTATTGTATACTCATTTCATTTTCACTTATACATTTAGTCACATTCATCAATTTATGCCTATAATCTCTCATCTTTAAGTGTACTAAGAGCAAAGTACAGCTATAAATACTCCACTGTACTGGCCTTTGACGGAGCAGGAGACTCTACCCAACTCTTCTGAAGAGACCGGCATATGTGCCAACCCTGATCAATTAACTATGAATTATTGTATCACTTAGAGTGACATTATTGTATAGACGTCACAAGGGAGTCATGAGCACATCCACAGCTCGGCTCTGAGGACTGAATGAACAGACAAGCGTCTCTCTCCAGTTGTCATGTGGTTGTACTGGCAGTAGATGAAGGCTGGGAAGTCGAGGCTGACAAGGTAGAGAGGAGGCTGACTCACAGGGGAGACATTAGCTCTGTGATGCATGATCGCACATTACAGGCAGCAGGCTTTGAGCGCAGACAGTGAAGTGCTGGGAACCGATGTGCTGGTGTACCAGAGCTGTAGCGTCTAGCAAGCCTTGAGATTTTCTTGGTGACGAAGACCTACGGTCTAGTCATTCTGTAAGAACACATCATGATGCCTGTTGGCCAATTTTGGCTCTCAGGTTTCAAGGACAAAAATAAATAAATAAATGAATGAATTTTGAAAAATCCTAAAATGATTTTTTTAGGTCACATCTCTGTTAGTACCATTGTTGGCAGGCTAGTCTGCTTCCTTGTATTTGTGACCACTTTTTCTCATCACTTATACCACTATATTCATACATCATCATATGGATCCATTGCTTCTCCTGCCAAGGCTTCTTTTCAGCACAGCTTTTCTATCAAGAGCACTGAAAAAACTGTGGGCTGCTGCTCACAAATACATCATGTCAGGCATTCCATCTTTCTTCTGGTATAACTAGGCTAAATATTGTTATAAATGAGCCCAAAATCCTTCTTTCATTTACTGACACGACCATGAACAACCGGAGGGCTCCAGAGTCTGTCCATCTGTAGGAGTGATGGATGTCTGTGTTGACCGGCCTGGACTTGTGGCTCTGGTAAATTAGAGCTGAACGTCCTCCTCCCTCCGTCCTCCACCCTCCATATTCCTGTGTGACTGGACCCGCCCAGGAGCAGCTGCTGCTTCCTCTGCCTGTCAGCACCCCTTTTCCAAGCCTCTGTTAGTTGCATTTGTGTTTGTGTGTGAGAGATGTGGTTCACTCAGAGAGGCTGCAGAGGATCTCAGCACAGTCAAACACAGTCTTTCAAAAACAAATAACCCAAGTATGTCTGACATGAGTGGCATGCAAAAAATCTCCAATGGGCTGTACATAGAAAACACCATCAGCGTAACAGAGAGATTCTTCATCATAGATAATATTCTCATCCAAAACACGCAATGACCATAAAATGCCTTCTTAAACCTGCATAGTATAAGTATATTTTCATAATTATATTATTCAGCATGCAGTAAAAAGGGGAAAAAAATCTACTGCATTTTATTCAGTAAGGTCCAAGATGTTCACATCGTTATCACCCACTATGATCCAGTTTCATAACCTGTTGATGCTTTAAACTTTTCAAGTCTTTTAGCAAACAGTCTACAGTAATTTACCCCTTCTTCCTATAGCAACCATTGCTGTGCAAGAGCTGTGTCCTACATTTGTGGGTCTGTTAAGAAGCCAGTGCACACCCCCACCCCACCAGTCACATTCCAGGTCCTCAGAGGGAAAACGCACAAGTCAGCAAACCCTGCTAGCTGCATGTCCCCAATTGCCCGGTGTGTCACATATCAGACAATCCCTGGATTCAGCAATACTGGAAAAGGAAACAATGGAGAACTTTCTATGGAAGCTTCAGTGCTCTGCATCCAAAGCCCAATGGACACAAGCTCTGCGTTTTACAGCGCTATTCCCCCCTCTGTAAATAAGAGAGATCTATGACAGCCATTAGATGGGCTGAAGCCTCATGAAGATTCTTATCAGCTAGTGTCAACGTCAAGTCTGTTAATCAATCAGCGAACTGTCAGCTCCAATACATGTTTTAGTGCTTCCTAATTATTGTTGCTTGAAGATGCCGCGGTTAAAATTTGAGCCACGTGCAAACTGTATTTTCATACACTTAGGCTTCATTACACGAAAAATAACTTGAGATCATCTTTGTTAAAAGAGAATAATCACCACCTGCCAGTTTCTATAATAGCTTAAAGTTTTACATCAGCACTCACACACCTCTTTCTCATGCACGGGAGACTAAACAACACAGCAATAGACAATTAGTCCCCATCTCCACTATAAGCCAGTTAAATGCATACTCTCTTTTATCTTATAATGCTTTTGAAATAGCAATATAGAACCTCTATATTGTGGTCATTTGGAACATTATTTGTCTTAATTGATGAAACTCAAATTGGATGAAAAGTGCCATAAGTGAATACTTACTTGTTGCAGTGGTGTTTCAGGTGCTTCTTATAGCCATCGTCCTGAAGCATATGCTCAGGGTTGTGCTTCCTGAGCCACTCAGCCTTGTGGATGTCAAAAGAACTAGACTGGGTTTTCATCTTTTTACCCTTTCTCCCCCGAGGAACTGGGGCAGACAAGCCTAGCAAAATAAAAAAGTGTTGTGGTTCAAATTAATTCTTACTACTTACTGATTGTAATAAAGTCAGTAAATGTCGGCTTGAATTGCTGAGACTCACCTAAGTGATTCTGCAACTCCTTTGTGCGTCCATCCTCGGTAGGGGCTATGAGGTCCCACATGAAGCTTTTGATTTTGTCATCTCCACGATAATGGACCAGGCAGTAGGCCAACAAGGCCCTGCAGATGGACTCCACATCCCACTCAGTCAACTGCTTCTTAAAACGGCCATGGTTGAGGATATCCTTCCAACGACCCCATCTGGAAACAGAATGGGAATGCCACACTTAGGAATACTCATTTGAGTATGGAAGCAGACTCTATATACAGTTTGGATAATGTTTTTTAGTGTTAAAGCAAAAATGCATATTGCTGTAATTTATAATCCTGATGGTCTTGTTTGTTTGTATGTATATGGACAAATTCAAGTGGAGATAATAGGATGTTTAATTCAATCTATTACAAATTTTTCAGGAGCCTCTTTGTTGACAAAAATTCAGGTAAGTCCTTCCAAATACCAGCTATGTTATTTAATAGTTAGTATTAGGTTAAACTTATTAAATGTATCTTACCCATAGACAAGCAAGTTCTTCTCTACTCTGAAGCACTCTGTGCGGCCATAGCTGTTCAGGCGATCGTAGTTTCGTCTGAGCTTAGGTTTGGTCTCATCGCCGTCACTCTCGCCCTCTGAAAGCTCTGCTAGCTCATCCTTGGTGGCACTAAAGGGCCTTGTCTGCTTTCTGACACGAGGAGTGTCAATGACCAGGCTGTTCTGTAGAGGGGGAAAAAATTTCATGGACTTTATGTCTTTTATGCAGTTAAAAGGGAATAGATGTCCTGTGTATGTCACATTCCAATTATCCATTTCTGTGGATATTGTATC
Source organism: Copadichromis virginalis (assembly GCF_057382275.1). Taxonomy (NCBI): domain Eukaryota; kingdom Metazoa; phylum Chordata; class Actinopteri; order Cichliformes; family Cichlidae; genus Copadichromis; species Copadichromis virginalis. The sequence goes on from NC_140618.1 coordinate 10,205,836, forward strand.
CATTTTAGTCTGGTACTCACTCTGCCATTGACCATATCCATATCAATGTCAGCCTTTTTGGCCCACTTGTCCCAGAAATTAGGGTCATCCAGGGAGATGTCTGTACGGTTTCCAGATGCTACAAAACTGGCCTGAAAGCAGACATCAGAATCACATTAAGTTATAATCATATTTGTTTTTCCCCGTATCCCTGAGTCAGGAATGGGCACAGGTTGAGAATTTTAAATAGCCAGCGATATGCAATCTCCACACTCATGTACACAAAAGGCGATAAAGCTGATGTTAAATCATTTGTACTTAACGAGTTCTATTTATCAGATTTCTTGTTTTTTACCTTGGCAAAAGTGGATCCTCGTCCCTCAGACTCAATGGTAATGGTCTTTGTCCTGCGCTGCAGGATCTGGTCAATGTCCTCCTCACAGAATTTGGCCCCTTCATCCTCCTCATCCATGATTGCCCCGTAGGCCCCACGTCGCAACAGATCTTCAATCGCCTTTTTGGACAGCTGCTGCTGCACAGCCTGTAAGGTAAAGAAAAAAAAAAATCACATTAAAGTCATGAAACTATAACACTGTTATAATTACATGATAATAGACCTGAAGTCTACAAAATAGACTTCAGGTGTGAAATGGAACCACAGGAGGAATGGCACTACATAATGCATGAGTTGATCAAATCTCCAGTTGACAGAAATAGCACACTAAATGCAGGCACACAGATAGAGCGACAAAAAGCGTGCCGAATTATTAAAATCACAAAATTAGCAGCTATATATCCAACCCCGGCATTTGTTTAGTATGCAGATATGTTCAGTCAAACCAGATGTAGAAAACTGCTAATACATCCTCCTTACTGTTCATATAACTCCCAGGGGACACAAACTGCAGCTAAGCATCCACCTACACACCTCACAGTGTTGACACACTCCCTCACAAACAGATTAGACTAACAGGATCGGTTACACTTCAAGTGGAAATTTTAAGAGTGACCTTCACGTTTTAGTTTTTATTTTTTTGTTGGCTTGACAAGAAAAAATTGGCTTAGTGTCATTTCACATTTGCTACAGTGTCCTCCTAATGTAATTCAGTATCCCGGGTATGTATGTCAAAACTTTTATGTTACTGGAATGGCAGCTGAAAGAAATGCAGCATTGATCTCTTGTCTTTTATAAATGTAATAATTTTCAGGAGATCATTAACTTGTTTCATATCCAGCTTTTCAGAGTTTAAGATGGCAAAGCTGGAGAAGAGAGTGGACGGTGTACTGTTCGTTAACAATAAACAGAACACTTCGATCAAAAAACAAAAAACATGTTATTATAATTTATTTGCATCTCCCCATATGAGGCATTAGTCATTGGCGCTGGGGCTCGTGTAATTCTGCAAGATGGTTTCTAATTTACAAGATTTCAAGATTTAACTACTCATTTCTATTCCAGACCGTATGGACAATTCTCAAACTTACCCCTCCCCCAGTGCCTCCTCCCAGGCTGTTATCTCGGCCACTCATGCTCTGCAACACTGCTTTATCCAAACCCAACTTGAGGCTGGCGCGATCAAACATTTCTCGCTCATATGAGTTCCTGGTGATCAAACGGTACACCTTCACTGCCTTGTTCTGACCGATGCGATGGCAGCGAGCCTGGGCCTGTAAAGTATACAAAAACTGAGGAAACTGCACCGAGCATATAATTTGTTTTAATATCTACACATTGGTTTGACAGACTGCTCTTCTTAAATGACTCATTAAAATGAGATTCAACAAATAACATGTAAGTTGTTTGTGGAATGACTGAGCATTCACAACATGTACTTTTTACTAGACACAGTGTAATGCACTTCCCATGGTGGCTAGTTTTGCTGCCTATTAATTGCACGAGCAGATCTCAGATAACTGTTAGTATGCCACTTTCTCGAAACAGCAATAAAACAAAGTCTACAGCATTTCGCTGAACCCACTGCTGAGTCCTACCTGCAGGTCGTTTTGTGGGTTCCAGTCAGAGTCGAAGATGATGCAGGTGTCTGCTGCTGTGAGGTTGATTCCCAGCCCACCAGCTCTTGTACACAGAAGGAAAACAAAGCGATCTGAGTCAGGCTTACTGAAGCGGTCGATGGCAGCCTGTCGCAGATTTCCACGAACCCGTCCATCAATACGCTCGTACAGATACCTGCAACATAAATGAAATAAATATGATGAATGTTTGTACAATACCTTTTTAAATAGTTTATTCTGAGTTCTTGTACATGGGATCCAGGTATAGTGCTTATCTAATCAAACACCAAAATGTGGGCGTTATTCTTTGACAGCCATATTAATTTATCCATACTCAAAACAAGACCACAGTACTTATGGTCTTCACACTATCAAGTATTCTTGTTTTGTTTTGTATTCCCTTTTTCTTAACCCGAGAAATATAAAACTATTTCTACAAGAGGTGAGTATGCTCTTTCATCCTCGAGTCCACAATCATCCCCTCCTACAATCCTACCCCTTGCTCTTCCTGGGGTTATCCACTTCCACTCAAGAGAAACCTCAGAATCTCCCACTTGTCTAATATGATGGAGCCCTGAGGGCTTTTGTAACCTACTGCTGAACCCTGTCTGAGGTCTGTGTTGCACAGCACCTCACATGTTTACAATAGCTTGAGGTTTGTTCTAGCTTCTGGTGGGCAGCCAGCAGAAAGAAAGAAGAGAAAGAGAAAGGAAGAGCTAGAACAGGACAGTGAAGGGCTTTAGCTGGAACTTAGTTTGTACACATTAGCTTTATATCTTTGATGAAAGAGAAAAAAAAATAATTCACGTATACTGATTGAAATAGCTCCGTGTATTGCACTCTGAAATTTAAACCTAAAACCCTGTGATGGAACTGAGACATTATCAAGTTACAAATGCTAAAGAGAAGATTAAAATAGCAGGCTGTCGTGTAAAGTGCCTGGCAGTTTGGTGTGATAATTTGACATCTCTTTGAACATAAAGGAAATTAGAAATTTAAACAATGCAGGTAGAAAGGAACATTTAAAACTACTACTAAGTGTACAACTAAAACCTTGTTTGGTTGTGTACAACAGATATGGTGCTTCCTTACTATCAGACTGGATAGAACGAGGTCAAAGGTAAGCGAGTAAGGGTGATATCACATTTGAACTGCAGGACTACAGTTTGTCTAGTTACATCCTGTTACCTTCTCTGAATGAGGTAGTCTTCCAAGATGTCCAGACAGCGGACCATTTGGGAGAAGATGAGCACCTTGTGCCCTCCTGCCTTCATTTTAGGCAGCAATTTGTCAATGAGGACGAGCTTCCCAGCAGACTGCACCATAGCCTGTAGGTGAAAGTCTAGGGCAGTAGGGCTGTGCACTTCCCTGAAGTCTTCTAGGATCTTTTCCTCTGCTCCTGTCATAGCAAAGACATGGGCGCATTAAAAAAAAGTATTGTCAAAATTAATTATTTTATTTAAAGCCGGATTTCGATTCAATGACTGATATTTAAGAGCATAATTATATGAGAAACAATGGTACTTGTGTACCATAAAAAAGCAGATTACAGAAAGAAAGTAAATTGGCTAAATTTGGCTGTTAGCTCTAGAAGGTGAGAACAAAAGCTGTTAGTTTGCAGTTATTACAGAACTTCTTTATTTAAGCTTTCAGCGCTGTCCTACCTTTGATTAGGTAGGGGTGGTTGCAACACTTTCTTAGCTCCATCATAGTGTTGACCAGGTTGGGCATATTTGCCGGGCCAGCTCCTTTAGCCAGGAAAGAAAAATTCTTCTCTAGGATGGCACGGTAGTATTTCTTCTGAATGTTGGTGAGCTCAACTTCAATGATGGTTTCCTCTTTCGGAGCCAACTTCTTCTCCACATCTTCTTTCAAACGACGCAGCATCATAGGCTTCAGGATACCCTGAAGCTTTTGCACCTGTGGGTCACAGAGACAGTTTGAACTCACCTTTGGCAGCTGCTTCTATGCTGCACTTGTTTGGGGTCTAAAAATTGTATGTTTGAAAAGGATACAACTGTAGCTGTGTTGGGTTATAACGAACAGTATTATCCAAGTCATCAAATTTCCATTTTCAAATTTAGATTTATTGCATTTAATAAGTGTATTTTAAAAGTTACAGAGCAGCAAAAAATGAAGAAATTCAATTTCTGTTCCATATCATAGACAGACACGTATCATTACACATGGAAATGTGTATTTCACAAGTATAGCGGGTGATGCAAAGAACCACTAAAAGTAGATAACATACATTATGTAAATAATCACTGGCTAGAAGTGTAACTCGGTGTTAGCTCAGCAGTTGACTGCAAAATTATTTTCATTTCCAGCTACTGTTAAGAAATGCCACAGTGGGGAAACTATTTGCATCATTTGGTGTTAAGCGCAACCATAGTAACACATACAATTTCACTCTTAAAGCAGAAGTCGCTGAAGAGTAAAGCTGATCCAAGCACAGTATTTTATATTACAGAGTCACCTTCTACATATTATCATTATTATTGTAGCTTGCCAAAGAGGTATAATCTAGGCCATCTCATATGTATGTCTAGTAATTTTTCCTTCATCTTATGAAGACCTACATCTCACAAATCATGAATTTGTGCTGTAGTGCAGCATCACGGTGTAGATACTATTACACTCCAAGGACTGGGCCAGCTTTACAAAGTGCTTTTTTTATTACACACCCTGTGCAGGACTTCATTTAATATCAGTTATGCTGTGTGGAGAAAATAAGTCTCCTAACAGCACCAGCAGCTTTTACTATGAAAAGAATTACACATTTCTAAATTTAGTTCCATGTGTTGAACACTGGCTGCTCCACACTTCCACACTCCTGACATTGAGATGTTTTCAGCAGCCTTCCATTGAACACCTCTTTGGTAACACTGACTAAAAATGAAATGCCAAACAGCAGTATGTAGCAGGAAATGCGAAACTGTCACATAGTCCAGCACTGAGCAGTGCAATACCTGTTATCAATTGTTATTATTCATCATGTGTTGGATGTGTGCGTTTTATGACTGTGCCCTAGTTAGAATAGGCTCCAGTTCAACAGTATCTTCACTGATGAGCAGTGTGTTTGAAATTTGGCTGCCCATTCATAAAAAAATACTGAAACCAACACTGAAAAGAAAGATCTCTTTTAGATTCTGCAAATATTAAGGTGCTGTGTGGAGCCATAAAAGCACAACAACACAACACACATTGATGCAGTTTTTCTCTAAGGTGTATTTTTGTCATGGAGAATAAAACTCTTGAGACAGAATGTGCACATATCTAAGCTCACCTGCTCTTCAGTCTTAAGGTCTCCAAACTCCTGCATGAAGGTGTTTTCAGAAGGGAAGCGTGCCGGCTCCAGAAAGTGAAGCAGGCTGAAGAGCTCTTCCACTGTATTCTGGAGAGGAGTACCTGTCAGCAGGACCTTGTGTTCCTTGAAGAGGACAAGAGTTTAAATGTAAAGTGAAAATTGCTTCAATTGGCATTTCTGAATAAAATTCGGACAATGTGTAATAATTTTCTCTAAGCTCATGATTTATCTACCAGGTTCATGAGCTTGAATCCCTCTAGCAGCTTGCAGTTCTTGTTCTTGAGACGATGGGCCTCATCAATAATAACGCAGCGCCACTCTATGGCATTGAGTTCGGGACAGCCTCCAAGAATCATCTCAAATGTGGTAATAACAGCCTGAAACCTGTAGGCACCACGTATGATACGACCCTGAAGACAAAAAGGGGAGAAGTGTACATATTTCATCCGTTTAGTTAAAATATCGTATTTTATTAGCTGAAGTATGCTCAATGTGTTATGTGATTAAAACAATGTTGTTTTCTATTTACACAAGCACTGAATCTGAAAAAAAATGTACTGGAAAAAGTGCTATAAACAGATGCACATGAAAGGTACATAGTTCTTCTGACAAAGCTTGTCCTTTTCTGTGTTGACATTAGAAACCTACATATTTGCAACCTTTTTAGCTGTTGACAGCAAACACAGGGTTTCCTTTATTTAGACTTCTCAAACATCAAAAAACATACATTATGGTTAGGAGGCTATCTACAGCATATCCAGTACACAAGCACCTGCCAGTGAGTATTTATTATTTGTTTATTTGTTTGTTTGTCTGGGGAAGCGTTGCTTTCCCCCGCCCCTCCATTTGTATCCATTGCCTTGACAACAGTCCTCAAGGGATACTCAGTTATCCAGTAACCCCCTCCCACAGCCAGCCAGCCAACAGGCTGCTGTTGAGGAGTCAGCCACTCTGATATGCCTGAGCAGCGATGACAGAGATCTCCCCGTGGGGGCTGCTATGACATCACAGGCTGCCTGGGAGACAGGCTGGTGGCGGCTCCACTCTGTTCTCCTCTCGCCTTAGATTCCTCCTACGGTTCGTCAGAATACTAAAAGGTCCTAACTGCCTGCTGTGACACATCACATGGCCTGCCAACCACATAAAGCTTCTGTTCAAGGCTCACTAACTACCTAGCAGCCTACATATTGTCAGGCACGGGCCCTATTTGGATTCTTGCTATATGCATATCTTAGTATTATAAACCAGATATTTGTTGAAACGCTATCTCTCTCTGAGCAAACCCAAGCTGTTTATAGATTTATATTTTATACAGGCTGACAAAAATCAATACAGCTACAAAGTGATACCTTTTCAAGCGATTCTGAACACAGCCTTGACACAAACCTTACAAACAACTTGCACCAAGCACAGAAATCCACTGTGCTTGAACTGTTGTTTGTTCCTGTCTTACAGCAGATGAGTTTTCCTTGAAAAACATGATGTTAAATGAGGTTGCTGCACTAGCTATAGGACTGTAAAGGGTAACTGGCGTTTGTGTTGCACACACAATCACGGTTTTCCTGGCTTTTCAATATCCGACTCCTATTGTTATAAGAAGGCCTCCTGCTTTGAAACCTATCATTACACTACTCATAGGATTTCATGTTACTGACACAGTGCTGCTGTTTTTTAAAAAGCACTGTGATTACTTTAATCTAAGTGAATCACAGCCTTTCACTCTTAAAAGGTAAGCACAGCAGAATTGAGTTCTGCTTGCCTGTTTTTAAAAAGGAAAAATTAGGTATATATATTAAAATGAACTAAAAGACCTCCAAATCCTTACATTTCTCTATGTGGTTGGTAAGAGAAACAAGCTGGGAGTACCCCTGTGCATCCAGAGCTGATTCCTTTATAGGTCCTTAAGTCTTCTCATAGCCAAAAACAGCCAGCGTGGTGATATACAATCATATTACGGTACCTACTACACATTGGCCAAAACTATATGAAAGGATGCAAGTAATACATAGCACATTTCAGCTTCTTAAAGGGCTCCTTTCTATATTATTCTCTTGATTGTGTGACAGAATAACACTGGTACTTGTAAAATAAGAACTACTGTACTCAAGAGCAATAATTGTGAATTCTTGTGTTGAATCTGCTGTACTCATTTTAAAATGTATTATTTTCTGCACTTGATATATTCATTTACCTGTGCATCCCTGAAATACATCTCATACTGCTGGAGCATCTGCCTGCTGACCATGCTTCCATGGTAAACGATGACATTGAGGTGGGTCCAGGTACGGAACTCCCGCTCCCAGTTGGTGATGGTGGAGAGTGGGGCAATTATGAGAAAGGGCGCTTGGATTCCAACGCGATGGATTTCTTCTAGGAAAGTGATGGACTGTATTGTTTTCCCTAGGCCCATCTCATCTGCCAGGATGCAGTTCCGTCTTAGAAAAGAAAACACAGTGGATTTAGGACAAAAAGAAAGCAGGAGAAAATAAATTCCTTGCTTTGTACAAAAAGTAAAGTAGGTGTGTGGGGGGGTGCAAATGTTTTGAATCTAAGTACTGTATGCAATTTTATCACAAACACAGCATGGTGTATATTATGAGAAATTCTTCTCTTCTAACAATATACAAAATGTGTACAGATGGCCAGGGGAATAGGTGAAAAGAGGAAGAGCAAGAAAATGAAAGGAAAATGCAGAACTCCGGTGACAATAAAAACCAAACAAAAAACAGTGAAAACAAGATAATCAGCAGTAATAATAGTCCCAAGATATCATACAGCACACAATGGTAAATGCAACTGCCTCTGCTGCGTGGTGTACTCCAGCTAACCATTTATTCAGCTGTCCAGTGGGTGGGGGTATTATGTCTTGATGCTAATTGCAACGTGCAGATATTCCCACTGGCCTCTTAAGCAGCTCTCTACTTTTGATGAATCTCTCTGCGTAGGCATACACAAACTCCTGCATGCTCACACATAACAAAACCAATTCCCAGGGTTAATGCAAGCGCACTGACACTGTGTTCAGCAGATGTACTGTGCAGCACATCTTTTGAGATTGTAGGCGAAGAAAAGCAAATGTCGCAACAGTATGCACCTTGACAGGAAATTTGACTACCCTCACAGGCCTAAACAAATAATGTGAATACAGAAAAACACAAGATGGTCCCACACACGCAGGATTCAAAGCAAGATAAATCATTCATTATTTATTATCTGCAATGCCAATACACCCAAAAGACCTCTTCTTGAAACACAAAATGTATGTAAAATAAATCAAATATACTACAGTATCCTGAACTGATGGACGTTTCTGTTATTAATCCAATTTGCACTGATACAAATAGAGCAAAGAAAACAACAAACAAACCTCTTTGTACAACGCTAAACAGATTAGCAACACTACATATTATCCCCAAAAGAGACCACAGAATTGGATAAGCACATCTCTGAAGTATAAAAAACAAAATATTATTACCTTTATGAAATTAGGGCACATTACATAACCACTGCAATTTGTGATGTGTATGAAATTATATGCCTTTATTTTTATAAAACAATGGTTCCATAATTAAATTTGATCTCACTTAAATTAAAAAGAAGCGTGTGTGGGGGGCTCTGTGCAACGCGTCATACAGTTGACTGCTTTTGGTTTGAATCATATCTATGAAATAGACTCCAATTTGTTCATGTAAATGGAGAGTCCTCTTCAAACATCATAGGTTAATTATGGAGTTCCACAGAGTCACGTGCTAGGGTCAATTCCTTTTACATTATATATGCTTCCCTTAGGCAATATCATGTATCATAGCATACATTTTTATTGCTTTGCAGGTAATACCCAACATTATCCATTAAGCAAGATAGCACACACCAATTAGTTAAACTGCAGGAATGCCTTAAAGACTTAAAGACCTGGATGATTTTCAAATTTTCTGCTTCTAAATTCAGATAAAACTGAGGTTATTGTACTCGCCCCAAAAATCTTAGAAACGTGTTATCTAACCAAATGCTTACTCTGGATGTCATTACCTTGGCCTCCAGTAACACTGTGAAGAATCTTGGAGCCATTTTTGACCATTTAATGTGCATAACAAACAATACGTAGGAGTACTTTATTATATTTGTGCACTCTCTCTAAAATTGGAAATACCCTGTTTCAGAGTGATGCTGAAAAACTAGTTCATGCATTTATTACTTCTAGACTGGACTATTGTAATTCAGTATTAGTAGGCCCTCCTAAAACTCCTTGAAAAGCCTTCAGCTGATCCAAAATGCTACAGCAAGAATATTAACAGGGACTTGGAAAAGAGAGCATATTTCGCTCATGTTGGCTTGGATCTTGTTAAATCATGTCAAATCTTATCAAACAGGTTTCTTTAACACGGCAATGACTTCAATGGAATGAAATGCTCTCCAGGTTTTCTATTGGGCTGTGATATTGCAACCCAATAGAGCATCTCTGGGGTGTGGCTGAGTGGGAGATTAACATCATGGATATCCAGCTGACAACTACAAAAACTACATGATGGCATAATTTCTGTACTGTGATACCAGTTAAAAGCTATTTGGGTTTTTCACAATAGCTGCAGATTTTTTACAGGTATGCATACTCACAGTGCTTAAAACTAACCTGTTGTACCAGTTGAAAAGAAGCCAGTTGACTCCTTCTAGCTGGTAGTCCCTGAGGCTGTTGCCATTCCTGTATTGCCTCGATTGTTCCCTCTTCTTCCACAGATTGGCAGGAGGACGCTCCTAAGTGACATATATGGCAGATTGGAAGTTAACTTTACATTTTTGATGAACACTTTTCCATAGAACGTAAATATTACAAATGCATGACACAATTTCTTATACATAATGTTAGCATTATGACCGTACAATTGACTGGCACCCCATCCAGGGTGTACTATAGCCGAGATAGGCTAAAGGATCTGTAACTTATACAATAGTAAATTGGATGTGGAGCTAGCATTAGTGTTCATAAGCAAAATGTTGGTTATTCAAGCAAACTGGAGAATGACAATGGTTTAGAATATATAAAAAATAAGGAAATCCAGCAGTGTGACATACATGCAATATAAAAACAAAATCTCCAGCACGCCAACCTTTCTGCATCTGCAAACCTATATGGTAACATTGCACGCAAAAAGATATACACACAGGTGTAGAGGTGTAAAAACTGACCTATTGTTACAACCACAGGTATGCAAAGTGTGAACTATTGTAGTGGACAGGGAAATAAAAGACGAAAGATAACCTGAAACAAAAACTGTCAGTCTTCATAGTACAAGTTACACGACTGATCTCTGTGTAGTCTAGTTATAAATACAACAGTTTGTTTCTCAATAAAGGGGAACTATAGAGTATGATAAAAAACAAAAACAAAAAAACATTGTTCTCTTTGAAGATTCGTCTATTTCGTTTCTCCTAATTTTGACTTCCGTCTGTTCAGTACGTCTTGTGAATCTTCAATAGAAAATGTTTTCCTAGTTTTACCTTTCCAATAAAAACATCATTCACTGATGTTGAAGTGACTGACAGCAGGGGTTTGTCTTTCAAGCTCGCTCATACCCCTGTGTGAGTGTTGTCTTATTTAGATCACTGTAATATGTGTGTACACGCACATGCGCAAGAGTGATAAAGAAACATGGAAATACAGCGATAACTGAAGAAGGCTGGCAGGCACAACTTACCACCCTGCGTGAGTCTGGCTTGGCTGCCTGCAGCTGCTCAAACTCCTCAATCTTGCTCTGATCTACATCGTCCTTCAGCTCCCAGGTGCTGTCTTCATAAGGCAGAGAGCACCACTTCACCAGGTAGTACACCACTTCCTGTAACAAGCAGAGGAGGATTAGCACTGAAAAAGACTAGAGTGAGGCCAAGCTTTGCTTTTACAATATTAACAAAGGCTGCAAGGAAGCCCATTAGGATGGCCTTGGGCATTTCTGAGATACAAAGACATTGCTAGAGTGGAGAATCTTTTGAAAGGAACAAAACCAAGAAAACCGTTCAGGAACTTACACAAATACAGAACTCACGTATGTGATGAAATGAAAAAGGATTCGCTTACCTCTCTTGTATCTTTGTCCTCGCAATATGACACCTCCAGCACTCTATCTACTTCTACATAGTCAGGGTTAAATGGCTCCTCTTCCATCTGAGCGAGACAGAAGGAAAACACAAAAGGAAATGAAAAAGATTAAATAAAGGGAATAAACCAAAGTGCCCACTCACCATCTGGAAACTGAGATAAACATTATATTGTATCAAATGAGTGAGTAAAGAGACTCAAATATATGCACGCAGATGTGTACTGAACGTGCAGTTGCATCCTAAAAGACACACCAAATTGTGGAGACACGCACACCCACTTATAGAAATGTCCTCGACAAAAAGACCCCCCCCCCCAAAAATAAATAAAAATAAATAAATAATAACCAAATATTTGTGTCGACACGGGTAGTACAGTACGTCCCCAGACACAAACCAGTCGCACATCCTTACATCTGCAAAGAAGAGTGCCCTCTGTGCCTGTTTCATCTTGAAGCGTTTGATCTTCTGCTGAATCCTCTTGTCCTTCTCCAGCTGCTGTTCTGTGGCCCACTCACAGTGTAGGTAGGAGCTGACACACACACACACACACACACACACACACACACACACACACACACACACACACAAGATCAGTAAGGTAAGGGACTCTTGCAATCACCTAAACAGCATCTGGGGGAATTGCTGAGGCCAGCAGGTGTGATCACAGATTGCAGATGTGGTCACAGTATCCACTGGCATGCTGTTCTCAGTCATATTTGTTTAGAAATATTAAAGTGTTTTCACATTCATATTTCCATCCTCGTTATCATTTGGCTGTGAAATGATGGATGTGATCTGGCTGATGACAGATTATCTGCCACACACAAAAAAAAATTCTGGGAAGCTGAGTATGACACTTAAATCTTAATTTCCAAAACATTAAAACTGATAATTTGGTGTGTGAATACGCTAGAATTTGTATTCTTCTTTATTAACAGAAAAAACAGTCATCATAACATTGAGGACACGACAATACTAAAAGTTGTCCCATGCATGCCTGTGATGTACTGACATTTGAAATGTCAAAAGTTCTTAATTACATCCTCTAGCTTTCATGTTGCCTCTGTCTCTATAGATATATCTATAGACAAAAACATATTTGCCACTAACCACCCAGAAACTACATATGAATAACTTACTAGTTTTTGTATTTTACAAAAAACTCTTCCACCTCAATGACCACTCCTGGAGAGACCTAAAGAAAAAGAATGCAAAAACATAACAATGAGAAGCAATGCTTTCATTTAGTTTTAGTGCTATAATAAGGGGGAAAAAAAACATAATACAACTCAATACATAGTCCCAAAAATCTATTAAGCTAAAAATTTGCAAGAGAAGCTTTTATCACAACTGTGCAATGGTTAAAAAATAAGGCAAAACAACAAATTAAATATTTACCTCCTTCTTAGCAATACGAGAAGACATGATTTTGTCAACAACAGCAGCATCCTCTTCACTGGGATTCTCCTAGAGAGAACATGATATGGTTAATGTCAACTGATAAATTCATAACAGTCACCCCAGAGCATTAAGTTGCATAAATGTCTTCATAATATGATAACAAAAACAAACACCAGATGCTCTCTTACGCTTTACACATCATAAATTCCTTTGTCAAATTTGTGATTCTGCATTACATAAAAATATCCCAGAACTGAAAAAAAACAGTTTTAGACAACAGAAATTAGAGGACAACTAATTTTATTTTTAAGCATTAAAATGTTTCTGTGGCCCTTTCTGACTTCTGTGCTGTTGCATCTAAATCATAAAAAAAGGACAGTGAATATTATCCTTCTTCTTTTTAAAAGCCTTACTGCAGGGGTCCTGGTTTGTACGTCACAGTGTGTTGTTGAAAAGAACAGGCTATTCAGCAGAGCAAGCAGTCCTATTGTTTTTTGTTTCGTTTTGTTTTTTTACTGAGTGTGTTTGTGTTCTTTTATGGTACAAAAATAAGATCTTCCCAACAATGTTTATGTGCATTATTTCCACAAACAATTCTATTTCTTTTCAAGTCAAAACTCTTAATACATGTGAAAAAGAGAGACAAGACCAAAGTGGAGAGGTTTGGTCATAGACCAAAGCACCATGGTTGACAAAAATCAAACAGCATATCAGCACAAACACCTCATACCAACTGTTAAGAGCAAGTTGGAGGGACAATTATTTGGGCTTGTTTTAAGGCCACAGGACATGAGCACCATGCAGTCACCAAGTCGACCACAAACTCCCCTGTATACCAAAGTATTCTAGTGCCAAATGTTAGACCATCTGCCCAACAGTTAAAATCTTGGTCTAAAATGGGTCATTGGACCATGATCCCAAACACACCAGCAACTTTACAATAGAGTAACTGGAAAAGAACCAAGTTGTTGCAGTTGCTCAGTACAGACTTTAACCCAATTCAAATACTGTGGCGGGACCTTAAGATAGCTGTGCATAAACAAATTCCCACAAACCTGATAAAACCATGCAGAAAATAAGTTACTTCAAGTTATTGCTGCTAAAGATGGTTCTACCAGCTAGTCAATCATAGGGTGTACTGTATCTTTTTCACAAATGCAACATCCACTGATTCCAGTTAATACACTGAAGCTCTATTTTCCCATTTATGTTATAACTGAAACAACTGAAATTAAACGTGTTTCCCACAGAGTTATATGCAGAATTACTTACTACAAATAGCTGAAGAGCGGGTTCCTTGGATGCTGCAGTATTGGTTTTCTTGGCTTTGACAATAACCTTGACTTCTTCATCTGACAACCTGGTCTCCAGCTCTTCAGCATACTTCTTCCTCTTCACCTGTCGATTAGACCGCCTCTTCTAAAAAATTATAAGATATAAGCCAAAAAAAGGAGTAAGAAGCACATTTACACAAAAGACAAAACAAAGTAATCTCAAATACTTCATTAATCAATTTTGAAACTGCAAAATAAAATTGGTAATTAATGACTGCTTCACATGAAAATTTCCCATATGGCTCTAAGACTGAAGATTTGATCAAGACTGAGCAGATGTTTTCTAACAGAATCTTGAGCATGGACTCATTTCATTCTTAACTAGTGTGCCTGTTACAAACCAAAGCAACAATGTAACTACATCACATAGGTCGCCAAAGCAAGGTAATAAACTTAGCTAAAGAAAACACAAAGAAAAAAAACGCTATATGATCAGGTTCATGATTGACGTATTATCAAGGCTCAGAGTGTCCTAGGGCTGTTCGATGTATATATATCGGATGACGATATAAAAACGTCTATCGTTTCATTTTACGTTATCGTTTGTTTCGTGGTGTCGCAAAATAAACTGTTTACGGCAATATTTTTTCATCGTTTTGATGGTCACTGTAGTGGCTATATTAATTACTTAAAGTTCTCTCTTTCTCTTATATTTTATATAACCACACTATGGACGGACAAGTGCCTGTTTTTATGCATTGTGGTTAGCAACAACAACGGTAACAGCATCGTGTGTCCGCTTGTTTATGTTCCACATAAACCTTTCACAATAAAGCTCAAGATCCTGTTGAGACTTTTCAAAATAAACTGAATCACGTGAAAGAGCAGATTATTTACGGATGAAAATTTAAAAAAGAGCCGCCAGGTGCTAAAAAAATAAACCTTAGACTCAAACGTTAGAACGCCGTGTAATAAATACAAAGAAAACGGCGGCCTTTACAACTTATGTGTAAAAATGTATAGTTTCATGCATCGGTTAAAACACTCGACTCCAGCTACATGACGCGCAGCTGGAAACACTTCCTGCAAGACGAGCTGCCCGAGATTCACAGAAAATGTTAAATTTTTGTGATTTATATATCGTTATCAGGACGATAGATTTCTTATATCGGGATATGATATTTTGGTCATATCGTACAGCCCTAGAGTGTCCCACTGCTTAGTTAAGGCAAATTACACATGCATTTACGCTTAGTGTGATTTAAACAGACAGCAACAAAATCTACAAACTATTTTAAAGTTGTGACTAATGAGCATGCTTTTACTCATATAAATCCCTGCCAGTACTTCCAACATTTTATTATTAGAATTTAGAATAAGATTAGAAAAGCATTAGGCTAACAATCAGGTCTACTGTCAAATATATTTTCTTTAATATTCTATGATCACAGATGTTATCCTTCTTCTTGCTGGTTGAAAACACAAATGGCAAAAGCTAGGGCTGTGCGATATGACCAAAATCTCATATCCCGATATAAAACATCTATCGTCCTGATAACGACACAAATCACAAAAATTTAACATTTTCTGTAAACGCTGTGAATCTCGGGTAGCTGAAGTTTTTCCAGCTGGGTGTCGTGTACCTGGAGTCGAGTGTTTTAACTGATGCATGAAACTATACATTTTTAGACATAGGTTGTAACGGCCGCCGTTTTCTTTGTGAGTATTTATTACACAGCGTGCTGCGGGGGAAAGCCTGTTCTAATGTTTGAGTCTAAGGTTTATTTTTTAGCACCCGAAGGCTCTTTTTTGCTTCTCATCCATAAATACTCTGCATACTTTTTCATGTGATTCAGTTTATTTTGAAAAGTCTCAACAGGATCTTGAGCTTTATTGTGAAAGGTTTACCTGGAAAATAAACAAGCGGACACGCGATGATTTTACCGTCGTTGTTGCCAATGACAGCACATAAAAACAGGTGCTTGTCCATCCGTAGTGTGGTTATATTAAATAAAAGAGAAAGAGAGAATTTTAAGAAATTAATATAGTCACTACAGTGACCATCAAAACGATGAAAAAATATTGCCATAAATAGTTTATTTTGCGACACCACGAAGCGTAAAATGAAACAATAGATGTTTTTATATCGTCATCCGATATACATCGTTATATCGAACAGCCCTAGCAAAAGCACTTAACATTTATACATTTCCCTGTTCAAAATGATAATATAGAGTTTTCCATTGTGCAGGCCATTGCCCAACATAACCTATTACTGGCCTTACGTTACTAAAACCAAGTCAAAGTCCAGAAAAATATCCTTAAAATCAGAAAAAAAAGTGCTCTAAAATCCGGCTTCTTTCTATTCCTTCCTGTCAAGCCTTTATAATTATCATATGCGTGGGCAGCTGCATCCTGCATCAATACACGAGCCCCTCCTAATGATAATATGTAGTTAATTAGGAATAAATGCCACTGAGCCACAGTTAATTAGGTGTGCAGCACAGTATTCCCGTGGAGATATACCCTCACATTCACAAACCCAAACTGACCAGAAGCTGGAGACTCAAACCTGCCGCATGCCACAACAATAGGAGCGAGCCCCTGAGGAGATCATGCTCCTGTTCCAGCCGGCGGCCAAGCTACTTCAACGTCTTCCACAAGATCATCATAAATGAGTCATCCACCGACTATTTTAATTAAGTCCTGGGGTGCCACTTAGCGGGCGTAATTATATCATACAACACACTGTAGTTAGTGGGGTGTCGTCCCCAGTCATTCATTCATGTCACTCATAACCTTTTGGATATCTGTCAGAACCTACTAGTGAGAAAAGCTCCACACAGACCAGAAGTGTGTTTTAAATGCTAAAGGGTAAACTCAGGTGACACCTAGTTCAATTTGCCATTCTATCATTGATGCTCTGACCTAGATAAAAACCTCTGCTGTCAGTTTTCTCAATCATCAACACAGATGAGAATGTGCACTTGAGATAGCCACCCACTGTATGACCTCCATATGAACCAGAGAGTGGAGCCTTCCAGAATCAGACTAAAGCTGTTAAGTCTTCTATAATGCTCAGCAGCAGTGTGAACAGCCAGGCCGAGGACACCACTTAAGTTTTATCAGAAAGCTAACAGAAAAAGAGTCTCGTATTTCTCGTCTGCTCTCAATAACACCTGCACAAAATCTGAATAAAGTGGGGAAATAACACAGTCAAATATAGCCAAGTTCCAACTTAAAATTCTAGTGTTGTCTCATATGTAAGGTTCATAGTTTGGTTTGATAAACGGCAATGAAATGCACTAATTTCTCCCAGTCTCATTAGAGCCCCTGTTCCTTGTTGGCTTGTACTGTGCATGTATGTCTGCATAAGTTTGTGTATACTTTATACTGGAACTCACAGAGTCATCATCCTTCAAAGTGTGTTGAGGGGGAGGGTCATCATCCGACTCCTCTGAAGACTCGGGCTTTCGCCTTTTCTTCTTTCCAATCTTGATGACAATTTTCCTAAGAGAGAGAAAAAGACCCCATGAAAACAATAAAAAACATGTACCAAATATACAATTTTTACTCTGCTTTAGGCATATTTTAGCTGGACAAATGCCCTAATGGTACAATCCAGAGGCTTCTGATTAGTGTTTTCTGCCTTTTCGTGCTTGATTCGACACTGTAAAATTAATCTACATTTATTTTCAAAACATTGTTAAAAATCTTGTTTATCTCACAAATGTGTCCATGTCTAGAGTTCTTAAATATGAAATGATAAAAAAAAATATCTACCCAATAAACGTGTTCAAGTGTATGAAGTCCTGCTAAACATTCTACAAGCTGTTTATCAAGTATAAATATTCTACATGGGCAATTTGGCTTGTTCATTGTTTTTGACAATTCTGCACTTGCATAAACTTTAGGGAGTATATTAATGCAAAGTGAATGCATTTTTAAGAGCTCATCACAGAAAGCAAAAACACCTCAAAAGAACTGACATTTATTTCAGAAGAAACAGGGTTATTTTGAACTAAATCTAAAGTGAGACATTTTAACAGCTTTTAAGTGGGTGGATAAGGAACTACTTCTAACAAAAAGGCTATCATTAATGACTTCTAAGAGAAGGGTGGAAAGACAACCAAAACTATTGGGCCCCTTGCAAACATATACATTGAAAAAGAAAAGCATTTGCTGCACTGTACTCCAAAAGGAATAAATGCAGTTTAATGTCAAACTCCAACATACATATAACAGCAGTGGAACGATTGTAGAGAATGGCTGCACGTATTAACATGCTCACAATGGACGCTGCCTCAGTTTATACAGAGAGGAATTCGGTGCTTTACTAAAGCTCCTCCTTAAATGGAAGATTCACACCAACGTCATTCGATCCTAATTTGGTAAATATTTTTTTCCTCTTTAAAATAGTTTGTGGGTGATGAAACTCTTACCTTGGTCTAATATACATTTATAGTACCAGAGCTCCAGATATCTTCAGCATCTCAGCAAATATCACTAAACTGCAGAATGACTATATGCAAGCTTTTAATTTTTTGCCAGCATTTCATATTCTAATCTCCTCTCTTTCAGTCACATATCATTTCTGTGACCTTTCTCCATATATTCTCTAACCACATATGCAGACACTTCTCCACATGCATAATCTCTTGCTAGCCGCAAGTGGTAAATCTTTGGCTTGGTGTGATATTGATAGGAAATATATATCTTCTTCCCTATAAGCTTTCAAACCTGTTAAGAGTGTGAGAGGAAAAATATGTGCAACTAGGACAGCAAAGAAACAAACTGTCAAGATAGCAACTTCAATATGTAAAGCCACTAATTTTGTTGTTTCCGATTTATCATTTCATTCCGATTTAAGACTTCTTTAAAAGTCTTATCTTCGTATATATTTGTAAGTGTGCATAAATATCATTATAACCCAATTTTTTTCATAGTTAAAATAAAGTAAAAACAAACAAAATAAAATTCCTCGAAAACATATTTTTGACACTTTTTCACACATTTCACTTTTAATGTCAAAAAATTAATCATCTGAAGCTTATCTACATGGAAAAATACTTGAAGCAACATAGAATTAGTGGTCTGATAGACTAGATACATTTCAGGTGATACAAACACTCATCCACATACCCATTATAATATCTGACTGTGTAAGGTAGAAAATAACAGACTTCCAGCAACACTGAAGAGCTGTCCCCTCAGTTGGCATCCCTGTCCCTGTCCCTGCCCCTCCACCCCTCTCTGGATGATATTACATCTCACAAATCCTCTTGACAATGACACTTTATGGTTGCCATGCAACATGCCCTTGGGAGTGTATTTGGCTATGTGGGTGTTAAATCTTCCTCATGACATCACTTCCTGTGAAAACAACACCAGTACATGGTTACTAACGCTACGAATGGCTAAGATATATGCCAAGTCAGAGTGACACAGTGGAAGAAAAAAGAAAGTTTCCAGCTCTGACGCCAAGAAAAGAAGACAAAAACCAAAATGAAACAACACAAAAACAATACTGATAATAATGATAATAAAGTAGCTAAATGGGACTGAACACAATGTTTATCGTTGACTAAATAAAAGCTGGCTGTGATATGGGTCTTGCTGAATAGCAGTGTCACATCACCATTTAGCAGCTCGGCAACTAACAGCACATAACAGGGCTAAAGCATCTCTCTGACCCCCATATGGGAAAACTTGAACTGTGAAGCAAGATACTTGAGGACTGTAGAAACATCAATTGAGCCAGAAAGTGAAGACAGAAAATACGGATGCCGGTGTGATACATTTGTATCGACATCTGCTGCATGTGTGCATGGCATTTACGAGAGTCACGTGATTTACATAGATGCCATAGTAATGAAAAATAGATTCTACACTTGCACACACAAAAAACAAAACCCACATCTTAGTGATGGTAACATCCTGTTCCACCGCTTATGTGGCTGATACACAGGACCACCCAAAGATTTACTAACATCAATACTAATGCACATTCTCCCTTTGACTGGATAGCCTTCCCACAAGCTGAAATATGGTAACTCAAATGACAGGGAATAAACTCAGACTTTGAAGTCAACCCCTTACTGACAAAAAGTGGTACAAAAGCAGACTCTTCTGGGTAGTAGTTAGTTCTCCCTGATGCAAAGAACTTTAAAAGATCAGCATGAAAACCACTGAATTACAAAAATTCTATTCATTCTCCTAAGTATTCAAAATGCCTAACAGCCTGACCAGGCAAAGAGACAGCTGTAAAAAGAGTTTTGTTTTTTTTATATTGAAGGAAAATGCCAAATTTATGAGAAAGTGAACACAAGAAGAAACTGTCTGCAACAAAGTCTCTGTGGCATGTGTTAAACAAATAATTATCTTATAATACCAACAGTCAACTCTATATTGATGCAATTTCTCATGTTGAATTTTATCAATCGGGTCAAAACCATTTCAAATTATTAAATTTGTTCTCACTGATGTTTCCCAATCTTGAGCAAAACAAATGACCTTCAGACCAACCCTCCGAAACATTATTCGATGAATAGTTTGTCCATTAAAACTAACTGATATCAGAAGGTGACTTCATAACTTTGGCAACCATGTCATGTTTCTTGACATGTGATAACCACTATGGTTGCAGAGGATACCACTTCTACTCATTTTTGTTTCCTATATTTGTACTTTATGGTGCATTTCCGCCCAGAGTTGCTGGGTGGAAATGTTTGTTCCTGATAAAGATTCCAAATTTTACAAGGCCATGTTCAAGACATAATCCTACATCTTTAATTTGACTACAGTTGTCCCTGATCTGACATTACTCTGTATCACTGATGATAGGCTATCACAAGCTTTTTCCTGAGAGTAATAATCTAGTTGCTCGGCTTTCTTGGCTGCTTTTCCCCCATTGTGCCAAATAACCCCATCCCTTGTCCCCCAGTGTTGTCCTGTCCTACTTGGCATGCCGCCAGTGAGAGTGCATGAGTGAGGGTTTGATTTTAATAGAATCAAGATCTGATGGTGCTTTGCCAGCCAAAACTGCAATGAGGCATTTCAGCATGTCGGAGGAACAGTATTCACCTATTAGATAGCCTACCTCAGAAAATTATGATTTTGAGTGAACGAATTATACTCAAAAATGCCGTTTAGTATGCTGCGTGTTTGTGTGCGTTTCTTATCCTGAGGGGCTTATTGACACAGCAGTGCAGGTCGTTCTCAGGAAATCCCCCTTCTTATGAATGGAAGGCTATAATCTCAGTACCACATAGCAAACAACTGGAACAGTAGCAGCAGCAGCAGCTCTATCAAGCACCCTCTAAAACACAAATACTATATCAGCGCAGAGCACATGGCCTCATGGGATTTCTGCTTTATACAGCAAACATATTTTTTTTTTAAATTAAAAATGGGTAGTAGCCTCTCTCTCTTCCACACAGACACACACGCGCGCACGCACGCACACACACACACACACACACACACACGCACACACATATAAGAACATCTGAGTTTGCATTAAGACATGCACAGACCCCCAGAATGTTTATATATCACATGCCAGCACATGTGAACACGCACAAAAATGCACCCTGCAAGGGATTAACTAGGAAAACAATAAAAAAAAAAAAAAACAGCTTTAGCTTTCCCTAATGAAAAAAGTGAGGGAGAAGAGATTAGACAGCTAGCAGGCAAGCATTGAAATATGAACAGCTATACGCTGCAGCACATACACTAGACTTAAACCTCCATTTTCTATCATGTAATTGATCTCACAAGCACCATTTTGTTTGATATTTTCCTACTACCCTGCTGCTTTGTAGTATCAGCATATTTATAACATGCCTGCTCACAGGAAGCATTGGATGCACAGCTTTGAGCATGCTGATTGAACCAAATTTATATTAGGAAAAAAAATGTAAAGAGGAGGGGGAGGGTGGAACAAAAAGAGCAGCACACTGCTTTCATCTGATAATTATTTGAGGGTATTTTTCAGCAGGTAGGCTGCACAGAAAAGCACATTCCAGCCTACAGAGAGCCGTGATCGGTCAAGCCTATCCAGTAAAATAACCACCTCCTCTCCTTAGAGTAGATAATGTTGGTTAATATTTAAATTTATAAAATTCTGGCTGAAAAGCGAAAAGAAAAATCTATCAGTGCCCTAGTCCTGTTTATTAAGATTAGGTGTATTTACACAATATTAAAAACAGGATATGCAGGTCCTATGGTGACCCTGAAAAAGGCATCCTGTCCACAACATCTTTTAGGGTCAGTCCATCATGTCACGCTGAAAGCAAGTAAAGCTTTTATAATTAAAAATGAACTATTTTACAATGATGGGTTAACTCACTAATCTGTTTTACTATTACGGTCTGTCATTTCCAAAGCATACCACAAGCAATTTTATGTATGATATTATGGTATGATATATCTTTGAGGCACAAATACGTGCTTAAGTAACGCCCTTTTGATTAAAACAAAAACAAAAAAACGCCACAAACGAGTGAATCTGAAGATTCAACATAAACACCTGTAGTACTAACAGTTGAAATGATTCCCCAGGGTTATCGCACCTTATAGCAGCAAAGCATAAGAGCTTCCATGATGATGTGTCTGATTTGCCTAAATGCTGTGGGATCTAATGGTCTATGTTTAAGCTTTGATAAATATTCAGCAGTCATAGTGATTAAAGTCAATTTAATTATTAAGACGGTTATAAACCAAGTTGAAAATTAGTCTCTAGAATTCCCCAATAGCTGATTTTAATGTACCACATCTTGTTTTCCCAAAGTAGGACATCAGTTAGGACATTAGTGTTGGGAAATTCTTGTTGGGCTATAGTTTCATTAAAAATCCCCAGATAAGAAGAGTCATTTGATACTGAAGCATATTAGCCAAGACAAAGATAACAAATATGTAACATTTGTTCTCCGGTTTGATTTTTCTTGGATATCTGTCATGTCCACCTGTCACAGCGGCTGTTGCACCCATATTTTAATCGGCTGCATTAATTTATTTATTCTCATCAGACAGGCAGATTTTCCATATGATTGTATGACCCCCCAATTTGCTTTCCAAGCATCTGGTGAGCAAACTATCCAAGTAATCCAGAGGACACTTATTAGGCATTAAACAGAATTGATTCTCCGAGAAACATAGGTAGTGATGACAGTATAGTGGTCTCAGAGAAACAGAGCCTTAAGTATACCGACAATTAGGGTAATGGTCTTATCGTGGGATCCAATTCCCTGCTTAAAGAACAGTCAGACGATGCGATGGAAGAGTGAGCACATACTCAAACAGCACCAAATACACACAACCTCCAGCTTTCAGAACACAGCCAAGCACACACCCTCAACAGAGCAGAGCCTGAATTAATGACTTTAGCGGAAGGTTAGTACCTCTGCAGTCGGTATACATTAATATTTTATGTGGAGATCCTTGGTGGTGCATGCATATAAACAGGACTCTCTCCACTATGAATACAGAAAAGACGCTTCGTGTTATAGTCTCAATCACCGCAGTCTTCATCACAAGTGCAACAGATCTACCCCTCCCTGTACATATATAAACATATTCCAACTGCATCTGTGTGGAGCAAAAATAGAAACTGAATCTTCTTCACAAAAAAAGAAAGAACTAGTAAACAGACTATGCATTATACAACATATCTATAATTAATTGTGTACTCTTGAATGTATGCAAATGTGTGTAGAATTGGGCTTTTATTGCCAGACCAAGAGTCAACCTGGGCAAGAGGCCAAGGCACAGTCAGAAATACAGCCATTCATAGCCTTAATGCAAGAACACTATTATGGATAGGCCCTGTGAAGTAGTTCTACAAGTCCATAGTCAAAATGTACAATGCAAAAATGAAAATAAACACTGTAACTGTTACAACAGTGCCAGTCACTTCAGTCTTTTATAGCTGGTATGTTTGTTTTGTTAGCCTGGAAAGTTTTCTCCTTTCTGTCTTTCATCAACAAGTAGTCACTCCCTGTGCATTTGCAATAATACATTTACTTCATTACTGTTTAGAAAAAAAAAGTGGGTGTTGAAAATGGTATTTATGACAAAATCAGGCCATCCAGTGCTCAGGACAATGGGTTTTAGTTTTTATGTTTATGATTAGAGTGCTGTGAGACTGTGGCGGATCATGTTTTGACTTCGTGATTCAAGGTCTACACCTGCCTGTCTCAGTTAAACTGGACTTGCTGGATTTAGGTGAATGCACATTCTATTCCTGTAAGTGTCTTTGTTTATATCAACATGGCCATCAAGAGTCACAGTTATTTTGGTTTTTGAGTCTTCAAGCAGCATCATTAAGTGGAGCTCTTGAAAAAGATCCGCTCCAATTTGTCTGTTCTTTATTTGCTAATTAGCAAAGTAAAAGCTCCATTAGCCTCAAGATTTTCTTAGCTATGAATCTTCACACCTCAGAGGAAACATTCACACACTCCTACAAACCTCTTGTCATATACAGACAGCTATACGTCACTGCCGTGTTCGCACCAAAGTCTTTTGCATTTTAACAGCTTAACATATTTAAGAGCAATTTTAATAGCTTAAATAGCTTAAATCCCAAAATATGATTAATTAAGGCATAGTAATGTCATGTAATGTTTAGCAAATAATAAAGCAAAGCAGTCAAACTAATTTGAAATGTCGTGCACTTTATAAATTTCTCAGTATGGTCATTCTAGTCAGATGACCGGTCCATCATCTGACCTGAATACACTTCATTTTTCAAAATGGCTGGAATACATGAAGAAATGGGTGCTATAAAATGTGGTCTATATCACTGACTGTATTTTGGTCTGACTGTTTTTTTGTTTTTTAAAACAACATTTACCCCAGGTATGGTTGCTTGGGTTACTTAGCTCATTAGCTTATAACAACAATGACTGTTATCTGTGACACATTTAAATGACAGACTGCAAACACACGGTTAGCTGTCCTTTAAAGCCATCAAGTCTTAGATTGCACTTGATTACATACTGATGGTTTTAAGAACTGTCTCAACGGATGCAAGGTGGTTAGAAGAGTAAAAGATCTGGGTGTGCACTCTCTAACCAATATGAGTGAAGCTTCCTGATCTTAAAAGTCAAAGATAAATAACAAGTTCAAACAACGCTTTCATTTTAAGATCACACCTGAGCTTGTTCAAAAATTCAATCACATCCACAAACCTCATGGAGCTCATCATGGAGCTGAGACATGACTTAATGTGAACACCAACAGACACCTACCTCCAACTAAACCTGAAAGTGTAGGCAGACTGTATCACAATGACTGATGCCTCCATCATCTCACTGTTCTCCCAAACATTAGCACTTCCAAAACTTTGTCATTTTCACACACAGGACATGTGAAATTCATTATGTGCTACAGATTTTCTCCCTCAGCATACCTCATCTAATTATTAACCAAGGCCGCAGCCAACCAGATATTCAGTTTGACCATTTCCAGCCACTCTCACACTAGGTTTCAAATGTGGGTGCTGCTTTAAAACCAATAGTGATTTTTTTTTTTCTAGCTGTACAATGTGATATATTTAAACATTCCCCCATTCCTTCAGTTCCCTGCCTTTGCATTCACATCTGCACCAGCTGATATCTTAACAGGCTGCGCTGGGTGTGGCTTAGAGCTACATACTGCTTATAGCAGTTAAAAACGGGGGGATGGGAGACAGATTAAGGTATCTTTACATCAGCACTACTCACAAAAACATACTAAGAAGCACTGTCCTGCATGTAAATGGAGTCTTTGTGTGCTCCTCCCATGTCTATGCTGATGACTGAGCCTGGTTTATTGTTATGGCGTGCAGTAAAGTCTGTTGAACTTTGAGCTTCCATCTTGGCAACCACAGGCAGAAAATAAATGTAGAAATGTACCAATAAAAATCAACCGATGCACAAGAACCTAAAATCAGTCAAATGCTGCTGCTTTATTGATGCAAATAGCAAGAAGGAATTACCTTAAGTCAGAAAAAGACAAAGTACATGTATAGTAACATTAATTCAAGTTTAAACTTACTGATCTGTGACTTGGGAACTTGAAAAAAATTTTTTTCCCCCTATTGAAAATTGCTCTTTTTAAACTGGCTCTTAAATCAAACATTTAGAACAATCATCATAAATATGTAATAGTTTCAAACTCTAAACCATCCCTTTAAATTCCTAAGCTTCAGTGGGAACTGTTAGAAAAGTGGATGTGGATGAAGTGAAGTGAAGAGCCTCAACATAAACGTGACTTTTACTGAACGCAAGCTATGTGTTTAACCATTTTCCAGTAGTGACAAAATAGTGATCAATAATGTTAACATGTTTTTCACTACATAATCTATAGAAAATACAATAGCTGACATAAGCTTTCCAATATGTAAGATTTGGTCCTGTAACTTTTCATTTTATATGAATCTCTGTCTCAATGTATTGTTTATCCTATTTACATATTAAAGTGGTGTATATTATTGCTATACAATTTTTTAAAAATCCTAATTTGAATTCTGAAACGCTGAAGCTACGATTTCTTTGTCTTTTGTATATTAAGTATAATGACAGATAGTTAATCAGTGGCACATGTTACTTGCGCATACGGGCTCATGAAATGCCGCTGTTACTAAAGCATGAGTTGAGTTAAAAGACATGAGATCAAAGCGATGCTTAGTGGATTATTTTTTGCCAAAGCAACAGCGCACTGCAGCAGTTTATAGCTGAGCATTAATGGTTGTGACTACATACCCGATCTTGGCCTTCTGCTTGGGCTTGGAGGAGGGTACAATACAAGCTTTCCTGCAGGCCTTCTCCTTGGACCGTGCCTTCCCATTTCCTTTGTGCTCATGATCACGGTGGGCTTTGTACTGCGAAGAAGAGCTGGGGAAGCTCTCTGGGCTCATAACCCTTGGGATGTTTTTCTCCCCTCTTTGCCGAGCCTTTGCAATAGCCTCTGATATTATCCTATTTGCCTTCTCCTGCTTGTCCTGTGGAGTTGAATCCATCTGATGATGCGTCCTCCGTGGAACCCTTTTCTCTGATGAGGAGCTGGATGAAGATGAAGAGGAAGATGAAGAGGATGATGACGAGGATGAGCTGCTCTTCATTGGGGGACTGAGGACCCGTATCTGGCTTCCGGGACCATTAGCGTTCTTTCGAGGCTATGGTCAAAGAGAAAAATAAACAGAAACATAGTGAGCATGGTACTGTAAAAGGTGTGTGATGTCATCGAGCCTTCGAAACAAAAAGCTGCACCTTAGAAAAATCTAGTGATGCAAAGATCTTTAAAAAGAAAAAGCTTAATAACAAAACAAATGTCCAAATACTAGCTTCAAAACACTGACTCACAAAAAATAAATAAAAAATGCAAAACAGGAAAAAAAACAAAAAAAAACAACAACATCAGCCTTAATTTACATAATGCATATAACAGATTACAAAGCCAATGAGGTACAATGTGGATGTACTGATACAGCCTGCAGCCATTTACAGGTTATGCATTTCTACTTATATAGGTGTGTTGTCACTAGGTTTGGTAACAAACAATTTAAAAAAAAAAAAAAAAAAAAAGGAAAAAAAGATATTGTTCAAAACATCTTCCTGTTTTGTAACACCATAAGCATTTATTAAAAAAACAAAACAAAACAAGCCATTAATACCACTGCTTGTATTTATAGCTGCATTCAGCATGTTGTTTCCTTCATAGAATATCGTGGAAGCACAGTGCGATGCCATTTTACTGTACAGTAAGCAGCTGAATGTAATAAATATGAAACAAGGTCTAAAACAAGGAAGAAACTAAATGTTAAAATCCAGCCTTCTATGAATTCGCAACATACTAGGGTGCATTCGTGTGACGAATGAAAATATCACTCATTCAGAAAAACAGAACCTTCTCAAGGCTGTGTGAAGCACTCCGGCAGCAGAGCTTGTTGCTGTCCCCATCTCAAAAGCTGGGGGTGGGGGGTGGACCTGCCATGCTCTGCATGATGCTCACTTTAACTCTACTCTACTAGTAGACACTGAGCTTGATGAAAGGCCAATGTTTCCTCCAAGAATTCATTTAGATCAAGGGCAGACGACCCTCTGTCTGAACTCTGAAACCATGTGACATCAAAAGTCAACTGAAATTCTTTTGGCTCAAGTAAGCTTTTCAAACGGAGGGTTAAACACTGGTTCAATGTAGCAGGTCACAGTGAGCCTCGCAGACATAAATAATCTAGCCTGCCTGATACATGATAATATGTGCATAATAGATGGCGTGACTGCAGTTATGACTACACAAGCACCCTGTGGTGGGCTTTAAGCCCAGCAGAGAGGGAACCCATAAATGGATGACCTAATCTAAAAATGTGTTGCGTATGCCTACATGGCCCAGGCGCGGCTGGTTGCTTTTTTTCCACACTGCTAGCTAAATAAAGAGAATTAGCTTGAACCTCACTGACAAAGTGGGGGAGGGAACTGAATAACTAGCAATTCATTTGGAAGAAGTGGGGAGAAAAAAATACACACATACACACAAAAGCTGCATTATGATTTTCACGTGTGCCACGCCGCTGAGGCTATTAGGAGGAAATTTACCAGATCATGCTGGAATGTTCTCATTTAAGTTATTGGTGAAAAGAAAGAAAATAGAGAGAGAGAGAGAGAGAGACAGAGGGAGGAGTAGAAAGTAATGTTTAAGAGCGGAAGAACATGAACGCACATGAAAGAGGTAGGAAAGAGGAAGACTAAATATGAAAACAGGTTTCTATCAGAAAGGCAGCGCAAGGGAGAGAGAGAGAAAAGATAAAATGCACCAAAAGTGAGAGCACTGCAGCTGTGTAATACATCTATAAATAACTGAAATTACAGCCTGCCAGCACTGCAGTGATTTCAATCTCTCTAGCAGCACGCAGTCCCATGAAAACGGCAGGGACTATTACAGCTAATGAAAAGGTAGAGTAAGCTCCATTTGGGCCGGACACCTTTCCCTCGCTCCCACCCTCTCATTTCCACATGTAGTGAGGTCTCTGGTGACTGACAGGCTCAACTCATAGAGGGCACAAACACATGCGCGCACACGCACACACACACACACACACACACACACACCATACACTGTACATAAACTACAGAACAGGGCAGCAGAATTCAACTGAGAATGAAAAGTGATGTATGATTGGACAGTGGGGATGGGGAAAATACTGTACATCCAGTAAACCATGCTAAGGTCCAGCACAGCAAAGCAAATGAATATAGAGGGAAAGGGGAAAAAAGCAGCAATGAGTTCAAGATGGCGGCAGTGCAGCATGAGCCAGTAGCAGAGGAGGTTGTTCAGTTCCTGCCGGCCCCTCCTCCTCCCCCTTGTCCCTCCTCCCTCCCAGCTCTCAGCACAGCTCACTTACCCTTCCTCTTGGCCTCTTCACTGTAGACATGGTGTTTTTTTTCCCTTCCTCTTTCCTCCCCCTCTCCAACCGGCTAACAAAAGCCTTGCCCTTTCGCTGGGTTTCTTCTCTCTCCGTTGCTCACTCACACTTTCTGTTACAAACACACTCACTCTCTCCTTTTCGTTTGTCTCTCACTCTTCCTTGAGCCGTGTGTCCCCCCCTCCCCTCCCTCACTCCTCGTTTGCCTCCCCTCCTCCTTCCCGGTCAGCTCTTCTCCTCGGGCAGTGCAAGAGCGCCGGATCTGTTCGTCTCCTCCTCCCCCAGCAGGCAGGGCTCAAGAGGAGCGCATGGGAGCTCACTCTCTCTCCTCTCTCTCTCCCACTCGCTCTTTCTCTCTCACCCTCGCCTGTCTCTTCACAGGGTGATGGGGGAGCAGCGCTGTTGGCGGTAGAGGAGGTGCGTGGCAGTCCAGGAAGCTCTCATTCTGCTGCTGTGTGCTGCTTTACTGTCGTCCGGCTTCACCCAAGTCTCCCTCACTCACTCTGTGTGTGTGTGTGTGTCAGAGTTGCCTTCCTCTCTCCTCCCCTCTCATTGATTCCTCTTTTTGCCTGCCTTTCGTGAGTGCACTCAGTGCCTCTCTGAGCCTTCACCCTCTTGTTTCTTGTTCTTTCTTGCTCTTCCCGCTTAGTCGTTTCTCTTTTTGTGCCTCTCCTCGTCTTCTTCACCAGCTGGGATAAGGTAGGTTACTCCTTTTATTACACACAAAAGCCTTTTTTGTGTTATCTTGCTCGCTTGTTTGGCTGATTGTTTTTTCCTCCTTTCTCCCCCACTTATCTTTTTCCTTGTTCTCCCTCGCTGCCCTCCCCTCTCCTTGGCTCGGGCGTGTGTGGCGAGCTCGAGACTCTGGCAGGCAGAGCGACGGAAAATGAAAGCACAAAGCAGCAAAATGCATCAGCATGAATATTAGAGATGTCGTTAAAACCCAGACTCGTTTTTCTCTCCCTCTCTCTCTCTCTCTCTCTTACTCACTCTCTCTCTCTCTCTTTGTAAGGAAGTAGGCCAGCAGATGGTGCTAGCAGTTATTACATTAACTTTCACAACTTAACCCCCAAAGTACTGGATTTCTCCCACGCCACAGATTGTCAACATCGTAGCTTTTCACTTCCTCATATTGGTTACTGATAGTGATATGTTGATTTATAAATAGAACAGCAGATTCCAAGAGAGACAGAAGAACAAACAGAAAAACAAATTTCCAAAGGCTAAAAATTAATTTCTCATACAAACAGAGTATAACAGATTTCAACTTCCTAATTAAATTGGCACACACAGCCTACACTGTCTCCAGCGGTGAATTCAAACACTTTTACCGGGTCAAAGCCAGGTCACCCTGCTACGAGTCTTGGGGGAGGGGTGACCAAGAGTGGAAGCTGGGATGTGTCCAAGACATGGAGCTCTTCCTGTGAACCACAAACTCTTTGAGCTAGAAGGCCTTTCAGGGAACTCCTGACAGCACAATGTAGGGTCCATGTGCACAGCCTGGCACATGGTATTGGGAATTATTTAGACACAGGCTGGCTTGACGCCAGGTACAATACCCCCCAACGACTGGGTTAGGCCTGAGCTACTGACGGACGCCATCAGCTGTTTTTAGTCTGTGTTTACTGTGCAAAACAAGGTAAACCAATATCCTTCCCACACAACACAAAGTCAATTTCAAATGCAGCTGCACACAACACAGTTTGTTGTCTGTCCAGTTCAATTCAAGGAAGGACACACTTTTCATGCCGTTTCTAAAAAAGAAGTTATTCTAATGGCCAAATCTAAGACACCAAGAAACTAAAGGACTAAATGGTTGCATTCATGGGATGAATAATTACCACAATTCAAAACACGAACAGCTTTTGAAACACATGCCATCTGACCGGTCAGGGTGACACAAGCTGCATGGCGGTTGTGAAGACATTAGTAAATAAAACGCAGAGTAAGACATTATCCTAGGAAGCAAGGAGTCAGACTTCCAGGCAGGAACACATCCCATATAGTGTTACTTTATATATAACTTATTATATTATTAAATGCCGATCCTCCTCACATGGGTTGTGAGTTTATGGTGTGAAATGTGTGGGGTAGTGTGTTGAGGTTACAATACAATATGGCTTTACACTCCATGTTGTACACATATTCTAACAGCCTTATTCAAAATCTGTATGTGTGTAAATGGGGGTGTTGTTATAGCAGTGGCTTTAGAAATTCTCACACCATCTCCCTCTGGTTTGCTCTTAAAGCTCTATATTGTCTTTTCTACAGAGATCACAGCCATGTGTGCACAGCAATATTCCTTTCTAAGTGTTTGCAGCAGCGTGCCTTGTATCAACCTGCCAAGTCAGGCCTTGGAGTTTGGACTTTAAAGCAGACCACATGCTTGCTGCGAGCAGAGCAACAGCATTATCTCCAAGCGAAACAAATCTATTGTCAGATAATGTCCACCAGGCTACACTCCCCAAGGATGACTCGACAACACACACACTCACACTCACATTGTAATGAGTTCACAGTCACATATTGCATAGTCATATATTCAATCCACCCTAGACAAACATAAACATAACTAAAAATACAGTCTCCTCACAGTCCTCATTAAACTGCAACAGTGAAAAAATAAAGAAACTTTGTCATTCATTACTTTAACTGCCACAGGTTTACACAAGTATGCAATTTTGTACATCCCACAATGGTTTATCTTCAGGAAAAAAAACATCAAGTATTTGAAGAATAAAATAACCTGGTACAAGCCTCCAGAGAGTCGGAATAATGCCTCATTTAAAACCAGATTCAGTAACTATGTTGCTTTTAATGAAACATTTTTGCTCCATGGTAAATGTTTTTTCTACCCGGACTAGATTTTAAAAAATGAAGGGGAAAAAAAAAAAAGTATAGCAGTCAACAACGTACACATGCTTCAACGGTCACATGGCATGAAGCCACAGCTCCTTGGCAACTAGACAGTTAATATGCAAACAAGCCTGGCAGCTCTGTACAAGGGGAGTGGCTTCGTTTTAGGACAGATGAGGGAGGGGAAAGGAAGAGGGGAGGGAAGTAGAGAAGGGGAGGGGAGTAGCAGAGCTGGTAAAAGGAAGCGGGTGGAAAAAAAAAATGTGTGTGCGCATAGAGAAGCAGCGTGGCTGCAGAGGCACAGGTGTCTGTCGCTGAACACTCCATTACTTCCTCATCAAAGGGTCTGTATTAGTGCGCTACTGCTCTCATTTCTTGCCTGAACCACCATGAGAGTCTCCACCAACTCACCATTAAGAAAATGGAGAGCTCAGAGCTAGCAATGCACTGGCTGTAAATGACAAGATGGCTAGCACCCACGAGGCTCTAGAGCCAAAAGCCAGCTGTTACTCTCATATCCCAAAAATTAATTCCTTATCCAGCTCAAATGCAATGACACCAAGTGTCAGTGACAACACTGTGCGGGATGAAAAAAAGGCTGCACTGGAATTGACAACGCACACACTTCACATTTTTAAATGTTATTTAAGAATTAAATTTGAAAAGGTGATTGATAAAACACTACTTCTTTCATATAATGAGGTTTTCACTGGTGAATAAGTTTACTGCCATGTTCTCAAGCTAAAAATAAAATACACACAAAATCAAGGACAGCTATTCTGTAGCGGAGACTTAACTGTGTGATTTTGTTTTGTCTTCAGTGACCAATGCTAGATCCAATCTATCCTTGCCGTGATTCTGAATTAGACATGCTATGATGAAAATGGATGGTGTCCTGTTTAACCATTTTTCTTTTTAGCCAAAAAAAGAAAGAAAGTTTAAACAGGCCTCAACAATATAATGATTTATGCATTTCTTGGAAAACAAAGCCAGCCTTCAAAATTTAATGAGAATCAATTCACAATATTCTATTATATCTATCTACTATTTTCATTTCATTTTGTAGCACAGAAGTAGATAGTCCACTTAAGTTGCAAGTGAATGAACACATAAAATCACCTGTAGTGAATTCACCAAATAGTTACCTGCCTTCTTGTGCTAAACGTATGGTCCTGTGATTTGTCCACGTACACTTGCAAACGTACACTTGTGCAGTCCTCCAAAATCCCAACTGCTCATTGCTGGATATGGATGACATGCATTGCATTTAACAGAACAAGTAAGGGAGTGATAGTGGCATTTAACCGGAATGGAAAAAGCACCCCCCAATAAAACTCCAAAGTTAAAGAAATAAAAGTATGAAAGTAGAAACCTAGTTGCAGTGGATTCATTTTGTTGCTTTAAAACACTGTTTCATTTCAGCTCGTTGTATGTTTATAACTTCGCTTTTCTCCGTGGCTGGCTGATGGACCAACAATAGCACAAGCATGAGTAGCCCACAGACCGGTTTTACCACATACTTCTGATACTGCCCCTATCTAATGATTTCTACAGGTAGATGGGCAGTTTGTAGCTGCCCATAGACATCTAACACACTGCCAATGCACTACAATCCCATGTGCACAATGAAACATGACATGGACCTTTTAACTAGGGAGCTCACAGAGTAAAGACCACTTGATGACTGCTTGAGCTGAACCTGTTATTTGTGTTCTTACCTCCACCTCAGTCTGGAAAAATTCTGGATGACCATGACTGTTTAATTTCAGCCAGGTTGTATGTTTTGAAAGGAGATGGGCAGGTTATTCATTCACCTTCCAAACAGGTGTTCTAGTTTAGAATAACAGAAATTGTTTTGCAAATATTTAAACTTAAAAAACAAACAAAAACAAAACATTGATACCAATGAAAGAGGTTTTGGCTTTCTCCAAAAGAAAAAACAAAACAAACAAACACCAGAACTGCTATTTTTCACAAGGACTTTCTAAGCTGGGTTTAATATACTTAAGATCAAAATGTATTTTTCTTTTTCATATGGTGAAATTTAAGAGGGAAATTGAGAGACCTCACTTAAGTCGCTGCCTGAACTATGTGCCAGTTGTTCTTATATTCTGAGTCACTCCCTAAACATTTAAACCAGGAAGAAGCCAGCTTTGAATATTTTTAATAAACTTTAAATTAGACATAGCGTTTCTCTGTCTTCTGCAAGTGTGAAATGTGTTAAACCATCAAAATGCTTGTAATGTAGGTGTTTTTAAAAAGGTGATGCTGCAGCTAGAAATAACAATTGGTCACATGGGAGTTGTTCAGGCCACTTTCATCTTACTATTAGTTCAAAACATTTTGTATAATACAGATAATTATAATGCTGCATCCACTGGGTTAACCATTCAATAAACCCAACACACCCAAAAGAAGTGAATGAGCATGAAAACTGTACTAGCCTAAGGAGAAACAACACTGTCAGCACACTATGCATTGTGTGTGCACATGTATGCATCTGTGAAGATAATTATAGATAACGTGCAAGTAAACCAGGATCTCAAAGCCGAAAAGGACGTTTTCTTTCCTCCATCCTTTAACAAACAAACATTCTCCAACAGACTGCATGATCTTTACATCAGGGTTATTTCAGTACAAATACAACACTAAATGTACTGGATACAGTTAACTAACTAATAGGTCCAGCAAATTGAAGGACAGGCTTTATAAATGTAATCATGCTACACTCCTTAGAAGCACAACAACAGATCCAACAGGCTTTCATAAAGAAAGACCATATATCCTTGTGTTTGTGCAATGCACTATTTGACTTCTTCCTTTATTTAAACAAGTTTAGCGCTGAAAGACATTCTTAATTCCAACAAAAAGCCTTTTGGGCGCAGATGGGATATAGGTATAGTATGCTGGACGTAATCATCTAGCTATGTCAGTTTTAAACACTAGGGGGTGACTGTGAGGAGACAAAGCAGGAATGTGAGGTATAGAGAAAAGATGTCTACAGCCACCTTATGTGATTCACATCCAAGTATGAGTCCAGAGTAAATGTCAGGCCTTTGTCTAAATTCCACTAATAAAGCAAAAGAGAAAAAAAAGAGGAAATTGATTTTACATTAAACAGTATTGTTTTTAACTCCTGAAGTACTATCACAAATGGGTAAATATTTGAAACTGTTTCTCTCTTTGACTTACTACCCACTTAACCAAATAAAACGGAAGCACTGTCTGCCCCGCAGCAGTGTTTCTAAAGTTACTAATTAAACTAAAGCCATGTGAATAGCAATAACGTCTTTCATTATGCTGATGACTAGATTTAAAATCATATTTTGTTAATTAACATACTAAGGAAAATAAACTCAGGCCTCTGTTTTGTGTTTGCTTTGCTTATGATGCTAATTTTCCCAGTGAGTGAACATTTTTAAAAAAATTAACAGCCATGACGTGGGTTTGGGACTTGGTCAGAATACATAGTATGGTCTAGTCTGGGCTCTTTGACAACCAGGGCCAATGACTGAGAAGAGAGAGAGAGCAATTCTAAGTAGGACATTTGCCCCTCTTGCATCTTTAAGTGTCAGCTCAGAGGGTAGACACTCAGTGAGATTTAAGATGATATTTCAAGGACTAGCATTGCTTGCATGCACGAATGAGTAGGAGTCAAAATGAAAGCAAGAGACCATCCATCCAGAGAGGGACAACTCTCACAATTAGTAGCTGACAAACACACTTTACATACCAGCAGTGCAACTAAGGAGCCTCACTTCTGAGTACTGGTTAATATAATTAGTATACTTTATTCTTGACATTCAAAACAAATCTGTGTATGTCTTATCGCACATAAACACCCCCACACACTCGGTCTTATCTTTGTGGAAGTGCTATCTATTTGTATATCACTTTCAAACAGAGGAGAGGACCCTATCCTAGACAGAATATAAAACACAAAGTCAATGTGACAACACCAGTTAGTGAAGTCCTGTCATGAAGGGTCAGTTTTGACTATTGCCATCTTGTTGCTTTGAAACTGGACTTTTCAAGCAAGAAGTGTAACTGACTAAGAAATTGACGGACGGTGCATCATAATTTATATGAACTTTCTCAGTCTTGCTACCCCCTATTTATACATCACAGTTTAAGTGTAGGGAGAGTTTGGAAACTCATCTATTCCCTACAAAAATTAGTTTTTATGTCGAATCAAAAAGCTATTTGAGCTACTTGTATTGTAATATTTTTGATTCACATGCATTCTCCCAAATATATTTCTGTAGAGGGTCTACTGTTAGTCTCAAATGCAAGTAAATTCTTATGCTGCCCAAGATAACTAGCATTGCCTCCCTTGCCTCCAATCCACATAAGCCTCTTTACTTCACTTTAATGTGGAAAAAAAAACCCTACTAACAAGGGATGACATTTTTCAAGGTAAACTCATAACTCTTATTGGTGGTAACTCCATCACTGATCACCACAGCTGGCCAATCAACACTGTTTTCCCCTTCAACTCTGATAAATCCTGAGCTCTGCACTCTTTAAAAACATCTGTAGCCATGGCATTGATTCATCATTGGAACAAAACTAGAGAATGCAGGAGGACCTCTTTGTCTGTTATCTTGATTTAAATTAAAGCTTAATGTAAAAGTCTGTTTGCAGAGATACTCAGTTATTTCCCCCCTACCTCACTGTAGGGGCCTGTTTGCAAATGAAAGACTCCATAGTGTGGTGCCTTTTGAAGAAGGAAGGAGAGACAGACAAGCTATTTAATACTCATAGCAACAGAATGAACGGAACAAGTTAGAACTTTAAGCATAAAGAAAAAAAAGAAGCAGCAGCAAATTCAATGACTTAAGAGTTTTAACTTTGTAGGTGATATCCACAAATGTACGCCCACTAATTCCGGTAGGCTCGTTATGATCATTCAACACCATATATGCACAAATGTCTCCTGCTGGTATAGCCTTACATGTCAGGCTGGAATTAGAAAATAAATCCAATTGTGTCTCTTTATTTTGCTAGCAGTCGAGCTAGTTGGATAGCTTTGCTCTGTGTTTGAGCCACACAGTACACAAACATGGAGATTGGACAGTGCCACCTTTGCATGACTTGTCCCTGCACAAGTGGTGTCACTTACTGGCAATCTCACAGGAGGGCAACAAGACCAATTCAGAAGATTGCCCAACCCTACCATATTCATTCAGTGGAGACCTGTCAATCACAATGTAGGCCCACTCTAAAGGATACCCTGCGTTACTGTACTTTTTCACTATCAACTGAAATGATAAAGTAATAAACATAATCATAGATCAACTGAGCAGTAGGGTGGTTTCCATTTTCATTTGTAAACTCCTACTTCTACAAATGGACATCCAGATGAGTTACCTGGTCATGAGAAAGAATGCATGTTAAAGGGATCAGTGTGTCTGTACTTTATATTGATTGATTGATTGATTGATCATACTTTATTCATCCCGAGGGAAATGGTAAATGGTTATGGAGTCCATGGTCCATTCCCAGGGCTATGTGCTCATTCTAAAGTCAAATTTCATGGGACTTTGTTCATGCTGGAAGACTCCACTAAGGCAGAAACAATTTAATATGGGGACCAATCTGAATTGCTCTCTTAAAAATTGTGAAATGGGACATTTGCCTTGGTGGAGGATGTGCTTTGAAAGTGCCCTTCTAGAGGTTTTTTGAGTTAGTGTGTGCTGTGGTTGTTCTGAGTAATGATGTGGTGCTCTCTGAATCAGAGATGGCACAGCAGGTCAGACACCAGGCAGTGAAGTGGAACTGAACTGTGCAAAACAAGCAAGCCGGATGATGCCATTCATTAATGGGAACATCGGTGCAAACTGAAGAGTGGAGCCGAGAGGAGGTCCCTTAGGATGCAACAGAGAGAGAGAGAGAGAGAGAGAGAGAGAGAGAGAGAGAGAGAGAGAGAGAGAGAGAGAGAGAGAGACAGAAGGAGAGGGAGGGAGGATGGGAGGGATGAGGTGGAAGAGAACTCAGCAAAGGGCTTACTGCCAGACCTTTACAGCTCCTTCATTATTGAAGCAGTGCAAAGGCAGAGCAGGGCCAGTGCCTGCGTAAGGAGGAACACACATAGAGGCAACCACATACATTCATGCACAAGAAGCACAGTGCAGGTGTGTAGTTAACCTACAGCCTTCAAGATTTGATGAAGTGAGGACTTTTTTTTCCCCCCCCAGCTTTGATTTCGACCTTCTCCTGTGCGCATGGCAGATATCTATGAAACGAAGAGAGCGAGAGTGCAGAGCAGAAGCGTTTTCCCCGCAAAAATGGAAAAAAAAAAAAGGAAAAGAATTACCTTAGTTGCATCTTAACTTTATATTAAGATAATGACATTTTAACAGTTAAATCCAAATTATAGATCATTTTTATGACATGTCTCATAAGCTGCAACATAAAACTGAGTTGTTGTTTTTTTTTTTCCAAACTAATATGCAATCTGAGCTAAAGGTAAAGAAGGTAAAAGAGCATGGTGAGGTCTAACAAGATCGGGTCGTCACCCCCAAGCCAACTGAGGCATAACGTAATTCACACCTCATCAGGGGTTCCCTGTTGACTAATTTACTAGTCAATTAAACATGAAAGAAAAAATACACTCAAATTGAGAACAATCAAAAAGGAGTGGAAACTGTATCCAAACAAATGTGGTTACACACTGCTCCTGTCGAGTTGCTACGTGCCAATTTACTCATTTTTTTGGTCAAACTACTGCAGTCATCTGCCTTACTTTACCCCTTACTAGTGGTAGGTGGGTGTGTTACATCTTTGAAATGAACCTTATGTGTAAGTTCAATAAGGAAGATGTGTAATCACACATCTGTGTACTACCCGAATGTTTGGAGGCTAGACAGTGCTTTTCATTACTTCCACTTTCCCAAGTTATCAAGCTCACTGCTGACATCACTGGTCTGGACCAATCATCTTTCGGCCCACCATCTTCAAGCCAATCGGCCTCCACTTTGTGCACTTTCACTCAGTGCTCATCAGGCATTCTCCCTCAAATTCAAATTTTATTTGTGTCACACACACACACACACACACACACACACACACACACACAACCATACACAGTATGACATGAGGTGAAATGCTTATAGCTGTGCAATGCCCGACCATTAAATGACAGTAGGTTTACAGTAAGATATACAATGAAATAGGGCTGCACGATTAATCGTTAGAAAATCGCGATCTCGATTCATACTTATGTGCGATCTCATTTCCAAATGACAACGATTTAAAAAAAAAAAAAAAAAAAAAAAAAAAAAAGACGACGACGACGACTGTACCGCATTTTGATCCGGGACATACTCTGCATGAAAACAAGCGCTCACTCTTCTTGCTCAACAAATGACAAGGGCGGAGCCTTATACCACGTGATACAGAAGCTGTGCCGTGTGATGCTAAAATTAGCAGGGAAAAAACAACGGAGAGCACATCAGGGATGACGAGAAAGTGACAGGAGAAAATCCGTTCCGGTCAACCACCCAAACCTCAATAACGGGAACCTTATACAGCGCTTCCCTATACACGGCGAACTCCCGCAGGCACAAAGAAATTACGGAGGCTATCACTTATCACCTGACCAAAGATATGGCTCCCATCAACACTGTGCAAAACGAGGGATTTAGGAAAATGATCAACACCCTAGACAAACGCTACACAGTGCCGTCCCGCAACTATTTTTCTATTGTTGCACTACCTGCTCTATACACGCAGCGTCGAGCAATGGTGGAGACGGAATTTCAAGTAGTACAACATTTTGCGGCAACAACAAAACGTGAGACATTTGTTGTTTTTATGTTTATTTATTGTTTTTATGTTCAGTCTCAACTGTTACGAAGTTGATGTGCAGTTAATAAGTGCAATAAATATTTATACTGGAAAAGAAAATCGTGAGAGAATCGTGATCTCAATTCTAAGCCAAAAAATCGTGATTCTCATTTTATGCAAAATCGTGCAGCCCTACAATGAAATATACAAATTTACAGGTTACCTTCGTGTAAACCACCAGCTCCTCATCTCTGCCTCTCTCACATTACCAAGAACTTCATCCAAGCCTCCGTCTTCATCACCACCACCAGCATCTAGACTCCAGGGGGTCTTGCCTAAGTCATCACTAGGAATCTGTACAGCTGTGATGGGCCATTAAACTCTAGTTGCCAAATAGCTTAATTCAATCATGACTCGTGTTCAATCCACCCTAATGATCTTTTCT
Organism: Copadichromis virginalis; assembly: GCF_057382275.1. Taxonomy (NCBI): domain Eukaryota; kingdom Metazoa; phylum Chordata; class Actinopteri; order Cichliformes; family Cichlidae; genus Copadichromis; species Copadichromis virginalis. The sequence continues at coordinate 10,246,398 of NC_140618.1, forward strand.
TATTAAACTTAAAGCTAACTGAAGTGAAATCAACAATATATGATTAGTTTAACCAACTAGCATTTCTGGTGCCAACATTTCATCAGTTAGTCAACTAGTCACACATTTCACTAGTCCCTTGTGGGGACCATATTCCTGGCTTTACTTAAATTGACAAATTTGTCCATCTTTTGTACTAGTATGAAATCACCTTAAGTCAAAGACAGACAGCTGTCAGCCACAAATGTCTAGCGGCAGGGACGAGTTATGGCCAGAGAAGAAGCAGCTTCCCTGCTGATACTGTTACAGCTGAACCCCAAAATAAACACAGAAATGCAGGGTTTAAAACACACTTCATTTCATAGTTATTCAGTTTCAAACAGACTGTCAAATTTTCATCAGTAAAGAACAACATTATGAAATGTTTGGCCACAAAATATAAACTAAGGCTCTTCAGGTTTGTTTTCCTGATGCATTATTGAACAAAGTACATGAAACGATAGTTATTTTTGATAAAATTTGTAATTTTAAGACTTTTTTTATTTTTTTATTTTTTTTTAATCACAAAATAAAATACAAAAGAGTCCAAAATATTTATAACTGAGTCAGAAATACTAAAATGAAGTATAAATATATTAAAACTATAGTTAGGTAAATTACTTGACCAAATATACTGGTACCATCCATGCTCTTATTCAATGGCAACGAAACAAGTTGTATGAATCATATCAACAGTATTTGTACTATATTTTATTTTTACGTTTTTATTCTTTTCCACTATGATCTCAAAATTGTAATGCAGATTTATGGTGTGTGAAAAACTCTGAAGTTATTTTATGCTATTTGCATTTCTTCTACAAATATTCCACATTTAAATGACAAAAAAATAATTTAGCAGTTTTTAAAGGGAGCAAGTTAAAGCAAGTCTTCAATTATGCTTCTGATTTCAGCTTTATTTAAAAAAATAATCTTGGCTATGGTTGAGTTTAATGTTTTCAGAATGTACTTTACAAAAATGTAAATGTATTTTTTAACATACGATATATGTATTAATTTTACTGGTGTGATCAAACTGGGCTATAGACACTACAGTACAGAATAACCCCCTTACCTCACTCTAAGACTGCAGACTTACTTTCCTAATGTACTTAAAAGTAAAGTGGGAGGTACAGCTTCAGCTTCCAGACCCCTCTTCTGTTGAACCAGTTCCCAGGTTGGATTCAGGAGAGAGAGACACCTACTCTACTTTTAAAATTAGGCTTAAAACGTTCCTTTTTGATAAAAGTTAGGGCTGGATCAAATTACTCTCGATCCTCCCTTAGTTACGCTGCAGTAGGTCTAGGCTACTGGGGACTCCAACTGATGCATTGTTTCTTTTTCACTCACTATGTATTTATACACCACTCTGTATTTAATCATTAGTTATTATTAATCTCTGGCTCTCTTTCACAGTGTGTCTCGTCTTGTCTTCCTCCCCTCATCCCAACCAGCCGCAGCATATGGTCGCCCCTGCCTAAGTTCTGCCGGAGGTTTCTTGCTGTTAAAAGGGAGTTTTTCCCCTTCCCATTCTCTCCAAAGTGATTGCTTTAAGGGGGTCAAACAATTGTTGGGGTTTTTTGTTTTCTTTGTGTCTAAGGGAATGGGGTTTTGGGGGCTAACAGGAAGAGAGAAACTGCATAGAGCATGCAAGACTACAGCTCTGCTCGGTCCCAACTCTACATAGTTATGCATCACACAAACAGCAGGTGCTGCTCTCTCAAACCCATTATTTTCAGTGGCTTTCACAGTACAACAAAGAATGACTGGACCTTGTGGTAACTTAAAATGGGCCTTGGGGTGTTGATGAAGCAGCTAAGTATGATTAACTCAGTTGCATCCGCACTTTATATAGCGATATAGCATTGTCCACATAACTGTTTGCATTTGTTAAAACAGGCCCAAGAAAAAAATCCTTGTGCCAAAAAAGTCCACCAGAGGATTAAATGACTACAGGCCTGTCGTGCTAACATCTGTGGCTGTGAAGTCCTTTGAAAGACTTGTGTTAAGCCACCAGAAGGACATTGCACTGGAAGTTCACCTAGCTTCCACCTGTCAGTGGATCACCAGACCATTAGCACCAGCCTCATCCAGAGATGTGTTCTCTCCGCTGCTCTTCTCTCTCTAGACAAATGAGTGCACCTCAGGAGAACCATATGTGAAACTCCTATAGTTTATCAAGGACACCACTGTCATTGGTCTGATCCAGAAATATGATGTGTCAGCATACAGACAGGAAGTGGATCCCCGCAATCTGAAGTGGTCCTCACATATAAACTCTGTCTGAAAGAAGGCCCAGCAGATGTTGTACTTCCTGCAGCTACTCAGGAAGTTCAACTTGCCACTGAAGCTGCTGGTCATGTTCTACACTATCATCATCCAATCTGTCCTATGCATGTCAATCACTGTCTGGTTCAGCTCAGCCACAAAGCAGGACAGGGCCAGACTGGAAAGGACAATCATGTCTGCAGAGAGGATCATTGGTGCTGATGTTCCCTCCATCCAGGACCTGTACAGGTCCAGGGCTAGGAGATGGGCAGAAAACAGCGCTACAGGATGTCATTTACTAAAACATTTGCTTTGACCACAGTTTAGGTAAAAAAAAGATAACCCCCCCCAAAAAAAAAAAAAAAAAAAAAAAAAAAAAACCATCTGCAAACGTACAAATAGCAGCTGTTGATATAGCCGGTGTGAAACACCTCCAAACGGCTGGTGTTTGCTAGTTTTGCTGAACAAAAGAGAACAGCTTTGATTGAACTGATGGATTGTGTCATTGTCACCAATATGCGATCCACTTTTTTAAATCAGTATCAGATCAGTATTTGGTTCAAATACTTGACTGGCACATGGCTAATATGGTTAAGTGTGGGGTAACTTACTTAACAGATCTCTGTGCATTTTCCTGTTGTTTCTGGATATTTAAAAAACAAAAATTAAATTGAAGCTTGATGAAATGAAATTTTAATGGCTGTTTTTTGTTTTGTTTTCCTTTGGAAGGCCAGCACCTCTTTGATGGTGACCAACATTTTTTGTCATATGCAAGAAAAACCCTGGCTCCATGTGGATTACATTTTGTAGGTTTGCTACAGCATGATCAATATAAAAAAAATATACCCAAAAAGACACAAATAAAAGTCAGATTTTCACATTAAAGGCCCAAAATTAAGGTGACTAAAATACTCTTGTCATTTTTTTAACCTTTGCAAAGCCTGTCTGACAACACTGTAGCCTGACTCACAAAACGGGGAGCAATGATTGATTATGACATACCGGTTTCAACAGTCAACCCTCTTCTGCTAAGGTAAACAGTCAACTGAGTAAGTCAAATGTTGTTAAAAAAATGAAAAACAAAAAACACACACACAAGCATAACACACAATAAAAGTCTCCACTTACAACGTCCATGGCAACTATTTAATGACTTCCTACTGACACAAACCTGTTTGCTGAAGTTACAAATCACTAAGCCAACTGCCGTCTCTCGGGACAATACAATTGACATTTAGTGTGTCAAAGTCAAGCTGTGGTGCAAAAACCACAGACTGGAACAGAATGACAGACTTATGCACTTATTCCAGTCTTATTCACTTTAGATAACTTTCCTTAAGTTTTTAGTCATATTAAGGGTTTGCTTTTATCCTCTCAATTTTCTCACTCATTGTATAGGTGTAAACACAAGGACAAAGGGGTCATTACTCCTCTGCGTCTTTTCTTATTTCATCTGCTGCACCCTATACTGAAATAATTTACAAGTGATTTTTAAGATGTCCCCCTTGAACTGAATCTTTTCATACTCAAGAGACACTGTGGTAGTCCAACCGCCCTTTCTGCCAGTCAAAGGTTAGCGTGAGTTCAAGAAGGTTGCGTCACAACCAAAAAGACATTCCAGTCACATACACACACAAAAAAAAACCTTCACATTTTGACCGCTGGGCAAACACTCACCCACCCATCACCCCCAAAAATATTCAAAGCCATTTAATCCCTGGAGAAGGAGGCAAAAGAGAGTAGAAAGGAAAGAAAAGCAGCATAAAAGGGCATACTTTAAATTCAGACCTACTGTGCAGTTGAGGCTGGCAGCGTTCCCACATGCTCCTGACACACTCAATCCAAGTACAACTCCCTCCTCCCTCTCAGTTCTCAGCCCCTCCTCCCACTGAACCCTCCCCTTCCGCTCACAGCAAAGGCCGCCTGACTTCCTGTCTACCTCTGACCCTCAGTTATCCCCCGCCCTCATCTGGCAGGCCTCCAAACAGACAAGACAATCAGAGCGGATGAAGCAGACAGAATGCTTCGTAGAGTGAGCAACCAAGACAGAAAGTGAAAGACAGACAGAAGAAGAAATGCACACATACAAAGCTCTGCGTGTCACACTGGAGCAGGTTATTAGACAAAGTGGAAAGTGTGTGAATAAGACAGGCTATCACCATGTGGGCACAGGTTTCTCCAAGTACAAGTGTGTGTGTGTGGCACATGTCGGTTGTGGGGTGACAAACGGGGTGACGCATGGTGTCATGTTTCAGTACTGATTATGGCATTGCTTGCCCAGTTTGGGTGGCTAGAAGTTACATAAACCCCAGAGAGGTCAGGAAGTACTCAAGCTAGCCTGTCACAGAAACAGCAATCCTTTTTACAAGCATGCATATTCAAAGTTGATGACTGGAAATACAACTCAGAGGAAAAGGCTGGGCAGAGAGGGGAAAGCAGCAATACACCAGCGATATAGAAAGCCAGCGGGGATGTACCTGCTCAGTATCACTGCTGGGGGGCCCCCCAAATGACTACAGCCACCCGGGCAATCAGTGTTCATCAGTCTCACTTCTCTTTTCTATTCAGCATGAAAGCCGTAGCCTCTAGTGTTATGAAAATTACAAACAGTAGAGTGTAGTAGCATGCCAAAGAAAAAATGACAAAGCCATTCATTAACACAACAAAGCTAGCACTCCACACATCCAGGTGCCAAAACAATGACAAATAGGGCCTTATATTTGCCACAACAGAATAAAATGAACTGAAGCTGAAATAACATCACATGGTAAAAACATGACTCCATAAGAAAGAGAGGCTTAATGGCAAAAGTAGTTGTCTTATTTCTTTTTTTATAAACTTGCAGCATCAAAATCCCAGTCCCAATCAAATGTGTAAGACCAAAATATGCAATGTAATGTCATATCGGCCTTATGGACTGTCAGTGAGCTGAGTGCCCAGAAATATTTTGGTTTTGAATGGAAATGGGTCCTCAACACCAAAAGGCAATACATTCAGTATTCGGCCTTTTGTTTGGCAAATATCTGTTTGGCAAATATCTTTCAGTTTGAGTACACTAGGAACAGAAGTTTCAAATAAATGAATTTTCGTTTTTTCCACCCAAATTTAAGCCAGCACACTGGACTGCTCTGAGACGTCTGAAATTAGTCAAGTACAACATTCAACCACTAAAACAATTTCTTCTTTTTGGGTATGCAAGTGAATAACAGTAATTTGGCATCTTAATAAAAAAATAATACTGTGCTTCACTTTTTCCTGCTTTTATATAAAACAGTCCATTTTAAAATAGTGGATAGCAACAATATGTATTAAAACATTTAATTTTGATAAATAGCATTTTGTTAAAAGAGCTTGCACACATACTGGTGAATTAACCACTACAGAAACATAGAAATTTCGTATTTAAGGAATTTGTCAATCTTCTCAGAAGTGGATGCCCAAGTCTCAATGTTTTATCCAGTTTTCTTTCTGATTTAAAATCAGAAAGAAATACTTTTTTTCAATTACTAGTTACTTTTTAGTTTTACTAACTAAAGCACACAAGGTTCACATATTCACATAGTGCTTTTAATACAAACATTTCCTATTACACATATTTACTCCTATGTCTGCATCAAATATGCTGCTTGCAGCCTGTATTACATATATTTACCTTCTTAATATTTTTCTAATATCACAGAATCATCATATCTTCCTTTATAAAATTGGCCGCTCTGCTAATATACACTTATAATGTAGAGCTGTCCTTGTTTGGGACTGGTCATATGCTGCCAACTCTACACCTTTCATGTGAACGTGTTTGTAGTTACATTTGGAAACCTTAGGTTGACTTTTCAAGTTGATAACCACCTTCTTAAGGCCAGATAATGGAAAGATATCCTGGGTAGGCTGAACTTGTTTTGTAGTATAAGCCTTGGCTGACCAACACACACAATGAAGCATTTTCAAGTAAAGCTAAAAAGCTCTAGCTGAGCTTGCTAACTAGTTTAGTCGATAGCTGATTTAAAAACAGGGCTAGACAACATATTGATATTCTTAAAAGAAGAAAAAAAGGGGGGGGGGGGGGTGAAGATAATCATATAACTTATATATCTAAGGAGATATCAATGTTGAGATTTTAAAATCATCTGTCCTTCACAACTAGAATCTCAAAATTCTGAGGACACAGCTGCCCTGTTTCTTTGTACAGTGATAAATAAAGTTAGAAGAAAAAAAAGCAAAAACAAGAGCATGTCCTCGGGGTTGGAAAGGCCACAGTGAATTCAAACCCAGGACCTTCTTGCTGTGAGATGACACGCACCATTGCACCACCTATATAACCAACAATTAATTTTCAATTTGTAGCTCTAAAGGATTACCATACCCTTAAGTCTTTCCTGCAAAAAAGCCTAAGTCAATATGACTTGCAAAAAATAAACAAAGTGATATGTGTGTGTATTTAGCAGACTTTCATTTTGCTTTACTGGGTACACTGCCAACATAGACACCAAACATTCAACAACCTATGACACTGGATAAATGTCATTATTTCAAACATGCCTTTATCAAATCAATTCAAATTTCAGTGGCCAGTGTGACTGCATGGTGGATGAATATAAAATGAGTATTCATTGCAGTCTTCTCTTTGTATTACTCAATACAATTTCCTGACAGCACTAGGGATGTCAGAAGACCGATCCTTACAACACAATTTAATATCAAAATCCTGAAAACGTGATGGTACTTGGTTTTTTTTTGGCATTGTAAGCAGTGTACTGACTGAGGTGGCTACTCTTCCAGAACTGCAGGGGGAGGCACATGGCTACAAGTATTCTAGTCTAGCCTTACCTATTGAAGAAGAAAGAAGCAAAGGCAAAACTAGAAATGGCACAACATATGAAAAATAGTGAGTAGTGTAGTGGTCACAATAGCTCTGTTCTGAATCACTGATGACAAGGGAAGATTCAGCTATAGAAGCACTTTGTGTTTAGAGTAGGGTGGGTTGAGTTGGTGGACCAAGACATTGATTTAATTGATTCACAAAAGCCAATATCCAAACGATGCTCTTTCAGTTTTTGAACAAAGGGACGAAATACTTCCAATTTAGTGAAGACAAGCCTCCAGATTTCTTCAAAGTTTCAATTCACGGTAACGACATCCACAGTATTACCTCTCTAATTTTATCCTGAAATGCTTGTTACTATTTTGTTTAAGACAGCTGAGACTGATATTCTGAAACCAGCTTTACTCCAGATATTAAAATACTTTTCAATGGCTAAAATTAAATGCCTATGCTAACATAATATAACTAACAGTAGTAGGCCAGAACAGCACAGTAAGGTGGTGGTTAGTAGGGCTGGGTATCGTCACTGATTTCTAGAATCGATTCGATTCCGGTTCACAAGGTCCCGAATCGATTCGATCCACGATTCGATCCAATTCGATTCGATTTGAATCTGGGAAATTTTGCCTCAGACGTTCAGAAATATCATAATTCAGATCAGTACATTTACATATTTTTGTATCTATAAAAAGGAAGCTGACACTCGCAAGACTTTATCAAAGGTGTAAGCATCACAGCAGATGCCTTTGTGTCAAAGTAACTGAGGATAAAACACAGAAAAACACCAAGGTGATTTTCCTGGCCTGGGATTTTATAAAATTATTCTGCAGTCGATCAAAAACGAAAGAAAACCATTAATCAACATATGAACATTACCTCTGAAGTTACAGAGGTTTTATTAGAGACACGACTAAGCGTTTTATTGTAGTGAAAGCAAAACAGCAAAAGTCTGAGTGAATTCAAGACAATGTTTATGTGAAGTGTAGTTTGGATCGTCTTTTGTTGCTGGTTTGGTCAATATTGTTTGGAGAGAGATAAAGCTTCAGAATCAGCACAAAAAGGGCATAAGCACAAAGCGTGGACCCGCTGAAACATCAGAATCAGTGAGCTGTTGGCTTTCAGCCCCGACCGTGTCCGTGCCGTCGGGTGAGAAAGGCGACATCTCACTGCTTCTGATCCGTCGGCGGATCTACGCTTTGTGTTTACATCTTTGTGCAGAATCCGTGTACCTGCTCTCATTTACTGTTTTAGCTGTTTGGTGGTTGTTGAAATTTTATGAGGTTTAACCTGAAATTCTGGCTTTTCGGGCAAAATAAATTTATATTACAAAATCGATTCACGATTTTAATGAATCGATATCACGTTATCCAAGCCAGAATCGATTTTAATCGATAAATCGATTATCAAAACCCACCCCTAGTGGTTAGCACTGCTGCCTCACAGCGTAAAGGACCACACAGTTTGCATGTTCTCCCCTGTGCTTGTGTGGGTTCTCTCAGGGTTCCTCTCACAGTCCAAAGACATGCAATTAGTTGGGTTAAGTTAATTGCAGATAGGTCTGACTATGAGTGTGAATGGTTCTCTGTTTCTCTGTGTACAACCTGACCAGGGTGTACTCTGCCTCTCGCCCTATGGTAGCTGAGATAGGCTCCAGCCACCCCCAAGCAAACAAAGGACTTTGTGTTTAAGTACAACTGAATTTGGCATTGTGAATCTTTTAGTTCTATTGGTATTGGTACCAACTACTAAATTTCTAGTACTGTAAAATCCCCAGTCATCACTAGCTCTAGTTTCATTATTGCTTTTACTACTGGATCAAGATGCTGAGAATTAGAGATGAACCCTCAGAATTTTCCCACGCCTAAAAAAATAAATAATAATGTAGTATGATCTAATTGATTATTTACTCAAATTTGCAACTTAGTGTAGAGATGAAATGACCAGAAGAAAGGTACTTTTTAGTTTACCCATGTTTAAGGAACAAACTAAACAATTACCAAATGACCAAAGAAATGCGAATCATGAGAATCAGCCCACTAGCATGGAATACATGTTGCCAAATTGATTCATGGAAATAAAGCAAGAGTTCTACACATATCTAGTAGTAGCTGAAATACTGCTGTGGTATAATTTTCTGTCACTGTGACAAAATGTGGTACTATTGCTTCTGGAATAGCAGGAACTATTCCAATGTTGTCTTGAGTACATCTGGCAACCGTTTATGTTTGAGGACTGATTTTTGTCAACACTACAGTCGTTCAAAACCAAGTCCAGAAACGTAACAGGTATGTAGCAAAAACCAAAATGGGTGTGGTTCAACCTTTGCTTATGTAATAATGCAGAAATTGCTACCAGGTAGGGTGTACCCAGCCTCTTGCCCTATGACAGCTGGGATCATGGGCTGCCCTTCCACTAAGCGAAAGAGGATAACCAAAGCTATCTCACTGATTTAATGTCAGTATGCTGACAGACATGATATTTGATTTGGTTCCATTCCAAGAAGGTCTGTTGTTTATTTTTAAATTTATTTCAACCGAACTTTGACATTTTCTAAATATTTAATTATGTAAAAGTACAGAATATTGAAACCTGTGATAAGTCTTAAATCTTAACCCTGGCGAGTCATTACATCTGTAGCTGACCATTACAAACATTGGAAATCCTAATTAGCCACATTCACTGTGGGGGAGTGAAGAGTGGGCCGCTATCCCCTGATGCCTTGCCTGTTCAGCAAACACACTATCAGCAGGCTCTTCACACATCAGTGCACATGAATAGCACAGTCAGCCTGTAAGCATCAACACAGGGCTGGATGTTGACACAGACAGGGAGAGGCTTGTTCATATGGTTGTGGTTCATGGCCCCATTTCAATCAAGGACCTTTGCAGATGAGCAAATGGCCTGTGTGGATGAGCTCTGGTTTAGGCGCAGCACCAGTTTTGTTATCACCTGCTGAATGCTGGGGTATAGATGAGCTACTCAAAACACAAGTTTTGTTTTGGCTCTGGGGCATATATTTGCTTTTAAAATTGGGGAGACATAATGGACCTGCTGCTAGTAAGAGGTCCCTGTTTACAGAGATTTAAATGAGTCACTCAAACACATACTATAAAATTGTAGTAATATAAGTGTTTACTACACTAGGGTAAGTGCAGATACAGACAAAGGTGAGGTTGGTACAATATTGCCAAACAACACACACACAGTGGTTATGAGATGTTTTGTCAGTAGAGGGCCATAGGAAACACAAGTGCTTTTATGGTTTTAAAAAAGTGCCTATATATAAAGCGTGCCTTAAAAAAATAATTTTCATTGTTTTAGTAACAAAAATTCTGAAATCTAACACAAATGTTCTCAAAAGAAAACACAAAAATATGTTTCTATCTACATATGCACATAAAGTGTGCAGAGCATGATGAAAGGTCTGTGACTTTAGCTGGTGGTCATGTGTCACTCATGGGCGATGGTAGTGCATGGATGCTGCTAAGTTACAAGCCATCTGAGGTCCAGGAACCGCCTGAAGCCTGTTACAGCCAGCTAATGCATTCACCCAACCTCCCCCTCCGCTTCTCTTCTCTCTGTCATGCTCTTCCTCTCTGTCTCTTTCCCTCCCTTTCTTTCCTAAGCTCTCCTTTTTCCATGAGCTGCTGCCCTCTCCATCTCTCAAACCCCCTCCCCCGCTCTGAAGTGCTAACCACTCTCCTTCACCGTGCTCTTTTCCTACCGCTCACTCTCGCACACGTGCACACGCACTCACGCACAGACACACACAGAAACTGTGGCAGCTACCACAACAGCGTGCAACCTCCCCCACACTCCAGCGAGGCAGTGTGCAAGTGCTTCTGGCTTGCCCTGACCCACATCTTGATATAGCCCTAAGTATGCTTACAGCTAAGTCCTGAAGACTCTCCTGCCACTCTTAGCCTAATCAGGCCTGAGCTGCTGTCAGTGCACTGCCCAGACAGACAGGCCAGGTTGGACTGACCATTATCATTTTCAGATAGCTTTCAGACTGCCCAAGATACACCTTCCCCTTTCCACTGCTGATTGCAGGTTTTCTACTAGGCAAGCACATGTTCTACCTGAGATAGCTAAGCATTATATGAGTGGCCGAATTCTGTGCCATAATATGGAAAGAAGAAAATATTTCTCCATTATTAAAGAAAAAAAATATTTAAAATTGTGAAATTCAACACATCACTGTTTCATTTCATTCAGCTTATTCATTTTCATTCTTGTCACTGACTATAACTTAGAAATGGGTGTTAAGTATGAGGTGTATGGTTATATATAAAGATCAGTGCAGTGCCTTTAAACAAATGCTTTAGGAACAAAAAGGATGAAATGTGTTACCTTATCTTCACTGTACTCAATGGGTGATGGTTTCCTGTACTCAATTCCAATCTCCTGAGTAGTATCAGTCCAGCCACAGTTAGATTTGTCCTCTTGCTTAAAAACATGCTCAAGTTGGGGCAGTAGGTCAGGCAGGAGGTCAGGAGGCTCCAGGCCATCCAAGTCTTCATCATGAGCTGCTGATGGTAAAAGGCTGTCTCCCAAAGCTTGGTATCCATTAGTGTTGATAACCCTACAACTCTGAGGCTGCTCAGAAGGCAGGTGGGTGGTGATGTTGGGGTAGGGTCGCATAGATTCACCAAACAGCTCAGATGACTTGCAGTTTCCCTGGGTTTCTCTGGAGCAACGTATAGCACGGAAAGGACATTCCTCTGCCTGGCTAATTGGGGTCCTAGTGTGCTGCTGACTCAAATGTGCAGTGGATGAAAACTGGCATGGTGTCCCTGTAAGTTCGGGTATTGTAGAAGTGAGTGGTGCAGTGGTGTTGCTGGGCCTAGACACCGAGGCTGAGGACAAAGATTGCTCATTGAGACTGGGTAATTCTGGCTCCCCAGGATAAGTAGGGTACTGAGTTGGTTGATAAGCTCTGGCAGAACTGACAGAGCATATGGGCAGGGAATGAACCATAGATGATGAGTGCATGGGAAAGGACAGGTTAGATTCTTCCAGTCCTGTTCCAGGGAAAGCTTGACATTCCCTGACCAACTGGTAGTTACCTTGCTGTGGCTGTGTTTGCAAGCAAGTTGCAGTCATAGAAGCATTCTGACTTTCCAAATAATGCTTACTTGGAAGAGCTCTTGAGTGGAACTGCTGCTCTCTCACAGTTAGTTGGCGCTGAACCTGCTGCTGAGTGTGGTGAATTTGCTGTTGGCTGCTGGACTGGCCTCCCTGGTGAAACGGGAAATTGTGATGCTGCTGCTGCAGGGACACAGTCTGTGTGTTAATTTGTTGGTGCTGGTTTAACAGCTGTTGCTGATGACTTTGCTGTTGTTGCAGCTGCTGCTGTCGCATTCTGTGCTGCTGCTCCTCTTGCTGATAACAGGGATGGTGCTGTGTTTGATGTCTGCCATGAAGTTGCTGGCTTTGTAGTTGTTGCTGTTGATGACAAAGCTGCTGTTGAGGTAAGGCCTGGTACATGTTCCCATTCTGGTCTTGGTTACCCCACATCGGACTGCCACTGTTACAGAAGAGCCCATTGGATTGAGGAACTTGACTCATGGGAGCATTATGGTATGAGCCATGTTGCTCTGTAATCATGCCTTCACTTATGCCCTGAGAACCAGAAAATGCCTGAGCCACATTGGCCTTAATGTCAATGTAATGACCCATTGACTGGCTGTAACTAGGCATAGCTTGTTGGGTAGAAGCTGGTGGCATCATGTCTTGATGCTTCCCAGGGCCAAGAGGCTCCACTTGGAGCGGTTCAAAGTCAGCAGTAAGATTTAGCTCATCCACGAGTGATGGTGCTGAAGCGAAGCCATCGTCATCCAGCCCTTCCAAACCTCCACCAAAGAGGCTAGGGTCATTAAAGAAGTCCATGGTGGAGGCTGGAGGATGACTGGAACCTCTGGAACACCAATGGATCCAAACTGGTCCCCAAATGCCTCTCTTTAGAGCTACAGCATGCCGACTATATAGTTTTCATGCCCTAAAATGAAGAGAAAAAAATATAAATTATAATACTTATATCAGATGATAAAGTTTCAGCTGGTAATCTATGGCCTACATCAGATTTCATTTGGTAAAAAAAAAAACTTATTAGCATAATCAACCTTTAAACACATGCACAAATAATTTCCAGTTAAAAGATGACACAACAGTTTATCAAGTATATTTTTGTCCACCATATTGAACTTTGTCATCCACTTCATCATCAATGATGCATTCTTTGAGAGCAGTAAAACTGCATGACTCTATCAATCTGACATATAAAAGCACTTATCCAAGTGAAGGCTATGTCATGGTTCTGGAGAAACTTGGTACTGTCAGTTATCTGTCAGCATTGCCTTTCATGTGTGCAGCAAAGCAGCTGGTGCAAACCAACCGCCAGCCACCAGCAGGTGCCTCTTCCTGTACCCCCACCCTTTTCAAATACACACATACGCACAAATGCGCCTCAACCCCCTACCTTCACAACCAATGAAGCTGCCTGCCCTGCTACTGCAGAATGTGTGGGAGGTGCAGACAGCTGATAGAATTTCAACAGCTAAGGACAGAGGCAAAGGAGGCCCTTTAAGCATGCGCATGTGCGTGTTCTGCAACCACAGACCAGCGGAAGATGACAGAAGCCTACCGAGGTCAGTTATTATGCTGACTTAACATGCACACAGGCACACAAATGAACACAGACATTTGTCCCATATTTTTGTCTGGCATCTTTTTCTTTATCACAGCATATATTTAAAATAATAGCCATGCTAGTAAATGGTTTAACATAACATTCTACCAGCATAAAAAAAATTATGGTGCTCTCAACTACTGACTGTGTGATTTGTTATCAGAGACACCAGCCTAATATGGATAATATTATGCAAAAAACAACAACAACAGAGCAATGTGCACAAGCTAATAAACTAAAAAATGATTCCTAAAAAAGATAAAGTCATAAGTTTGATTTTTCTTGTTTAACTGGCAGTTATCCAGCTGCTGCTGCAGTTTTGTGATGGCTATAAGAAAAGCCCACCTAAAAAATCCTTTTGACTAAGTGATTCTAACAGCCAACTTCTCTGTATGCAAGTTAAGTTCACCTTAAGGTGAACCAGCATAGGTGGCCTGCTTGGCCCATAGCAACAGAAATGTCTACATGAACTCTCAGAGTTAAACAGTTCCACTTGCTACATTACGAGTTTTATAGTGACTTTATAACGTTACTAACATCAAACCTGAGAAATGTGTAATCTCATATATTAACAAACAATTCATAACATTCTCACCACCTCATGCCACTGCTTTGCATTTTGAAAGCAATATTTAAATCTTAAATTAAACATACAGAGAAAGGAAATCTACTTTACTGTACTATCACTACATTTCCTTTTAAGACTCATTGTCATGCACATTACCACTCTCCCCACTAACCACCAGGTCCCTGCAAAAGTCAATTCACACAGGCATGAAGCAATTCCTGTTTTCACATTGGGCTGTTCTTCAAGCTCAAGACTCTCTCCAGTGCTTTCTCTAGTGATCATTATGTTTATTGGGAAATCATGTGACTGCCATGTAATTACTTGTCAGTTTTAAGTTTCTGTAGATCCCTATCTATATGCAGGATCCCTATAGCTAAACCAAGCAACTGCTAACCTTCAAACGCCACCCATCTGGCTCCGAGGCATAGACCAGTCCCCTCTCCCCTCTGATGCTTTCCAGCTGTTTCCTTCATAATTGTGACGTTGTGAGCACCATCCAGGCACGTGCAACTCATGCCTAATATCAACATGAACTGTGTTTATAAACTGCTCCTGAAATTTGGGGAGATGTCCGTGTAAAACTAACAAAATTGAAACAATATCAATTTAACTGAAAGTTGAAGCAAAAGCTAAGCGCGTATACGAACGCTTTTCAGTCCACTTTTAGGAAACTTCCAAGGTTGTTATTGGTAAAGTGTCTCAGTTGGCGACATGGCTATACCTCTGTGGTGTTTTCAAAGCCCTTAAGCGACCATGTTTAAGCAAGACACCGAGCTCACCTCTTGAGTTAATATCATCCTCTTCATCTTCCCTCAGAAATGGCTACAGCCTCTGCGAGCGCGGTGGTTGATAAGCCGACGAGGCGGCAATGTGTTGCGCTACTTTAAGCGCAACTGCTCGGCGAGCGGAAAGAAAATGAACGCACGTGGAACATTTGAGTTTTAGATATAAAACTGTTTGTCGAGGTGCGCACGTGCACTCGAACCGTATAACCTAAGGATTCAAAAGGTGTCGTGACGCTGCTCACAGAAGAAGATAGGGAGGGGGAGGGGGCCGGAGATGGATGGAGAGGTCGTCAATGATTGTGACCGTGATAACAGCCAACTACTTTATCCTCGCCTGACTTTCGTTTTCATTTCAAATAACCTGTCGAAGTATTGGCACTGTTAAGTACATCGGCGTCCACAGTCAAGTGCCATGCTGCTTTGAGCCCGGCTGGTCGCTGTCAGTTCAGGACCACCATGACCAAGAAGAACCCACCAAGGAGTACTTTGGAGACACGCGCATTTACATGTAGGCGTCAAACTCTGAAAAAGTACGATGATATTTGCTGCTTTCGATGCGAATTCAAAGAAAACAAACAAGTTTTTGGCTCCTGAACACCCTTGCTTCTACAGGGAAGATACACAGCCAGCTAGGCGGTGTGTCATCAGACAGCTGAGGCGACCCTCATTGACTCACTGTCCGAAATTTGACAGCTACTTGACTGTATGAAACAGAAGCCCACAAGTCCAAACGCGTCTCAGAAAAGTCAACGTAATTAGCGCAGTTTCTTACCTGAAAGAACCACAAAGCGCAGCTCCAGACGCCAATGAAGACAGAGTGGTATTAGCGAAGTTGTTACTGTGTTGTTAGTTGTACTCCTGCTGGCGACCACGGCACAGCGGCTCTGCTGCTGCTGCTGACGTGACTGTGATAACGCCGCATTTGCATATTAGTAACCCTCTCTGTGATTGGACCGCTGACAATTTGCCAAAATCACTAATTTCCATGTTAAATTAAAAACCGGTTCACCAACTGTGACTACTTTGAGGACGGTGGCGCCAGGGCGTTGCTGATTAAATCATGTCATCGTTTGTAAAGTTGCTGTGTTGACAGAGTGCATAAGATGGCCGCGTCTAAACCGGAGCCAATCCGGAGAGGTTTTATATTCGCACATGTACCCTAGTCTGTCCTCAGTGCGAACGTGACAGGAGCCGGAGATGCTTTCAGCTGTGGGTACATAACGCCATCTGTTGCCAGAGGGAAATACTTCGCTAAAATAAGTAACTTCAAATTTGAACGTAGTTTTCTTTGATAGAATCATTTCTAGTATAACAGAAATCGCCACTTTGTATCAGTAACTGTATTGAGTAATTATGTTTGAAATACGTTTCTTGTAATCAGGTTTTCATTAGTTCAAAACAAACACTTGAAAAAAAAAATACATAAACATACATAGCTTTTAAAAATCCTTTTATTGATTTCAAAGAATACCGTTTCAATTTCAAACCTAAGCAGTCAAGAACAAATGGTTCACGTATCAACACATTTGAACTTCTGAAGAGCCCAAATGGCATCATGTAAATTACAATTATTGTTACAACTTTCCCTCTTACAGCAGCTCAAACAACTTTGGCCAACATACCTGCTGTGCTCATTTCTTTATTGAATTTATATTGATTTTAAATCTATTTTCCTACAGTATTTCCAAATACAGCAATCAAGCCAAATTCCTCTGCTTGAAGACTTCAAGTTTGAACTGACACTGGCCTGTAACTAAAGAATATGAAGCACCCCAGTTTATTACCATCCTATTTTGCTGTTCAGAGTGTCCTAAATAACTAAACTTTATCAAAATAAAGGCGTTTGTCTTCCAGACTTCTGTAATTCTAGAGTAACGTCATTTATTTGGGAGTAATTTACAATTATCTACAAAAAAAAAAGAAAAAAAAAAAAAAGACATTCTCTTACAGAGCACCAATGCAGATGTCTCTTAAACCTCAGCATAGAATCCATTATTTACACATCAAACCTTTAATAACCAATGATATATATATAAAACATTCAAAATTATTTCAAATCTGGCAAAATACATAAGCTTACTTACTTAGAATCTTATTTAAAACCATATTTGCCAACTCTGCTGCAAAGTAAGACAACCGTTTACACAGTGGAAATAAAAAATAACTCATTGTCCAATAAAACACAAATATAAAGCAAATGTCAACCTAACTTGGTAATAGAGGAGGATGTGACAGGGTTTTTTTTTCCCCACCAACACAGCTGTGATTAAACATTCCGAGTCTTACAAATAAACAGTCCTGAGCCAAATTGAACAAGTGGTATTGATATGCAATCCACTGTACTTACAATAAGAATGAAAATAATTTCACTCACATCGTCCACAGCCTTTTGCAGCTGTATGTCATAACGTAACTAAATATGTGAATGGATAAGAAAACGAAAATGAGAATGTACTTTGATTGCATCTTACCCTAAAGGATGTTGACGCATCCATTTGTCATTGTTGATTTAAATATGATACAAACTTGGTTTCCTTTTTCTAAAACTCTTTGAGGCCTAAAAAAAAGCTTTTAAAGCCAAGCAATAAATGTGAAGAGCTAATATAAAGTTGCCAACTACCAAGGTTCTACTTTCACACAGATGGCTGATGCAAGCCTGTGGCATGGAATCTGATGCTTCTGACTCCCTCTAGTGGCCACTATCTTGACATTGCAGATTCAGCTCTGGGGAGGATTGTCTTCTTTGCTGAAGGGCTGTGTCGAGCCAGGCTTTACCCAAGACAAACCCGATGCCTGAGATGCCTTGTGGTGATCCTCAGGTCGTCTCTAGGGCAACAACAACAAATTAAAAGCTGCATAATAAGAATCACCAGATAAAATATGCAGATTAAACTCTCTCCTGCTTCGAAAGTGCAAAGTTTTAATTTAGCAAAACTTACCTTGTATGTGAACATCCTGTCTTTTGCTTCTTCATGTACAGCTGGGTTCCATGGGGAAAAACTGAAACCAATGGATCAAAGTGGAGAACCGAACACAAGATAATTTTTTCCCTCTTTAGAGTTTTAACAAACACACACACTTTTTTCCTTATTGTGGTCAGCACTAGAATGTGAAATGGACAGTTGACCAACCTTATTGCGTAGGGATCATCGATCTTTGGCTGATCAAAAAGATGACTGTTGCATAGTTTCACACTATCTACCACTTTGCTTTTGAACAACTGCACATCCTTCTCGTAGCTGGGGAAAAAGAAAGAAAGAAAAAAAAAAAAAAGCAAGTGTCAAACTTATTTAGCTAGAAACATCACTTTGCACAGAGTGCTAAAAGACCAGTTTCTTAGTCGAGATTTTAATTATGTTTTTCTATAAATGACTAACAAGATTTTTTTTTTTTTAACATTTTCAGAGGAAAAATAAAATATACACACACAACAAGTTCCATTAAGGGGAAAAAAAAAAAGGCAAAAACCAAGAATGTTAAACTCACAGTACAGCAGCCTCTGGGTTGAGTGGGTCTGTGGTGTTAATCTTGTAAAAAACTGTACGTGCATACATCAGGACTTGCCAGATGTGGTTGTGATTCCGTCTACACACACACACACAGGTGGATGAAGTCAGTAAATGTTTGATTTATTTTAATTCAGTTACATATCGTATATAGAGAGCCAAAAAAATAAAAAATAAAATAAAAAATTACTGTCGCCCCAAGGTGCTTTATATTGCAGCATAAAGCACATATAATATTACTTTATGAATTAGTTGGTGTCACTAAGATGATTCCAGTGCAGCAGAGAGAAATACTAAGTTTGTTGAAGAAAACTTGCTAGCAAGCAGGTAATTTGTAAGTTAACTCTGCTTCAGGAACAGATGAGTTTTCCTCTGTTAACAAACAGAGCTGTTAGCTACATCTGCATCATGGAGGAGTGCCAAGATGCCTTTAAATGCAAAACTTGTACTACAGTCCATGCCACTGTCAGTCCTTGCTGAATAGCATAATAAACTTGTTTTTACTGCCTTGTGCGTAGTTCAGTTTTTGATAACGTCGAGAAGCACAGCTAGTCATGGCATACAGTTTTTGGATTTGTGTTACTTTTCAGAATCACGTTTCCTGGTGCATATCTCTCTCTCTCTCATATTTTACACCTGTTCAACTGTATGTTACAGCAAATATCTCAGGCAATCGCATGACAGTAAATCAGTCAGGCATGTAAACCTGGTGACGTGCTGAATTTCAAACCAAACATAAGAATGGGAAAGAAAAGTGATTTAAATGACTTGCTGATGTTTTCTATTTTTAGACTGTGTTTTAAACCCAGTAGATCAGCATTTTCTTAAACAAACAGACTAGTTTGTCTGGTGCCCACACCCATGCTACCACCCAGTCATTCAGTTTGTTTAAGAAAATGCTGATCTACTGGGTTTAAAACACAGTCTAAAAATAGAAAACATCAGCAAGTGGCAGTTCTCTGCTGAAAATGCCTTGTAGGCACCAGAAGCCAGCGGCGGCCAGTTTCCTTCCAGGTGATAGAAAAGTAAGTTACTCACATAAGCATTTGTTACAACCAAGGTATGCAAAAGAGCACCTCTGTTGAACCTTGAAGCCTACAGCAGCAGCCCACACTGAGCTTGGTGATTCATTTAGTTGCTCAAGTTTTTCCAACCTCCCCCCCAATTCCTTCCACTTCAAAATATAATTCGAGAAAAGTAACAAAGCAAAGTACATAAGCAGAAAAATGATAAACCTACCTCCATTTGGTAAAAGCTCTTCTGACATCAAGCTCTCCAGACACAGGGTCAACAAGTGGATGGAAGACTGGTATGTCAAATACTAATTTCTGAAACAAATTGTTTGCACCATTTTTTCTTAAACCATATTTTATGACAGTTTATGTATACATCATTTATGCTGCTACTTCTTATTTATAATGACATACATCTTGCATTTTCCAATGTTTACTCTTTTTAGCTAAATCATGCAATCTCACTTTTTGGTAAGGGGCAAAATATCAAACAAGAACATTTTTTTAATACTTACAGGACACTCCCCATCTGGATAATTGTCTGGAATATACACAGTGAACTTGAAGACACCATCCTGGTACAAGCCATGTCTGATGAATATGACACCAAACCACACTAGACAGTGAGAGATGCCATTTTAGAATCACTTATCACTTTTTTTGTCTTTCCCCTGATATATAAAAAGTGATTAATTGCATGAACTTTTAAAAGTGGAATCCTTACTTAGTGCAGACTTGTAGGATGGCTGGACATAAATTCCAGGGAGCTTCTGCTTTATCACTAATGTGCTGCAGGTCACAAGAAAAATCAGAAGGGAAACCAAATAAAAACAATTTAAATGATACTGTGAAACTAGTTTAATACAAAATGTATACAGTGGGTATTTTAAAAACAAGGGCTACCAGCATATTTGAGCATGCCAAGAAATTAACAACAAACTGAAATTTAAATTCTGATACTGGACCAATACGTACAACTCAGCCAGCAGAGAGTACTCCAAGTAAAAAGGGCCATAAGAGGCATGCGTGCCATTGGCAGACTGGATTGGGGTACCCATTGGGGAAGGCTTGGTAATAGGGGCTGCATTCTTAGGAATCGGCGGAAGCTGCTTTCTGCCGAAGGGCATCCGGGCTGGACTGGCCCTCTGCTCCCCATGCCCGCTTTGTTCCTCGTTGTCAGATCTCGGCTGTTCAGGATTGAAAACATGACAGGGATCTTAACACATCAAACATTAAAGCCCATGCTATGTGGGAGGGGAAAAAAAATCAGAAGGAACCCCCTCAGTCAAATTTAGATAGTGTATATAAATGCTCAAACGGTAGACCTAAGGAGTAATCCGATGGCACAGGGTAGTGACCATGTGCTGTGAGTGACCTCTCAAGTTACACTGCCCATCTGGTTTGTAGCTCGTCAGGGAGCCATGTCTAGACAAGAGCAAGCGTTTTCATGCCTAGCTGTAACGCCATCTTACTGATGACGCAAGGATGATAGGAGGAGTTGCGGTAAAGTGTCACAGTGCACTCTGAACACAAAACAGAAGAATGCTGTTTTGAATGGCAGGATACATCAGGAAGCCATAAGAAACAGTGCAAGAAATGCTTGCAATAAATATTGCACTTAAAAAAAAATCACTTTAAAAAAAAAAAAAAAAAAAAAAAAACCCCAACAACAACAACAACAAAAAAACAACCCTTGACTGTAGAATGTGTTAAAATGTACCTTCAATGAGACAAACAAGGTCACTCACACCGTTTTCGTCCCTCCTAAATCCCCTCCCCACCACTGTGGGTGCTGGTGGAAATTTAGTCAAGCAGTAGCAAACTTCACCAAACACAACACAGAAAGAGTGGAGACTTTGTTATAATGTAGTTTTAAATCATATGGTTATAGTTAAACTTCACACAATATAAGCATATTTCCCCCAAAATGAGTGGAAAAACCACACCCTTAGGTCGAGTATGAAAGTTTTCCAGTTTAACAAGATTTGTTAACAAGCTTAACAATATGAATCCAAGTGGGAACAGGTGCGGGAATCAAGGCTGAGAAAAGACAAAGCTATACATTTTCTCAGTTTGATGTTTGTCCCCTCAAATGTTAAATTATTAGGACTATCGAAATCAAGTTTTGGCAGACAAGTACAGGTTTTATTTATTTATTTATTTATTTTAATCTTAGGAAGTGCAATCAGCAGAAATACAACCTTTGTAACCCATAGTAAGCTCTACTATACTCCAGGTTTAATAGGCAGTCAAAACATTTTATATGTGAAGATTTTAGTTAAAACAAACAAAACTTACTGCACTGTTAAGTCATCAAAAATCTCCTTTGCAAAGCTCATGACTATCATGTGCAGCACATTTTAGAGAGAGGTTTCCACAGGCTTGTACATATCTGAAAGGCACCTAAGGGCAAGCTTCTGGACACTAAAGTGTTGTATCAATATCAAGTTTGCCATTTTTTCCACAAAAAATACCGAATGGGAATGGCAATGTTTACAGTATGTTTACAGCTTAAAACAAACAAACAAAAAACCTCCACAACGTTTACCTTACGACTTGTATTGGTAGACATGCTCCAGAAGGGGTTTAAGTTCATCACTCGTTCAGAGGTTCAGACTGATGTCCCTCTTTTTATGAAGGTCCCACGACAAGTAGTCTCCGGGCCATTCGCTGCCTTGGTGGAAACAGGAAATAAATGCTATAGTTGAAGTCAAACACACACAACCTAAACACGCATCTCGAAAAAAAATAAATAATAATAATAATAATAACAACAACAATAATACTAATCAAGCATCCCATGCAAATTTAGCTAGCATAGCTACTTGCCACCACAAAGTTAACACTAGGACGGGTTGTTTCGGCTAGCTTAGCTTCGTGCTAACCTAGCTGTTTCATTGAAGAAGTTTTAAAGCTTGTGTGTCTAACGTTGCTTGTCGGAGCCGTAACAAATTTTAAACTAATGTTCTGATTTTAACCAAATGTATTGTTAAAGTCTCGTTATTTCTAGTACAAGCATGAGCGATAGTGTCATTCACCACAATCTGAGATTACAGTGCTACGTTAGCAAATGTTATGGACCAGGGTGTTGCAGCTGAACGTAACATATTTCTACTTGACAGCTGGAATTTTGGCAACATAAGCGGTCAAAGCATACGACGAGTTAATTTTACCAGATTTACACAGTCTCATTTGTTTTACTTGACTTACCTAACGTCAGCTTCAGGTTTAAGGTTACATTTGACGTTGCTAACAAAACCAGTCTTTAACTGTGGATCTTGCACTTAAGAGAGCTTATTAATTAAACTCACCGTATTTGCTTGAACTGTATAAACGCCCCTTTAAATATTAATAAATGTTAAGGCGTGTTCCACCTTAATTTTCGAAGGAAAGTGCACAGCTGCTCACCATTCCTTTGGTTACCATTCCAGCTAGCTGGCTAACGTAGGTTAGCTAAATAATTTGACAAACAGAGAAACCGGAGATCAATCTAACAAATGAAGGGCGTTTTGCTGCTGTACAACGCGTCCTTATTGGTTCATAAGGAAACAAATCTTAGCAGGTGATTTGCTGGTGACTTCGTCACGTGATAGACAGCGTGCCCTTTAACACACAGGCCTCGAATTCAATGGGGACTTGGATGTTTGAAATAATAATAATAATAAATAAATCCACAAATAAATAAATCTAAAAAAATAAAAAATCTAGAGAATAATGACATCCGAAAAACCCCAGAAGAGAGCAGTTCCACCAGCACAAATATTACAGTCTTCTATTTATGGTGACTTGAATTCAAAAAAGACAAATACTGCAATGTGAAGAAAATGTTTGATGTATAATGTTTAAAGTTTAATTTAAACATTTGCGAATAATACACCTTAAAAGTCATTGTCTGTAATGTGGATGATAATTTATGTGATAATTTCTGTACTCTAAGTAAAAAAATAAAATAATAATCATTCATATATATATATATATATATATATATATATATATAGATAGATAGATAGATAGATAGATAGATAGATAGATAGATATGTTTTATTTAGGAAAAAAAGCATGTAAAACAGGCACTTTTATGATAGAGAGACATTGTAATTTATTTTGTGAATAACTCGGTGGATGAAAACATTTGTTTTCCAACCCGTCTTCTCGTCATTTTTGGTAAGTGTCATATAAATAAGGTAAAATGGACCAATTGGAAGCCAAACTCTGTTATATTTTCAACTGACATCAATGAGTTTTCTCATTCAGTTGAAAAATAAGAAGCAGCAAATAGCCTAACATTATCTAATACATATACAATTACTGACTAATGTCAACCTCTATCACCCCATGTTTCAATTTATCTTTTTCTTCAGTGTTATGTTTTACATATTCCGCCCACATTTTACCTTTTTACTGTAAGTCTGTTCATATACTGTTAATATTATTGTTATGTGAGAAAAAGTAGATGCTGATGGAATCAGGTTATTAGACGTTAAACACTTTTTGAATCATATACAGTGGAAACAGTAAAGCAGTGATTATTCAGGGGTTACATGTTGCAGAATTTTGAAATGATTTACCTTTTTTTTAATATGAATTTGTCCTGCAATAAACTATGTATGATTATTTTTCTTTTATTATTTAAGAGTATATGTTCCAACTCCCATTTTAAATTTTTAAGAACAAATCCCCAAGATTTTTACTTTATATATAATTTTCCATATTAAAGAGGTTAAATGAACCTCTGATAGAGTTTCAGCTCTTTTAAAAAACATGTTTGTGTGTGCGCCTAATAGCCTAATGACTATTTTCTCCCTACCTATTTGTTTTTTGTGTATGATATTTAAAGTTTTAACATATTTTTCACTTTGAATAAGCTAACTTTTAGATTAAATAAATATTAGTGGATCCATGGATCTAGCATTTTAAATAAACATCAAAATACACACTGCGCTGTTGCATTACTTTAACCTTTCGGTGTACTGCATAACAAATTCCCCTGGAGGCAAGATGGATCCAAGCCATGTGTCACACATTTTTTAAACTTTTGACCATGCTTCATTGACAGTTTACTCTCTTGATTGATTGATAAGATAAGATAAGATAACCTTTATTAGTCCCACATGTGGGAAATTTGATTTCTTAATAATTACCGCTAATTATTTTTCTGGGTGAGAGGGGGGAAAAAACTAATTTAATGCATGGGTGATTGCACTAATTGGAAGAAATGACATTGTCCAAGTTTCAGAGTAAATACAAATTATTGACTCTGTTATTGTTATCTGATTGTATATTGTCCCAAGTACACGTCACTGTCAAAAGTAATTAGTGTACTGCTTTTTTATGGGGCAGCCAACAAGGCAAGGTCACAATCACTACTTTGGCATGTACAAATCAAAGACCACCTCAAAACAAATAAGTTTATGCCTGCTTTGCCTTCTTTGACATTGGGATAAACTGTGTGACCCCAACAAGGGTGCAAATATCCACACCACTGCTCCTGTAATGAGTTTTTTGTCTTTGCCATTGATTCTTTATCTAATCAATTATTGTGACCTTGTTTGGTCAAACAAATATACTAATGAATGTAATTAAAATGAGGAGATTGGATTACCTAATTAAATATGTGACCTGTTGGAGCTGGATTTGCTTTTATATTGAAATTTTTTGTTTAGCTGAAATGGCCAGAGTCAAATAGCATACCCTCAGCAGCATTCACTTTTTTTCCTTAAGATCTATTTGAGCAGACGCTTAAACAGATTCTAAGTTTGCCAGGAGATATACAGCAAATCTGGAGTGTGCATTTGAATAGGAAGCATCATATTGGCATCAGATCCCTTTATATACATTTGCCAAGTAGATCAGTGATGTAATGGGATATTTCTCTGTCTGATTGTTCCTGTCTAAAAGATTTATATAGTATATAGTGGTTTCAGCAGAATTTTCCAGCTGTGCACTTTTAGATGGAGCCAGAATTTAAATTTAAGATGAAATATGTTCCCTTCTGTCAGTCCATATCTTTAGAGAATTTTAGGCCCGCTGATTCAGATCTACAATTTAGTTTAAATGACAGTTAAAAATTACAATTGGCAGTCCCTGGTGAAACCTGACTTGACAGCACATAGATAAAAAAAAGTGAAAACAGATGACTCCACATCCAGATAATATGTAATAACAATGTTAGTTTGAATAAAGAAAGCCAAATCTAGATTCAAATGTAATATTCATTTTAGAAATATGAACGACTGGGGAGTAAAGGTTAAAAAAAGAAAAAAAAAGACAACATCAACCAAATCCTTCATATAGCAATAGTCTTTCCTCATCCCTGAGGCTATGGCCTGGCTAAAACCTCAATGCAGCAATTATTTGCTGTAATGACTGCAGTTGAAATAAGCCTGGAGATTTTATTAAACCAAATGAGAGAATCATCTGTGTATTATCACCTTGTGATTGACAGTGACAAGTGTTGGGCAGGCTCGGATGTGAGCATGATGAAGAAGCTCTCGGCAAAGCTCTTGATAATGTTACCCCTGATAAAGTTGCCTGGAAGACCTCAGCCAACATACGGGGAGGGAAAGCTCCACGCATATTAATTCCAATTGTCAGATCCCTCCAGTATGTGCGGGGGGGGGGGTTCTAGTCTGGCTGGCAGCCCTGGCTGCCCCTCTATTCACTGACTGGCATTTTACACAACTAATGAAAAAGAAATCCATTGTGCTGATCATATGCATAGATTTCATTCTATAATAATGATGAAATAGAAATATTCATAATAAAAGTAAAGGTCACTCACTGCTGTGGCTAAGCTTCCTAAGCTGCAACCTTTGCAAGAGCAGTTGTTAGGTTCCAGTGATAAAATAGGAAAGAAAATGGAGAGACGTCAAGTTTTAACCATACAGAAGCCAATATGTGAAACCCTGTGACCAATCCAATCTGCTGCGAACTGTACCACTACTGTACCATGTGTTTATCTCTCTCTCCAAAACAACACTGTTGATGTCTTCGGATTGAACTAACAGGCCTGTTTCTTCAGTGTCCAGTGGCAAGGTTAAAAGTCAGATGCACAGTTCTGATTTACATTGTTCTCTCTCTGGAGTGAAGTTTGACAGCTAGTGTATACACACTGCGGATTTGTCTGTCTAGTTAATAAAACACAGGGAAATATTAACAGCCACCTTTCCTCTCTGCAGCACACTCATCCTCCATATGTAGGTCATCTGAGCTCCTACAGGTATATGAGCAGTGGAGCACAGGGGTGGAAGACAAGCATGTCTCTCCTGTGAAGGACATTCACAAGATTATTATCACCCGCTACCACTTCCTCGCTGAGCCTGTCTTCATATGCATCATACATTGGCATTTATTAGTGCCATGCTCTAAGTACAGGCCATGTTATTGAATTTGAATATCAGCTCCTAGCCACATTCACAGGCCTTGGAAATATATTATATTAAGATGAAGCAATCTCATTTAATAACACACAACTAATAAAAGGAGAACAGATTGGAAATTAAATTTATGAATATTGCTTGGCAGCAGGAGAGATAAAAAAAAAAAAGCCAAGTTGGTCTGTCATATGCAGATATTTCTTTAGCTGTAAGCACAGGTATTGGAAATTTTCTGAGACCCCCCTCCCCACAACCCATGAGTAACATGTTGAGAAGCCAGCAGCCATTGTATATGAACATGTTTTCTGTTCTTCAGTTTTTGTCTTTGTTTAAAAGTAGAACTACAGGCTACCTTGACCTAACTGGATGGAAGAAGTTTGGACAAATTTTGCAGGATGGTGTGTTACACGTGATCTTGTGTAGCATTAAGTCTCCTAAGTTTTGGTTATCATTATTTTTACCCTTGTTAAATTGTGTGAGCATCTTATGGTTAAAGAGGATTCTTTTAAGCCAGTGACAAAATGTATAAAAAAAGGACATGGCCAGCAAGTACAAAAGCCTTTTTCCCTTTTTTCTCTAAAATGTTGAAAAACTGTCTTTCTTCCAAGAGCAGTCATATCAGTCTGTGCCAGAGCCTGGTAGCTCAAATTCTAAAATGTCAGTTCTTCACTTTAAAGACTGCGCTTCAAATGAGCCCATAATTTTTCCCTCTTCTGTCATTTATGGGCAACATTCTGTTGGTCAGTGTTTTAGTGCTGCGTATGTGTGCACGTGCATATATCCCGCAGCGTTTTGCCAAGACATCCGACAAGGCCGGCCCATCTGTGTGTAAATGTTGACTCCCAGCGGAGCTGTGACTGTCACTTTTGTCAGCCTAGTGCCAGGCATTGATCGCTACATATATCTTGCTCTGTAGGCTACTTCCAAAACTTCATCAACAGATGCAGCTGCAGAATTGATTAGCAGCGAGTCAATGACCAAATCTCTTAGAAAACATTTTTATTTATGTGTGTGTTTATGTGGATAGCTTAGAGGGCCATTAGTGGGATTACCTTTGAGGCTTGGCTGAACAACAGATGTTCAAGGATAACTCAATCAATTTGACTTACAAGAGGCCGCAGTTGCCGGAAACAAGTGATAGGATTTTGTATGTGTGTGTGTGTTGGGGGGAACTTGGGGTGAGCAAAAACAGTTCACTGCGGTAATGAGCAGGTGCAGTATGCCCATTTTTGAGAGTGAGATCATTGACAGGTTTTCTAAGATTACAGCACAAACTTACCAAAATGAATACCTCGCTAAAAATCTTACAAAAGGTTATTTCTTAAACGAGTTCTGTCTTCTTTGACTGCATGCTGTTATTTATAGATATAGGTAAACACAAATAAATATAAATTCCTAATTTCTATTAAAGTAAATGTTTAAGACAATAATGTGTTTGGCTTTATGCTAAAAAACCTTATTATTGCTGTCATTTATTATAAGAAATATGTAAAGTACAAAATATATGTATTAATTAAATATGAGCCCAAACAAAACTATAAATAAGTAAAACATTTTCAATATAAGGAGCACCAGCCTCCAGGAAGTTTTAATTTGTGTGGAATATTGCATATAATTATACGAGCATCTATACCGAATTCAAATGAATGTTTGATATGGATATTTCTTATTATATTTAAATAATCTCAGTTCGGCACAAAATTGATTATTTCTCAGAGAAGATCGCGTTCTTTCATTCTTTTCAATTTTCCCGTTTCCTCTCATGAATCAAATGGTGAATAAATGTGTTGCAGAGACTCACGATCTGCCTTTCAAGTCCATGCTTATGCTTCCTTATCTGCAAACTTATTAAAATTAAGTCGGAACACAAAATGGTATTTAAAAAGTTTAAGTGAAACAATTTGCATTGGGAGTGTGTGAAAATGCTAATGCATTCTTTCACTAAGCCTCACAATCACTGTCATCCACTTTGAGCTCTGATTGTTTTCCACATGGATGGCTTCATTCATTATTGCAAAATTATAAACATAAAGAATATCTCTGTATTAATATTTCTGCTTTTTGTAAAAGCTCAATCAACCATAATGTCCTCATTTTTTCTCTGTGAACCTCATTTTATATTATCTCACTACTCAAGGAATGGATGTCCCAAAAGGGATTTATTTCATTTATCAGGATTATTGAATTAAATTAAACGAGACACTTACCCCAAGCCAAACAGTGGTACCTTATCCACTTAAAAGGTAGGCCTGCTCTTCACTGCTATTTAGGCAAACACATTAGGCAGCAAATACCTTTTGTTGGCTTAGCTTATGTTACGGCATAATTAATTTGTTCATTAAGCAAAAGTGTTGAAAGTGCTTGAGGTAAGTGGAAATGGTCTAGTATTGAATGGATCTTTAATTAAGGTACTCTACAATGACAGCTACACAACGGACGACATATGCATCATACTTGTTTACAAGCAGAATTAGTAGGGAAACAGACAATAACTTTAAAACAATGGAAAAGAGTTAGATGGGCTGAATAGGTAAATACACATGTTTACTTTAAAAGAGTATTGATCTGTGCATATGGACAGTATAAGGTGCATGTGCGTCTAAATCAATTTCACAAGCTATCGTTTAATTTTTTAAAAGCTTTTTTGTGTGCAAAAATGTCATTTTTATTACCTCAGAAAGGCAAATATCTAAAAGCTGAAGAGTCTGGAGAGGCGTTCAAGAAGCCTCCTGTCATACTTGTGTTCAGCAGCAGATGGCAGGCTGTTTCCACTGATGGACTAGATCCTGACGCGAGCACATGCTGAACTTGTGTACCCCGCTGTTGGTTTCCCAGACCTCACTGCTCTTGCCTGTGAAATGCATTCCCATTAAAAAGGCATTTCTAAAGCCAACGCCAGTGCTATAACAATCATCTCCCCAAAGCCAAGCCTCCACACCCGGGAGCACGGCACTGCCACACAGGCAGACATGTGGCGGCTGCCACAAACAAAGGCCCTTGCTCTCCTCCCTATTCCTCTTCCCTAAGTCTCCACATGGTTACAGGCCGGCCTGCCAGGGCCAATTACACCCACAGCCCAGTGTGTGAGGTCTCACAGAGACCCCAATCACCACTAACAAGATCAAGGCTAACTCTCTATCACATCACATACACTGCAAACACATACACCTGCACATGTGTGTGCAAACACTCTGACGCCTTCGCCTAACCCAGCCTCTCCCTCATTCTCTTCCTCTCTCTTTGGCATGGTCTGAAATTATAACACATTTTGAGTGGCTGTGGAAAGTATATAGCTTTTTTTTAAGAGCAACAGAAATAACAGGGTGACAATCACTGTGTCAGACGTGGCTGTCTCATTTTACTGTATGTCACCAAGTTCAAGACTTTGTCTTGGTGTCAGTGTAGCATAAATACATCGACATGCTCCACTACACATATCCAGTGCATGAAACATTTGCAATATATTAAGACTCAAATGGTTAACTAAAACCAGAAATAGTCAACCAAAGTCATGTATACACAGTAGACCTTAATTTTAGATATGTTTGCTCCCGTAGAAGTTTTCGTTTGTCTTTTTTGGTTTTTTAAATGCACCACATTTCTCCTTTGTACTATTTCTGTTGGGTCTGTGTCACATTTTCCTCAAACAGGACTGATATCTGATATTGTTTTGTCACTGTTGATTACAAGGGCATACATTTACCCTTCTTATCAGACCTGGCGGATGTGGACAGGGTGGATGGGTGACAGAGAGAGAAACTGTGGCCCTGTACCCTGATACAGCCATCAATACCCATGAGGCCGTGTGTCATGCAGCAAGCTGCCTGAACAAAGGTTCACATACCTCCTATGATAGGCTATCTTAGTGAGAGCCCATGCTTTGTGTCCTCACACCAAGCACTGATGTGGCAGCTTGCTAAATAATTTGTGCTTCTTTACCGGGGTCATTGGATAGAGAATCTGGCTCTTGAATAATTAATTGAGACATAGTCTAAGCAGCCGACTTCTGCTTCTTCCTAGTTTCAGCCAGATTGTCTGCCACTGTCTCTGCATTCGTACTGACTTGCTGTCTAATTCATCTGGATCGAAACCTCCATCATAATCATGCTGTAGGCAGACTGGTGTCAGGAGTATCTTGTCCTGAGCATGACCCATTCTTGAAAAAGAAAGCCACACACAGCCGCAGAATCTATTTTAATTTTGTGGATAAAAATAAAACAACAGCCTATTACCACCACAGCTTTGTTTAGCTGCATAATTGCTTTTCATTATTGAATGCACAATTGATACCCACAGCGTAGGTTGAAAGAGGCACAGTTGTTGGAGTAAGGCTGGAAATTAGATCTTTTATTGATACCGCTGTGTCTCAGATCTGATTCTTACAAATGCTGAGTGATAAAACTGGAGCCTGATTGTCTGTCTGTCTTTGTGAATACTAATGACACTCTTCGGGCAGACTGATAGTAGCCTAGAGGGTGGTGAAGCTGGCGTGTTACTGGACAGCTCTCATTCAAGTGAGATGTCATAAAGGGTAAACTGCTACAGAAATGATAGCTCTCATTTTAAGGGAGGTTTTAACATTTTGGGGAAATAAGCTTTGCTTTTCTGCAAAAAAAATTATGACTCATGTCTGTAAGAAAATATAAGATGACTGCAGCAGCCATTTAATTAAGATTAACACAAGGACTGGAAACACAAGGGGAATGAGTTGAACTGGCTCTGTGAAGTAGTTGCTGGCGCCTGTAACTCATAGTTTTTAACTCATAAATGTAAAGTGCCAAAGATAAAAAATACATACAAAAGGAAGAAAACCATAACAAATGTATTTGCAGCATAAAAGTGAAAGCACTCCATATATACAAACAAAATACTCTGTAATTATTCGATTTTTTAGTAGAATTACTAAATTTAATAAGTTCACAAAATACCTCCGTTTTCAAATTTTCACACATTTTAGTAAGGCACACACAACAGAATAATGAACGAATAAATAAATAACTTTTGCCACCACTGAAGTTTCCTCAAAAAAGGAATTAATGTTTGCAGATAACAGTTTTTCTTTGAATAAATAATGCAGTGTGACTAAAAAAAAATAATTAGACAGCTTTTTAAAAAATGCTCCAAAATGCCCCGAGGGTATCAGCATTGAGCGTGCCTGACCCCAGCGAGAATCTCACTTCGAAATCAGAAATTTCATTCGGACACTGGGAGTGTCATTATTGGGAAATCAGACACCAATGAGGCATAGCATCACTATTTTGACCTCCAGAACCAAGAGTCTTGTGCATGCATTCCTGAAATACTTTCCCATCACGGCAAATGACACTTAGCTACACTATCTGTTACTGTGCTCATCACTAATAGTGTCCCACTTACATATACATATATATATATATATATGTATATATATATGTATATATATGTATATATATATATATATACTTATAAATTCTCTTTGATTTACTTTCATATATTGTCCTTTTTCTGTTGTTTTGTGGTGTATGACCAAGGCTTGTACCTCGGGATAATTCCACAACACGGCTGTCATGGTGTGTGTCCTTCCAGAGCAAGCATGAGAGATAGGGCTATAAGTCTGAGGTGTACGGTAAAAAGGACAGTAAGAGATAGAGCTCTTTAGAAAAATACACCAAGACAGGAAGAATGACACTTAGCCCTTAATCATCTCTGTGTCTGCAGGGATTCCCTGTACTTTTGTGTCTATTGCAGATAATGGTCTTTCCTTACTTGACAGCATGTCTTTGCCGAGCTGGAGCTCTGTAACCAATGCTTAAGTGTATCAGGGTGACAAAGCGTTGCTAGATTCGGTGGTGTCACAGCTCATCATGTAGTGACATTGCTGACAGCTGTGGTGTTAAGACAGGGAGGCTGTTGAATGGAGTTAGAATAGATTCTAGTGTACTAGACCCAACTTCCATAACAATGCCTTCCCCAAGGATCATGCTGCAATATGCAGTCCAACAACACCAGCTGGAACCACTGGAAGACAGGGAGGGGAAGTAATGGAAATCTGGGAGTGCAAACCGAAATGCTGCTTCAGTTATTGGAACACATGGGTGCTTGTGTTTCAGGATAAAAACCAGAGGCAAAAAGAGTACAAGAATGACAATGTTTTTTGTGGGATTGAGCTCTCACGCGCTAGAGTGGCTAGAGGGCTGTCCGAATATACTGGCTCCTTCCTCCGAAAAACTAAGGAAATGGTCTGAGCCTTCAGATATAACCACACCATCTTGAACGTGTCCAATCCCATCAGTTCTTTTCTATGAGACTGTCAGAGAAGACAAGTCCTTGCCAGGTTCTCTGCTAGTTTTAAGCAACTTCCTGTTTGCTGAAAACGGTACCGACAAATTGTATAATGACAAATGGTGGCCCAAACGTCGTGGGAGCATGTCGTCTCGGGACCTCAAACTCAGTTGCAACTAATTTTGCCTCAACCCCAAAACAAGCAGAACAACATGACAATGATCAGGCTTTGTCTGTTTCTATGCAAAAATGGTCTGTGAGGTTTGGCTTGAAGTGAAGAGAGCTATACTTAGACTTATCCGCTTTCAGCTGGACTGTGAAAAGTTTTTTGAATAAGTGTGTTCAACATTACACACGAAAAAGTGCATTTTCTTCTGTCTTTTTACATGTAGCTCATTTTACCCAAGTTGGAGGACGAGTGTTCAGTTTAGTACCACGATGCGCTTGAGAGACTTTCCTTCTAACTGGATTTCAGTGTTTAGGCTGCTGATCGAGACCCTGAATTAGATTACTGTCATCCTCTATCAGATGTTAAAACTGAAAGAATCCAAATGTTATAGAGTCATGTTGTGAGTCATCTTTACGTCCACACTTATTAAACTATATAGTCCCGCCTGTGAT
Source organism: Copadichromis virginalis (assembly GCF_057382275.1). NCBI lineage: Eukaryota > Metazoa > Chordata > Actinopteri > Cichliformes > Cichlidae > Copadichromis > Copadichromis virginalis. The sequence continues at coordinate 10,280,324 of NC_140618.1, forward strand.
TTAGGATATGCTGGTGTCTTTCACCTCCTTGTGTCTGGTTATCTTGCCTCTTAAAAATGTAAGAATGGGGGAAATAAAGCTCTAGTAAGTGTTGGGGAAAAGCTTTACAAAAGGTATCTTTATGCAATAATCACCTGATCTTATTTCATGCACAAAGTAGAACTAAAACTCTGGTTATGTTGCTGAGATACAAAGAGTTAATGCCTCCTGCTTCCAACTTAATTAGCGTTGGGTTTTAATGTATCACTTTGTAACTTTTCACAGTAATAACTGATAACCTTTTCACTTAAGTGCTGTCTTGCTAGGTTGTTGAGTATTGAGATTGAGTATTGAGTCTTGTTTCCCTGTTTTTAGAGGACATTGTCATTAATTGTTAACTAATCAGAGTGAAGATGATTTTTAGATTGATCATATGTTGTATTTTGTCTTGCTTGCTGGCTTGTTAACAATGATGCACACTCAATAATCATCTTGTTTTGTAGAAGAGAACTTTAGTGCTACTCCTTATACCACCTCATCACATATGAGAGGTAGTATTACCTCATCAACAGCCCTTTTCATTTTTATCACTCTTTGTTGAATTACTTCCTTCATTCTTATATAGCAGCAATACAACACTATAAACATTTCCTTAGCTCACAGCACAAAGTCCTTCATATCACCAAATGGCCATCTTTAGAAGCTGCAATTGTTTAAATGAGGATCTGTAATGCTGACCGTGTGCTTATGTTTGGCTGCTCACAGTGTCACTGAACTGTAATAAATGTTGTGGTAATCTATTTCATCCCCTGACCATTAGCAGGCTGTGAACACTCTCTAATACCAGTCTAGGCCTCATTTTCCAGGCCTCTGATCGCACCAAGTAGTGGGCACTTAATTCCCTCAATGAAATGGGGCTAGTGATTACCCAGGCAGAGATTTACTATATCACAGAAAATTAGGTTGATTTTAATAAATTAACCATCCCACAGAATAGCAACATATGCTCCCAGCAGAGAGGTGGAGAGGTGAAGGGAGGGTGGCGGTTCTCTGGTGCCAGAGCCAGTTGTTTTAACAGTTAACATGTATTAAAGAATAGCAGAGGAGGAGATGGGTGGGTCAGCTATGGGGTGTCCCATACCTAAATAAGAGATGTTAGCACTTAGTTGCTTCATGACTTTGGAGTCCTTGTAAACAAGGCCAATTAAAGCTTCTGGTTTTATCTTCAGGCTTCTCATTGGACTCCATCAACCTCCACATCTAAACGATCTATATTTATAGCTTCCTGGACCTCCCAAAAAGCCACTGGCCCTTCCATTGGCAAACAGCAACTTGTCACACAATGCCCGAGTAAATAAAATATGACTTAGTACATTTTCACCATGTAGCACAGGGTGTATTTTACTTTTATGGCAGCATATTTTGCTCATGATGGAGGGTGAGCGCGAGAGAAGCCGAAATGCCTCTATAAATCATTCCTTGCGTTCTACCTCAAAAATAGTGCTCACATGATGAATGCGAGTTTACTGGAAGCATTTTAACTTTGAACAATGAGTCTGTGTGTGTGCGTCTGTGCGTCTGTGTGTGACAAATCTGGAAGCATTTTATGGTCAGCCGCAGAGGCCTCTGTGATTGGACAAGATATGTCACTCCTGGTCTTAAAAGGCTTTGCACAACTGCGAGGGCATCCGCGAGTCATCCCGACATTTGTGGGATGAGAAATTCCACGGATTCACCACACAGTTCATTTCTATCCAAACTGCTTATTCTATCCGCAGGCCCTTACAGGCACACGATTCAGCTCAGTAATTTGTGAATGTGGTACATAATCAATATCCTTGGATTTCTGAAGCTTCATACTGACTAATCTTAAAATGGATTTGTCATTGTTACTGGAAGATATTGTAGCTCTGAATCACATCACTAACTCTCTAATGTGTGTATGTTATTGTGAGCCAGGCACTCAGGGAACTACAGCTTCTCAACGGTGAACCTCCTCATTTTGCTGTCTGAATGAACTGAACAGGATAGAATATTTTCTTGTGGCATATTTTGTGCTTTCACTAGTGCATTTATTCATTATGTTTTGTAAAGACTTTGATTTTACCTCTAGTGGCCATTTATCTACACTTTTCAGGTCAGTGCTTTCCCTTTTGCTCTCTCTTCTACTCATCTAGGATGACTCATGGGTTGTGCTTATGGTATTTGCTTCTTTTGTCTCCTCAAGAAAAACGTAATTTTGATATATATAAATTAGCAACTTAAATGGCCAACTTCACAGTTAATTCATGGGGCAACATTAACATTTATTTGACTATGTATCTTGAATACACGTAATATGTGTTGACATATGTGTTGCTATTTGATGAATTCAAGATCAGCAAACCAATGTCTGGCTCTTACAAGACAAATTAGCTTGTTGCTAATTGTATTTGGCTATTGTTGACAATATGACTTTCCTGTTTCTTATGTGAGGGCATGAAATGAAAGTTTTGGACCAAAACAATAACGCAGTTTCTTTGTAAGAAATACCTTTTTACATTGCTTATGATCCATCCGTAAATCATTCCATCCATCCATCCATCCAGTAAAAGGTGGAGTAGACAGGTCAAATCTATCAAAGTGCTAACACGGAGAGAAAGAAAACTCTTCATAATCTGCATGTATCCAACGGTGCTAGCCATTGCCCCACCATGTTGTCCTTGTTAACATAATGATATATAAAATATATTAATTAAACAGTATTCCAGTGTCCAGGGATGTCGTTGGGGTAAAGGTATATGCTTAAACGTTTGTTAACATATTGGAGTAAGGCTTAGTGTAATATACTAAAACGAGTACAGCAAAAGGACATGAGGAAAATAGCAAAGATATCATAGCGCTGTAAGAAGAATTTTACACATTTAATTCAAAATTGTAGAAACATAATATGAATTGCAGACATGATGAATTATAGATGTGAAAATGACATCAAACAAGTTTCATTTCTTAAATTAAAACTCGCTCGCTAGTAATATATTTACACATTCTTGCTAGTGGATGTTTGGGTTTTGTCATAAGCTCTGTGAAACGCAGGGCTTCCAGAATTCGTCATATCACCACATTGCTGCTTCTGTATTTCTCAAACCCATTCCAAACACTCCCCCACTTCCCATTCAAGATAAATATGAAACCAAAAGGAGAAATTCATGCTTGGAGCAAGAGAACTAATCTCCCTCCTGCCTGTTTCACTTCTCTGTGTTTAATTGATAGAAATTGCATGCATCAAAGAAAACGCACACTGAGATTTAATGGGCATAAAATGGACATTAGCATTTTAAAGAGATGGATTAACACATTAATCCGGGCAATTTTCATCCAGCACTTCCAATGAGATCGTCACAGCACACAGGCTCCTAATGGGGCTTAACTGGCTTTTTGCTTTAGTGCTGCTCTTAGGGATAACACCAAAACTTTTAGTTTTTGGAGAAGGGGGAACTGAAGGGGCTTAATTTGTGTGACGGATCTTTCAGAAGTGAGCTTTTACTTCTAAGCGAACAGACGTCCGCATGACACATTACACAAGTTGCAACAGTGCCATGGGTGCACTCTCGTTGTGCGAGGGGAGACGAGAGACGTGCGTTTTAGATGGGGAAATTGCCCGTGCCTAAAAAGCAGTCATCAAAGGACTTGCTGTTGGATGAACATCATGGAGTTGACTTTTCATTCATGCTGAACATATGTGGTTTTGGTCAGGGAGGCACACTGGATTGTTTAGCACAACAACTATACGTACAATAGAAGTAAGTATATGATTTCGCCACTATGTGGTCTTGTTTTATGATCAAACGATGTACAATGTGTGCACCATCCAGCCATATGAAACATATTTGGGATGATTTTCTGTGAATAATATCTACAGATGTGCAATGATTGGAAGTTCCCACACCCGACCCCAAAGGTAGAAGCTGTACTTTACAGCTACGGATTGTTTTTGACATGCAGCTTGTCAAACCATTTGGCTGCTAGCTGGCCCCAAAGGAGTGCTGGCTAGGTTTCACGTGCGAGGGGACAAACTTGTAAAGGATGACGAGTGCACGTGTCCCAAGCTTTTCCTTCACACACATGAATATGAAACATGTTGACACACACGTTGCACCAACACAAGCCATGATCAGTGGCACAAATCTTCCGTGGTGGTGTTTAGACTACACCAAACTCTCTTGATGCAGTGTGTCCTCTACAGTGCTACGTGCTTTCATTTCCATCCCCATACGGCCGCTCCACCCTTTTGTTCAAGTCATTTACACCGCAGTTTATGCACACAGAACATGTAAGCCCGCTGTACCTTCATGCAAAGAGAATGTAATGTAGGTCATCAAACAGAGCCGAGTGGGAGACAGTTGTTGTTTGTGAGCAGTGAGGAAGCCTCCAGAGTAAAGAACTGATGTGAAAGGAAGGGTGTAAAAAAAAAAAAAAAAAAACAAGCCAAAAGAGAAAAATACAATGAAGCAAACAAAAGCTTCTTCGACAAACTGTTAAAATGTAGAGTGCATCTGTTTTGGGTGTTGTCACTAGTGGATAGAGGTATGGAAATGCAGGAACACTGCTTTCTCTCATTCGCTTTCCACCTGTCTCGTGCTCTCTGGTGAATAGTTTATGCTACGCACCTTCTATTCACCTCTCCTGTACTTTCCATCCCATTATCACTCTAACATGAGATTGCACTCAACACAATGTTGGAATTTTTGATAACATGAATAGTGAAACTGAAACACTGTTCTGAATTAATAAACAACACAGTCTGGAGCTTTTAGAGAGGAATCTACCCTTTTCCTGCCTTTTTGCTATGTTATTAATAAAATAACTTTTTCATTCCCTGCCTGTTATCCAGTACCATCTGAGTACTATTAGAGAAAGCTCTCAGCTTCCTGGACGGGAATCAGGGATGGGTGTTTCCTAAAACATGCCCTGACAGGATGCTGTGATTTGAGTAACCCCTGAGTCCGCAACACAGATAACACGGAAAAGACAGACTACCCTCACCCAAGGCAATGTCTTCCCCCTTCTCTCAGCTACTTTTGTGCAAAAGTCTGCAGGCACAAGTGCTGTCCTATGAATGTTTGAATTGCACTCTGGCCCATACTGGGACCAGAGAAGATAGATGGCACTCTCATCTAGTGAGAAATCATTTACATGCAATGAACACATACAGAATCCCATAAGTGTATGGCAGTTCTATAGAGCTTTTATCCATAATTTCCCAGTTTCCCAAATACACTTACTTTCATCCAACTTTCATTTCCCCCACATGTTTAGCAGAGACCCCTTTGACCTCCTCTGTGAAAGATAATGCGCACATTCCTGTGGCTACCACTCTGTCACAGTTGGCAGTTTCTTGCCAGACAATAAAACACACAAATATTGTATCCAACATGTCAACAACACCATAAACTTCGATAACCTTTTAACCTCACTCACATTAAGCTATTTTTGTTATCACCTTTTCCAAGCACTCATCAAGGACTCCTGTTATGTAACCCCAATAACATTTAAACCTCAAAATGGAAATGTTTCACATAGGAAGAGGCCTACATGGATTTGATCGCTGAGAGAAAGAAAACTCATAAATATACAGCAAAATGGTCACCCAGGGGCAAAATACAGGCTGCGTTTGAAACGCAATCAGAGAAATCTTCTTCTCTCTGTCCTTTGAGAATAATTACACTTACTGTATCTGCTGCTCAGTCTGATTCGTGTTAGCAGTTTGAGAGACAGCCAAGGCACTTGGATGAAAAGGACAGAAATTTATTGCACAATGCTTGTCTTTTCATTTGCCTTGGCCAGGCTTTCGACAGCCTCAAAAAGCTGGTAAGCTTGGATACTTTGAACAGCGTGATAAGGATCAGCTCAAGCGAGACAGACGTTAGACTAAGAAGAATCCAATTTTACATAAGGACTTTCAAAGAAGTGCGACATCTGTAATTGAAAATAGAGTACCCTGATAAAGTGATCAAAGCGGAGCGCTTGCAAAGTTAATAAAAATAAATAAAGCTTAAAGTGCAGTTCTCTTTACTGACAGAAAGGGTTTAAAGATGATGCTGTTTCATCCGTAATGCTGAGACCTGCTTTTTAATAAGGATCATAATGAGGGGTTCCCTATCTCAAAAAAAAAGAAGGAAAAAAAAGACCAGGAACAGGACAGAATTTGTTTAGGACATCCGCTCTGTTCGATGTGTACGTGTTCACGTGTATGGCTGTGAGTGCACGGAATAGATCCATTCATTCCTGATGTGGCTCTCAGCAGTCGACAGCTCTGCCAACCGTTGTCATTTTCTGGCAGGCAGATTACTCTTGGGGTGGCATTTTCACAGTTGTCAAGTGAGGATTTAATGGCCAATTATCCTCAGATAAATATATCTCTGCTGAGGAGAGGGAGCCATCGTGTGAGTGGGAGACTATTGCTTCTAATTGTGAGCTAAAGAAAGACGAAAACATGTCTGGTCAAAGCCTCCGGAGACTGGCCGACATCCTATATCCCCGCACTGCCACTTCATCATTACCCAAGATGGCAGTTGGATCCCTTAAAATAAAATCCACTGTACTGTAAATCATGTGTTATGCTTACAGCACAAAGTACACTGTCGTTGTTAAACAGGGTGTCGCCATCCTCACTTTGACCACAGCCCCGCTGTCGATTGCTTTTTCGTTTTTTTTGTCACACTGGTGTTCAAGACAGAGAAGGAAATTGCTCACTGAGGATACTGCTCAGGCCAGGATGATGACTAAAAAATGGGAATGATGGGTTTATAGAAGGAAAACATAGGAAATCAAATTTAGCACCTTACTGCTGAGATGCAGAGGCAACATTGAGGAGAAAACCAAGCAGATTTTTCTAAAACATTAAAGTCAGATTGAGTTTTTTTTTTTTTACATCATGCTATGTTTTTATTAAGAAACCAAATCCTGTTTAGACTAATATACTTTTAATTCTTTGTGCGAATTTTGTTTTTTGGCACCATTTTAAGACAAGAATGTGTAGTTATTGGCTAGCACTGGCAAGCTCGGCTAGAAAAGCGCATCAGGCAGGCAGAGATGGCTGCTAATTAGTGTTAAGTGACCTGCTAAATCGCTTTTCCAACTTTATTATTTCTTAGTTAGCTGCTTAAAAATCCTTTGTAACAGCGTGTGGAATTCTGGGTAACACTGGGAATTTTGGAGCCAGTCTCCTTTGGAGGGACTGCAACTTTTTAGGCATTTCTACGTTAGCCTAATCAGCCCTTGAGGTTGCCACCTGGTAGGACTTAGTCTCTGTAGTCAGTAAGTGTAGCTAATTAGCATATTTGACAAACTGTTTCCTACCAATGAAATAAAACTTCAGGGACTTACAGGCCTTTTAAAAAGAACTTTGGCAGGTGATTGGATGAAGCCTTTTTAATGCCTCACATTTGCAGTCAGTAGTCTGCTGATTGGTCTAAACCAGTTATGGCTTGGCTACAAGGACAGTTTGAGCCTGTCAAGATCGATCACCTTCTGATAATAATACCATAAATCTTGCAAGAATCTAGCTGCCAGGCAAGGTAAGGTCAAAGCACCCTAACAATAATTTTAAAGCCATTTAGTGAAACCAAAATAAAAGAGATAAGACTTGTAACTTTCTTATTCCCATTCTTCACTGAGAGCTGCATCAGTGACTCCGAAAGGGTCATGCTTATATTGGTTTTGACTTATGAACTGAGAAAAGTTTTTTCTTTTTTCTTTTTTTTTTTGAGAGAGAGGTGGCAGTGACAGAAACAGGCTGGTTGCAAGCTCCAGTATTACACAGACACACGTCTCTGTTGCTGGCAGGTTAGCGGCGTGTGGATGTCAATGGGGATCGTGGCTAACAGGCTGAGAGGCCTGCACTGACGCCACCTCAGGTTAATGACGGTGACAGTCTCAATCGCCAGGCTGGTGGAGAAGATTTAATGCTTCCCCTTTGGCACCAGGAAGTGCTGATAATGATGGTGGGTGGCATGGAGCGTGTCCCTTCTGACACCAGCAATGATTTAAACTTCTGCAGTTGTGAGCAAGTTCGTATTCACACATACACACTCATAGAAACAGAAGGACTTCCAGTTATTCTGTCCAAACTATGCCCCACCTAACCTATTGTCATTTTTTATCATTAGAAAGAAAATCCTTGACAACTGATTAATTAATCAGGTCTGAATTAACATCATAAGTCAGGTCTTGGAACTTTGGTCAGTTGGGTGAAACCTGTAACAAAATATATTAACTGTGTAAGATCACGTACTCTTTTCTTTCTTATGCACCATGTTCTTTAAACATACTATCTGTACGAATGCCTTATTGAATGGTTCTGCAACATAAAACTAGATTGTACACACTGGCACTGTAGAGAACCAACAGCAACAATATCCCAGATTCTATTGTGACGGCTCTTTTGTATAGATTTAATAGGAGTAACTGGCTTTGTGACAGCAGTCTTCAATTTTTGTGCAGCCTTTTGGTGGTAACAAGCTACATTGCTAACCAGCTATCAGATACAACCATGTGCAATGACCTGTGCTACACATGTCACAATCTAAGCTTGTCAAACCAGGAACCAGACATATTCTATGCATATAGCTCATTATTTTTGGATAGTTACATGCAATTCGGTGGTGTTTAAAAAAAAGGCTAATTACAAGTCATCTTTAGGTTGTCACATTGCATGTCAATATAAAGTAAAATTTGACTTATTAAGGGACTTTTCTGTCAATTATTGAACATTGCCTGGCACTGTTATGCTAACATTAGCTAAAGGTACTGTCATTCATTAAGCATGATATTTTGAACTCTCAGTGGTGTCGATCCTAATGGCCACTCCCAAAACACTCCCAGAGAAAGCACACTCAAGAAAACATAAATAGTATTTCTATGAACGTGACATCATGCAATGATGACATATTTACCTCTAAAAGTATCACCCAGCCTGAAACACTCTGGCACAGGTGATGTGTGAGCTCATCCTACCTGCTGATGCAAAGTAACCAGAGTGTAAATGATCAAAATTAAACTGAACGTTTTCCCTCTCTGTTGCTACATTGTTCACACTTACCATCACTACTTCAGCTCTTTAAATCGAGCCTTTCCTTGTCGTTCCCTGCTATTCTCCGTTTCCTCATCTTTCCTGCCTCCACTCTTTATATTTACATTATCGTCATTGACATTGTAATGATTGGTGTGATTATGCATGCAGACGGGGCTGTGAACGGGTGTGTTGACACGGTGTTGACAGGCTGGCACGGTCACATCTCTCCCACTGTCTCAGGTGGGAGCTCTGGTTATGCACAGTCTTCATTTAGATTCGATTACAGTGATGCACGCCTTATGGGTGTCACTTCTCTTCCGCTTCACAATTTAAGGAGAGAGAATGGGCAGTAATTGTGCTACCTGGGTGCTGAAGCCCTGGTGGCAAATCAAGCAGCGGGTGCGTAGTGGCATATTGTCTGGCTGCTGTTCCCCAGCTCATTTATTTGCCTCCAGTTGTCAACGTGGGAATATCACTGTGTGCAAATTAGCTAGCTGGGCCTTCAAGGAGCCATGCTGCCTCATCCCGCCCACTCTGCCCGAGTGATGCCTGTTATGTCCAATTACACACTCGGTAGCCATGATTAGCGCATTTAACTAGCAGCACCAGCTTGAGCACCCATGCACACGCACTCATAAAGGAAACGTACGCGTATGGCACAAACTGACACGCAAAAGATACACAGCCTCATTCGCATCTGCTTCATTACCCACGATCCCGCTCACAGCAAGTATGGTGTAGTGTCTCCTCTGGGTTTTCATCTTCCTTAAGCTTCCTAGGGGCCCTCATGATGTGCACCACAAAGCTGAGAGAAGCTATCCACTCATAAGTGAAAAGCTATATAGATAAAATACATTTTAGATACCTTGTCATGCACATTAGCTTATCTTAAAGGCAATGCAGATGAGCACAGATGTCACACTTACAAACAATACTATTATGTGACACATGCCACTTTGACACATATTCCCAAAGTAAGGGAATCTGCTGGGAACATAAAGATCACAGTTTCTTCTCTAGTCAACAGAGTGAATTCTCATCTTACCTTCTCCAAAGCCTTTGGGTATTGCATATTGCAAATAGCCTACAGCAGTGCAGTTATGTGGAACAGAATAGAAAAGCATGCTGGTTTTGGTTGGTTAAAAATGAAACGTGAGCTCTGTAGCGTTTACTGTCGTACAGTTGTTGTTATTTCAGTCTGTAGATATTTGCAGCACATCCCTCGACATGGTCCGACCAAAGAAGCAGCATTACTCAGGCTCTGGCCACATGTGAGCCGCACATTACGACAAGCTACGCTGGCCTCTGACCACCCCTGCTCTTAAACTGCGCTGAAAACAAAAGGAGACGGAGGGTTCAAAGTGGTGTCTGTTTTGTGTGTAGTCATGGTGGCCATGGTTAGATGCTTTCATCATATCTCTCAGTGATGCCACAGTGCCTGGAGGGGGTGATGTCACCACAAGGTCAATGTCAAATATGAAAGAGGTAGTCACGGCTGCCAAGGACTTGTGGGAAGAGACAAATTTAACCAGAAGTGTCCTGAGATTGGAGGGAACCAGGCACCATGTGGCACATTTGCCTATGCGCCTCCACATCAGGCCTGCATACTGTCAGCCAACCGTAGGCCTCAAGGTCTGGGGATGCAGATAGTCAACCACATGCTTCCGTTTATGTCTCTGTCACTCTTTGTCTCTTCTCTCGGTCTATCTGGAACGCAGTCAAATGGACAAAGCGCGCTGCGAACAAAGAGAGCATTGGTATCCTCAGTACGACGCTTACTGCTCGGAGCAGCTGTGGAAATGTCAAACAGGGCTGAGATGAGAGAAGTGTTGCGAGTGGGATGAAACTGCTGACACCTCATTTCCTTTCATTCCCAGTTCTGAAGCTACTTTTGTCACAGAATGTTTTATATATGTGTAGGCCCTATCTCTCGTCACTTGTGCTTTTCACCCGACATCGACCATAGAAACACAACACATGCTATCACGCGAACGGCTCCTTGTGAGCCATTTGTTCTGCCGTGGCAGCGTGCTCTTTGTTTGAACCTATACCGTCTGTTTCTCTCAAAATTTACTTTTCAGAGGGAGTACAGAGGGAGACGCTGTTATTCAGACTGGCTGAAGGTTTTTCTGCGCAAGTGTGTTGTGATTGCTGTCTCTACTATCACTATTCTTTTCTTCCTGAAATGTAAATCTCATGTTTTAAAGATTCCTTTAATGGGAATCAAAGTCTAAATATTTCAATACAGCTATTTTATTATTCAGGAGACTCACAGGCATTTCCAGCCATCTGACTGTGAGAAATCCATGTGCCTCACGTCTTAGCGGTGCAGGTACATGGCTTCAGCTGGCAATATTACAAGGATTAGCATGGCATATGAAATATTTAGTGGATTTCTTCTCCCCTCCCTCTAAAACCTAATAAATCAAATGACTGCCAAATGTCATTAAAGTGATGGTCTTTGACTGGGTAGGAGTGAGTCCCTTTTCATATTCAAATTTGGGGTGGAAGAAATGAAAGAGCAGAAAGGTTACTTGGCTTTAGCTGACAACCCCCAGTGCCCCTGATGCTGGTGGGTGAAGACTTGAAGAAGGGCAGATGGAAGGAGGAAGACGGAGTTGCGGGGCACTGTGACAGAGAAAGTATTGTCTGATGTGCCAGCCGGGCGTCATTGTGGCATTGGTCTCCTGTTGGTGCAGGCAGGGTGTCTGGCCTGCTGTTTTGATTAGTCTGAGATTTTCTTTTTTTTCCCACTTTCCTTCTCTTTTTTTGGGCGAGGTGTCACCTCGCAGTGGATCACAGGCAGGGGCTAGTGAGACAACCAGCTGTCTCTGTCACCAACTGTCACTGGCATTGTCTGTCCTTCCTTACTGGCTGAACAGATGACGGACATTTGAATGGCAGGCACCATTCTGCTCCCCCTCACATCTTCCCCAAACCCAGCATACAGAGGAATCATCGATATTCATCCCCTCGCCCACTCTCAGCCTCCCTTTCTGTGTTTTGAGTCATTCATATGTAAACTCGGAGATAAAACATATGGTGCTAATTTGCAACAAATCAACAGTGACCCAGGCTGACTCTCTACTCCGGATATTCAGTGAGAGTTACTAGACGCCCAGCACCTGTCTGTGTTTGAAGCTTTGCCTTATTCATTACCAAAGTGTGTTGGCAAAGAGTGTCAACAAAGGCACAGCAGGCCTATAATATGTATTCTTCCCACAAGGTGACATCATGATGTAAATTATCAAAGAAAACTGATTTTGTGTAACACGCCGAGGCTGTCGTAATTCCATTGGCACTGGTCTCACGAGACGATTTGAAAAGAAAATTATAATAGATACACAAGACACAGTTTGTTATCTTAACTCCAAAGGGAAATCAGCTTCAAAATCAACGTGAACTCAATGAATGGCAGCTGTCCTCACGTCGACACCTAATCAGGAATGACAACACTGATCTAAGATGGATACAACGAGCCAAACAAACTTTGATTTCATTCCGCTTACATCACTGGAACCACTCGTAAGGTCACAACATAAGGTATCAGATTGGGAGACATCATGAAAAACACAGCCATGTTAAAAGGAAACAGCGTTGACAAAGTTAATATCCATTATGCATCAAATTGATAATGTTAATTTTGAATAAGTCAGAGGTGTGAAATATTCATGTGGAGCTGTCCAAAGTTTTTTTTAAGTTCCTTTTCTCTCCTCCTTCTTCTTCTCTTCATGTTGACTTGACTTTCTTCTTCATTAATTATCATGCCCAGGAGGTTTTTCAGTGAGAGGAGCAGCCATCAGGCTGAATCATCTTGACAAGGCGGCATGGCCCAATTACACCAGTGCTCCGCAGGGCTTTGATGTGGCGGAAAAGCAGAGAGATAGGGGCAAATTGCACAGCCATATTATGGTAATGATCTGATTTAATCCTGCCACTAAACTTTATGTAGCTTGTTTAAAGAAGATGCTAACGCTAATTACAGAGGTGCACAGAGGTGCAGGGTGGGATCGGGTGGAGAAGGCTGAGCCGAGGGGCTTGTGGCTGTGGTGCTGCTGCCGGGGCTGGTGGGAGTTTTCCGTCTACAAAGTGCAGCTCATAAATGTTGTAAATGAAAATGAGACAAAGTGGACTTATTTCTGTTTAATTATAGATCCAGCACAGGTGAAAAGGTCAGGAGTACAGGGGGGCATGTGTGTAAGCTCGAAACCTGTTGGGCTACTGTTGTTAATTAACACATCTGAGGATGGGAGGTAGGGTAGTTTTGAGAGAACGGGAAAGAGAATGAGACAAGAGGAAAGGAGGAAAAGGGGAGGGGGTTGTAGAGGGGTGTTACAAGGAACGCACGATAATATCAGCCTGTAATTAACTTGTCAGTTCAATTACAGCCCTTCAGATTGGAATTGTCTTGGGTTATGGCGCCGGGCCCTGTCTGTATGGTTAATTAGTCTGACGAGTAGCCACCGTGCTCCTCTCCGCTCTCCGCACTGTCACGCCTGCAGCAACTTGGTTTATTGTTCCTGATGATTGACTAGCATGGAGCGAAGAGGGGATCAAACTTAAGAGAAGGAGCATGACTGATCAGCAGTCAGAGGTAAGCCGACTCTATACTTTCCCCTATTATATTTTAATGGCTGCTCTTACTTTAAACTCTTTGCTTTCTTTTTTTCATCATTTATTAATGTCTGCGGAAAATGTATTATGACTCAGAATGTATCTGAAATAAGCTCAAGTTGATGTTATCTTCAAACAGGGGGAGAGACATGAGCGGCAGCATCACTGCTGGCTGGTTAAACCTCACCACCGCTGGCTTGTCCAATAGAAAAGGTTTGACTAACCTTTATGTGAACTCACCTGTAAACCACCCACAAATGCAGATGACATTAAAGGAAAAACTATAAAAAAAAATCAAATCAAAAGAAAAATAAAGCATTACTAATAGAGCCATATTGAAGGTTTCTTAAGATGTTTTTCTTATTTGTCAGACCACAAGCCATTAGTGCCAGTGGAGATATGAAAGCGAATAAAAATATCACACTGACAAATTGCAGACTAGAGAGCAGCCACAAAGCATCCTTGTAGGAACACACTTATCTTTGATACTGTCTGTTATATTCATAAGGTAAACCATGTATATATCAATAGCCAGAAAAAAGTAAACATAATTATCTGTTTGCATTATACTGAGAGGGGGGATCAAAGATATTTGGCATTCTTAGATACGTTTTTAAACTTTTTAAATCCAAGTGAAGTGCTATAAATATACATTAGAAAAGATAGTTCCAGTGTCTGGTTTGGTTTGTCCTCTGTGTTACCTCTCCTTCTCAGAAAAGATGAGGACATCTCCTGGGATGCTGAAGGCCTCTTTGTAAAGATTCATCACTTACACAGGCAGTTGTGTGTACTATCACAGCTCGTGGTGTAACTCTTTGAAATCTCAATCTTATGCAGAACTTGCACTTGTGAAGGACTTGTGAAGATGTGTCAGGCATTTTGACACAGGTATAATCCGCACTGGGCCAGAGTGGATTGGTGTATTTTGTCAGAGTCTCAGAGGAAACTTTGTCAGTTTTTCCTCCACAAGATACTAAATGCATTCATTTATTTCAAGAAACATATCCACATAGATGCTTAAATTACAGTGCTCAGATAGTCAAATTCAATTACTGTGCGTTTGTGTCTATTTGATTAGCCCTTTAGCTGTGTAGTGGGATTCATTTTTAGCAGACGTGCTAATGTGCATTCCACGATGATATGCATAGACCAAATGCCAACTGGGTGAGAAGTGGGGCTGATCGAGAAAGGGAGCAGTGTGCAAAATCATCAACGGTGACAAAGGTTTTCATTGTTACAAACACTCAGTTTTAACAGCTGTACAAGCAAGTAGCGTAAAGATCAGCTGTTCTACATTTTTTTTTTTAATTTTCCCTGGTAACAGTAAACAGCTACAACATTTAGATGATGGTCTGCAACACTGCGTATAGGCTCAACATAGGATCAACTCCATGCAAATGTCTTTCTTAGTAAAGCAACAATAATTTCACAGGTATCTTTTTTAAACATATTGAATAATGGAAATGAATTATTACTGTTTTGCAATACCAACAACTTTGAATTTGAACAAGGGCGAGCTGCAACTGACAAATAACTACCTTTAACTTGAATGCTCAGTGGCATAAAGCCCATGGTGGCTGTAGCTCAGGAGGAACACCAAGGTTGCTGGTTCTCTGGCTGCTCCTCTTTAAACGAACAAAGTGACAAACAAACTCCGCTGTCAACAAGTGGCATGTTGACAGAGTAATGCAGACACACCAGGGCACGAGTATGAGTGTAGACCAGGGGGTCCCCAATCCCAGTCCACGAGGGCCGGTGTCCTTGCAGGTTTTAGATGTGTCCTTGATCCACCACAGCTGATTTAAATGGATAAATTACCTTCTCAATATGTCTTGAAGTTCTCCAGAGGCCTGGTAATGAACTAATCATGTGATTCAGGTGTGTTAATTCAGGGTGAGATCTAAAACCTGCAGGGACACCGGCCCTCGTGGACTGGGATTGGGGACCCCTGGTGTAGACAATGGCATAGGCCAGGGATAGGCGACTCCATATCTCGAGTGCCGGTGTCCTGCAGGTTTCAGATTTGTCCTTGATCAATCACAGCTGATTTAAATGGCTAAATGACCTCCTCTGCATTTCTTGAAGTTCTCCAGAGGCCTGGTAATAAAGTAATCATTTGATTCAGGTGTGTAACCCAGGGTGAGATCTAAAAGCTGCCGGATGCTGGCACTCGAGGCCTGGAGTTGTCTACACCTGGCATAGGCTATGCCATAAGCTCTGCAGAGATTTAGCACCAGGCCTAAATCAAGCTTAAGAGTATGATGTTGTCAGGGCTCTTTGGAGGCCATACCATCTGCTATAATACTTTTTTATCTTGTTGCTCAAGCTGCTTCTTTGTAACTCTACTTGTGTGACTGTATATCTGTGTGGTGGGGCGTGGTCTATGGTGCCGCTCCAGGGGAGGCGCACCTGAGCAGCATCCGCAATGACGCCTTGCCAGCTTATAGTGTGAGCTAGCTCCTGAGCTCTTGTTGTTGTTGTAGAAGTGTTCAGCTGCCAGCTGGAAAGCTGCAGCTGTGCGTGTAACGTGACAGGAACCGGTAAATAAAAGAATAAAGATGTTGGAAACGTCATTCGGTCTGCCGTGGTTCTAATATAATCTGGAATCAATGGATAAGGAAATAAAAAAAAAAAAAAATGAAAGTGCCAAAAAACTTTGTGCACTGTATATATTTTAGACTAATAAATTCAACAAAAAGAACAGTGACTGACAAAGATACTGCATTCAAGAGTTACACTCTGAACTGGGGTAAATCAAACATGTCTTTATAATACAAATTTGGAGTGACCTTGATATGTATATGTAAGGGGCTGTTCTGAAGTATTGGTAGCATGACTAAAATGGCCATTAAAGGGAGAACATTAGTTCTTAAATCCAATTCAAACAGCTGACACATGATTACACATTTCACCATACTTCATCAGTTTGAACTCGCTGCAAAAGATTTACAGATTAATAGACCGCAGTCACTGTGGAGTTGCTGGTGATAAAAAATAGCAGTTACACCCTTGTACAAAAACATTGTTCTTCTGTGAGCATCTGCCATAAGAATATGTCATCCACTTGAGGTTCTGCTGTCCCGGTCACTGAAGAAGTCTTGGCGATGAGGGGCAGGGGTGGTGGTTGCAGAAAGTCATGATGAGGCTTCCTCTCTGCCTTGTTCTCCTACATGTATCTGTCAGCTTGTGGCCTTCAGAAGTCAAGCCCAGAAGGCCCTCTGGGGCTCGTTGTATCTGACACTGTCATTACTGGACAACGTACAAATGTTGTGGTTTACAAGACTGAAAACAAAAAGGAATTGTGTTTCTTTTTCTCATTTCAGAGCGGCAGAGAGTGTGATTGTGCACATAAGAGAAGTGATCCATTAAAAAATGGCTGACCTATTAATCAAATCTGGCAACAGCGAGTAAATGAAGAAAGGCTTGTTGAGTCTCAAATCCAAGAAAGGATTTATGATTTTACTGCCTGCCATTGCACAGTATGTTTAAAGAGTTCATGGTTTTTCTTTCTCTTTTTTTTTGATGATTCTTTTCTTTTTTGTTTTATTTGTTTATATCTGTCTCTGCCTTACATTAAAAAAAAAAAAGTAAGATCGATTTGATAGAGTGATGATAATCAGATTGGTCTGGTTCTGATATAGTGTAAATGACATCACCAATGTAGAATGCACATTTCGTGGATAAGTTGGCATGCAAAACCTCTGTTGCAAGAAGGCTAAATTCAAATGAGCTCTGTTATCAAGCTTCTCCATGGTGACTTGCCACTGGCTGTACTGCTAGCATGGCCATTATCCAATAGCGCAAAGCCTTTGATCAGTTATAACCAATACTGTGGCAGCATCACGGGCCAAACTGAGGTTTGTACCATTCTTTTCCATTTTGCAACTTGTTTACAAGATACCGAGGAGCCTCTTCCCTCTTTGTAGCTGTCAGTCTGTTTAATTATCATTGACAGCACAGTTTGGCCCACAACACTTGGGACATGTCTTTAAAATGCGATGAAGACAACACGTTGGAAAATTCTGAAACTGCAAGGGGCTGGGTTAAAAGCCAAAATTAGTCTGACAATTACTTTGTGTTACAGTGCTGTTAAGCCCACGCACAAAAACAAAAGGTACTCAACTGATTAAAGTATTACCCTTTTTTCTACTCCCTGGAAGGATCAAACATAGACGTTCAGCCAGTTTCTTTTAGTGCTGCCATAAAAGTGTCCATTCCCACAAAGACATGTGAGGGGATGATGTGAGCGCTGGAGAAGCACGTTTGAAGACCACAGCATCATTATGTGCATGAACCAAATGTGAGCTGCACATGAAATAGTCAATGGCATTTGACCCCCTTTCCATTGGTCCAGTACCTTTAGACGTACTGTCTCAATTAGGACTTGAATGCATTGCTTTTAAATAAAATATTACAATACAAATAGTTAAGGAACGAATCTGGATAAAAATCTTGTTCAAAGATAAGTCTGTTCTCATGTCTTGCTCGTGTAATAGTGTAGTGTACTCATATCAAAAAGTTATCCTAAAGAGAGTAAAAAGACAATCATAAAGTTGTCACAGTTCACAAACTGTGCAGAGCTTCTTTATGAGATGACGCCACAAATACCAAATCTGTCTGTTATTGCAAGTGACATTGTCATTATGCACTGACACAGCATCCCTGCTCTAGTGGGGCATAAAAATGTCCTACTAAACCAGCAACATAAACATGCTGATAAATTACATTTATATGCCATCAAGCTGCGACATTTGCTGACACCAAAAATGTTTCTCCAGATCTGCAGAGGCGATGGTTCTCATTATCCAGCTGAGGAGTGAGCACCGCTGAGTTGTTAATGAAAAATACACAGACAGTGACCTTTGTAAAGTCTCCCTGCAAATGACAGAGTTAACAAACTCCAGTCAGGGAGCAGTGAAAACTAGAAGCAGAAGGAGATGGCCTTGCTGCTCAGGATATACTGAAAGAATTCAACATTTAATCTGTCTGAATCGTCAGGTTATCGTGTTGGATGGACGATGATGGGGTCAGAAAGGTCACAGTGGTTGCTAACTCATGTGTCTGCTCCAGAAATCACAGCTGCAGAGGGGAAAGAAAAAAACAACAAAAAGAAAAAAAAAACCCTCAGGCCTGAGCTCTGCCCAGGCACTGGGGGAGTTGGAACAAGTCAAAAGACGACAGTTTGATTCCACAACGAGTGTGCAGGAATTTCTATAACAGCTAATGTCTTAATTAGCCCATAAGAAATAATAGAGCCCAGGACTAAAACGCAGCCCGCCAAATCATGACAAAATGGCAGTAATGGTTCACTTGGATTCCTAAAAAACATGCAACTCATTAAGCATTAGGGTAACAGGCTAATTTCCTATTTTGCAGACAAGGTTTTATAGGGCAAAATCAAATGCAAAATGTTATTA
The DNA here is from genome assembly GCF_057382275.1 of Copadichromis virginalis. Classification (NCBI taxonomy): domain Eukaryota; kingdom Metazoa; phylum Chordata; class Actinopteri; order Cichliformes; family Cichlidae; genus Copadichromis; species Copadichromis virginalis. The sequence goes on from NC_140618.1 coordinate 10,299,389, forward strand.
AACATAGGTGTGTCCAGCAGACAGCACATAAAAATGATATTTTGTTTCCTTTTATGTATCCAGATATGCAAGCTAGTATTCTTGTGGTATTATTGTACAACTGTAAAGGCGCATTGGAAAACAATTAGAGGATTTACTGCCAAGTATCAAATTAAACCGCCTGTGACCTCTGGGTTCACTCAGTCGTTTTCATAAATCCTTGCTTGGACTGATTTATTGAAAGACCTTAAGATGGGTTACCAGACGAACTGTGAATTTGCTGAGTTGATGATGGCACTGTGTTTTATATACCCCAGCCTATTAGGCTCCTTTGGAGCTTAGCTGATCACTGCTGATGAAAGGGTCAACACAATGACAGTTGCAATATGAGATGCAATCAGCCTTGGGGCCATTAATGCTGAGGTAATCATCCTTTATAGTGGTACCAGTTTATAAAAGATGAACACAGCATTGCCAGCAGACGGTGAAAAAGGATTATTTTGAATGCACTCAACTCTAACAAGACATGGGTGGTACTCACAATACCAGAATAGTATGGATCATGTCAGATGTGTCCTTAATCTCATACAGTTCCCTAAAATTGCTTTAAAGCTGTCTTTGTGCTGTCTAGTTTTAATCAAATCCATCCATCTGGAGAACCGAGACACTTCAATAAAACGCTAAACATTATTTTTAAATCCTAGCTGACACATCCTGAGCACCAGTACTGCCTCAGAAAGTTTCACTTTGTTGAGTTGTTCTTTGCTTCACGGCAGGTGCCCTTTCTCACGCTCTCACTGAGACCATATGGGCCCGTCCAGCCTCAGCCTCAGCCTGCAACAGGCTCACTGTTTGCCAAGGCCCTGTCACACCTGAGTACAGAAGATCAAAGAGCCCTGCAGTGCCTACAACCACACAGCTGCTGCACGTGCCAAACTTCCTTCTCTGCTCCACCAGCTTTGCTTTCAGCACATGTGTTTTCAAGGTTGACCACTAATCCTCCATTTATGTGCGTTATTCAGTCTCTAGAATTTACTGGAGTGACAGCTCTGGAAACTCTCACTTATGTCATTGTGTCTTCGCTGGTGTTATCCCCTCATGTCAGTGTAATTTTCAGGCTCTTTGTCTGTTTGTTTTTGTTTGTTTGTTTCGCCTTAACTGTGGAAAGCCACATTTTGGGAGTACCACTGAAGCGAGAGCTTCTGCCATCTCCCTCGGCCAAACCATAACCAGTAAGGCATAATTGTCGTTGGGGTTTCCACTTGTAAAACAATGGCTTTGGCCTGTGATAGAGGCAGTTTTTCATACCAGCCAGCTGCAGAGAAGAGTGTTTTCTGTTTAGCACTGAATTAAAACTCCAAATTGGGACTGTCATTAGAGAATTCCACAGGGACTGCTAACGATGCAAAATGCTTACTTAAACCAAAGCGAGAGGAACCTCGGGGCCAAATAAATATTCTAGATACAGCCTCGTATCTGAGCAACAAACAAACAAACAAATTAAAAATATCACCGTCTGATTAAAAAGAAAGGGAAAGGATATTGATTAGCACTTGGCTTGCAGACTTTTTTTTTTAATTGTGTCTAACACGTATGGAGGACAACTTGAAAATAAGCTCATATTTTCTGTCCTCATCCAGCAAACAGTTTTTATGTGATCTTATTGACTTCTGCAGATGCAGGCAATCTCAGTTTACTTTTTTGTTGCCAGGACTGATTTGGAGAAAAAAAAATCACCAGATGTCCCTTTAATGCTCTAAGCCACATTAATTTCCACTGGGAAATCCTTCTTTGTCCTTTTACATCAAGTGAAATGGGGATTTATTTGTACTTTTCTATCCCCTAAATGAAACTAGCCCGAAAGAATATTATCAACTGTGTATGTAGCTCTTTTTTTTTTTTTTTTTTTGGCCTGTCCCGTTTGGCTCTTTTGCCATCAGAATTGTTGTCTAAAGGCAAAGAAAGATGCCCAACGGATTTACTTTACCAAACTGACCATCCCAGCCTTGCCGTAATGGTCCATTTGATTCACCTTTTATTGTTTATTTTATTTTCACTTACTGAATACGGGACAGACTTGACTGGGGGAAAGAAGGGGAGAAAGAAAGAGGGAAAGAGAAACAGCTGAGAAGAAGGACGGGGGAGAAGGGCAAAAGACAAAAACCAACAGAACGGGCAGAGAAAAAAAAATGCATATATCAATCACCTGGATCACCTGCTGAGAAAGAAAAAAGAAAGCAAGCAGAAGAGAACAAGAGTAATAGAATAAACAACATCACAATGATATATGGGAATATGACAGTAAATACTAAATGTTAAACATTATTGTGCAGCACATAAGATCAACAGAACACAGTGTGCTTTGAGGTAGGAGCCAAAAAGGGTGTAGTTTGTGGGTGTGATCACCCGTGTGTACACCTGTGAGCATGGACACGCTTGTTTTTTGTTTTTTTAAAAGGTTCCTTCATGTAATAATCTGCTAGAGGGTGTGGGGGGGCCACAGCCCCGTCCTCCAGGGCGTGAAGCAGGTGTGGAGGAGATCAAAACTCCAGACATGACTGTGTATGTAGCTCTAAATTAAGCATATTGTGCTTTGTCTTATGTTGTAGTAATGTGAGAGTAGTTTACATTGCAGTGTTTCTACTAGAAGGAATAGATACCTGATAACAGTGTGAAGACTGGATGCTAGCATTTTAAACATTTTTGACATCTGCACTTAAACACAGCAAAAATATATCCTCATATATCCTAAGGACATGAGATAATCAGCTTCATGTATTCATGTTGCACAGACACTTTAAAGAAATGAACTTTTTCATATAATCCAAACATATTCATTGCAGTGGCAATGGTAAGACTGTTTATGTAACTGTGTAACGGAGAAATACTCCAATTGCATCAATATTGTACTTATTGTCACATGTAAAATGTGGAAACAATGACAATCCTCACTCGATCTGTGCCCAGTATTTTTTATCAGATGCGGATGTACGTTTTGAATAAACTACGGTTCACTGAAAAAAGCCGCTTGCTCGCATAACTGATATTCACTGTACCATTACCAAGATGCAAGCAAGGCCACGCTTTTATTTTATGATGCAGATGTTTATCAGAAATGAGTCACAGCTCCTTGGCACTAAAAAGCTGCACTGTGATGTACCGCCGTTATTGTCTGACTGCCAGATGCGGCGGTCTCAATTTAATGATTTCATGACAACTGTTAAATCTCGGTGAAGCCGCAGTGTTAGCATATCCCCGAGGTCAGACGTGGACCACCGCTCCAGAGTTTTCCGTAAAGAGTCGCAGTCAAGATGTTGCAGTTTACTCTTGAAACAAGATATCTACTATTTGAATGAAATAATGCCTAACTGTGATTTACTTGCCCACAGCCCTGACAGCAGGATGTTTAGGATGGACTGATTTGGAAAAGGACTGGTTGTGGAGAAAGTAATAGACAATATGGTATGAATGGAATTCTTTGGATTAAAATATAAAATCAATTTCAGGTTAGACTAAGTGCCACAGCAGTATTGCCTTTTTAAAAAACTATTTAATTATCTTGCCTTTACTTGTAAGAAAACCCAGTTGAAAACATATGCTCCTCACCGACTTACAGCTGATCACTTAAAGGCTTCAAAGAATAGTTCTTCAACAGTTTTGAAAAATAACTAAGAGGCAGCATGGTCACTTTTCCGGGCCATTATTGGCAAGCCGTGCTGAGCCTGCTAAATCAAATGATGTACTATAAATCTGTGGGGTGCATATATTCTAGAGCATGTATCAATTCAAATACCACAAACCTGGCTGACAGATAGTATTTAAAAATTTTAATGCTGCTTGTAAAACATGGAGATGAAAAATGAGCATATGGTATGTTTTTTGTGGCGTCTTAATTAAACATTCTTGACCCAAACCCGAAGAGAGAAAAAAAGATTTAAATCTCTTGTTGCTTTAATTTAAAGACATGTAATGCAGTAATTTTAACCATGGATTTTACATTCCCAAAACGAGCCTTTATTGCCCTTTTTTATGAAAATAATGTTCAGATACATTGCAATATCTGGAACCACAAGCAGGCCTTCAAATACTGGATGGGTGTCAGCCCAACAAAATTCCAAACTAGTATTCTTACAGCGCTGTTTTCCATCAAAAACTCATGCAGATGTTCAGAGTGAAAAGCAACTTTTTCAAGAACTGAGGATAAGTAAGCAAAACCAGTGCTGCTGAGAATGTTAGCAGACATGAATTGTATGTGTTATCAAATGACATACTGCTTGTGTTCCTAAGAGATGTGGCTTGTCAGCTAAGCTGTGAAAGGGTGGGAAGGGATGTACCAATAGGAACCAGAAGGTTTAGGGGTCATTTGTAAAGTAGTGACAACACGCCACTCACCAAATCAGCTTTAGTCTCTCTAATGTAAAAATTAACCATTCTCTTTATGCCGACCACAGCGGATTTGAGAGTTGCTGGGCTACACGGCTGTGCGCTGCTTCCTTCATAATTCAATAAGGATCAGTTTCACTACAGAGAGCACTGGCGTCAAGGAAGGGAAATCTTTAGAGCGAATACAAAGCAGAATGAAGTGCAAATGCTGAAGCTCGCCGAAAGGTTTCGATTTTGGTTGTCATGCGCTCCGTGTTAGGCTGGGGTTGCGAGCATTTGGTCCGTCGCCTAATGTGTTCGTGTTGGCACTCTTCTTCTCACCCGAATGGGTGCCAGATGTCTTTTTTTCTGATCTGAAGGGCTTGAATCACAGTGGCTCGGCAGGCCCTTACGCTGCTCCAGCAACCACCAGCAATGTACACGCTAACTGGCACCATTTAATGAGTCACAATTGCTTCAAAGTGAAATTACATCCATTTAAACCTGTCTTACACATCACACAAAGAAAAAAGTGTCTACCTTCAATTTATAGCCGAATGAAAACCACAAAGACAAAAATGGGACATGTGCAAGTTATTATGGATCCATTCTATTCTCAATGATGAGAGCAGCATGTACAAAATGGGAGAGGGAGGGGTGGCATAATCTCTGCCCGACATATTTGTATGATACCAGACTTTGAAATGGAAAAATCAAAGCAAAGCTTTTTGGAACAAAAAGTGAACTCTCTTGCTGTCTCTTCACCGACCAGGCATGGAGTATAATCATCATTTTAGCTATTGGTTCAGGCCATCAAAGGCTGTGTGCTCCATTACTATATCATAGGTGATCGCAGGAAAGTCAGAAGACATGTTCGGTGAATAAAAGCAGGCTAGGAAAAAGTACAGTCTGAGCTGCTGACAGAGTACAAAGAGGGCAGATTGTTTTGGCATGTAAAACCTAGGTTCACATATAAGTGAATATAGGGCTATAAAGACTTAATACAACACTAGGGAGTTATGGAAAAAGTCGGTGCACGGCCTATACTTTGAGACGCAGGGCTACCATGTCCCAACAGCTGTCCACAGCTGTGTGGGTGGCTGAAACAGTGGCAATGGCACTCACACTGACATTGGATTTATCCAGTGTGCTTGTCAGAGCCAGAACACAGAAATATACAGCTATGGTACTGTCAATGGCCAACATGCTTGGGTGTGTGTGCGGTGGCAGGCCATTGAGCCAGTGTCAAAGACATTTCCCAGAGGCAGACAACAACACGCTATGAGAATTTCTATTATTAACAACACCAGAGCTAACATGTGAGGAGACCAGCTGGTTCAGGGAGAACCAATGAAATAATTCAATAAACACCAAAATGCATCGTAAAAATGAAACAAAAAGACTCAACAGTGTCTATCTTTAGCCATCTAATTTTGGTGCCCCCACCAACAATGTACGGCTTTGACACAAATAACATTTCGTGCTCTCAACAAAGCTATCTCAGTTCAGTTTGACCATGTGGCTCCTCTCTGACAAAGGAAACAGGCTAATAAATGTGCTGCTATGCCTTTGATACGACTTATGGTTTCTTCAGTCTTGCCGCACTCTCATGTCAAGCAGTTTGGCAAATGAGCTGACTCGAAGTCTGTAGCTGAACCTTAATGTCTTCCACCCTTCTAGTGTGCAGTGTGGCCTCAAACACCCTGGAAAAGAAGAGAAAGAGCAGGGGGAAGTAACACCTGGTTCCCTGGAGCCCCATTGAGGAAGTTGGATGGGAATAGTCTGTGCGGTGCCACCCCGAATGGCCCGTGTGCCGCTCGGCTGCGGCATGAGGGATGTTGAAGTGTGTTACCAGAACAACCAGCTGAGCAGATGATCTGAGGCAAGAAGCACTTAGCAATGACATTTAAACATCTAGGTCAGAGGTGGGGTAACATGGGGGAATGGGTTTGTGTGTGTCTGAAAGACTGTGTTTTGATTGTGTGTCAGGACTAGCAGGGTGAAATCAGGTAAACTGTCACTAATAAATCGTTGCGTCCCAAGCATATGCTTTACAGACAGCCCATCTTTCTCTGGCAGTTGTTGTAAAACTGTCAGCCACAAGAAGAAAAGTCCAGCCAACACGTTTTCTGAAACACACGCATATGACATGCAAGTTGAAATATTTGATCATGAAGGTGGTACCATTACACACACATGGAAGCACACGCTGGACTTGGCGCATCAACTTCACAAGACGTGCTCCTCTCCCACTGCGTTAAAAGTGGAACCACACAAAGCTGCGGCCCCTATCTGCACATCTGGAGGCGCTGCTGCAGGAGGCCGCAGTCTCCTCCTCCTGCACAGTCCTCATAATCCTCAACCCTTATTATGAATCCCATCTCACTGTGTCCGTAATTATTCCACACATGCTTATGCAACAAAGCAGTAGCCAAGCCAAATGACAAACAGACCAAAGCTATAAATTAAGACCTATTTCTTATTTTAATGGCTTGAACTCTCATAATGTTTGCCACTAATTCTGTGCTGCAAAAAGTGGCAACAGTGCACTTTTCTCTGTGCATCACTCATTAACACGAAGTATCTAAGCAACACAGCAAATATAGCGTGCGGTGAGAATGGAAGAAAAAAAACAAAACATTAGTTGCCCCTTTGTAAATCAATTTCTCCAGTGCGTTTAAATAATCTGGCGGCTTTAAAGTCACAGCAATATTGTTTTAATTAGTGTCGTGAATCTTCATGCACAGAATCAGTCATCTCGCTTAAGACCAGAATTTAGAATATGAGCCAAAAGAAAAACATTTCTTTGGGTAAGTGGCACTATAAATCCCTATCAAGTGTCAAGCACTTTCTCAATTATGTTCAATCACAGAACACCACATAAATCCTCCAAATCTCTCTATTATACCAGCTCAGTTCATGGTATCATGCATAGATTCTGCTGTAAAAAGGAGAATTTACCCTGTCAGGTAAGAATGTTGTAAGTCTAAACCTATCTTTCTTTAAAAAAAGAAAAAGAAAGAAAGAAAGAAATGACTTGAAAATCTGTATCAGTTTATCTCTTTATAACAAAAACGTGAGAAAAGTTCTTTCCCAGCCCAAGGCTTGCCATTGAGCCATACCTTGCACTCACTTAATCAAGCAGGCATGTGGCATGATGTGGCAACTGCCTGGGTGCATAAGTACATGTCTTGTGGTTTACTCTGGTTTAAGACAGGATGGATGTGGCACTAGTGGCAGCCTGTCTCAACTTGTTCCTGGTTTGTTTGTTTTGACAGTCAGCTAAGACCCCATAGGCAGGCCCTCTCATTGCCTGGGTTGATCCAAAAACATAAAACATTGATTTTATTATTTTAGAGAAAGAAATAGAAGCCACATTATCCTCATATGGAATCCTTAATATGGAAAGATGTTGCCCAGAGAAATGTATTTCAAAAAATGTCATTTAATTTGTTTTACTTTTTTTAAATCCCCATCCTTCTGGCTTTTTAGAAAAGAACCGAGACACTTCACGGCACACCATATGTATGAGCATTAATCAAATGTTCATGGGCCTTGCCTTTAGTACCCATTTCACAATATAACAAATGTTCCTCCGAGCAGCACATCTGTAGAGGATGTCAATAAAGGACTTTGAAATGTACACCAACGCCAACACTCAGTAGACAAGGAAAGGGGGCTTTGAAACAGCTCCTACTTGAGGTGCTCACTGAAAGGAAGACCAGCGGGGTATTGAAAACTTTTTTCTATATGTAAATCCACATTCCCCACGGGTTCCGTTTCTCAGCGAGGTATCTATATATGGAGCCACTTTATTATGGACAAATCCTCTTTAATGTTCTTGTCGGTGGAAGAACAGCTGGAGCAGAGATAAAAATGAGGAAGCAATCTGCACCAGCTGTTGAAGTATTAATACAAAAATTAACTACTGTGTTGGTTAATTGCTTTCTGCTTAATGTGCTTTCAAAAGCCTTGATTCCTCTTTTCTGTTACACAATTGCAACTGCGGCAGGATATCAAGAGGCCTGTGAAATTAAAGATTCCATTTAAAGGAGCAGCCCTCCTTACCCCCATTCTTCTCACGGCTCAGCGGTCATAATGGACTCATGTGTTGAATAACCAAAATGGTCACATTAGACACCTGCTACTGTGGTCTTGGTAGATACAGATAGGGAACTCTTTCAGACTGCAGCAAACACAAGTGCCGCTCATCCGTCAAGAGCTCATGCAAACATTTCCATAAGTGAGACTGTAAGTTTATCATGCTCCACTCTGTCCCATTCCAGCAATCACACGCCCACACAGCCGGCTGAGTGACGACGAGTGATTTCAAACAGCACAGCTGGTATATTCGCTTTAACTGCCATGCGTTTTATTTGCATTATTATCTGTTGCCACCTCACTCCTCAGATCCACACTGACTGAGGCCACATGGAAGCAATTTAGAACGACGTGTCCCTTTACAGAAAACAAAGAGAATTTTTTTTTCTCGGTTTAAGGAGTCACAGCTCTCCTCCTCTGGGGCCCATACATGCACGGGTCGTCTCTCCAGCACATTTAATTCCATGCTGTAAAAACATTAATCAGAGCCAGATGAAGTGGGGAGAAATCTAAAGTGTTACGGTTTTATGGATAATTTGAGGTTATTTATGCAGGATAAATAAGAAAATAATGAGCCCCAGTCAGAAGTGCAGAGGACAGTGTTTGTTGTTTGGACATTCATTTGTTACAATTACTCCACTAATTAATTAGTCTTATAATAGATAGATAGATAGATAGATAGATAGATAGATAGATAGATAGATAGATAGATAGATAGATAGATAGATAGATAGATAGATAGATAGATAGATAGATAGATAGATAGATAGATAGATAGATAGATAGATAGATAGAGATTTTGACAAATAGAAAAACTATCTTAACGCAATTTCTTTTCCCGTTGTTGTCCATTAGATGGCTTACTTGTACCACAAACTCCCAGCATATCTGAGGGGCTCATAGTTCATGATTAGGCTGACGTGGTCCACGTCTTCCAGGAAAACAATGTTGGATTAGAGAGCACTGAGACATATGAGAGGTCAGAAAAAGGGCTGCCACTGCAGAGCAAGAAGCCAACAGACAATGAAGTGGCAAGCCAATTTAATACACATTATTTCACTTCCAAACCCCAATATCTAAAAAAAAAATCAGAAAGCACAATTAATGAACAGCTCTTATGCTTTGAAACATTTGTTAATACATGCATGGATGTGCAGCAATCAATAAAAAAGTACTGTTTTTACCATTTTCACTTGGAATACAAATTTGCAAAGAAGAAAATACAAATAAGAATTTTTAAAAGTGCATTAAGCTATATTAAAGAATGCGAGTTCAGGTATGGGACAATCCATGAGTAGTCCTGTTGGAAGGATACAGGAACATAGAAGAGGAAGGCAGGGGTAGATAAATAAACTGAATAAAAATCAATTTTGTATATTCATCCCAATAGGATGATTATAGAGATGATAAGAGAGCACAGAGGCATAACCTCATCATCCAGCCAAAGTTATATATGGAAAATTCCCCTCCTCCTCTCTGCTTTGATATTGCATGTGTTGTGAACATGGAGTCTGTTTCTCTGTTCAAGCAGCACCACCTCGAACTGTCATTAAAGCGCATGTCCTCAGGTGGAAAATGACTTCTGTGGGGGAGCTTCTCCAATGATAACATGCATTTGCTCTAAAATACGTTGCTTTTCTCAGAGCATCATGAATAAGTAAACGTATACGAAAAACCTTTTGCATTTTCACCATCGTTCCTAATGCTTTTGCTTTCAAGATGCATATTGGGCATGCATAAAACATCCTCCTCCTCCCCCCTTTTGCTGCCACAATGAACGATGGAAGAAACTTGTGCACACCAAAACCTCTTCATCGCAAAAAGAAAACAGATGAACAAACACAACAAGTAAGTCTAAAAGTGTCCTAGGCGTAACGCCTAGGCCAAAAATTACATGTCTCTACCTTTCCATTTAGCCATGCGTGCATGGCTACGGGGCTTCAGTAGAGTTTACTTTGGTTAAATGAACTTCATGTGATCTTTCAATTCATCCGGTTGTCACTGTTGCGTTGGAAAACAGGCTTTAATTTTGGCTCTGGCATTGATAAGTTTTTCACTTAGCATTGAGAGGATTAAATCAATTATGTTGATTCTGTATTTACTGCTTGCATGCCCACAGTCGTTTGTAATTAGCTTATTGCTTTTGATCTGATGTAATGTGATGAAATGCCTGGAAGCAGCTCTGGGAGCCTGCTTGGCTGGAGCGACTGGGGTGGGCGCCACTTCCAGGTCCCCACTGAAGCACATCCGATTGTCAAGGCAAGCAGGGAGGTGGGGACTGGGGGACCTGGGCGACTCGCGTGAGCAGCCGCAGACAGAGAGGCAGGGGGATCGGTGTCTGAGAGGAGGGAGGGACCACCCGCTGAGAAGGCAGCATCCTCCAACCCTCATTACCCTCAGAGGCCTTTCCTCCACATGCATGTGTAATTACACCCCACCCTGCCCCACCCCACTCCCACGAAACCTCTCACAACACCTGATACCCACAGGTAGAGCACCACAGGGGGGCCTTTGCAATGATAGGCCTCCAAGGCCTGAGGGCCCGCTTAGAGTGACTACCATTCAAGTCTGGCCACCCACATCAATCAAAGACCCATAACACAGAGACTGATCATCTGTTTTGGAAAGAAAGGGCTGTTTATTCATGGAAAGCTAATTGTTGTTTCTAGCCACTGTAGTGCATCCAAGACTGTGCTACAAAGCACAAAGGATGCAGGATTGGATTTTAAAAAGTCCAATATATTTGGAGTTGCCTGAAGGATTGGATGTTGCCTGACAGTTTAGTAACAGGCAATCCTTTTTAAGATAATTCTGTCAACCTTCTGGTGAGCAGACGGATGAAGTCTTTGGCTTAAATAATACAAGAATAGGCTGGACCGGAGTTAAATGCAGTTTCAAGTGCTGCCCATCTTTCCTCAAAAGGGAACAGCTCCAACATGACTTCCATTCAAAGTACCCCGATAGAACCCCTCCTAAAGCTCCCCTTCACTTCCCCCTTTTCTTTCTTTTTTTTTCAGAAACTGGTAAAACAGAGCAATGGTGCTCTGCAGACTGTTCTGTTTATGAAAGAGGTCAGGGTGCCACATATGGCCAGCGTGTTAAAATACACATGGCTCCTGCCGCGGCTGCTAAAAATGTATTGCGGCTGTCTGTACATGCAGGAATAAAATAAACTCTGAATGTTTCAGCAAGCAGTGCTGAGAATTTAATGATTGAGTATTTGAAACTATGGTCAGATTTGTACATGAAAAAGCAGGGAAAAAAACACACGTCCAAAGATATTGGGTTAGACGTCAGCAATATACAGAGTTGTTTGACTTGGCAGGAAGGGACGCACAGATTTGCCTGGGATAAGTGTGTGTCACACGCCATCTGAGAGGATAGCAGGGCCGCAGTAAGCCGTAGGAAACTAGCGGTGAAACTAAACACATGCAATGACAGCCACAGGCAGTTAATGTGAGCCAAGGAGTCTTAACTCCCAAAAGACTGGCCTGAGGCGAGAGAGAGCAGGGCTACTGATAAGTGGAATAAAGAGCAGAAAATATGAATACCATCTCCTTCAAAGCAAACCATTATACACCACTAAATTCTGATTATTTTCAGGAGGATTCTGGTGCTTATTTCTCTTGGCTGCATGAAGCTCTTCTTTGGCTCTGCAACAGATTTGTGGCTCTATATTTCACCTCACCAGCAAATATACTCTGTGCTAAATAAGACAGAGGTTAGCGAATGCGCTGCAGATTGTGTGAGCATTAAAAGCAATGCTTCTTGTGGGTTTTGGGATCATCACACCATCAATAAACCCTAATCTGGCACCAAAGTCAAACTGTCTAAAACAGAAGTGTACAACTTCTGCAGGCGCCAGCAAATGTGGAGAGAAGGTCATCAAGAGATCATGGCATGTTGTGGGGTGTTGTTCTTGTTTTTATGGCAATAACTCCTTGAGAGTGGGTGCAACATTTGAAATTTGTTAGATAGCTAGTTTGATTCCAGCAACAGGCAATTTATTTGTCACTGAAGACATGCAGTGAGCACCTACCTGCTCCAGCTGGCAGCCACTTCCAGAACACCAAATTCATATTCCTAATGAGATTATGCGATTAAAGTGTTCATTATTTTATAAAAATATTAAACCAGTAAAACTGCGCAGACAGTAAAAAAACAAAGGCTCTGACAGTATTTGAGGCGCCACTAAGTGTGAGCAGAAGTTCAAGGGGGCATCGCTGGGTGCAGTGCTGGGTGTTGCTCCCTGACGCCCTGTCTTTACGAGATCAAGTCTGGTTTTGCGTAATCTGCTGTGACCTGTGGCAGGATGACTGTGTCCATCTCTCAGCGCTGTGATCCTTCCTTACACCTAGCAGTTGTGGGCAATAACCAACTATAATTCCATCTCCTGCTGGGCAATGAAAAACCTCCCCCACTGCTCTTTGTTTTTTTCCAGTTGCAAGGTCATGTGCTAAGCAAAGCATTGTGGGAAGAGAGGGGTGACCGAGGTGGTGGAGGAGGAGGAAAAGTTTAGGGGTGTGGGGGCTTGCTCGTAAAAAAAAGAATAAAAACATGTGTAATGAGAAAACATGTGGTGTGTAACTATTGGAAGTCATCAACAACAGAAAATACTAATTAAAGTGCAGGATGAGGAAAAAAAACTGAAGCTGTCTTTTCGTGGCTGGGAGACCACTGTCATCATGTCTCAGGAATTAGGCAAACATATGCTGGTCTGCTGCTGTTGAAACCGAGGCGCCTCGCTCAGGCTGCGGTTTGGGAACATGAAAGGCTTTGTGGGATGAGCAGGAGGACTGGCCCTAATTCAGGGCCTCATTGCCAGGGAAGCTGGCAGCAAACTCCGATTGTGGGACAGGGAAAAGAATTTGGTTACATATTCCAGCAAGGACCGCAGCTCCAAACAAACCGAAGCAACAGGCTGCTGAGCAAACCATTCTGTCCACATTCGAACCCCCTTTCTTGCTCTAGGGAGAGGGGGGGGGGGGACTCTCTCCCACCTGACTGAACCTCAGAGGAAGCTGAGGAGGTCAAACGTGGAGAACAGGAATGTATTAGGTCAGGCCCAAAGCTGAACTTGAAGCTCTGCTGTCCTGCTGTGATCCAGTCCCATGCAGGGCTCAGGATGCTGGCAGCAGACTCTCTTATTTGGATTGAGTGTTTGGAAAACAAAGCTGCCTTTGTGCTGTTTTATTGCAACCAATTAACTCCTAAACTCGATAGCTATCTCTCAGAGGATGCACAGAGGTCAGCCTGACATGTGCACGGGAAGCAGTGAAAGGGCAACAGTTAACAGGTCCTAATAATCCCCCGACTGCAGCTTTCACTGGCTTGAACGCAGCATGCCTTCAGTGTAACCTGATCATTTTAGCAAATTGGATAAAACTCTTTTGCTTCTATCTTTTCACAGCCGTTGCAGTGTGTATCCACAGGGCAAGCCCATCTTGATTGCTTTCCAATAAGGAGACATTTTCTGGCATTTTCAGACAGGCAGGGATTAGATTAATCATGTCTCCGTTCAGGGTACATATGATTATGGTTGACTGTTTACAAGTTTTCTCAGATGTGCTCTCTGTGCCAGGACATGGTGGTAGAGCCTGAAACTCATTCACGCATGCGGTGGTCTTGTTTTAGACCGAGCAGCAGTGAAAAATCATTCACTTTTTGACAGTGGAAAATACAGATGTGAGGCAACATTGGATTTGCACCTCCTTGTTAGAATTTATTTAACTTCTTGGAGTTCCAGCTGGTATGTTAAAGTGATTTATTACCAAGCGGTGATTTGAAATGTTGGTTAAGTTAAGTCCAAGCAGGTTAACGCAAATGCAAAAATAGATTGCTTTCATCGATGTCTACGTTCTTTTGCTTGCCAAGAGAGCACACTTTAGTGACAATATAATGCCCAACCAGTGGGAGGCAGCACAGACTGGAGGATAATGCACACGCACGTGCACACGCACGGGCATACGCACATGGGCACACATGCACCGACTTGCATGCATGTCTACAGAGAGAGTGAGTCACTGTCACTGGAGCTTTTGAAGGTGACCATATCACACATCTGGGCTGCAGCCCCAAATGCCCGGTGGCGGAGGAGAGGACCAGGATCGTGGCCAGAGCCAGAGGAGCAGTGACATGTGGCATGCAGAGGGGAGAGCAGACCGCATTCAATTTCTGCCTGTAATCCTCCGCCTGGGAGAAATGTTTGGTTATGGTTAAAGGCACTGTTGTTCCACATTTTCATCCACTTCTAATTACAACATAGCTGAGGCTCAGTGGCAGCCAGCGTAACTGTTATTGTTGTTGTTCCTGTTTGTTGACATTACATACTCCTCCTCCACAACATGCTTGTCACACACACACACATTCAGTCACATGCGATCGTGACCAAGTCATTTACACCCATGTGTAACACCACTGCATGTGCACACACGCGCGCACACGCAGGAGCACCCGTGCTGTATTTGCAGACTCTAAAACTCTCAGACACAAACACACATGCTACACATGCAGATTTCACAAACACACAGACACACACACAAAGAAACACACATCCGTCCACAAAGTTATCAACATAGCTGAGTGGTAACCATTGCTGAGCCCAATATAGAGACACAAATCTGTTTGGTGCCACTGGGAGATTAGTAGAAACCACACCAAAAACCAAAAAACACTATGTAGACATTTTGGGGGACAGGGTATCACAACTTGTACATGTGTGAGAGAAGTTCAGTGTGGTCAAAGGACGTGTGAGTCAGTTATATGCCACATACTAACTGTACAATACAAATGAGTTACCGCCAACTAATATGCGACAGATACAAAGGAAGCTGAGTGGTTCAGTGTGATAATTTAACAATATTACACACATAAAATCTTCCGTATGACGATTTCTTAAAAACTGCTTGAACCACTTTAAAAACATTTGGTTTAACAGTAACAGAAAAAGAAAATAATGTGAATATGGCCAAAATAATTGTAAAGTGTTGCCTAAGTGTATCCTTTATACACATTATACGCAACAACAAATCGATGTCTTGATGACGCTGACATGACAAAAGCTGTGAGCCTATCTAAATACACACTGCACAGTACACACCACAATTTCTCGGTCTGTAATTTAATGTTTGCAATTAAAAACTCCTGTGCTGTCTCTCATAATGCATTGCCTTTAAATCAAGAGTTTCCTTCTGCGACAGACTTGTGTCTCCCAGAGGAATTTGCCATTCCAAACCACAGTCTGCAATCCCCACGTTGTTTTCACTCCCAATCACACGCTTTATCTCCAATTGCTGACTAATTACCAAGAGCTGAGGGTTATGGGAAAGGCCCCAAGAATGACAGCCTGATGCTTTTGTGGTTCAGCATTTTGTATCGCTCTTCTTTTTCTTTTTACTGTCTGTCAATTTATCGTGTGTGAAACTGGGGTCAGACATCAGATAGGTCAAGTTGGGGTCAATTTAGTGTCATTTTAATCATAAGTAATTGTAAATGTGCAAAAAACTTTGAAATATTTACAAAATGTACAAATGCAAAAATCTGTAGAGCCTGAAAAAAAAATCATTTAACGCTGCATATTAGTAGCTGGGTTTTATATGATATTATTAACTCCAAAATTTGGTCTCACTGTGTCAAGGACACGCAAGCACAGCATTATTCATTTCCATCAGTAGAGGCAATCTTAAATCAAATCATTCACAGTGGTGAAAGTTAGCTCACAAAAAATTCATTGTTAATTTAAAACACTTGTAAATTTGTCTAAATGTGGGCACTGGTGGTCAGATTGCGCTTTTAGCTTGACTCATAGTGCTTTATTTTGTAAGATAGCCAATGCAATAATGTAGCAATGAGTCAAAATGTGGCATACATATGTACAGTTAAGCAGTTTTCCACAAGAACTGCATTCCTGTCAGGGTGGAGATCGCTTCCGTTTTAAGTCAGAAACAAGGAATCTCTTAAAAATGAAACAGATGAGGTGAAGCGTCATTGATTGGCATTATAAATCATTCTTTTTTTCTCTGCAATGGCGTGGATAAAGTAATCTGATGACATGCCACGCTGACGTTGATGTGCGTGCGAAACACCTGAGGTGACTGACTCATATAGAGACACTGTGCAGTGTGACATGTACGATTCTCCGGAGAGGAAGGAGAAGAAAAAAAGAGGGGGCGCTTAATGCCTCTGTTCACTATGAAGCAGTGAATTATGGAGACAGGGTGTGTCATCTCATTCTCTGCTCCTTTCATCATAATCACCCCCACTATGTTCAGAGAAAAGCTCACTGGAGGCCATCAGCCCTGAACCGCAGCTCAGAACATCACACAAAGATCTACCTACAGTGTGTGCTATTTTAGCGATTCACTATAAAGTCAGCTTAGCTAACATCTTAAAGTTGGAGGAATGTACAGTGACTAAAATGTACGGTAGAAGTGGTTGCATTAACGTACACGTGTGAGTTTCTGACCACTGAAGTAGAGACGTGCCTCCTCTGCCGTGCAGCTGTTATTTTCTGCACTAACTGAAGACTGACAGGCAGTGCACAAAAACACACACTAAAATGCTAAAAACACACATCAAAGAAAAGTGTGAGAACTACCTCACATTTTTGGAAATATATAATAATTAAAAGCATTAACGTAGATGTAAGTTAAATGTAAAAATGCTTGGTGTAAAGAATTTTTTCAAAAATGAAAATTAAAGTACTGTGTTTTTTTTAAAGCATTGTGTTAAGAGGAAGTGTGCAGCTTTACATTTGAAAATAATACCATTCAAAATACAACAATAACAGAAGATTACGTTTTTAGGTTGTGTCACTATTATTTTTGAAAATATATCCAAAATACATGGATCAGTACAGTCTTTATGCATTAAAAGATATTGATAATTAGAAGCAAAAATATGGTACTCAAAATGCAGTAGAATGACTTGGGTCAAGTGGACAGTATTAAATACAACAGCGTTGTTACTGAAAAAAGTGTGAATTTATTTTTCAAGTTTGCAAGGTGGAGCTAATTTCTAAATGCTATAAATGTTGTTCATTTTATAACAGAATCCAAGTGTTTGTTGTAAGACTCGCATCTTAAATGTAACTAGTAAGTTCAGACTGCAGATAAATGCAGGGTACGTATAGTCGTGGATTGAAGTAGCAGAAGGGACAAAGTAAATATTGTAAAGAGAACTGTACTGCTCCGATCCAGCCATCAAGTAAAGACTGTTTTTCCAATTTTCTGTGTGTGGCACTACCCTTATCAGCAAGTTCTGCCCAAAACTTGGCTACCGTCCCTTACAAAATTGTTGCCTGCTTTTAACATAATTATATTGCTGTTGCTTTGATTCTAGTCCGACGTAATAAAACACTTCTAACCCAAACCCCAAAATCTATCCTCAACTACAATTAAAGTTAAAAGTGCAGTTGTTTTATGATAAGAGCTGCAGGGTCTGTAGCCACCAAGCCTTATACCACCTGCTTCTGATTGGCTAGTGGCATGTTATTTTCCTCTCACACATAACCCAGCATGCACAGGGGTTTATTTATTAGGAATAAAAAAAAAGAAGTCACTAATCTGTGCTCGGTTCAGACAGCGGCCTTCCCCTACACACCAACGCACACACATCTGTGTACCAGCTGAGCAGGGAGCAGTCCCACTGTTAGGCTTTCACATATCAAAGAGCCTGGGGTACTTTGGCACTGCCGGGATAGTTGTTCTTTTTTACAAAAGACAAACAAGCAAAGAGCTTGGGATGCGGTCCAGAGCCGCCTTTGACACAGTGTTGAAATGGGGATTTGGCTCAGTGACACGTATGATCTAAACGTGTAAAAAAGCTGCGGCCTTCTTTTTTTTAACATTACCATTTGCTTGTCCGCAGCCTATAGCAAGGCACCGTACGTTCTTTATTAATCTGCTTTAACCATACACCGCAAAACAACATAATTTGCAGATTTCTTCAATGACTTTAAACTTCGGCCTGAGGCTGATTTGTGTTAGAGGTGCATGGAAAGTATTACCTCAACTTGTTGAGCAGAGCGCGTGTGTTTCTTCTGTAATGCGTGCTAAACAGATTTTCAGAAGTCAGGACATCACCCCTAACACTGTGACATCATCAAAGCATCTGTAACTATACATGGAGTGAAAGATGATCATTTGACAGGCGCTCTAAATTATTCCAGATTCATTAGAAGCGCCCCGAGATACTAATGTTCCAAAAAATACTTTTTTCTTGAAGTATTTCATCAACGAAAACATGGTGGCAGTAATGAAAATTAGAATATAAACAGCGATGATGAAGCTGAAGGCAATCCTTTTTCCTGTTAAAATGATCTTGAAAGACATCATGTGTAACACTTAGAAACAAATCACAGACATACAATCCGTGCACCGCAGCACAAATACAGAACACTACTTTCAGCAAATGGAAATGAGGTCCATTTGGGATCAAAGCCTCTAATGGGTTTTGGATAACCAGAAGCTACTGTCAGTTTCTGGCCAAACCAAACAGACATGCAAACACATGTGGCACTGCATCCAAAAGACTTTCAATACTGCTCAGCGTATTATAGCTACATTAGTCTAATCTGCATCTTTCCCCTCCACAAACTTACAAACCTACTGATGACCATCTCTGTCAGAACAGTTGACTTCATGGAAAAAGGACAGCTTTCAGTCTTTTTAAATTGCTTTACTGAATGTAAGCAGTATTTTAACAGTTTGTGTATTTTGTGGACATGCTAGCTTTTTTAGTACATACATACAGCTCAGTGTGTCTTGATCTCTGCACGTTTCTCCATGATATATAAAAATACAAGACAAAAACTAAAGGAGAAGCAATCTGCAAAAGGCAAAACATAAAATATACCAAATTCTCCATTTAACCCTTGAAGGCAGTCTCGGGAAAGAAATATAAACTGCATGTGTTCTACCATAAACCACCTTGTCATTCATTTTGATGTACGGTAATTAAACATGAAGGTGACCTAAGAAGCTCTGTATAAAGAAAGTTGGGTGTGATTTAAACTTTTCAACAGTGTTAAATGTACCTGTCAGCATCAGCACGCTCCATAATTTAGAAACCAGGAGAAATGTGTGTGGATAAATAAACACGTTTCACTGTTCATATCAGTGGTCAGGCTTGTGGGGTTGGGTATCCTTTGGGCTGTCAGATGAATACTTGATTACTTGAATCAGTCTCACATTCATCAGTGTCACATTTATTAGTAACAAATGGTTGGAATAATTCAATGAAAACAGAGTACAATACAATAGATCTTTATTAACCCACAAGGAATTTTGATTTACACATGAAAAGACCCTTAGCTGCAATATGTGTGCTGAGTGCGTTTTAACGAACGCTGTCGTATGTGCACCGTATGTGTGTCCTGTACTGAATCCAGAGACCAGTCACAGAACGAGACCTAAACCTGGTAACACTGACTCAAGGGGAAAACATGCACATTAAAGACCAGAAAAGCCCTAATAAAAAGCCTCTAATATAAAACAGTCCCCATCAAAGAGAGCTCTCTCAATATTTGTTGAACTCTTACATATCATATTAATGCCATTTCAGCCATTGTTCACCCTGGCTGCGTTTGATCTGCAGGGCTGCTATAACTCTGGGCTAAGTGGAGTGCTAATGAGAGGAGTTGGCACTTTATAAACACTGTCAAGAGCAGGTGGAGCAAAGGGGTCATGCTGGGCCATTGCGTCCACCTCAGCTGGTCCTACTCAGAGCGACTTATTTTTGTAGGTCTTGGAGCATTTTGACAAATCAGCATATTTCAGGCAGATGTCTTTGTTAAAAGTTAAGTCCAGTGTGGGTCATTGTATCATCATGAACAAATGTGGGATTAATCTACAGAATGGTACTGAGCTATAGGCCAGAGGCTTCTCCAGGGGACAGGTTATGTCTCCAGCTACAAAAGAGATTCCCTCCTGGTGATACGTGAGGCAAGGACACACACAGAGGATGTATGCTTCCGTATAGGGTTTTTATAACATCTTTCAGCTTGACAATGTGCGTGAGATTTAAACAGGGGCTCTTTTGTATGTCAAAACCTCATTTTTAATGGGGTTCTTATAAAAGTGCTCAGTGATCATGGTATTCAAATCACAGCAATAGGAAAGCGCTTCCTCATTTTGGGGTCTGGAAGAGATCCCAGGCAAGGAGGTGTACCACATCTTAAACTAGAGCTGCACGCTCTTTGTGTTTGCTAACCAAAGGGCTCTTTCCTGTGGTGCTGTATGATCATTTATTGAGGCTTAATCAACATGTATTGAATGGTGTATGTACTTTTTGAACCATTTTAAAATCCCCTCTGTGCACTTTAAGCCTCGGCCACAGGGTTGCAAGGGTTTTAACGATTCCTGTCGGTCAAGAAAAGTTCCTGCACTGCTTTTCATACTGGCAACATTGCTCTATTTTCTTTGGAAAGTTAGCTATAGCATATTAACCAAACAGCAGGTGGTACTTAAGTAATTCTGTACCTTTAAGTTTTGCTTTAAACTTCACATATTTTACATCAATGGCTTGCTTCAGGCATTACAATACTTTTTAGTATTTTACTTTAATAAGTAAAGAACATAAAATCATGAAATCAAAAGTGAAAAAAATATCAAGTACAAGTAAAATAATTATATTTCAACAAATTAAAAAAAATAAGCACAGTGCAGCTTACTAACCTTATTTTTTTAATCGTTTCAGACAATATGATCTTTCTACAATCAGTAGCCACCACATTACTTACATGGTGCTAGTGCAAACTTGAACTCCTTTTTGAACCCCCTTCAAACCAGCCATAGATTCAATAAGGTGCTTGGAACATTCCTCCCAGATTTTGGTCCATGCTGGCATGATAGCATCATGCAGTTGCTCCAGATTTGTCAATTATTCCACCACACTCCAAAGGTACTGTATTATATTGAGATTTTGGTGGTTTCATGTTGTTTACACCAAATTCCGACAGGCAACATTTTCCAATCTTCTTTTGTCCACTTTTGCTGAGCTTGTACAAATTGTGGCCTGAGTTTCTTGTTCCTAGCTGACAGGAGTGGCCTTTTACTGCTATAGTCTCGTTTAAGGTTTTATGTGCTGTACATGCTAAGATGTCCTTATGCACAGCTTTTTTTGAAGAGAATGGTTATTTGAGATACTATTACCCTCCTATCAACTCAAAGCAGTCTAGCCATTCTTCTCTGACCTCTGATATCAACAAGGCTTTTTCTCCCAGAGAACTACCACTCACTGGATATTTTTTTAAATCTTTTTTGGACCCTTCTCTGTAAACCGTAGAGATGGTTGTCTTGAAAACATCCAAATCAGCAGCTCATGAAACACTCAGATAAGCTTGTGTGGCACTAACAAATATGTTACATTTAAAGTCACTTAAATCACCTTTCTTGCCCATTCGATTGCGCAGTTTGAGCAGGTCATCTTGACCATGTCTACATGCCTAAATGCATTTACTTGCGGGCAAGTGACTGGCTAATTAGATATTTGCATTAATGAGCAGTTGACTAGATAAACCAGCTGGTGTACGTGCAAAATGCTCTGGCTTCAGACTCCTCTAAACACTAGATTTCTGAGTGGCTTTTTTTCTTCTCTTACATCTTCAAAATGTCAAAGAAAGGGAATATCCTTAATCGGATCGCACCTTCGCACATTTGTTGTTGAAACATTCTCTTTGCAAA
Source organism: Copadichromis virginalis (assembly GCF_057382275.1). Classification (NCBI taxonomy): domain Eukaryota; kingdom Metazoa; phylum Chordata; class Actinopteri; order Cichliformes; family Cichlidae; genus Copadichromis; species Copadichromis virginalis. Next base: position 10,321,513 of record NC_140618.1, read on the forward strand.
GGGGTAGTCAATCAGAAAAAAGCTGTCTTAAAGAAAAGGAAGTATAAAGAGATGGGTCACAGTATGTGGTTTATTTCAAATGCTGAATAATTCAAAGTCCAGGAACAAACATATACAGCTGACCCCTATTTACATACTACTCTGGCAACTATCTTAAAAATTGACAATGCCAATTGCCAACGTGGCCCTTTTTACAGTGTGAACATTTAAAGTTTTTTTTGTTGTTTTTTTTATGCAAGACAAATAACAGGACCATTAGAATAAGAATGAATGGTGGCTCTGGTGGAAATGTAACCACTACACATTACAGACTTTGGAAAATCTACACAGAATTTTTCCCTTGCTATTTAGAGACACTTTTTACGTCCTGTAACTAATAGGCCACCGGGTGTTAGCCACACAGGTACCCTGGTGCTACAAAGAGACTGTACAGGAGTGATGTGGGGGTGGTTCAAAGAAACCAGTCAAAAGCGGTGGAGTATCTGGAATGGAAAAAGTCAGCAAAAAAAAAAAAAAGAAGGAAAAAAAATGCCCTACTCAGAACAAGGATATAATCATTTGTAGGAATCCAGCACATAACCTAAATAATACATTTCAGGTTTTGATATAACTATTACTGCCTGTGAAAAGCTCTTTGATGTAAATTGAAACCACTGGGCAGCAATCTGCTTTACAGCACTGACAAATAACAGTTTCCTAAGGCTAAGGTTAGCAAGCGGAGAAGGCACATACTTGCTCCATATGTTCATTCGATATAAATAAAAATCAAAAATGAGCTTGTCTTCGTGGAGGCAGAACAATGCTGAGGACAGTCCCTAGTTGAAGTTGTGGTGAGTGAAAAATGTTGTTTACAATTTTTAAAAGTACCTTCAGCAGAGGTCCTGTGTGGTGCAGGACAATGCTTGACTGTGTTGTTTTCATTTTTTCCAGTAGTTTGCTTCCTCTCTTTCACACAGAAACCACAACTTGATAACGCAATAATAAAATCTAGGTGGACCATCGAATCTCCTGCAACGGAAAAATATTATTACTCAGAAAGAGGCATGTCCATTGTATTTCTGATTTTTTTACGGCATACAATAGTTTGAAGTCAGGGGAAGAGATGATTGCAGGGCTGTGGGCTCTGGTTTTAATACAGGCCCACCACAATAGTCTCTGTCTTTAGTACATTCTGGCATTGCATTGTCCTCATCGTTTATTCATCCTCAGCTTTTTTAGATGTTAGTTTTATCACAAAAAGAAAAGCTTGTTGAAGGGTCATCCGGAGCTGATGCAATGCATAATAACAGAAAACATACCCCCATTGTGAGTGCAAACACATTGGCCAGATCAGTAAAGAGGGGTATATGATGATAGAAGAAGTTCAAAGCGTTTTCCCCCCTTCATTCCACATGATACCACATCAAAGAGTGTACAGTGGTGATCTTGCCTTATGTTGAACCCCACAGGTCAGACATAAGTGGAGGGGTGTCTGCTTTAGAGCCTGATTCTTTGTAGAACAAATGACAGGCATTGTTGAGGAAGGTAATTGGCTTGTCTTTTTGTTAAGAGTCTGTACATTATGATTGCTCACAGATCCTAAAACCTGACCACCAAACTAAAAAAGCCAGAGAAATTTCCACTCTGTCTAAATCACAACGACTGATATTGAGAACATGTGAATGATAGTAAAGACATGTCCTGGTCCAGAACAACTGAAGGTACGTCCAAATTAGTGTGAATGCCCTGAGGTGGACACCAAAAAGTGATTTTCATTCAATAAAAAAATATTCATCACTTATGTTTTGAAAGTGAACAGTGCCAGTAAGAGACATTTTTAAGTGTACAAAAATATGACATTATGTAATGTTTGCATGTCCTTTCTAGCCGTGATCTGCTATTAAACTACATGCTCAGAAATGAAAACCTCAACTATTTAGATGAGTTGAGTATTTATTGAGTTACACCTGCACATGCTCTTATTTACAAAGGTCATATGGCACTTGTTAAACTTGCTGACCATGAGATAGCGGTTAGTCAGGATATCAGAAACTGTAAGGCTAACTTTGGGCAGAATCCTTATAAACAGATTTGCTGCTGATAAGGTTACTGTTGTTTCCATGTTCTGCCTTGGCCTCTGTAGCTATACAGGTTATTGTGCAGCCAGTATTTGACCTCTTCAGCCATTTTCAAATATTCTTGCAGTGATAATTGGTCATTGGTAGAGTACAGTCGCTGTTTGAGCAATCTAACAGTCAGTAATCAAAGAATTATATTAGTATTTGTGTTGGGGTGACAATAAGCACCTATGAGTCTGAGGCCTGGTTCTTGGCTGGAAAGGTTTGGATTGCCAACTCCATGCTGGGGAGAGGTCACTGCCCCAAGTGGAGGCTTTCAGATATGTCAGAAAACTGTGTTCGAGTTATGGGAGAGTTGAGTGAGAGATTGGCAGCTGGATTGATGCTGAATTTGCAGATGCCATTCCACTCTATCATCGTGAGGAGAGATGATCAATCTACATTTTTACCCTCGCCATAAACTATGGGTAATCACAAAAAAATAAGATCACATAGTCAAGTGGCTTCCTGTGAATAATGTCTGGGTGATAAGTTTAGTCACTCTTCTACATGGAAAGGAACCAGTTGAGGTTGTTTGGGCATCTGACAAGAAAGCCTTTTGGACGTCTCCTAGGCGAGTTGTTTTGTGCATGTTCAATGTAGGGCAAACGTAGAACACGCTGGAGAGATTATGTAATTTGGCTGGCTTGGAAATGCCTCAGTAGCCCCCTGTAAAAGCTGGATGCAGTGGCTAGGAAGAGGGAGGTCTGGGCATCTTTCCTTGGATTGCTGCCTTCAATATTCACATCCAGATGGATGGAAAAAAAACAAACACAAATGCATTTTAGGTTCACTTGTGCAGGAGTTACCTGAAATCAGTGTGTCCAGAAGGAAAGACAAAAATGGCAGAGCAGAGTACATTTTGAGTAGTGGAAAAATGCATACTACTTTGAATGTGTTGCAAGTTGAGTAAGTATGGTATCAAGTATTGCTAAGCATTTGCAAAGGCATGTTACTATAAAGCTAGTAGTAAAAGCCCCAAAATGCTTAATGGGACGACATGTTGCCCCCACTTAAATGAACAAAGTTGGATATTTAATGTTACAGAAACCCAGAGATGAATCGGTTCCTTGTATTTTACATAGGAAAGTTTAGATTACTTTTTTCTTTGGGCTGGTTTTTGTTAACTTTGGTTCTATCTTTGTGATATTACTTAAGTAGCAAAACAAAGATCTTCTGTATATCCTCATTAAGAACTGAGAAGTGTGGTAAGGACTTAAATTGCAAGTCACAAATGCATAACAACAGTAGTACAGATTGCAACTTTCAGAGTGTTACTAATGTTTACATGCACTGATGCCATCTTGGATTGTTAAGTCAGGGTTGGTGGGGAGAGTCTACCTTTCCAAGACATGATGAGCCATTCCAGGAAGTAGGAAATTCTGATTTTTGATGTCAATTTGAACAATTCCACAGTTTTGAGACTAAAAGTCATATCTGTCTTTTATATACAGTCTTTGCCCCCCCTCAACTACAAAACTGCAGCCTATTGAGTTCAGAAATTGGTAGAAACAAGACAGAAGGTATTTATTTGTGATTTTCGCACTCACTGACAGGCAGAACTTTAAGAGCAAGTGTAACCCGTTCATGCGTTACGCCTGTTGTTCTGCGTTGTGTTCTGGCGTGAAAGTAAGAGGCAGGAGACAGTACTGAGTCTTTGGCTCTTTACTGCACATCTGCAACACAGAAATATGCGTTCGATCTGTGTGTGTCATGCGACTGCCAGTACACCTCTCCTCCGGCCATGCTGAAAGGAGCTGTGCCTGCAGCTTCATTAATGTACATTAATGTAATGAATCAAATACAACAAATTGTTTTAAAACATTAACTTAAGCTCTCAAAAATAAAAAGCACAAAATAAATAATATGTCACTGAAAAAACATCAAAACAACTTATAAGAACAATAAATGAAAGACTGCATCTCCAAAACATAAGAACATCTCCATACCTGCAACACAGAAATATGTGTTCGATCTGTGTGTGTCATGCGACTGCCAGTACACCTCTCCTGACGAAGGAAAAAAGAGTGCATGCTGTTAAAAAAAGAGAGACTGCCGCGAGTACGCTCTCAAGCCGCTAGCGATCAGGCTAACTTAGCATGCTAGCATTTTAGCTGCGTTCTCGACTAAAACTCATTATAAGTGTATATTAGTGAACTCCGCCCTCCACAAAACTTATCCCGAATGAGTCTCTTAATGACAAACAAAAACGCGGCGGTTCGGCTGTATTCACACTGCAGCTTGGGATCCGAACAAACTTTAATTAGCTGAGAGCAACGTGGCAGTGACTTACCTCCGGCCATGCTGAAAGGAGCTGTGACCGGGGCACACATGCACGCGCCTACGTCACCACGCAGCGCACACATGCACATGAACGCACACAGACTCAGATCACACAGGTAGGAGAGTGAGATGCAAAAATGACATATTTAATCCAAAAAAAAGAAAGTGTTTTGGGTGAAATTCACAAGTATTTAACACATATGTTACACAAGCTACTCCTGACCCTAGGTGTCAACACAGTGGATCTCACCATATGATATACCTTTAATAAACAACTTGATAGGATGCACCATACGCATGGAGTATAATTCTTAAGTCACAATGAATCTGACACCAATCCACCAATAAGCCAACAGTAATAAAAAAAAGCTTCTCTGGGAATTATTGGGCAAGGCATGGGGATCTGTCTGCCATTAATGGCCCTATACATTATGTTCATTCAAAGAGCCAAAAGAGCTGACAAAGTAAGCCAAAAATGTCAAGCAGAAAAACTTTACTTTTTTAAAATGTAAACCATAAAGATGACTGACAGTGGGAATTAGTGAATGATAGTTTGACACATAAAAGGGACATAGTTTAATGATGGAATGGGGTGATGGAGGTTGGATGTAGGCAGGTTTTGACATTGTAAGATCTAAAAGAAATTATTTACAGTGCCGTAAGATTTTTTTTCCATGCAAGTAGCTATAAAAAAAAAGACTCTAGTCTGACATATGTTTAAAAAAAATCATATACATGCATGCACATGGATCTAGTTTTCGCAAAATGGTTCCAAGGATATTTTTCAGACATTTTCCCCATTACAGGACCAGGCCATAGAAGAGGAAATGTAGGTTATAAATAGGAATCAAAAGAACTCCCCCACCGATTATTAGTAAGAGAGTGTGGCATCTTTGAAAGTGGGACAGCTTTTGAGTATTTTACAAGACAGGTGAAAGAAACATGTGTGTTAAATCATCGTACCGGTTCACTTGGGTCAGCTCTACCATAAAAGAAAAGAGATTACAAAGGAAACTAATGAAGACACTGATCAAAGTCTGTAATGGTAATGTGTAGCAGGTGTTTCAGACCTTTGCAATCCGCCCCTGCACTGCCCTCCCGCCGCCAAAGCCACTTCATCCGTGAAACTTTCTCATGTATTTCACGTGTGCTTTGATAGGAACAATGGACAGAACATATTTCAGCACTATTCAAACTATGTTACGAGCAATCTGGTTCAACTCTTGAAAGGCAACTGTGGGTGATATACAAAGGCAGCCACACAGACGCTGTGCGTTTACGGTGCACTTTCATGATTGCTGGCGAGTTGAAAAGGGCTGACGTGGTAAAGGCCCACACCGGCAGGAAAAAAAGCACCTGGATTTGAGACGCATGCAAGAGTTGAAAGAAAGTTGGCTAGACTTGAAGTGGAGCCCGTTCAAAGCATGATTGCTATTTTTACACGTATCGAAGATGAAAGTGGCACTGTGCTTGATTTAAAAAATGAGGAAAGTACATGCAATAGCCTTAATAAAGACCTTAAGATTCTGTTGAGACTTTTAAATAATGATATCAATAATAGAAAAAACTCGGTAAGCAATAAATTCATTAAAAACGACATTTCGACTCTAGTACAAGCAATACTACTACTCAAAATTGCCGAATAGGTCTGTGACTTTTGCTTTCGCTTTAAATTATGTCTCTCACATTTTTCCTCTAAATGCCACAGCCATTTTAGGGGCTTAAAACACCGATTTAAAAGCCATGCTGACCGGCCTATGTGCAATATATAGATCTGTACCTGCGCCACACCTGCGTAGTGCAAAGTCTTGAGCGTGCCGAATCTGCTTCCGCCGCGAGCTCACGCTCGAGCTGGGAATTGTAGTTCTAAGTGTTACGCTTTTAAAATCTCCCCCAACAATTTCTCCACGGAAACTCATTTTAAACTGGAGAAATTGAAGACTGGAGTCTCGTAGAAATGAAATACACGGCTTCACTCGCAGACGCTCTTCCTGGCACGAAAATAGCGGGATATGCAGTTTATTCGTGCACTACAACGACCGACGTCGCCCCTAATGAAAGCGAGGCAGTGTAAACACAACTCCAGGAACATGAAAAGATCGGGTGACAGTGAGGGGGAGAAGAGAAGAAAGGTATTGATAGCGTTTTTCTCCGTTAGGTCTGGCATATTTCTAAGCCCTGTCGCTCTTTGAATATCTAATGCTCCGTATGTGATGCTGCTGGCTGCATTTTGAAGGCTAGAAAGCCGGGAATGTCAGCGCATACTTCACCTTGCCTGTTTCCTTTATTGTGTTTTCCATTTTTTCCCCCCACCAGTCTGCCACAATGAAGAATTACAGTTACGTTAAAATGGTGTTTTGCCACGTAGAGACACTGCCGATGAGAAAATAGAGGTTGCAGAGTAACGCCTCGACAGCATCCTACATCAAGTTGAAATACGATATGAATTACAGCAGGCTACACAATTATGAAAAAATAGTGGACATTGCAACTATTTCAATGCATAGATATCTTTCTTTTTTTTAAATTAAAACAAACAAAAGACAGAGTCGAGGCTCAAGTTGGGATGTTATTCTGGTGTGAAGAATAAACAATGAATCACTTGTATGGCATCAGCAGCTGTGCAGCTCAGGCTAACAGTAAAAACAAAAGGTAAAGTTAGTGTGAAGTGTAGCCGGGATTTGGCATGCTGCCAGGCCAGCAGTCTCCAGCTGCTTCAGGCTTTACTACAGATGCAGTGGATAATGGTTTGTGCTCTGACATACAGTAGAAATGATAACCTATTGGCTAATGTTGCCACTGCTGTTGTTAAAGAACAACCTGTGCTAATGTGCCAGCTGTAGAACCTGATACTGAAAAAAATAGGATTTAAATAAGGGTCACATGATGTGAGCAGAGATGGGTACCTATGTGTTGTGTGTGCTGATGTGTCGAGCTTTGTAAAAGCTGGAACTTTGCAGTTTGTGGACATTCTAATGGAAGAGAGGAAACTGCTGTGCACTAGGCATCCAGGGCTGCTTCATCACAGTCATTTCTCTTAGCATCTGCCTATCTGCCTGTCTGTTTCTTCTCATATCTCCAGACTTGGACGCCGTCTGCTGTGGCGCATGTGTTTGGATCATGTTAGACAGCAGTGAAACTATGTAGGACGTGGTTCCTCCTGTTTATGAAAGCAGCCATGGCAGCCAGATGAGCGGCTCAGAGAGAGAACTCATTCTAGTTGGCCCTCAGGCAGTACTGCACAGACCTAATGGCTTAGCTGTCTTTCTCCTTAGATAAATAAAAGGATGAGCGAGAGAATTAGTAACTGCAAAAGTTCTTTAAAACTGTACAGCGGCCAAAGCGAAAGCTGCGTGCGTTTTGAACGGTTTTCACAATATCACTGGTTGTATAAAGACACAGTTATTATGTTAACTAATACCTTGGATATGATGGTTGTCTTATCTAGTAAATGAGTGTGTCTGCAATAGTGCCCAAAGTGAGAGATGCACTGTGATGGGTGCACTGTTATTCCGAGTTGTGGAATGCAAGCCCCAACAGATTAGTGCCAAATGAATACACAGTCTCCTCAGAAAATCCCATCACAACAAGTCAGTATAGCATAGACAGGTGGGGTGCCATGGCTTCTTTCTATATATCTTTTTTTAAATGAAAGAGAACATTTGTCTGAGTCCCCGAGGGGAATTAACCCCACCTAGTCACACCAATTCACATTTATGTCATTTATTTAGGTTTTTCATCATTCAGGCTAGTGAAAACACTCACTCATCAGATTTCATTTTGTTTGTATCAGAAAAAAAAAGTTTTTATAGATTTGTACTTTGTCTTAGGTTGTCAAGTAGCTACAATTTCTTGAATTTTCTCATCATACTAATGTTTAACCTCTAGTACGCTAATGAATTTAAAACTTTTAAGTATGTTTTATCAGTGTTGTCATCACAGGATAAATTTCCACTCATGCCCTGGCAAGTGTGAAAACAGCACCGACCCTGTCCCTTAACCCGATGTTCTAATGTTGTCTTTGATGCAAGCTTGCCATTTGGACAGCGATGACAAGTATTAAGTGCTGTGGTGAAACAGGAAGTGTGTCTGTGTGCGTGAGCAGCAGGCTAAGTAATGTTCACACAGGGTCACCAGATGTTGTGAGGTCCTGGGCTCAAACCAGCCCATTGCTTAGATCAGCCTCATTGGTTTGTTCTGGTTGTGGCACCTAGTGCAAGCTGTTTAGGGTATTTAATTTCTAAACACCCATTAAAATGGTTTGTGTTTCCCTTGGCGATTCTGTTAAATTAACATCTACTGAAGTAAAAGCTGATTATGTGGCCACACATCCAGACATGGTTAATCAATTTTCCCCCACAAAATGTTAGCTGGTGAATTAGTGTAAAGGAAACGATTTATGGCAACTAATGCCGACGTCCTGTCATGTCAAGCCTGGTGTTTTAGCAAGAGGGGGGTGTCAGATTCAGCGCATTCAGCAGCTTTGCGCTCTGCCGGCCATCTTTTTCTCCCTCTAAACCCAAGCTACATGCTGCTTGCTCTATTAATGAGCCAATAATGGAGAAATAGTGTTAGGTACTGACATAAAACATGGGTATGGATACCTAAGGCAGGGTAGCACATAAGCTCCAGCAGAGCTAGATTTACACCTAGGTCCTGTGTAGAATGGTAGAAAGGGGAACAGTCAGTATGGGGGCTCTCACTGCTTCATCAGACCCCCGCTGGTCGAGCTGTGGAAAAGCCAAGGCGCAGAAAAATACGGCTGTGGCAGATAATGATACCATTACACTAATGGAGCTGGCAAATGAAGGAGAACCCAGATGCCTGCTTTATTACCAGAGGGGGTCATTTCCTCGCTGCATTCCTAATGGCCTGAGCACACAGTATTGATCAGGCTATCATGCTGCTAATCCCCTACAGAATTACTTATCGCTGGCTAGGTGTCGATCTGCCACATGCCCTGTGCTGGCCTTGCCGTTGGGCGGCTGCTGCATGTCCAGCAGGGACCCACTGGACCGTTCACCCAATCATGATTTAGGGGCAAGTAGGGATGGCGTCTGGGAGGTCTTCAACGATGGACTGGTTAATTCAATGTGTGTAAAAAAGAGGCAAATTAACCTAACAGCTTTGGTTTAATTAAGGAGCAGGCAGTGATGTGGCTCCACCCTCTTTATGGCCCCACTGGACACTGTGGAGCTGGTAAAGCTGTAAGGTTGGGTGTTGTTCTCAGTAATTTGGTTGTGCAGTAAATAAAAACAGGGCTGCAGCAGCAGCAGCAGGATATGTCCGCCTGGTTTGATTATAAAGATGTCTGTGTACTTAACTTTGTTTTAAGAAGTCTGTGTGCAAATGTGTTTCATTAGGCCAAAGACTTTCCCACTTCTGGTTCTGATTAGTGTGGAAAAAAGAAATTTCAATTATTAATGACATTCATTGGTCGAACATGACTGCGAATGGTGAAGCCAGGGTCCATAAACATCAGAAATAAATAGGATGGTCAGGGCTCTTTGCCCAGAGCTTGACCTGTCATATACACGGTCTCTTTATCAGGGCCCTGTGTGTGTTAACATCCTCAGGCCATTGTAAGTGTGGCATCCTAGCATTAGCAGACCCCTCTTGTCACCTCTGGCCTTGGCTAATCAAAGTGTTTACCTTAAGGGTGCGCATTTAGCATTGCTCGTTAGGACTTCTCCAGTAGCCATAAAGAGGTATTTATATATTTCCATCTAGAATAACCTGTCGTAGCTAGGGAAACTAGCTATTGATCCAGGTATTTAGTCATTTCTTTCTGCGTGCCCCATCAATATTGTGCAAACATTCGTCCAGGCGTCCATTTGAGAGTTGACCTAAGCCCTGGCCTCCATATTTTGCTCCCATTGGAGTTCAGTGATATACTATTATGAAAAGTAAAATCAATGAATGAATATGAAGTTTGGTGTGTAATATAGCGCAGGCTGGCGGCCCCAGGTCTTTCATTGATCAACTGCGTGAGTGTTGGAGGGGTCTGATTAGACTGCTGCTGAGCTTTTCTTCTACATGTCTTTACACTGTTTTGCCTATTTGATCTTTGCTCATATATTTGTTTAGAGATGTTACAGATCATCATTTTTTTATTAAATCAGCCCACACAGAACTGTTCCAAGGATTTATGTCATTATGTGTACTAAAGTTAACCTAAGATAACACACAAATTAAAAATATTGCTGTTGTGTTAGTGATTTAGTTTAAATATGATTTCACTTTAGTCAATTTAACAAATAATTTTTGAGTGTATTTGCTACTTCCTTATTGTTATTGATAAAGATTATGACCACAGTAATGTGTATGTGGTAGAATGTTAGATTTTACAGATTGTGCATGAATGCTTACAAGTGCAGAAATTCTAAGAATGGCTTAACGAGTTTCTGTTTATTACAAATGAAAAAGTTGATTAGCAAATCATGATCATCGTGAAAAACCCTGGTTAATTTTCCTTCATTTCACCTTTCATCCATTCTATAATAGTAGTCTTTGTTGAATAAACAGCTTGATGATGCATGATGTCTACATTTGGCTTGCATGTGGAAGGATATAAGCTTTTATGGTCCACCGGTACTGTGCCAAGGTATGTGTTTAAATGACTTGATGGGGACTCCCATCAGAGTGTTAGCTTGTCTTATAGCACAAGCATCTTCAATAGCAAGAACAGACTAGACAAATGTTGAAAAGAGGCTTGCATTATAATGACTTATAGTGACCGACCAAAAGAAGAACTTTATCTGGAGTTTGGAAGGTTTTTGGTTTAAAAAAATGTGACTTTCTTGCTGTCATTTCTGGGTGCGCTGCTTCTTTGCTTTTGTCTTCTCACCCTTTATGAGAAGAGTATGATAGGAATGATGTCAGGCTTAGGGGTTCTGTTTTCTGTCTTGTTAAATTAACAAAGATTTTTACACTGGCAAATAGCGGGCTCAGATTTATCCTTCCAGCAACTGGGAACCAAGCAGAGGGGTGATGATTGAGGATTATGCAAGGCTAATAGGGGTTTTTCCAACGACAGAATATTTTGTGCCCCAAAGTTTGGAACAATAAGTCAAAATTGAGCTTTTTTTTAAAAAGCCCAACTTCGCAGCTCTGCTGTGGGAACATTAATGGGAGTGAGCCATATGTTGACTATATTTAAATGGCCTAAAAGTATAATAGGCAGCCTATTAAGACAGGAGGACTCTTTACAGCATTGCACAAAATATTTATTTCTTCTTAACAGAACAGGAGAATATTTTATGTATTGACTTGGTTGTGTGTTTTTATTTTATCCCTATTTCATGATGACATTTGGATGTTTTTATATTCTATAAAGCTTTGACAGAAGCCACTGTTTTAACTATAGTACTGTATACCTATATATTGACTCAGACATTAGGAAAAGAAAACTGTTAGACTGTTAGAACTGAAAAAAATGTAATGGTGTATTACAGCTACTTGTCATACATATTGTTTGGAAAGTTGATGAGCTGATGTGTTACACCCATATGTATATATAAACCAATGCTTTTCTTGCTATGCTATCTTTAGCATTTACAACGTAGACATTTTTTCTCTCCTATGGATGCAGTAACTAGGATTGTCCAAACAGCTCCCGACAACTTTGGTGCCTGTCACCCCCTACCGATCACCTCATATTAGTGTTGAGGCATTAGCCAAAGATGTCATCATATTTGAAAACAAGGCTGAGATGTGGATCATGCAAACTGGCCGACTTGGTCAGCCGTCAGATTCAATGAGATTACATCAACTGTGACCTGCACAAGTAGGGTTCACCTGTCAAGCATGTGGCCTGTCACAAAAGAGACATAGAATAATCAGTTCAATCAATAGATGTTGGAGGCTCATCGGGCTGATGCTGAATAAACATGGGGATGACCCTCTCAACTCATACACAGAGGCTAGAGCCTCCTGGGGGTTCATTAGCCACCCGAGGCTATGATCCAAGTGAGTTGTTATTCTTTGTTTCTGTTTGTTTGGCATTCTGGTGTCTGTGTGTGTGTTTGTGCACTTGTACGAATGTGCACTAGGTGTGGGTAGGTGGTTTGGGGTTGGGCGTATCTTTGAATAAATATTGTCTAATAATCATCTTTGTGTGTCGCGGCTGCCCTTGGTGTAACTGCTCGGAGAACATAAGACACAAGGAATCAATAAGCACCATGGAGGCTGGAAAGATTAGCAACTGCGATTGTAATAATGCCTCCTTCCGTCTGCACTTATTCAGTCTTCAGTGAAAGACATGACTAATAATCAGTGTTACCCAGAATACGTCCTATTGGTACTGGGTGTTACTAACTTTAGCTAACGCCATTAAAAACTGTTTCCCTGTGCAACGCCACCTGCATAGGACAGAGCAGTCTTCATGCTGTTTATTTGTGAATTTATTTTCCTTTACAGTGACTCACCTTTCCAATAAAGTACAAGTACCTACTGCTGGAGTGGTTGCACCACATCTGGTTTCAATGGAAAGTCCAAAACCCTTCATTCACAAAAGCTGCAGGAGACCAGGTTCACAAGGTGCTGTAAATACTAACTGTTAATTTGTACATCATAAGTTCTTTTCCATAAACGTGAGCAATGAAAGTGTGTTAAAATACCTGGCATTTCGCTTGTTTCTTTGCAGAAGCTCAACATAGGAAGTGCCTCCTGCAACCAAAGGCAGATTTCAGCTTTATTCATGTAGTCAGCTGGAGCTGCAGTTAGTCTCCTCTGCTAACCATCTTAAATGGAATACCCTTAGTTATTTTCTGCTTGTACCCAACATAATAATATGTAGTAATTTAGTGTTACTATGGGAAGAGTTTGATGGGAACGATGTCAGGCGTAGGCGTTCTCTTTTCTGTCTTGTTAAATTATCAGACGGTGATAATTTTACGGTGGCAGTTAAAAGTTAAAACAGAAAAAGACAAATTAATTTTGTGAAAACACACAAATGGCTTTAAAAATAACTTTTCCATCCTTAGTACATTAGGTTTAGCGCTTCCACCAGAGGATGTTAGTAACTAGAGCAACTTGCAGTCTGGAGTAGCTGTCTGAGTTATCCTGCATTTGCTTTCATGGAGCACTTTGTATTGCTCATTCCAGCATTTACTTGGCATCAAGTCTTTGAGAAGTGTTTGCTCACTTCAGGTGGTCTGTTCATGTCTCAGTGATTCTTTCTCTGAACCCCCGTGTGTTTTTTCTTCATCAGTCTAACTTTTCCTTGCATATGCGAGGGAGCCAACGACAGCTTGACTGGCATGCTGTCAGGCAGGTGATGCCTTTCCAATGGTGGAGCATCAGCCCTTTACTGAGTGCTTGTATGCGTGAGTGTGTGTGTGTGTGTAGAAAAAGCGGGGGTATTGTCAGGACGTGACCGGCACACTTTGCATGTTCTTCTCGAGACAGGTGCTTCTGGGCGAGCACTGGTGCATGACAGTTGCCTTTCATCGCTGTCTTCTCTACACTTAACCCCTGACCGGCCCTCCCTTCTTCCTCTAGCTCCTCATCCTCTTCTCTTCTTTCCTCCCTCCCTCTCTCCACCACGTCTGACCTCTTCTCACGGCGCCTCCCTCGGCCGTCCTGAGTGATGGACTGCGAAGGCTAGTAGGCGGCTTGCGCTTTGCATGTGGTGGTGGTGGTGTGCTGCGGCAGGCTTGTCACAAGCCTAACACTGTCAGGCCTCGGAAATCCAGCTGTCCAGACCAAACTGCGCACACTCATTTCCACACACTTACACCCACACCGCAACTTTTTGTTCAACAGTCTGTACTTCCATCCACTGGTGCTGTCAAGCACTTGATCAAACGTGCATAAAGAAAGGAGCCCCTTGGCTGAATCCCATCCTATCTCTTCCTATCATAATGTAGGCAGATCTTCCCTCCTCTGCCTGTTTCTTCAACTCTGTTTATTCAGATGAGCCTGACTGGGGGGCAGCGGGTCACATCCACTTGGCTGGCTAAAATGGTCCTGAATCGAGGGTTGTCTCCAGTGAGATGAAGGGAGAAAAAAAACACAAGAAGGGGTTAGGGAGGGCTGCCGAGCGGTCATGTCAGGGCTGTTTTTGGGGTTGTTTGTGTGCGTGCGTGTGCGTGCATGTGTGTGTGCATGTGGCATGGCAGAAGTATGGGTTAGGGAGTTTGAGGGTTCAGTTGTCAACCCCTGTGTCATGCTTGCCCTGGCCCTGTTATGTAGAGGGCATCTACTGTCATTTGTTTCAGGACTGTCTGAAGTGGAGTGAGCCGCAGAAGCATAAAAAGTAGTCAGCAGAGTGTAAGCTCTCAGGTGCCTCGACGTACCACACTTTAATTTAAAAGTACAAACTCAAACACTGTAGGTGCTAATCCCTTATTAATTTGACATGCCAAAGTTTGTCTTATCCAGTTTGTCTTTTGTTTTGGGGTTGCACTTTGAACCTCTGTTATTCCTGCATACATTGAAGATGGGGACTGATCCTGATGTTTTCCGTAGCACATCGTTACTGTTATATATATATTTTTTGCCTCTTTGTTCTTTGAGCTTTATCATGTTAAGTGAAGTAGGTGGATTAAAGTCATTCTCAAAGCCAACTTTGGAGACGACATACACTAGAAAGACTTTTTTTTTTTTTTTTTTTTTAACAGTTATTTTGTACTTACAAGTTTTTGAAGTTCATCCCAGTGAGTGTGTGTGTGTGTGTGTGTGTGCTTGTGTATCTGTGTTTGCATTTTAGGTGCATGTGTGCGTTTCATCTGACATGCATCTCCCACATTCTTCCCACTATGGGGAAAAAAAGCAAATGGTTAAGACTCTTTAAATTTGTTGTTTGAGTGTCAGCGAAGACATGAGCACTGCGCACGCCATGAGCTTAATCCAACAACAGCCTGCCTGCCATACTGTACACCCGCTATCTGCGAGTGAGTGGACCCCTTCCGCGCAACCATTGTCATATATAGGGGGCATTGTCACATATGAGATGGACTCATGTAAATGTGGTGACAAGCTAGTGTCTCGGCTGACTGACAGCACAGAGGGATTGGGCTAATCTGAGTGACTGATTTGAGGCATGCGGCAGCTCGGCTGTCCCCATAACTCCTGAGAAATAGACAGCTTCAGCAGAGTTATCTGTGTTTGTAAGTCCTTCTGCTGCACTGGGATGACAATAGGGATTAGTGCCAAGGTTCTTTAAACTGTTTTTTTTTTTTCTTTTTTCTTTTTTGTGTGGGGGGGGCCTCTTATCGGTGTCTCGGCAGGATGCTGCCGCAGCCAGTTTTCCTTGACTGTCAATTAAAGAGGGGATCATTAACTTCAAGGGTATAAATGTTCTAACACTGGTATTACGTTGGAAAGCTAAGTCGCTGACAGATGTTCCAACTTTAATTCTCCACTTGTTTTTTTGTCCTTTAATTAATTTATGTATCACTATTCGGGTTTTAAATATTTTTTCTCCCTGTCTGCTCTTTGTTAGCCTGTAATCTCAGTTACCATGGTAGTCGCAAAGACGATTGGGCCTTGTCACTCGCCTGTGTTTCTTATGAGGTTCAATCGGCTAATGTATTCAATATCATCCAAACTGAAAGGTAAACAGTATCTAATGGTGCATGTGTTCCTGCACTGCCTCAATACAACCTGAAGTCGCTGGGGGGGAGGAGAACGGTACATCTGCGCCTAGTTCCCAGGCTTTTCAGGAGGACCCAACTATTTAGAATGGTGCTCGATTAAAAACAAGAAGATCACATCCTGTATCTCTGTACATGTGCGGTTCTTTGGGAGGTAAAGCAGTGTAATACTTTGGGGTTATCTTTTGGAGGCTTTTATGGCATTTTTGAAGCATGAGTACGACAGCTGTGGTTGAGATTTTCAGCCAATGCGCTGCAGTGGGATGTAGTGAAGGTATATTGTAGGTTGCTGCATGGAGGAAGAAAGAAAACTAGGGGATACGTTAAGGGAAATGGGAACGAGAGAGGTGACAGAGACTGCTAATGGGCAAACTCTCTTTATCCACTGCCAGTGCCATCACCGGCACTACCCTGTTCTTTTATGACAGCTCTTTTCCTTTGTTCTCCACGTCGGCCCACTCACTGCTGGGGATTCATGACAAGTTTTCACGGGCTGATCAAACGCTGCGGTGACACCTGATTAGGATATAGCGCGTGTTTACAGTCGTGCATGGCGAGGACACCCCCAGCCCCCACCCCCGTTCTCAGACAACAACGGAGACTTCACCTTGACTAATTAAATTTGCACCTGCAATGCCAGCTGTGACAGCCACTGGAGGGCTACATTTATTTATGTCACTCCTTGCATACTTCCTGTGACGTTTAGGAGGCTGAGTTTGCACTAGCTCCTCTGTTGACTTGCACTGTGGTTTACTTCAATAGCCATCTTTATTGTGGCTGAATCTGCCCTGATGTTTGGTAAGGCGGGTTTGTCCTCCGTTTCGGAGGATAGGCGATTGTACCTGGAGCTGTGGCTAGTGGAGATGTGGGGGTGAAATGTGTAAAGTCATAAAATTTTAACGTATGCAAAGGTGTGAAATCCCTCTGACATATTATAATAATAATAATAATAATAATAATAATAATAATAATAATAATAAAATACTTGCACATTTTGGCAGCATTATTTTAACATTAACAACTTCTAGATATATTTCTGTAAATTTAGATACCACGTTTAATCATGTGGCAAAACAAATATATGGCAGTGTCATGTAGTGTTTGCTGGCATTCTGTGATTTTTCTAATTTTAAAAAGACTGAGTGCTGCCTGGTAATTGAATCTGTTTTATCTCTTCTGTTCCTTATATCTCATTTTTAATGGTTTTTGGGCGGCTTGTTTAAAGTAATGTGATTTGTGTGTTCCTGGATGAAAAAATACTTATTTAATCATGCAGCAGTGTGCATACATACCATATGTGTGCCTGTAGTGATGATCTGAGTGCGTGCGTGTTTATCTATCTAAATCAGTGTTGAGAGTGCAAAAGGCCACAGCTGAAGTGAGCAGAACATCAGTCACCCAGTAGCAGGAGACAGGAGGCTGATAATTTGTGGCTTTGCCCCCTCCTCTCTCCCTTTCTCTCTGTCTCTCTTTATTTCACCCCCCACAACTCTATTCTGCCTCCCCAGCCTCAAATTGACCAGGCTCGACTGCTGGTCATGCTGTATTACATGGGTTAGATGAAGTAATTATTTCTAGGCCACTGACTACAAGCAAGATTAATAGTTTTTGAAACGGCCATAATGGAGGGCTGACCTGCCATGACATAAGCATTATTTCAAGCTCACCTCCACTCTCATCCCTCTCACCTCTGGGCACCGGCAGAGTGTGATTTATACCTGGGCTAATGAGGGGAGGGAACCTTGGAGCCCGGAGCCAACGGCCTACTAGTCTAGTGTTAAGGCATGTTCCCCCAAATGTATGGGCAGTGTGGTCATCTGAGGAAGGGTGGTACAGTGATTGGTTTTTCAACAAATTAAACCATGTGATTAAAATACACTTTTTGCATTCAATTATTTCTTTTATTTTATTTTTTCATGAAACTTTAATAATTTGGGTTGTTCTCTGGAAAGCATTGGGCCTCATTGAGATCTTAATTAAAGACAAATTATTTGCTATTGATGCTGAAGCCCTTTGACCTGTGATTAATTGGTGTGTCCCCCCTAACTCTTGATGATCAGCAGCCTGAAAGATCACAGAACCTGGAAAGTTGTCACTAGGTGGCAGTTGGACATCATATTATCAGATGCACTCTCCTCTTCCTTCCACCACCCTCTTCCTCCCTCCCCTCTGGGCTAAGTACACCTCAGATGTCAGGGTGTTTTATTTTTATTGGATGAGGGCAGTGTGTAATGCATTCACCTCCGTTCCAGCCAGCTGTTAAATGCCCCGGAACATGGTCTGTTCAGGCTCCGCCCCGTTAACCCCTCTGATTGCCTGTAATAATTAGCAGAAGTGAACAGTAACTATGACACCTAGTGAGGGTTTGGAACAGCTTGTGACTCCTTGATAGAATAGAATAGAATAGAATTCAACTTTATTGTCATTGCACATGTCACAGGTACAAGGCAACGAAATGCAGTTTGCATCCATCCAGAAGTGCTTTAGCCATGATATAGATATATTACAAATATATATTAGCAATAATATAGATATGTGAGTATATTACAGTATTATTACTATATTACTATTATGGTATGTTATAATGTACTATAATACACACGTGAAAAGGCTTCAGTGACTTGGGTCTGGCCCAGCGTGCCAACATCCCTTTCGACTTGGTGTGTGTGTCTTTTAAGCTTTAATATTAACCCTTAACTTTAAACACATGCATGCAGTGTGGCATCAGCAATTACATTTTCAAATGGCTGGGTTTGTAAACCTCCAGGATGTTAATCTGTCACTATTCAGGCTACTGGGAAGAGTGAAAAGAGGATTAAGCTATTCAATTCCTGGTAGAATATTTTCCTTTGTTCAGAATGAGTGAAAGAAAAATAAATAAAGAAATAAGGTGGTTTCTCAAGCAAGACAAGTGCTGTCTGCTACATTTCAGGATTTGGCTAATGCCATTATAGCAAACTTATCTGTCCCAGCATTCCAGGAAGACCGACAGACTGTTGTGTAAACAGCCACAAATGATATTCAGCCCATAATTTAATATTAATCTGATAATTCCAGTTTATCTGGGTCAGAAAGTACATTAGAAAGAATTAGACCTGTCCTAGATGTTCTGGTCACATCTGTTTAGAGGCATATGTTTTTCTAGTGGCTTAGATGGTTGTCAGGATTTAAACTTGGGTCATGCGCCTAGCTTGTTAATAATACTGTAATAAAAAGATCTGGATTAACATATAGGTCACCGAATAATTATTAAGGTTATCCTAGTTTTGCTGCATATATATGATAGTGGAAAGATGTTTTTCAGTTTTTGTGTTGCATGTGAACATGGCATACAGCTAAGTTGGAATAATAATCTTGAGTTGTTTTTGTCAACCAACATACTGTATTAAATCTTATGGTTAGCATAAGGTTATAATATACCACATCATAATTGTCACAGCTGTCAACCGATCAGGCACAGCACCCCAGTCTTAGCCCCTCGTTTACCCTTTACTTCCTGCCTCTTGGGTCTTATTGCACATCATCTTTATCCCAGATGAAGTACTAGACTCCGTAGTGTCAGGAGATGATCTAATATGGAACCAAAAGGACACAGAGCTGGGAAATCATCGTCATTTGAAGAGGTTGCTTGTCACAGGATGGGTTTGATCAGCCCGTGCTGCGGTACACAGAGCCGGGTCTTTGCACTGTCTAACAGTGGTACTGGATTAGAGACACAAGCCACTTCGACTGTGATCAGTCACTCACACATGAAGACACGCGGCAGGACTGAAATCCTCCTCGCACACTTCATCCAAATCATGTACAGGCTTCTTCGTCAAGCCTACTGTATGGAAATCAGAAGCACTGCTGTTGACAGTGATGGTACATGTCTGTTTTTGTAAAAATATATTTTTGGTGGCTTTATTTTACAACTAATGTCATCTACATTAATAAAGGTACTTCCGCAGAGAGGGAGCTACAACACCAGGTTGTGTTTGTCTATGCAGCTGCCTGACCTGCCTGAATCCTACTGATCTCTGACATGTTGAGGTGATGGTAGTGTGTGTGAAGAGTCTGGGTTTACACCCTTTAGACACTGTGTATTGCTAAGTGCTATTGAATTGTTTACTGTCACAAATCACAAACCTTTCAATGACCAGGTGCGTCCACCGTCCACCCACTCATCTGTCCATCAGCTGCTCCGCCCTGAGCGATGTGTTGGTCTGCTGGGCTCTGAGGACCGTAGCACTGGTCTTTGGAGCTGGGGATTTTAAACGCTCCACCTGATTATTGATTCTTCTGCCTCGCCGAGCCAGCCAAGCTTGAGAGAAATGTAGTGAAAGAAAGAAAGCAAGCTGCAAAGGGGAAGGGCAGTCTGGTGGCCTTGGTCCTTTGGTCTTCAGGTCTGTCCTTGACACTGCCTATGGGACAGGCCTGGAGGACACCTCTTGTCCTCACTGTAAGCCCCTACCAGCCCCTCCAGCTAACTGGGCCTCCCTGTGGGGCATGCTGCACTTTGCACAGCCATATTGACTTTTTGGAAGGGAAGGAAAAGTGTGGCTGGATGGTGAGAGTGTAAGAGGGAGGGAGGGGGAAATGGGAAAATCGAGGGAGCTTTCTAAAGCAGTGACTTCTCCTTGACTGCACCTCTAGACGCGACAACCCTGTTAGAACAACTCAGTGGCCCTGGTGCCCCGCTGAAAACTGCTAATCACAGTCTTTCAATCAATGCTCTCCTGCCTCTCTTCTCTTCCTCCCTCCATCCCTCTCCCTTCCTCATTTTCTCACTCTTTCCCCTGACTTTCCCTTGACTGAACTGGACCCAGCCTGAATACCGAGGGACTGTGTCTGCATTAAAACTGGCCATTCCACATGGAAAACAGCTGACCTCATGAAAGCATGTTGTAATTTGAAGGTGAAAACTAAAAAGCTTGCTCGATCGACATAATCTTAATGGAAACATTAAGGCCCAGCCACAAACCAACAATGAAGGCAAAAAGGCAAATGGCCCTCGCGTACCGGTGGAGCTAGCCAATTCATAGACATGGCACATGGTCTGTTTTGACTGTAAGGCTGCTAGTTAGAATCCTGGTGAGTGTTTAAAACTAAAAATGCCCTTGAACCAGACTTTTTTTTAACCCTCAGTTACCCCAGTGGGAGAACAGAGAAACTGTTTTATTGTCTACCAGAAAACTTTAGATGTACTGAGCAGCTCCTCTGTGTAAAAATCTGTGGGTATGCGAGTGTGAAGCAGCTAGTATGTTTCTGATAAAGAGCATGCTCAGTCAATCTTTCCCGGACAAATAAAAAAAGGTTATGTAAGGCATGCATCGACAGATCTCTTAAATCCCCATCCTCTCTTTCTCTTCTTCCCTCTCCTCTCCTCTCCAGATCTGACACTTGCTAAAGGTCACAGAAACATCTTTTTTCCCCTTTGAGGTGTAGATAAGTGTGAAATAGATGTTGACACCACAGACACATTGAAAAGCACTTAAACAGAGTGGCTATGTGCCAACCTTTCTAAGTCTGGCTTTGTGCATTTGTAAATACTTTTGAATGATTGATCTCTGACACACGTGTACGCATACTCTCCACCTGAAAGAATTACACGTACCTTGGGATCTTTGGAAGAGTAACTTTAGGTAAGTATGTGAGTGTGAAAGTATACACATGGCTTGCACAGTTAGCCTAGAACAGGACTTTTGATGTTAAATTTTTATACCTAGTGTGTGTTGCTGTACCTTATCTCATACATGTGGCATTTTTCAAATGTGACTGGGTTCCAGTAGAGGTGGTCATATTGTGTGTGTGTGTGGTGTGTGTGTGTGTGTGTAAGTGTGTACATCTAATTAATGACTGGCAGTGGTCCCCCACAGCTCTGGTAATGTGCTTAGATCAGTGTTATAAACAGGGCGTGAAAGGTCTGCCCAGCGCCAGCCTTTTAAATGACTGGCCTCTTGTTCAGGTAGATGGATGGAAATGTTCTAATATTAATGATCACGTCCCCTGCTGACCTGTCGCGAGGTGAAATGATCAACGCAGCCTTCAGCTTCCAACAGCAATTAATGGGCCAGAGCCGATCTGTCTGCCATTTGTCATCACTTACTCCACCTGTGCACCCCCGCCGAACACGTGCTAAACATGTCTGTCAATATATACAGAATGTTCACTTCACTGATTTGAAAAAATATGCAATAGTTAATGACATAGCATTTGTTCTCAGTTATTTCTGGACCATTATTTTTCTTCTCCTTAATTTGTTTCTAACCAGAAATGAGAAAACAAAACCAGAAAAAAAAACCCCAAAAGAAGTCTGATGACTTCAGCATGTCTCAATCCTTTGTTGTGTATCACTGATTATGTTCTTAATAAGTTACTTTGAAGAGACTGTCTTGCATAAAACATGATTTGCAAACGTAAGCTAGACCCACATGTCAAACTGAATCTGTAAACGCATCTCAGGATAATACACGTTACCCAGTAAAATTTACATATTAACAAGAAAGTAGCTGAAAGTCTGTTTATTTGAGATATTTCTGGCAGCATCCTTCTTACTGACCTTTAACTCTCACAGTCCAATTCATATTCATAGGCCAGTCCTCAGCAGGAGTATGGACACAAGGGGTTACACATTACCAATGCCCTCGCTCTGAGGTCAGCTCCCACACATTCCAGTTACCCATTTACCAGTCTGCCCAGTTAGCCATCACATTAAGTCACCAAACTTCGAGCTGGTGTTCATAAAATAAATGAATACCACAAGTGGCTGTAAACAAAATGTCAGAATGGGGGGGATTTTTTTCCCCCTGAATTTTGTTTTTATAGCATGCATGATGAAAACAAGAGATGAAAACAAGAGAGGTCATTTTTGTCGCTGTAACTGCTGATGGAGCTTCTTTTTTCATTAATGTATTTGCAGCATGGGCTTTTTTAGAATAGATATTGTCTTAAAAAGGCATAAAATAAACTTAAACTGAAATAATAAACTATAGCCAGAACCACAAAAATAGAAGCTCTGTGTTTATGCGTGTGTGCGCATCACCTCGAAAATTCTTACCTGTCAGCGACTCATTTTTTTGTGATGGCACCTAGGTGGCATGTTAGATTTAGTCACTATCACATATCTAAAGATGGTGTAGTCCCTGACCTGCACAGATCTTTGTTAAACAAACTGTGCTACAATTAGCCAAAAGGTCCTTTTTGATTGTATTCAACAGTTACAATTATCTGTATATTTGTACTTAAGCGTTGCCAATTCAAAGCTTTGCTAAAGACTTCTACAGCTTTTATATGCATCACACATGCAAACACAAATGTCTTGGTGGAGTAGGCACTCTCTGTGCCCTGTGTCGCTTCACACGAGCTCCCTACATTCTTCGATCCGGTGCCAAATGGATCTGGGCGGAAACGCCTTTCATGTACATGGGTAGGCTGTCTGTTTGAGTCTGACGTTTTATAGCCGACTTGTCAAAGTTGTTGATTCCCCATCACTTTTGCAGAAAGGGAACAGTTCTGAAATGGGTGTCTCACAAGTACCGGGAGAACACTGTCTAAACACAGTGCTCTATTATAGAGCTATCTCTCATCACGTCATCCTTGGGTTGCAGAAGGATTGCTTGAGATCCATGGTTTTCTGTTTTAATATTGAAATTCGTGCATTGATAGCAGTACTGCCCTCCTTTGGCTGGTATTAAAGAATTTGCATATGTTTTTACTGTGCCTGCACAGATTCTTTGTGGTACATGTATGCTAGGTTATCTGGTGATCTATACTGGCTCTACACATGAACGTTAGCCTGAATAGTTGACTGTTACGCTATGTTAGCCCAGTGATAAACTGGCAACCTGACCTGGGTGAACCCTTCGTCTTGTCCTTTTATAGCTGAGATAGACACCAGCTCACTGTGACTGTAAATTTGATAAGTAGCTGAGAAAATAGATGAATGGATAGAGCCAAGAAGAATTTCTGTGAACATATCTCAAACAGGGGGACACGTACTGGAACATTTTACTAAACACTGGTGCTTTTACATATCTGTAGTTTATGATGCATCAGCCAAATCTAGACAAGTCCAGTGGAACTCATCTGCTCTCTGTCAGCATTTGTAGATACAGTGCTTTCCAGTGGACCTTCAGGGGCAGAAAAGAGGCTGGAGGTGTTTTTATCCTTGCAGCAGTGGAGTTATCTCACTATTTTGAGCTATTGATGCTAAGCGCTGGACATTAATCTACTCTGTGAAGATCGCTTTGAAGAAAGTGTCCGTTGAAGTGTCACAGATGGGAAATAAATGAAATTAATAAATATATGGTACACAGTTTGATATCTCTTATAGGCCAAGATCAAAGCAAACCAATTGAGTTCTATTCTACCTAATATGTTTTGCTGTGATAAACAGTCCGGCTGAGGGAATAATCCCATCAAGGAAGGGAGAGATTAAAAAAAGGGAAAAAAAAAATCAGATATATCACTCAGTACAGACGGTTGGCACGGCTACCGTGAAGCATCCGTGTTATTATGGAATTGGTAATCTCGTTTCTTGGGTCTGAGTGGAAACGCAGACCTTTTTTCCCTGTGATTTTCCTTCTTGAATCAGGTGCAGACACAGAAAAGGGAAGACAGACACAGCAGTTCTCTGATACTGTGAGAGTCCATCTGCTTCAGAGGGCTCTGGTAACTTCTTGTCTTTCGTTTTTTCTCTGGAATTTCTGAGTATCTTGATGTATTTGACACGTGTGTGACAGACCTGGTTATGTGTGATTGGGCTTGAGGCATGGTGCTCACTACCACAGCTACATGTTTTTCAGAAAAGGCCATGCGCTGTGTGTGTATAAGAGCCACTTTTGCACTTGTGTACACAATGGTGGTTTTGCACTATGAATGAAGCAAAGTGTAATGTATTACTTACATGCGCACATATAAAACAGACGGATGCCACTATATGGATGTGTACAGTAGAGTCTCACAGCAGCAGTCAAATAAATACACACACAGGTACACAGCGGCATCCGCACACAACAATAGCCCAGAGCCTCACCTTGATATCTTCAGTTTCTGTCATAAGTTAGAATTTGACACCAATGAATGTGTGTCAGGTTGTCAATTTCTTCCAGCAGCCTTTGAATGCAGTCTGGCCATGAATAGTGCATGTTGTTTTGTTTTTTACATTCCAACTGTCTGCAAGTCTGTTTTTGTTTGTTCCAGAATAACTTGGAAGGCCTGTACACTCATGCGCATCCTTTAAGAAAACTTTCAGCAGGTGTTGTGTTGTTTAGCCTTAGGTAAAGTTTCAGCCCTGAAGGTAAATTCACCAAACTGCGTTAGATCAGATGCCCTCCCATTTCTTCCACCTCTGTGATTGTGTTCTGTTTCCTCTCTGCTGTCTTTAATACGCATTCTTCTTCCACTTGACCTCCTTATGATCCATACTCTTTTTGAGTCTGGACATATATCGTTTTATAACTGCAGTTTATTGTTATGACTGGGACATTTTATTTAGCCCTAAAAGTCAGGGCAAGTTTCTGTTTTTTACGTCAGTACCTGTGTTCCTTGTGAAGTCTTTGGCATTAGTAGTGGAGAAGTAATGTGAGACTCGTGCTGTAAATGTCTCAGAAATATACACCTGGCTGGTTTTTCTTCAACAATTACAACTGCTTGATTGTTGATGCACAAGTCATTCATGCAGAGGTTTGAAAGATGTAAAAAAGACAATAGCATGATGGGTACATTTCAGCTTCCTGCTGCAGAGAAGCCATATAGAGACTCTGTGTGTGTGTTTGTACATGGATGCACCTGCGGGGAATGAATGATGATGTACTGTGCACGCATGCAGGTACACATACCTTCAAACAAGCACATATGGAAGCAGAAGAAGAGGCAGGTTGGGGAGACTGTTGTGAAATTTATTTGGGTATATATTTTTTATACTAGTTGCCATTGGATTTACAGGTCAGAATGGAATGTGGCCCAATGAAAGGTACTTTGATCCATCCTCCGAGCTGACTGTTTTATTGGAGGAGCTCTGCATGGCGCAGGACATCTTTTATAAGGTTGTGAGGAACCCACCGGCAGCCTTCGCAAAATCATAAAAATGTGAGAAGTCAATGAAAATAACCGGTGACCGGTCATACCTCAGCCAGTTTTGAAAGGATCATTTGTTCAAATGCATTAATTAAAATGGGCTGCATAGCTTGTGGTTCGGTTTGAAGTGATCATGATTAGATTTTGGTTTCCTATTACCTTATACTGTATATCTAAATGATGGATTTATTAGATTTACTGATTTATAGTTTTTAGTTTTATGTGTTTATCGCTTATTTTATTTGTGTAAACCTTTGTCCTCAAACGACGTGCAGACTGTCTCAGAAAAGCTGCATGCTGAGTATATTTGAAGGTTCAGGCTGCTTAGACATTAAATATAAAAATGACAGCAAAACAAAATGAGGCAACCATACTTGCAGCTACTTATCAGTCTGTTTTACTGTGTTGTCTTTTTACAGAGGCGGAGGCTACTGCAGGAGTTGGGAGACCAGAAGATCCCCTTTCTGGCACCCTCAGATCGAGGTTTTCAGCAGCTGGTAAGACCTACTTCTAGATACTGTTAATGATATTTAGACCTTAACTTTAACAGGACTGCAAAAACATGTCTTCTAACTGCTGCTCTCAAAGTTATTTTTTTTCCTCAGACAAACATGCTTGAAATATAATTCTATTTTTATGTCGTATGTTTCTGCATGTCATGGTCAGCATGTTATGACAACACTGAATTGTGTTTCCTAGTGGGACACCAGTTACTCTGGTCTCGTGCTAAGGAAATCATGCTCACTGCCTGCTGAGCTCCATAGCCGGGTGCAGGCAGCTCTGCTCACCCTCAGAAGGAAGGGATGCCTCCTGAAGGATCTGGTTCGTGTTCGTGACCGAGATGTGTTCACCGCTGTGTCACGTGCCCTGCTGGGCGAACCGGGCCATACATATCGCTATCTGGACACACGGCTCTTTGCCATCCCCTGGCACAGTGAGGACATAGATGTCAAAGGACAAAACTGTTGTGACCCAGATCTGAGAGCTGCCTGCAAGGCATTGTGGGAACTTAACACCTTTTTCTGCACTGATGTGTCTCAGCTGAAAGAAGGAGACAGGCTAACACAATGGGCGAAGGGAGAGGCAGAAGCCAAACAAGGTGAAGAGGGGGACACAGAGTCTAAACACAGTGAAGACTCTAAAAATAGTGAAGGAGGGGACTCGGAGTCCAGGCAGAGTGAGGAGGGGGACACAGAATCCAAGCACAGCGAAGAGTGGGACATTGAGTCAAAACACAGTGAGGAAGGCTGCTCTGGGTCTAAACAGGAAGGGGAGTGGGAGACTGAGTTCAAACACAGCACCGAGGAGGGAGAGTCTTCCCAAGTAAAGCCAGGTGAAACCAGTTTTGCAGCAGCTTCAGAGCATGCTGAAGGAAAATGTCCTGACTGGGGAGTGAAGGCCAGTGGTGGCACAGAGACTGAACCTGTGGGACTAAAGGCCCAGGAGAAACCTGTGGCCGAACTAAAGCACAGCCTATCAGATTACCACATTCAGGACAGAGAGGAGCACGGGAGTGGCCAGGGCTGTTCTCAACCTAGTCCTCCACAGGTATGCAGCGGTCCAGTAAAGTTCAATGTCACCTTACTCAATTATATGGACCCAGCCGCAATGAGCCAACTCAAAGAGGAGCCGTACTATGGCATGGGGAAAATGGCAGTAGGGTGGCACCACGATGAGAACCTGATCACTCATTCGCCAGTGGCTGTTTACAGCTATAGCTGTCATGATGACAAAGGTAAGGATCAAAGTTAAAATGGTATTTGTCATAACTGTGCTCAGTGGCTTGAACTGCAGTTCAGATTTATAAAATTAACACTTCAGAGGCTTTTACTTAATACTTCAAAACTCTTATCCAAAGTTATCACGATAATCTTTCACATTTTTGGCTTAAAATTAAGATTCCTTTTTCTCTTTCACTTCAATATCCATCTCATTACTTTATCTCAGTTGCTTTATGGTGGATCAGATGCAGCTAACCTTGTGTGTTATGGCCCTACAGCAGCACTGTAGCAGCTGTAGACATGGCCTCTGGTGAAGCAACCATCAGATCCATCTATGCGATAGTGTCAGAGCATTATCAAATGTCATCACCAGTTCACTGCTGACAGCCTTATCACCGACAGTGCGTCGGGAGATCACAGACGTTTGGATCCGAGCTCTTAAACGCATGCTCAATAGCTTAGTCAAACAAACAAGGCTTATCACATGTGCTGCATCTCATCTAAATCATTTCCTCAAGAAATGATCGATGTGCAATTATCTGATATGGAATAATGAGCCCTGCTTTGATAAGTGATAAGTGTTTCCTAGACTGTACTGTATGAATACGATGTCTCCTAATTATGGAATGCAAACCCTTTCAAGAGCTGATAGCGTTTGCTGGTGGAGTTGAAGGCAAATCTCATTGAAAAAAGAACTTTGCTTTCTAGTGTATGAATAAAAAAACAAACAAAAAAACCCCATGGAAGGCAATAGTGAGTATTACTCCATATTTTATGTTTTTATAAGTACTTGTTTTTAGTTTTAAAATAGTTTTTTGTACATAATACAGTAAAATGCAAAATCCTTATTTTTTATCATATGGATCACATTAATGACTGATGTCTTTATTCATCTCACTTTTTAGAAACCCAACAAACCAGAAGAGTGCTTTTTAGCATAAATTATAAGTAGTGCAGTCAGTCATTAGATCACTACTTGCACTCTCTAAATAGTGGAATGAGAGCAAACTGTGTTTTCCTGTTGCAGATGGAGCTAAAGGTACAGCTGTAGTCCAGCAAAAAAAAAAAAAACGTACTGTTGAAGGTGGGAGCTTTGCAGTTTTAAGAGCCTTTGTCTCTGTCTTAAAACTGTAATTTTAAAGTATCACGCAGGTGCACTGCTAACTTCTCCCACCACACAGCTGGGCTTTCTTCATTGTTGTTTCTTAACCAGAAACACATGCTCAAGAGGTTGGTTTTAATGATATTTTTTTGGGCCATTTCAATTTTGACCTTGCGAACACAAGCTTGAAACACTGTGGCGCAACACCTTTCTGTGCTTGGCAGCTGTCTTTCTAGTTTCAAGTGACCCCCACATCTCCAGACTTAGAACTGAAAGGCTGATCATAGCTCTACAGATGTATTTTTAAGTGGATGGCTCTGAGAACTCCCAGAACCGGTGGATTAAAAAGGTACCTATTCCAGAGAAGACAGAAACGCGGCACATTAGGCAGCTTAGATGTACAGATATAAAACATTTTGCATGACGCATTCATTTGAGATGTCTTTTTCTCACTTCAATTGCCTTTTTTTTTTGCTTGGACTAAAGAAATGTAGAGTTGGTCTTTTTATACCTGCACAGATCCAAAGGAATCTGCTACAATTGAGTGTTTTCCGGCACAGTGGATGATCTTCCACCATTCCTAAGGCCTTGGGGAGAGCTGTCATTAGCTGGCTCTCAGAGCACAATGGCTGGAAATTAAGTTACTATTTATCCGTGCTGAGCAAAGGAAAAGGCAGCTGTGGGGCAGAGAGGCCCAGAAAGAGTTTAGTATTGATTTTGCTGAAGGGTGTTGGCTAGCCAAGCCAAATCTTGTTTTCTTAGTATGCCATGTAAGAGTGGAAGGAGAGAGAGGGACAGGGGAGGCGCTTGCAGCAAATAGGTTCAGAAACAGGAATATCATAGGATACATACTGTCCAATAACACACTCACACACTCACTAAACAACATCAGGGGCTTTTATCCAACTATTTCCTCTTGCACAGCATAATGATAGCATAAAGATCCTGTGCTAACAGCCAATATGACCACAGCAACACGTATCATCTTTGCTTGGCTGCTAAGTGATTCTTACTTTCTGTAGACAAAGGCTTACATCTTACATCCATTGTTTGGGTGGTATTGATTTAATCATTGCACTCTTTTTTTTAATGTGTTAAGCCTTTCTTTAATTTAATTTCATTTAATTTTATTTTCTGGCTACATCATTGGTGATAGATGGCCACTGCTGTAGTATGCTATAGCAGTTTTTCACTGCATTACCCAGATATACAGGCAAAGATGTGACAAAAGTGTTATGTATTTTTTAAACAGCTTCATAACAAACATGTAATTCCATAAATATTTAAGAGATTTAAATTTAAGGATGCTGCAGTTTTACAATCACTTAAGTCACACTGGGTTAAACTGTCAACCCAAAGCCCCAAATGTGAATATAAATGCAAAATGCAAATGTTACAGTGTGCTGGGCTCTGTTTGACTGACAGGTGAGAGCAGTGAGGGAAGCAGCAGTGATAAGGCCTGCTGGAGGATTGGGCTCAAGGTAGCCTGGGACATCCACACACCTGGCCTGATGCTGCCGCTGGAGTCTGGAGACTGCTATTACATGAGAGGTACAGACGTTTGTACATAAACGCACTCGGAGCTACACACATGCACATGTAAACATGTTGCTCGCACAGCTTAACCGCATTCGCCACTATGTCTGACTTTGGAGGGAGGAACACTTTCATTACCCCATGTTTTAGTGTTACTTGTCCCCAATGACCCATGCCAGCAGGATGCACTTCACTCTCACTTTCATGCTCAGTCCTTTTCTTCTAATTCTCTCTGCAGGAAAAACAGAGCTGAGACATGCGTGTTCATGCGTGTGTATGTGCAGAGAGGTTACTTGGCTTGAAAAGTGAGCTTTAAGGTTCCATGAAATTGTGTGCATTAGAGAGGTTAAGAAACCCAAATGTTATTTTTTGAAGTCCTGTGACCCATTCCTGACTATGTCTCTATGGGGAGAACAGACAGCAAGCCACAGGGGTGTAAATCATAGCTTAATGCTTTTGGCTGCAGCAGACACCTCCACCCTCCTCTTTTTGGTCCCATGGGTCTTTCCAAGCTTTCTCATATTTTCTGAGCGCAAGGACATTTATCCACATCACAACAGAGCTTGTGTTCAGCTGGACAAGAAGTTAGCGGCCCTTATAAAATGGCGGATTTATTATTTTATAGAGGCACTTTGCTTTCTTAAGTATATAAAGGTACAGTTTTAAGGTGGTCCTTATTTCATCTGCATGATGTATTACCGTACTTTGTGTATTTTAAATAAGTGACTAATTCATGTAGTTTGGAACTAAGAGTAGAGAAAATAAATATTTTAACTGATATACATCAGAACATACTTGACTACAACACTATGCTCAACATTTACATCAAATAAATACAGGTATTTAGACACTGTTATTCACTCTTTTCTATATTTTTTTTTAATACTTCACCAAATGTCTGGAGAGACTTTCTTTTTTAATTGAAAGATTACCATCTCTTTACACCCGCAGAACAAGGTGGTATAAATAACTTACTTATGTACTGCAGATATGTCACAAATCAGATTTACAACTAATTACAAACGAAGTAAAGCAGCTCTTACTTTTATGTTTTGGTTTTTTTTTTTTTTTAAAAACAGCGTGCTTTGATAATAATATTGTTGTTCGTAAGCCTTTAGGCCTCCAATTTCACAATTCTATAGTGGGGGTAAAAAAGGAAAAAGAAAAAGCACTGTAAAATATTTTCTCCAAACTGGTCAAGGCAGATGGCATTCCTCCCTGAGTCTGAGTTTGCTTCCTATTAAAAGCGAGTTTTTTTTCTTCTCACTTTCACAAATACTTGCTCTAAGGGCAATGACAACTGTTGTGGATTGCTTTTATATAAATAAAATAAAAATCTAGTTTTTACTCTATCTGCCCCTTCACATCTTTATAAAACAACTGTTTCTAAAACAGGTGTTTTATAAACTAGTTATTCATAGTGTCAGTGGTAAAGTGTAGTAACTGTTTGCCACTACCTTGATAATAGCAAGGTGTTTTCTATAGCTGCACGCACATGTGTACCACATGTGTCTGATTTTCCAGTTTAAAGTTCAATCAGATTACCTGTCTACTGTATCAATGTAATTTTAGAACATCGTCAGTCTTTTCAAATGGACCACTAAAAAGTAAGCAATAGGAAGGTTTTAATGAATTCCTGACATTGACTCTTTGAAGATGCTATGTTTTCATCTGAGAGCAACGATGTCTGTACCTAATATTCAGTCTGACAGGGCTTGAAGCCGACCTCTTTTAGCTGGATAAGATTTACAATAGAACAGTCAGTTTCAGGCCAGCTATTATAATAGAGTGATGGGCTGTTGTGCAGACCATTCTAATGGGACTTGACTGTCGCGGATCAGTGGGGATTTATGCTCCACTTGGTGAGTACGCCCTTGAGAGGCCAACTGCTGCACGACGATAGCAGCTCACAGAGTCCTCGGCAGTCTGTGGCTTTGTCGGCCTACCTGATTTAAATGCTTGGCACAATGCACAAACACAGCCATATGGAGAAAAAAACCCAAACAAACTTAAAATTATTTCATTCTTCAATAGAAAAGATTTGTTTTATATACAGTACACAATTTTGTGTCCTAAAATACTCAGAAGTTTTCCTGCACAACATTATTTTTACATACTAAAATCCTAAAACTAAACCAATCGCGAGACAAACAAGTCTTGTAAGACATGCAACACAGACACAAACTCTATATTTTGTCACTGAATCTTAAGTTTTTCATGATTTTTTTTTTTTTTTTTTTTTGGGTGGCAACCGACACGTACGAATAAAAAACTGGATGTTTCACCTCACCATGTCAAGCCCACTCGTGTACACACAGGCAGAGTGGCCAGTGTTAAACCAAGTGTTAAGATATATTGTACCAGTGTTTTGGTGACATACACCGTATGATAAGTAGTTTTGTGGTATTAAAAGAAAACTACAATGGTGTATAACCACAGACACCGTAATGTATTTTCAGCACCATTTGTCGGCGGCTGGCCCCTTTGAACTGCTAATGTCTGAGCTGCTGGAGGCAAATTGAATCACCATCATTTCCACCCAAATGGAATTTCAGTGGTTAAAAAAGAACAATGCAAGTCTTGACACCGGGCCTGTTCAATAATCTGATTTCCAGCTCCCAATGCACAGGGGGACTGGAGAAAAGACTTGACCCAATATATTTAAAAGCCTGCTTCCTGGAAAAGGAGGACAAGTGGCAGCAGGCACAGGGGTTGAAAGAAAGATAAATATTTATTACAGTTATTGAGTTTGCCTCTACTCCCTCCTGATCCCACTGACGCATCAGACGCGCCAAGAAAAGAGCAGATTGATGGAGATAATTTGTTATTGGATATAAACAGTTTTAAAGACGCAGAGTAATTCTGCCCAGAGACCTAATCCTTCACAATCTCATCAGGGTGAAGAAAACACCGGCAAGTTGTTTTGTTTGTCACCATCTTTTTTTTTTTCTCCCACCAAACAATAATATCTTCCTCCCAAAGCATTTGGCTGTTTGACTTTCAAATCACAGGCATTAGCCGGTGTACTCTTGCTCAAGGCGGGTGTAAATATGCACATGTGCTGTGAATGACAGCTCTGTCATGGCTAAATTAATTATTGTTATGAGGCAAATAATGGCAGAGCTGAGAAACATCTATACACACAAAGAAACACATGGAGGGATACACAAGAAACAGCAGTAAGGCCTCTTTGTAAAGCTTGTGTGATATTGGACAAATGTTTGTTGGTATGGCTCTTCCATCTTGACAGATTGAGCTCGATCTGGTTTTGTTTGGTAATTAAAATTATACTACAATGCTGCTCACTCTATTTGATTCGTCGGTACTGGACCAAGCGCAATCTGTCTGAGAGTATAAGATGATGTAGTTGTCATGTTTCTTCACTCTCCTTCTTTCCTGTGTTTTCTGTCATAATCTTTTCCTTTTATGCTCCTTTCTACTCTTTATTTTAATTATTAAAAAACACAACATCAGTATGGGATGAACATTCAGTTCTGGTGTGAGCTCTTGTTTACTCTTCGCTGCTCTTTTGATAACTCTCATTGGTAATGTCGTTGTGTTTTGATAGTTTTCTCTTAACTGTATTTACCAGATGACCTGAACAGTACCCACCAGCACTGTGTCCTAGCTGGAGACACTGCACGCTTCAGCTCCACACACAGAGTGGCTGAGGTGAGAAGTCAGACAACAGATTAAACTCTGTTCTGAATCGCTTCGTAAAATGCTGTATGGTCTACCGACAGCCTCCTTTGGAATTAATAAGGAATGCTGCTATGCTGTTTTATTGAAAGACTCTGTAAAAAGTTAATAAGTAAATAATATTCAACATTGTATGCTGAAGAACTTTGTTGTCCTCTTACGACCCTTTTACTGAGAAATAAAACAGAAAAACGAACGGTCTTTCCCTGCAGGGTTTGGCGATGTAAGTAAAGCCACTGCAGTATATCCAAATATACTACAAAATGTTTAAAAAAAAATCATCAGACTGCTAAGGAAAAATGTGCCTTCCCTGGTTGGTTAGTGAGTGGTTGCTAGTAGTTACTAGTTGAAATTGGTCTCAAAGATGCCATGCTGCACCAAAAACCTTTATGCAATTCTTTGTTGTTTGCTGCAGTCCTGATTGGGGTGGAAACTTGGAAAAGTAGAAGGCAAAACAGAAAACACAGATTGTTTACTGCAATTAAAACATTTCAAGTAGATCAAATTTACTTTGAAAGCAAATGGTCTTCGGTACAACACTGTCTTTGAAACAGCCAGCAACCTTCTGTTACAGCCACAGTAGTGAAAACGGTGAATGTGGCGTGATAGGAATTATAGTTACAGTATTCAGTGAACTTGCAGGTTTTTTTGCCATTTAAGTGTTTGCTTCAAAGACAGGGACCAGGTCTGTGATCGCTTGCAATAAGTTACCATCTTCCAGGCAACTTTTGTGTGTCATGACTGATAAATTGGCAATACTCCGTCTGCTATCAGTCTGTCATCACTTTGCGAGTGAATGGGTTCACGTTACATGCAATCTGTTTGTGATAGCAAGGCGATTAACTGTGATTAAAACTGTGGCAAAAATAACAAATCTCTTACTGTCTGTTTCAAATCTGTCTACATGTGCAGAAATTAGCATTAAAGAGAAATTCACAAGAACTACTTACAGTCCAGCCAAAGCCTTTTTAAACAGAAATTCTTCTGCAAATAGTGATGCAGTCGTGCAGGATGAGGTGGTGAACATACATAAAATAATGTTAATTTCCTCTGATTCCACAGAGATGTTAGGCTAGTATGTTAGCATGTTAAACCACCTGCCTGACATTGTGTAGGTCCTACTCGTGCTGTCAAAGCACCTATTGCCCATTAGAGAACCAACATCTAGGAAACAGGTTTTCCTTGGCCCAGGATGCCCATAGGATATCCTTTGGGTTTTATAGGTTGGGGTCATGGAATGTGCATGTTCCAGCGAAGCCCATGGACTTACTTGTATTAGGATGTGATCAGTTTTTAGGTCATACGAATGCCTTGGGTTCTTACTGATGTTTCTCAAGTTGTTGAGCAATCCAGCTAGGGCAAATTGTCAAGCTGGGGGAGGCTGCATGCCATTAGAAAATGCCCTTGGCATTGGGATGTGTACTTGTTCTGCAACTCTCTGTAGGTGCTTCATTTAGAAGCAGTGTCCTTATGAATTTTCCCAACAGAACAGAACATTGCAAATAGTTTACCTGTTCTGTCTGTGGTTTTAATATTAGCAAGTAGACAGCTTATTAGTTGGGTAGTTTGACCAGTATATGCATATTTTCTAGGCATGCACCTAGGTTAAATGTATTAAATTTCTCACAAGCACTGCAGTTACGCTCTGTTTGTAACACAGTCTGTGTTGTTCCGATCAGTGTTCCAGTGGAACCCTGACCTACATCCAGTCACGTTGCCAGGAGGCCCTGTCCAACCTGCACACTGACCCCGACACAGGATCCCATAGGCTTGTGGCTCTGCTGCCGGCAACGCTACAGGACTGTGAGGAGATTCACAATGAGGTGGGGAGACGGTGGTGTGTGTTCACATGAATGTGCATATGTATGTACACGTGTGTCTGTGATATGTGTGTTATGCACATTGGACCATTCTTTGATTTTATTTGCGTTTTTTACATGTAGTTTTACTAGCATTTTTAAGCTAGCGTAGATGAGCTGTATGCACCACATCTGAATCAGTTTTATAAATCTGACTTCACTTTTAGGGCCTTCTGAGACTACTTAATGTGAATATGTGCCAAGAGTTTAGACAATAGGATTCCAGTCTTAAGTTTTAAAGACTATTCCTTTACTTTTTTTAAGAGTTCATGGCCCTCCTAGCACAATCTGAATTGTTCCATCTGGTCACAAAAAACAATTAAGAACCATCTGCAAATATGACAGGATTTTTCAAGACAGTATCACAGAAAGTATTGTGGAAATACAATGAAACCATTATCCATGATTAATAACAGTTTGCTTATTTATTTATTTTGCTTTTGCATTGTATAGACTTGTGCACCTGTGGATAGAGTCTGGTGAACATACATTTAATGAAGCCCTTTGACCTTGTGTTCTTTGATGGGACAATCACCCTACGTAACTTTACGGTATCAGTGTGTTATATCTTTCCATGTCAGTCTCCCAATGAGCCAAATGATGTCAAAAACATGACAACAAAAACGACAAAACACATTCCAACAAAAACTCTTAAAATCTGAAATGAAAAGCAAATATGACAAAGAGGAAAATCGTGTGCTTTAAACCTTTTTTAAACATTTTAATCCTGGTGGATTCTGGTTGATTCTATTTTATCTGCATTATGAGACTTGTGTACCATACTGGAAGTAATCTGATAGCAGGTTAAACATCTGTACATGGCAGGATGGACGCTTGCCAGCTTACCAACTTCTACGTACCTTGTTGTCTCTGCTCAGGGAAATGGTTGCAATATGAAATCCAGGTTGTTTTCATTTGTCCTGGCCTGTGATGGATTGTACAGCAATAGCCTCTCCATATGTTTTTCTAAAAGATGGAGTCAGGCCCCTCTCCACTCCTTAACCCCTTTTTATACAGAACAATGAGTGATGCTGGCTTGGGATATGGAGGGATAGAGGGAGGTCAAAAAAGAGGAACACGAGTGGCTGTGCTGCAGAGCCACCAGCATACTGTGTTCACTTGCTGCAGGCCAGCAGTTAATATATCACTTCACCTCTCCCTCTTTTACACCCTTTGGCCCAAAGTTCACATCCAAGCTGACACTAGCACCCAGACCCCTTAGCAGGATACCATGACAGATGAGTCTGACGTAAGGTTGTTTAAAGGTTGTAGACAATATTAATTATTCAGCAGAGCCAAACAATAGCGCTGTCTGGTTTGGGAGAACTGCTGTGCTAGTTGAGTTAGCAACTGCTAGTTTCTTGCTTGTGGCACAGGATTACTAAACATTGGTTTATTCAGGAAAACAGTGCACAATTTATAAAAGAGCAGGTGTGTGTGTGAGTATTTAAGTAAGGAGGGGTACTCTCGGGGGCTCAAGCCTACCCTACCTGGCATTCTCAATGATCGATGTGGCCATTTGTTTGGAGTTGCCCACGAGAGCAGAACACCCACTTAAATGATGTATTGTTGGTGGAGTTATTTATGATCGCGGCCCAGTTTGGCTCTTGGTGGGTGCATATTGCGCAGGTCGTGTTTGACATGGGCGACTGAGGAGTGAACAAGCCTGAGACACGCAGGCAGCCTGACCTGAGCTGTGCCTTATGGGCCTTTCCTTAAAAAGTGCTAAACAGCAAGCTAGCACTGGCTGACATTCCAGGGATATTGTGCAATGTGGTGCAAGGAGGTGGAGGTTGACATTTGTCACAGGGTGTGGGCCCGGTTTGACGAAGATGAAGTAGAGCATCTGCCATCGCTGTCAGCATTTGGGGGTCAGTCGGGATAGCTAATTGAAGTAAAAATTGAATGGAGACAGAGATGGAAATAAAGAAAAATTTCCCACCTGTGTGTTTGGTCCCTCTCACTGTCTCCTTTTAATCTCACCTCCTGTTTTAGGTGGCGGAGGTAGGCTAACACAGCATCACCGCACCTTCCCCATGTGCAGGTTTGGCTTTGAAATGCTAATCCCAGACGCAAATGTCTTGTCTCATTTAAAGCCACTGTGTCACTTCCCAGGTGGGTGTGTGACAGAGTGCCCTGAGGGACCCCCTCTAATGATGCTAGTTCCCCCACAGTAAATATTGATGGGGGGTGGGGAGGTTCCCACAAGCTTTGGCAGAAAGTGAACTGTACGGAAGTAGTTGTGTGTGACCTTCTGATATTCTGTTTTCATGGCCAAAATGTCTCCACAGGCTGCTTCAGTGTTGGCTTTGCTTTGAAATGGCTTTCTTAAAAGGGCTTACAATGAGAATGTCAAAGTAATCTTATTAATAAGTACTCAAATTATTTTTTGTAACAGATCAGTTTATTGTGGTTTGTACTTTTTATCTCTGCTGTTATTTTTACTTGCATTACCTTTACTGCTTGTTAACATTGTTTCTAATTATTCATCGTATTGGTTGATTTAATGGGTTATTTAATTTCTCTGTGCTTTGGTTTTATTAAAAAAATACTACATTGATAAAATAAATCTATCCATAAAAGGCAACATTTTTGACCATTTCTGAATTTTGCAATGCCATGATTTAGGCTTTAGATTTTGTTTTATTTTTTGAGTATATCATTTATTCGTTTAAAACCCTGCTTTCAAAATATTTGGGACGGTGTGTAAAATGTCAATTAATAGAATCGTTTGTTAATTTAAGCCCCGTACTTAACTGGAAATTTACAAAGGTTTCAGACTGAATTTCTATGATCAATTGTATTACGATTTACCAGCTTGGACAAATCGTCTCTTTCAGGCCTTCAAGTTGTACAAAAATGCTGCGACCAGACGATTAACACGAACAGATTTTGGGATTCAAAGATGACTATTTCTTTAATCTTTAGTCTGAGAGGAAAGAAGTGACAAACACTATCTTGAAGATAGAATGTTATGAGAAAAAGCCTCTATAATTTATGAGTAGTCATTTTAGAAAACCTGACCATTCCTAAGTTTTTTTTTTTCTACCTGTAGGGTGAAAGTAAAACATATATAGCAATCTGTGTGTTATAACCTAGATTGTGTGCGACTACTCTGGCAAATGTGTGATGAGTGTAAATTGCGTTCCTAGTTGCTCACCGGTAACCAGGCTTATATGTGAGGAGATCAGGAAAGGTAAACAGAGGACGGCAGAGTGGGATCGATCACACTCTCATCAGTTCTCACCTCAGGGCCCAGCCCAGAAATTGATTGGACCCGCTCAGGGACTACCGTGAAGGTGTGGAAAAAAAAAAGTACCTCATTAAATCGGGGGGAAAAAAGGGGCTACTTGGCTTTAACTCCAGAGTTGCCACGGTGGGAGGCCGGTCAACTAATGTGCAGCTAATGTGTAGTTGGTGTGTCCATCACCTGGACAGATGACAGCGACTGCCTCAGGGGAGTCACTAACTCCCCTCTCTCTCCCCCACGCCATCTCATAGAAAAACTAGGCCTAACAACCACTCTCTCTTTCGCACACACTTTCGATCTGTCTACCTGAATAGGTGGCATTTAGTCATAGTTCCCTACTTGGTAACTCTCAGCTGGGTAGCTAGCCTCCAAATGCCACATAGCCAGCACTCCTCAGTAGCTTTAGATGGCGTGCTTTGTGGCTTCCACTGGCCTGCGCAGCAGGGGACTGGCTGCCATGTCAGCTCAAAGTGGAGACACAGGTTGGTTTCTTCTCACTAAAGGACAGGCAGACAATCAGAGAGATAGAAGGATGGACAGACTGTGTGAAAAGGACGTCCGATATTGGCTCGTGTGGCTTTGTTGTGTGTTTGAGCTGTAGTGATCGAAGGGGAGTGGATTTGGATTGTGTTGAAGGGACCATAAAGGATGACATTTCTTTGAAGGGTGGGTTGTATGGAGTGACTGAGAGGCTGCTGAGCAGTGCCACTGGCTGTGTATTCTCCCTGACATGCCCCAGTCCTTGCATGTCATCCCCACTGTGATCAGAGCCTTTTTCCAGGACAGAATCCTCTCAAGTTGTTTGTGTAAATAATTTTTGCCCTTTGTTTTTGGGCGACTGTATGGAAGATGTCTTGCCTCATTTTGCAGAGCAGTAACCACTAAAAAATGTCACCAATCGCAGGATCTTTTAAGTTCAGTGTTCAAACTTTCCAGTGGCTCTTATTAGAAGAGTTCAGGATATTGGGAACTTAATTTGAGTTCAAAACTATTAGTTTTTTTTGTTGTTGTAAAAACAAACTCAGTTTAGGGAAACATCCTTCAGACACATATAATCCATGTTAATGCTGCTACTGCTAATAAAGTTAGTTTAATGTAAGAGTCATGTGACTCTTGGTCACATGACTCTTACGAAGCTTTGTAATTTAAAGTGTTAGTTGAATCTAAGAGTTTCAAGAGTGAAAAATTAGAACTAAAGATTGAAGATAATCAACGTTCTTTTTTCACGACAGCTGGTAAATCCTTATATAAAGTTACTATAAATGTTGGATTGTGGAAGTTATATGGATTCCAACACTGTGAAGTGTGAAGACAGGACAGGAAAGTTCTTGCTGAATCTATACTTGCTTTTGTCTGTGATACACTTGCAGGTTTAACAATGCAGTGCAAGTATAATTCATACTTCTTGATTCTAATTGCGAATATACTTTGAGACAAAACTTTATGCCATATTTTCTGACAGTCTTTTGCTCAGTTGCAGGCCTGTTCAAACTTTTGTGCTAGAGAGAAAGTTACAGTGGATGTCGCTCAAAATAAAACTCAAACTGAAGATGGGTCTCCGTGACTTTTTAGTCAGTGCAGCGTAGTTATATATATGAACGTAATTTGTCAAAGTTGGATGACAATTTTGGATCACCCAAATTATAGTTTTATTTCATGGGAGCGCTCAGCTGGAATAAATGTGTTTTAAACTGTTTCGATGACTGTTCATAGCTGTAAAAGAGCTCTGCTTGCCTAATGCTCTGTTAGAAGAACAATAAACAAACTACTTTTCAGAAAAGGAACAATGGCTCTCGTCGTGCTATTTTATATGCGTTTCCATTGTATGAAACTACGTTTTGTGTTGTACAGTTGTCTACGTCAACATGAAATGGAGCGTGCATTGTTTTCAGTGGATGATGCTTTGTAGAATGTTTTGGGGGAGGGAAGCTCAGCGTCTCACATTTACGTTGGTGGCAGTTGGGGCAATCTTTGACATTCACATTTACGTTGGCGATTGTATACGCATTAACAAAGACGCTCACGCATTTATGCAGACAGATACTTGCAAGGGCACAAATGCACTGATGCGCATACAGTTCAGGTACGAACACACAAACACGGAAAGACACACTTGGAAATAGAAAGGCTACACCTGGCTACGTGAAGCATCCGTGCGAGGATTAAATCAGCACTTCAAAAGAGCAGGAAACAAAAACACTCCCAGTGGAGGAGAGGGGAGCGGCTTGGCAGTAAAGACTGTCATCTCCAGACGGAGCAGGAGAGGAGGGGATGGAGGGAATGAGGAAAGGAAGGAGAGGGCGGAGTTTTCAGGTGTGCTCAATGGTGTGTGTGTGAGCAGACATACAGTAGGCTTGTTTGTGTCTAAATTGTTTTGAGGGTGTGATTGTACTTAAAGACATGACCAATGTTTGTACTATTTGTGGTAGGATGTTTTTTTTATCTACGTGTCAAAAATGAGTGAACGTGCTTTGAAACTATTTCGTGACAAACAGAATGTGCAACAATTCAAAGATGGAATTAGCAAGTATGATTTCAAGGGAATGTGTCATTTTCTTCCAGTGCAAAATCATGTCCAATTTATTTTCTTACAAGGGACTAAGAATTTATTTTTGTATTTGTAAAAGCATTCATATAATTTCACACTCTGACAAGTAAATGTATCTAAACAGAAAAGTCAGTGTTCTACTTAGAGATGTACTTAGTGAAAAGAACAGGGAAAGGAATGCATATATAATCTATGTAAATATCAGATGAAAGTTGTCTCTCTGAACAACGTTTTTGTTTTACGTGTATTTGTGTTTGAAGGTGGAGTTTGAGTGGCTGCGGCAGTACTGGTTTCAGGGCCAGCGTTATGCTCGGTTCTGCAGCTGGTGGACCAGACCGATGGAGCAGCTGGAGAAGGACTGGAAGCTCATGGAGACCATGGTGAGACTGCTCGGACACACTGCTAGTCACATGACAGCTTTGCTCTCTGGTTTCCCGACTTTTACTGCATTTGGCATCGACTCATTGTCACACAGATTACTTACTAAGACTTTGATGGTTAAATAAAATCTATCTAAATTTAAGTTTGTAGGCTGTTTACCATAAAATCTTTTTGTGCGAGTTTAGCTTTCTAGGTTTTACACATGATATTTCTTTTCTGGGACATAGATGAAAACAGTTAGTAGGTTTAGTTTAAGTATTTTCCTTATATTAAAAATATGTTATAATGTATATTAAAACACTACTACTATTGCTTTATAGGTAATACCCTCAAAATATAGGAATACATAAAAATGAGAGCATTTATCCAAAATATGAAGAGTTTCTTTGCTAGTGTAGTAAGGCTGTCACACAAAATAAGTCTTTCAACTAAATGCTCAACACGCCTCTACTTGTGCTTCTTACACAAACTACACAAGTGATCTGCTGTCCAATAATACCCCTCACCAGAGAGGGTGTGTTTAAAATTACATGGTATATTGTCTATCTTCTTACCACGCCACACTATTAAGGATGTGTCAAGTGTTTAATCGTAGCCTCACAGAATTTTTATGGGAGCGGAACGTGGGTGCGTAGCTATTAGTTAGACACCACTGTAAAGGAATCACTTAGTAATGTCAGACTCATAATTAAGTCACCTTAGTCACAGCTCTGTTCTGTAAATTCTCTGTGTGCCGCAGACATACTCACACTGTAGACACACAGCGCGGAAAGCCACACAGTCATATGCTTGGTCTCGCTTTTGGTATACCCCCACAAGTTCTATGCAGTCCCACTCTCGTAGCTGGATTTCAAAGAGTGCGTGCACATGTATGTGTGTGTGTGTGTGTGTGTGTTTAACACCCAGACACCAGAAGCAGCAGGGGGCACTCTTGTATCACTGTAGCAGCATCGCAGGGAACGAGAGAGCTGTGCTCCTCTTTTCCTCTGTGCTCTCCCTCGCTCTCTGTCTCTTTATGTCTCTCACCCACTCCTGCTGTCTCTGGGAGCTCTCTGTCTCTGTCAGTGTCGAGCGCTGAGCAGTAATCACATCTAATGCTCAGGCGGGGATAAAGACTGGAGCTGGAGGAGAACAGTGCCGCTGCTGCTCAGCTCTAGTCATAGTCTCTCTTTCCTCCTCTCGCTCACACAGTTGAACAGCCTGGCAGAGAGTGGGTGGGGGTGTTAGTAGACAGGGGCTAAACTCATCTAGAGCTTTACCTCCGTGCCCAGATGAAGTGTGTGATTTGGACCTGTGTTTAGAAAAGGGCATCAGTGAAATGTGAGGTCTTTCTCCCTCTCTGTTCCTCTGTCTCCATGTCTCTCTAATGGGCAAGTGAACCATGTCCACTATGCATTTTAGAAAAAAAATATGTGTGACCAAATATGGATTTCCGCCATGTCGTTGGAACTTAATGTCAGATCTTATGCAATTCGGGGGGGAAAAAAAAGTAAACCAGTTGTTTTTAGAAAAATATAAAAAGCTAAATCAACAAAATGCAATAATTAAAATAAGGTAATAATACATGTGTAACAATAAATGCATGGGTATTTTAAATATCACAAATTACATTAACACGAGTTTATTAGAACATTAATTTTACAGATTAAATACTTTGGCACCAAATTGAATTAATCACAGTGTCACATCACACAAAAGCAAGTATGTCTTCTGCAGGAATGCATATCGAACCCGTGCAAAAAATGATACACTAGTGAATGCATAAAGGTAATGATTCACTATCGTGATGAAGGACAACATTATTGCTCTTGCCAGCAATATTTACATACATGCATCGACCTCTGATATGCTGATGAAAAGCACTTTATAGATGTGACTTATAGATTTTCCTTTCGGTGGTTTTGAAAGCTGTGGCTTTTCTGCCGTTAGATTAAAACACATTTCTCTAAATTACTTTGAGTTATTTAAATTATGTGGGTTCCCCTCACATTTCTTTATTGCATATATTTTACACTTTGAAGCTGGCAATTGACAGTATAGTATAATTTAGTGAAATACAAGTGACCTACTGTGTGCAGATGCTGTTTACCATGTATTTACTTAGATTTTTCTCTTGCCTGCAGAGTATATATTAATACAGGATTATTTTTGTCAAATTTGATATTACCATGGGTGTTTTAGAATAGCAAATATATGTCTCTTTAAATAGGGTTTATAAAATGACACTGTATTGTTTTATACACTGTGCTGAGCAATAAAGCAGCGCATTGTTTTATCCTGCTAAAACAGCAATACAAACAGCCA
Source organism: Copadichromis virginalis (assembly GCF_057382275.1). Lineage (NCBI taxonomy): Eukaryota > Metazoa > Chordata > Actinopteri > Cichliformes > Cichlidae > Copadichromis > Copadichromis virginalis. The sequence goes on from NC_140618.1 coordinate 10,365,948, forward strand.
GCCTTCCCCTCTTTATTGTCATATTTAGCACACACTGTCGTGGGATGCGCTGGGCTATGTATGTGTTTGTTAGTCTGTATGAAGAATATTGCAATATGGGGTGACTAGCTCCTGTTTATGGATACTGTCTCTCCCTGGGGCTCCCTCTCTGCTCCTCAGCCTGTTGTCATGCAAATGCTCATCCTTCCATTTGAATGACATTCTGATAAAATACATAAATAAATAAATAAAGACCCGAAACAAAACAAGTCCACTCTTTTTGGTGCCTCATGAATTCACGTGGTTCCTTGATAGAAACAAAGAATCCGCCTCTTCTAGCATGCCTATGTGAATGAACGGCAAAACTATATTATGTGTGTATGTTGGAAGGTGTGGCTGTACGTAGGGTAAAAGGTTGTTTCGGCAGCATGGAAGAAGGGCATTAACTCAAAGGTTTTACATTCCCCTGTGATCCAGGGTGCCGAAGTCCGTTTAGACCTGGCTCGCAGCCTTCTGTTCCCCCAGGACTCTGCTATCATGGCTATCATACAATAGTGACATTTCCTTAAACTAGCAACAATGAATAGCTTCCATCTGAGTGACAATAGACAGAGAGTCTTGGCTTTATGCAGAATATTTTAAATACCGGTGTGGTATTTTTTTATCTTTTCTCTTTTCACTGTGGGGGAGAAGCGACAGCGAGCCCACGAGCATATCTTTTTTCCCTGTCCTGTGTGTGTGTGTGTGTTTGCGTGTATGTGTGAGCCATTGATGTTAATGTATGCACTCGGCATGACTTTAATTGATTTAGCAGCTCTGCTTGCACAGTACAGCTTTTTCCCTAATTTGTCACTTTCCTGACTTCTGTGGCTGCTCATCTCACAACTTCAAAAGCCACCGGATGCAAAGAGATTTCAATGCACTCAGTCTTCTCTCTCTCTCTCTCTCTCTCTCTCCCTTTCTTTCTTTCTCTTGTTCTCTCTCGCTCCCGCTACCTTGCTGTATTTCTCTCTTTCTCACACTTTCTCCCTCATTTGACAGAAGAACGAGCCTTGTAGATGGAAATCTTTTCAACACATATCAAGGAAATTAATCTGCTTTCATAATAAACGGGATCCATTCAGTTGAATACATTTGTATACTTCAAGATGTACAAAACAGGAAGTGGTATCGGGGCCATGTCTTCCTCTACACCGTTCACCCAGCCTGTCAGTCCCTGTTTTTCAATGGTTTGGTCACACACATACAGTACGTGCATATATGTGTATGTGTGTGTATGTATATATATATATATATATATATATATATATATATATATATATATATATATATATATATATATATATATATATATATATACACACACACACACACACACACACACACACACACACACACACACACTCTTTTTTTCCCTCCCTGTGTCACAAAATTTGCTTTCTTTGATTTATAATGGAGGCTGGCTTTTGCATGCATGTGTATGCTTATGAGCCGAGATGCGCTTGGCGACCATTTCTTTTTCTCCCCTCACTGTAATAGCAGTCTTTGGAAACAATCTGGGCAGCCGAGGAGGGCTGCACTGCAATCATACAGAACCTGGCCTGGTCGCCATCAGTAGCTGATTAGGTTATTGAGCAAACGTGCTGAGGAGGGGTTGGAGAATGAGGGATGCGGGAGAGGGGGAGGTAGAAAAAAAAACTGCTGGTAGTGTGTGTGCGTGTGGGGGGAGCAAGAGTGGAGGGGTCAATGTAAATGTTATTGCTGTGTGAGCTCATTTGATCAAAGTCCTGGAAAGGTTAAGCGAATCCAATCTGGTTTTGTATGGCAGAGTGGAGACACAGGCGCTAGGGAAGAAACCCCCAGGACGGAGAATGGATTATCATATTGGCGCTGAAGTAGCAGGGGCCTCCGACGGACAGTTTACTCTGCCCGTAATGCGTTTAGACAGCAATTGGCCTTAATAACCTTTATTGACTTCAGCGGGTCAGTGCCAAGAATCTAATTATCAAAGTGTATCAATTTCATTGGAGTTTAGAGTTGCACCGCTCAAAATAATTATTTTAAGGTCGGCCCGGGGCAATTAATCCCCTCTCCACTTATTTGATGGCTTTGTAAAACATTATAAATGTTATGGTTTCTGTTGTGCGTTACGCCGTAAATAATTTTAGGGAGCAATTTTTTTGTAATGCATTATTTGGAGAGCTTGCCGTGCTGGTCCAGGTGAGAGAAAAAGGCAGTATATTTTAAAAAGCTAGGGGCTAAAGCTGAATCACGTTGCAGATGTTTACCAGCAGTAATTTTTCTCTTTTGCTTGCCGCTTAACTTGCACAGTTAGGCAGAGTTTTATATCCACTTTATATGCACACATGGAACCCAGATTAATTATAAGTGTGAACTAAGCAGTAAACTGCTTAAAGACCATTTTTATTGCTCATTATGAAGCCATTTATTATCTCTTACATTAAATCACACTGGGTTTATGCATCATATTGTTTTGCATTTAAAGCTCCACACTACGTAAATAGGCTTATACTTTTATTATATTCAATTCTGTGCGGTTCTTACGCACAGATAGTGCGTGTGCGAAATGTGTGTCTGCGTGTATGGCTTCAGATTTATTTGTATGTTTCTGTCCGCGTGTCTGTGTGTGTGGGGGGTGCAGTGTGGCCGCAGTGTGTGCGAAGGAAGTAAATGTGCAGCTGCACAGTAGTTTATCCTTCATTGACAGTCAATATGTGCTGTTACCTGGATAGTAGCAGCTGTTTCTCCTTATCGCACAACATAGAGTAGAGGCCTAATCCACACGTTCATAATTGCTTGGCGTTGTTTACCTGCAGCTGTATATAAGCTTGCTTGCTTTGCCCTATTTAAAATGGAGCTGTATAAAAAAGAAATTACTCAGAGATTATTGTTATTATTCATTTAAAGAGGAAATATATGGCTGATAATACATTTTACATCATGCAGCAGCTTGTGTTTGGAAATATAAAATGAAAAGAAGCAGGAAGACACACATGGAGAGAGTGAGGAAAAAGAGTGGGGAGAAATGTAGCGGTGGAAAGGTATTTTGCAATTCTCTTTGAAGTCCCTATTCAACAGGGTAAGCTGAATTTTCGGCAGTGCCTGATAGTGTTTCTGCGTAAATGCTTAAACCCCTTTAGAGAATTTTCATGGGCAGATACGCGGTGGCTTGAAGGGAGCGTTTATGTTACCTGGAGCCAATGCAGCCCGCAGCTTTGTACCTAAAGATGTACAGTAGTATTGAATGGAATCCCACAGAGGTTTGTCTATGACAGAATCTCGCTGCAGCATCGCTGTAAGCCGAAGCGGGGAAAAAAAGAGCTTTGAACAGGTTTAACCTTGTCAGTCTTTTGCTAGGCTCATACACTCGCATTTATATACTTGAACACAGACACTGAAGGACAAAAAACACTAGGACAGGCATTGATATACACACATACTTAAAAATACGCCGGTGTCCATTTAGAAAAGTTTTTAAAAAGCTTTGTGGTGATATCCGAAATGGCGACTATTGCTACAGTTTTTCATTTTTTATTCCTGAATATATTTCAAAGTTGCTATTATGTAATGCAATATTCAGATATTTTTTTAATGTTATGTAGAAGAATAAAAGTGGCAAACACACAGGTGTGGTAAAATGTCTGCATGGAGCTGCAATCTTGTTGTCAAAGTTCATAGTGTTTCACAACATATTAGTGTGTGACAGCGAACCAAATCTGAATGCAGCTCACTGTTTGATGAATTCCAGTTTAAAGTGATTATGAGTCCTCATTTATATGCGTAATTATTTCCCCAAAATAGGATATAGATAGCTCATTGTAGTCTTCTTGAGGTGGGAAGAGGTGTTGCCTTTTCCTTCATAAAGCTGACCTGAGTAAACTTGCTTCAGGAATGTGGATGACTAAAATTGGAATTTATTACAAGGACTTGTACGTGACAATGTGGAAGCTGCACATGAAACAATGGCTTTTTTTTTTTGGTCATTGTACCGTTGACTGTCAGCAACAGTATTGTGCACGCCCCATCTTTACAATGCGGGGATGGAGAGTTTTATTGACAGCAGTTTGGATAATTTATTTTTGTTTGTCTGTGAATTGTGGTGTTGACAGTGTTTTTACTGTATCAGTGGGCTCTGAAGGCGGCTTGTCTCGTCTTCTTAGAAAACAAATGAGCACTTTACAGAGACTGATCTGCCTTATCCACTTAGCAGCTCCCTCAATCCCCACATTTATTTATTTACTTATTTATTTACTTTCTTATTCATTTACTTACCTCTGTATGGATTTGGTTTGATTTCTCTCCTTCTACTCATAGCCACCCCCTCCTCTTCCTCTCTTCATCCTTGGCCCTGATCAGCAAGATAAGCCTTCAGAGGAGGGGAGATAACATCCATTAAAGTGGTAAAGAGGAATTATGGGGCAGCCCAGATTAATCACTGCTCAGCTTAATCGCATTCTGTGCGGACGCTGGGGTTGGCTGCAGGGCCCAGCTTCATGTGTCATACCAACAGAGCGAGAGAGAGGGCGAGGGAGAGATGCAGCGAGGGACTGAGTATTTGTTGAAAAGTGCTTTGATGGGAAAGAAAGTTTAAAAAGATGAAAGAGATTTCAGGGCATCTCACTGAAACCCCCAATCTGTTATAGACATCACTACTAACTAGCACCTGACATAAAATTATTGCACTTTGATCCAGGTGTAATTGTTTACTCTTGCAGGCAATCATGTCAAAATGGTTTAGTAAAAGATATTGGCACAAACACAAGAAAACACTCTGATTTGTAAAAAGCAAAGAAAAAAAATTGTTCAATTTATGTCGTTTTAGGAAAATATTAATCTTTTTGAATATTGAATATATGAAGACAGCTTGTACAATCTTCGCTGCACTCAGAAATAGCAGTATGCATATTGCAATGTGGCGCCGAGCTCTGTAAGCCGCAGAGAACAAAAATAGAGTTCTCATACTCTGAACTTTGTGCACACACTTTTAATAAAATCATTTAAATCTGAATCTAGATACTCATCAGGTCATGTGGTTGATATCCTTATTATTGTTTATCTACACGTCAGCTCAAATTCATTTCACATTTATTTGTACAGTCTCTAATCAGAGTCTCGGGGGGCTTTATATCGCCCACACATTGTGAAACAATAAATGAAACCAATTAATGAAAATGAAAACGGCCCACCCCAACTATGGATCCTCAATGTGAACAATGGAAAAAAAATCCCCTAAGACCCTAACTAAGAACAAAAATGGAAACTAAAGTCTTTAGGTTATGACATAGCAGTCTATTATTTGTTATTATGACACAAAAGCGGGGTCAAAAACTACGGAATTAAGCTGATATACACTGTTCATGCAATAAATTTAAAAAGTTTCAGATAACAGTTTTTTTTTTCATCTCCAAAGCAAGCTTAAATGTAAAGGATCAGAGGTGGTGGAAATTTAATCCATGATCACTTCCTTTGTTTAAGTGCGCAACTACTACAGGAAAATAACAAGTATTTAATACCTTGGTACCTCGCTAATTCTTCAAAATCACTGGAGCAGCCATCATGTTTGGAGCAGCAATCTGGGTTTTAAAATACACAGTCCTGTTTAAAAACAATATGTGTGGAGAGGGTGGAGAGAATGATATGATTCTGGTGGGAAGACGCTGTAAAATTGCCTGATTCGCTTGAAGAAACGCAAAGAAAAGGAGAAAAGATGGGAAAAGATTGTGGATGATAATTGTATAATTTTTTTGGGGGGGGGGGGGAGTGAAGATGGAGGTGGTTTAGGGAAGTGGAACAAGGGGGAAAAATAAGACAGGGTGGTTGTGACTTTTTCTGATATCTGAGGAAGAAAGTTATAAAGGTAAACAGTGAAGTTGGTATCAGGATCTGTGAGTTAAAGTAAATCAGAGAAATGAAAAGCTGATGCTGGAAACTGGAAAAGGCCACGTAAGTCCTGGGAGCATTTTGGGAAGTGCTCTACTGTGCACCTTTCAAAACTGCCATGTTCAGTATGAAGAGGATATCCTAGTAGAGAAAACCTGAGATCTGTGTTTTTGTATTAAACAGCCTAAGAGTGTACTGGTGGTAACAGGTAGCTTTTTTTTAAATGTGATTTAACTATAGATCCTGTTTTACATTCATTGGCCGTCCTCTTAGGTAACACTAATCTTCCACACTGCTACCTGCTACCCTTGCAGTGCAGATAGAGTGATCTGATGGGTGGTGTTAAATGGGTGAGATGTAGGACAGTGTAATTAAAGCTAGTCCTTTAGTGGGCCCTGCCTCGCTCTGCTGGGAGTGCCCGATATAGCACTCATTAATTCCTATTTGTGTGTAATGAGAGGGTCATGTTGGATATAATAAATGGCTCTTTTATTTGGGTGAGAGCGGCAGGGTGGCATCTCCTCCCGGCTAACTGTCTCATAAACACCCTTTAGCCACTCTAATCAGCCTCCCTGGGTGAGGAGTAATCACACATACACGCATAACACAATGGGAGGGAAGATATACTAAATATGCAAAAAAAGAAAATTAAGCATGTTTAGAATGTATTTTTTTAAAATGCATATTAGAAGTAATTTTTGCATATTCATTTTCCAAAACGAAAAATAATAGCGCAATTTAAACATTGTAGAAGTTTGGCAGTTTTAAAATGACTTCTTTAGCTATAAATGACCATAGCGATAATCAGAAAAAACACATATTAGATCCAGTCTGTATTTTATTTTTTTTTCCCTTTTCACTGCTGCCAGTTGATGGCAATGCATTTGAAAGAACAGATTGTTTTAAAAAAGTCCTCTGGGGCTGATCAAAAGGTTCAACACACAACATGTGCAATAATGGTTGGCCGCTGATCAGCGAGGGCCACTTTGTTGAAAGATTAAACCAAAAATACAACCAAAAAGCAAACACAAATGTCATAAAAAAGAAGTTTGAACTTGACTGCCTTTTGATATCTGAATACAATGTAAAATAGATTTGCGATTCATGGCAATAATTAGGAACACGATAGGTGCATTTTTAATTCCCTTTACTTAATTAGATGATATCAGTGTAGTCCACAGTTTTTAAGAGCATAGGTGCTTTATTGAACATAAATTGTTGAATGTAAAAGCTCCAACGGTGTCTTTGACTTCCCTGCCAGCTTGAAGTAGACAGAATCTTATAGAGTATGCAAGTCCATAATCTACTTATATGTCGCTGCGCTATGTGTTTGGCATTTACGATTACTGTATCGCCATGTGGTATGTATAGAATTGTGTAAGGCATGTGCAGTACCACTCTTGTGTATATGAATGAAGCAGAATACAGACAGACAGGTTATTTACAGACAGTGATGCAAAAGTGAATTTATTGATTACCCATTACGTTGAAAAACAAAAAACAAAACTGGCATGTGTAAAACTAACTTTCCTTCATGGCTGATACTATACAGACCTAACACTTAAATTGTATTTTATGGCCTATAATTTTGCAGATCTTAATCTGTTCTACTTAAGATACAGTCATTGTTTCACTGTACATCTACCAGTAATTCAAATTTGATGTCAGACTGGACATATAAGAAGCCCTGTCAGGCAGATTCAGAAACTGAAGAATCACTAGTGTTCAGACTTCTCTTACTCAATCAAAACTTTGTTAGCAGAACATTTCAGCCCCTGCAGGCATATCCCCCCTCTCAAACAAAATTCTTCTATGTGAGCATGTTTAGATGGATGGAAATCCTTTTTATTGGTTTAGCATTTTTGAAGACTTGAAGTATGGTGCTGTGTGTAACGCTGTTACTTCAGGGCTTAGAAAGGCTGGCTTTGGCCCCAGTCAGCAAAAAGCTTTTTACTGGCAGGAGAGTGAGGTGCCGATCACAATCTGCTATCTAGCTAGAATCTAGACTCAGCTTTCATATACTGAAAGAGAGAAAGGGGGTTTCAACAGAACAGAAGGTGCTTGAGTGTCACGCTCATCGCAAATATCTCTGTCCAGCTCTGTCTTCATTGTCCTGAATTAGTCAAAGCGCCTCTCAAAGCTTTCTTGTGATGGATGGATTATGCGTTCTAGCCAGGCCGGTGTGCCGTTTTCACAAGTGCGTGTGTAGCCCCTGCCACAGTGTGCTGGAGAGCTCATTCAGACTAAGAACTATGTGGTTTAGCCATTAAGGCCAACTGGACGGACACTCCTTACCATGGGTCAAAGACAAAAGCCTTGCAAAAAAACCCCCAAAAAAACAGGCCGGTGAATTTTTATGTGATATTTGTGGGCCCATTGGGCTACAACTTGACAACAGATTTGCTTTTCTTCTTGCCACCAAAAGAGATCACCACAAAAGCCCGAGAGTTCTGCTTCATTTGACCCTGTGCAAAGCATATGTCCTTCCATCCTGCTTGTATTCTGTCCATAAGATGGACTGCCGTGGGCCCATAGAAAGCATCCCTGCCCACTTGACTGTGTCACAATGCCTTCAAACAAAACCACTTGTCAGGGGTCTTCCCTTTTTGGGACTGTCTCTATTCCCACTCACCCTTTGTCACTTCAGACATGCTACTCTGATGTTTCAGACACATTTTTCTAATGTTTTACACTCCATATAATCTGCTGTGTGTAGCAAACCCCATTTTACTGGCTGCTATAATTGATGGTAGCTGCGACCTTGCAAAGGTCAATCTGGCAGAAAGGCCTAGGTTTCTGTCACCACGGAGATTGCGAGAACACACACACAAAGCGGGAAATATCTTGTTTTATCAAAAAAATAAATCTTGTTAAGGTTTCAATTGAATGTTTTAGAGATCTTGGCATAGAAAATAAATTGCAGTAGTCATAATGTGTACTGTATAGAAAACAAAAGGTGCAATATATCAGTCTTTTTATTGTTATAGGTCTGCAAAAGGATTTAAAATAATTTATTGGGAGTAAATTTAAAGCCTTGAAATCCGCCAGTGTGAATGTTTCAATTGTATAAACTGTTAACCGTTGCTCAGATGATTTAAAAAGACATAAATATACAAAATAAAGATTTCCTTAAATTTTTCTTGAGTGAACATTTTCATAAAGCATTTCTCATTTTATTCACTAGCAACCCCGATCAACAGTGTTGACACCCTTCATTCTTCTCTCTCACTCTCACACAAGCGCGCACGAACACACACACACACACACACACACACACACACACACACACACACACACACACACACACACACACACACACACACACACACACCCTATCAACCAATCTTATGTAATGGAAACTGAGTAAATTTCATTTCAGGTATGCCTCAATTTTGAGCCATCTGTAATCGTGTGATGGTAGGCACAAAGCAAGGAAAAAAAAACATACACACACATACTAACGCACACACACAGTTTTTATGACTTTGAATGTGATGTCACAGGAAAGTGAATGTGGTCTGGGCTTATTTCTTCCTTGGCTAATATAATTTTTCCACCGGTGCAGAGTCCCCTCCAGTGCAAAGTAACTCGCTGGTGGCATGCAGCAAACATACACAGATCCCTTGTCCAGACTGGAGCGAGCCCTACCAGGATCACAGCTCCCCAGTTGTTTACATCTGAGACCAGAAACTATCCATTCCTGTGAGCAAGGTGCTCAATGCCTTTTTCCACCAGCGGTCAAAGTGATATTGGTTTCTTGTATTAGAGTAAGGAGGGAGATGAAAGCAGCTAAGGGTCTGTCATACTCTCATTGCTAGGGCCTATGAAATCAGGTGTCAGAGCAGCTGAACTTAAACTGTCACAAAAGTCCATGGAGTGTCTGGAGATGTGGAGAAAAGGGTTAAATCTTAAAACCTGATATATTTGCTAATGTGTTAACCATGCAACGGGAGTGCTATGCTGGATTTGGTGTGGGAAGGGGACAGTAAAAATTAAACAGCTGAGAGAAAAGGAAGTGTGTGGTTTTGTGTGTGCGTGTGTGTGTGTGTGCTTGTGTGAGCCGTTGATGTTAATGCATTTTTTAAAATAACTTGCGTCAAAGTGATGTGAGTGCTTGCAAGAGAAACTGACAATAAAAAAAGAAACACCTTTTTATGAACAAGGGAAGGGGACAATATCTGAAAGAAGACAAATGAGAGAGAACAGAAGAGAACACGTAACATACAGCCGCGAGAAGGAGAAATGTTGGCATATAGCAACATTTATATTATGAATTTTGACTTTAAACTTTCTTGTTGTTGTGTGTGTCTGAAAAGGTAGATCTTTGTCATTTATACAATATTAGTATGTTTCTCAAGTATATTCCCTCGGCACTATTATCACTTGTAAGTCAGTCGTTTTCAGAATTCAAACTAGCAGACCTCTGACTCATTGTCCTGTTGAACAGAAACATTTAGCTTTGCAAGAGTTCCACCACTTTCTGTTAATTATCAACAAAAATATAAATTTTTTTCACCCAGCCATACTCTTCCTTTTATCAAATTTAGTGTTATTAATACCTATGGCCAATTTAGAATTGACAATAACCTAGCCTAATCTTGTACCCGGAGAGAACCCGGAATACCAACAGTAGGAACATGCAAACTCCACCAGCCAGGTGTTGGATTCAAACCCAGACTGCACCGCCTTTATTTTTTCATTATTTTCCTAATTTTCACATGGAGTATTCAAATATGAGTCACTCAATAAAAAACCCTTTGAAATGATAGAAATACTATGTAATAGAGACTGGATCTTGTTTAAAGTCCACAGTGATGGCTTAACAGTCACAACCAGTAGGATTACTAGTTATCTCCATTCTTGCCTCCATATGGGCACAGTGAGATGTTGGCAAACAGAAACACTGGGGAGTCTGCTGGCTTTTTGCTGGGCTGTTACACATGCTAGTGGCAAGGAGACCTATGGGGAGGTTGCCAGTATGACAGAGGTGCAGTTAGGCTGGGAGGCACTATTGTGGCAAATTAACACCAGCCACCAGCCAAATTTCTGGAATGTTTAGTGTTACTTGTGAGTTTGTTTACCTCCTTCCTATTTTAGGTATCTAGTCATCATCTAGATGGTGTTCTCGTCTAGAATTTACCTCTGTCTTTTAAACAAGTTCATAAGGGAGCTCATTTTGGAATTGAAGCATTTGTGGCCTGCAGACATGAAAGGTTCCCTAAAAGAGAGTGCCAGTGAGCTTAAGAGTACTTGGAGTACCCGGAAAGTCCTGGGATAAAGTCAGCTAAGGCATTTTCATTGGGTGTTAAGAGTTTCTCTGACACTCTGGTGGTCAGCTAGTAGGTCTGGTTTATGGAGTGCAAACTTTCAGTTGTGCATGCATCTTTTTTTTTTTTTTTTAACCTTCTTGCCTTTCAGCTTCTTAGCTCTTATGTGACCACTCACAGCTCCTCTGTTGCATTATAAAGGATCTAAATCATATTGCTCTATGTGCAGCAACAATCTTCCTATTGTATTATTCTATGTTGAATGAGTGACATGCCCTTATGTGATAGACTAGACAGATGCTTGTTGGTGTTAAGATACAGTCCTGGCTCGAGGTGTTAGTGAGCTGCCCCAGGCTGCCCACCAGCCAGCCTTCGCTTGGAACACTATCATCACTCTAGCTCTCCACTAACCAAAATATCACCTCAGCTTGGCTGCATGTTTGTTTATCTTCCCCACCTCTGCACAGGCCCGGAAATGTTTATGCCTAACTTTAGTAAAATAGACAGGGTTGAATATGGGGTCTGGGGACCAATGAAAAGAGTACCAAGGAACGTCTTGTCCTCTCATTCACCTTGTAATGTGGCCTGGGTCAGGGGGACATCTGTGGTCAGCGTCAGGTTGAGAGAGGTGTAGACTGAGGACAGCTACTGTCATCGAAGGGTAAATACAAGAAAAGAGGGGGCTGATTAGTCCTAACACAGACCCAGAGATAAAGGACTGTGATCTGGCTGAGTCTGACTGAGGTTGGGCTTGACCAGTAAACAACCAGCAGGGTGTCTAAATGGCCCGGGGATCAGCCTGGGGCTAAACCTGAAGGCCTCTCTCAGCACTGGGTCTTCTAAACACTAGATCATACATGCACAAAGTTATCCGTGCAAACAGACATTCACCGATTTTTGTAGGGAAGAGACTTGCTAACACAGATTTAAATTATAAGAGGGACACCTCTACTCACAAAAATCTACACTGTACTCACAAAAATTTGTAGAGAACAAATAGAAGCTTTCGATACACACTCATAAATATATACACACCCCAACAAAAGCAGAGGTTGTTTAGGTAGTGTTTAGTGGAATTATTGAGTTGGGTGAAAAAAACAAAGATTCACTTGAGTAAAGTGTATGCAACATAATTTAGCATTTTGAAAATGTGGCTACGATAGGCTGGACTTGTCCAGGGTGTACCCTGCCTGTGGCCCTATGAAAGCTCCAACCCCTGGCAGTTGGAAGCAGAAAAGGATGGACGGATGTGCAGTCTTTCCCTGTTATTCATTTTGATCCAAAGTCCGCTTTGGGAAGAGTTGAAGCAAGCTTAGAAGCACCTTAGAGCAAGTTTCAGATCAACTGTGAATCACTTCTCTTCAGCGTTGTGCTACACGGTCAGCATGGCAATGTGATGTCTACCAGCTGAGATGGTGATACAGTCTGAATACACTTTCTGGCACTTTCTTAGCCTGTCACTCATCCCAGGAGGACAGGGTTTGATCCAAACTGAAAGGCACAGTTTCCATAGGGAGTACAGCCGGCCCTGCCTCCTCCTGGTCACCTTAATCTTTGGTGTCTCCTCTGAGTCAGGTATAATCAGTCACACACCACCACATGTTTTGACACCTGTCCTGTGTGCTGTAGAGAAAGTAAGCATATTACTGCTCTCCTTTGGAAACGCACACACAGAGAGACAATCAAACGTATCTTCACATGAATTAAGACAGACAGGTGTATTGTCAGAAAGGGATTAAAAAACAGGGTGAGGGGAAGAAATGAAGGTTCCCTTACATAGTGGGTTTTTTGAAAAGAAGGTTGGATGACTGGGGAAGCGAGTGACTGTTAATGGGAAGAAATGAACGTGCTTGACTGGTGGATGTGACAGGAAGAGACTGTTCTTAACAAGGCGTCAGAGTCAGTCAGAGTTACAGATCCATCACTTCTCAGAGGCTTGGCAAAGGAGGGGGGAGACATTTAAGGATATTCAGAGAGGGAGAGAGTCTGTGAAGGGTAGAGAAGAAGAGGGAGACGGTGAGGGGAAAGAGGGATTTGAGTGTGGCTGACAGCACTGCATTTAATTTGGGCTGCCAGATCCTTTTTCATTTGACTCCTTCTCAACCAGCTTAGAGGCTGCGGAGGACTTGGAGGCGAAGGTTTGCAGGGATGTCTCCGATTATCACTGATGTGCCACGTCACACTTTAAGCCAGCCTGTAATTCATGTTCAACAGGGGGATACTCACACATTACACTGTGCTGTGCAGGACGTGATTAATTGACTCGCACTCTAATATTTGGTGTAATTTGCCCATCCTCTGATGTGAAACTGACTTTATACTAGACTTACTGCATGCTGTCATCCTAGGGATGGTATAATTGAGTCTTGGCTCAGAGCTGTGCAATTTCTAAACTAAGGATAGAAGCACAAGCACGCCAGGATTCACTTCAGGTCTTTCTACCCAATTTTGCAAGTTTTCTGTTTAGTATTTAGGGTAGAATTTAATAGAGTAAATCACTGTAGTGGGGTTTAAACAACCACTGTTATTTAAAGCACTTTTTAATGGTGCTTCTCTACCTGTCCACTTTCTACTGAAGTTTTCCCATTTCTACTGGTATTTCACATATTTCCATTCAGTTCTATTTTGAACCGCCTATTTCCACTTCTGCTGCTGTTTTTTTTATCCAGACTATGCTTTTCCTGGCTGCAGTGGAGGAGGAAGACCAAGCAGAAGAAGGAAGGAGGGAGATGGCAGAGATCCTGCTGTCTGCTTTGACAGACAGACACCAGCAAAGACAGACATGGAGAGACAGGTAACACAATATACCACCAACTTTGTTACTTCCATTGATCTTCAAAAAAAACAAACATCTGTTGATATGTAGTCTATCAGTTATGAGTCCCTATTTTAAATGGAAATGCCATCACACTCCAATAATAACGTTTATTAATTTTCTAAACTGATTTGATCAAATATAAGTAATGCATGCATGTTGCTGTGATTTCCTCAAGATTACACAAACCAAGGCAGAAAGCAAAGATAATATCTCATTTCACCTCATTTCACTTGCAAACCCAGAGCTATTATTATAGCTCGTGTAGTGTTGTTGCAGTAGTAAAATGTGTCAATATCTAGTTCTCAGTTAAGAGATTTATTAACTGTGATCACATCATCAAACAAAATAAAAACGAGTTGCAAAAGGTGACACATCAGGCCTACATTGCTTCAATGTGCATTGATCATTCATTTTCAGTGAATCGGTGTGAATTCCAGAGATATGCAATGGTGTGGTTGGTGTTGGTTTGAGGTCCTCGGGCCTGGCGGTTATCACAGTTATCACAATGACACATGTGTCTTGGATAGGCCCAATCACTTCCTTCCCTCCAGATAAAGAAGGAGAGCACAGGGGTTAGAACGTCGGTTATCCATTCAGATAAAGAAGGGCCTCACACATGCACCAGTGTTGTTTTAGCTGTTAGTTTTAGCCATTTACTCTCTCCGCCAGCACATACACGGACACATACAAACACTACATATACACATGACCACTACATTCACATTTGCTATACTCTTTATTGTCTCTTTCAATAGTTTTGACCTCAGAGTTACATGCGGACAAGAACCCATATGTGAGAATAGACATTTCACTAAACCTTAGTGAAAGCAAAGCGGCAGGAAGATAATTCAAAGGCTACAAATCCATTTTCTTTTGAAAACTTCATGTTAAATTCCTGTTGTGTTTACGCCCTCATATTTCTAAGGCACTCTATTCTTCTGTTCTATGTTTTGCATTGTCCCCTCTAGTTGACCCTTAGATTTGTCCCATCCAGATGAGTCTTGTAAACAGGCTGTTTCCACACACCTTGCTTTGCTGTGTCAACGCCCAGTGCCTCACAACTCTGATGTAGGGCCTGCTCTGATAGTGCATTCCAGCGGCATGTGCTGAAAGCTAGAAACCATCTCGCCACCCCCACCCTCAAGTGAACATCAGAACTGTCCCCTACCATCGCAGTTCTCCCGCACCACCCACAATGTGATGTTACCACCAGCTAACAATGTCTGACCCTACATTTTGCTCAGCCCACCCTAAGATGCTGACAACCAGCATCACTGGCTGGGACAGGAAATGCTCAGCCCTTGCCGGCAGAGCAGACAGACGTTTACTCTATCAGCAGTGAAAGACTGATTAGATTAGTTTTGGTGGAAGGCACATGTCCCACACAATATGTTTGAACTCCAGCTGCTCCTGATACCTCTTCTTCCCCTTACACACATTCTATGTCTATCCCTAAACTACACCACCCTCTCTTACAGAAAAGCCAGGGGTCATGCTGTCAAGTGGCTGTCAACAGATAGCATTTTCACAAAACTAAACACATAGCTATGCGCAATGTTAAGTGGGAAGTACTGGTACTGATAAGCAATTTGATGAGGGTCAGGGATTGTTCGACTTTGTTGAGCATGAAAAAGTTTTAATTTCTTCATGCATACTACTAAGAGGCAAAGTCGTTATTTTGAATTAAAGAAGCACTTTATTACAGAAGACGCAGAGTGAGGGAATTGTAGTGCACTCCAGTCAGATGTATTCAAACCATCATTTATTTTCATAAAAGCATTCACTAAAATAGGACTAAAATTAATTTGCTGATTCATTTTGTTGCTTTTTTATATTTAGCGTTCTAATTAGGTTTCCACACAATATTCAACAGGCAAGCTTTCATCATAACACTGCCTTTTGTTTCCATGGTTTCCATTCAGCATATAATACTTGCAAAAATATAATGGAAAAAGGAACAAAAAAAAAGCATGATTGATGACTTTTGCTAGAGGCCCATAAACATAAACAAGCAGCGCTGATTGATTAAGTTTCTCACTGACTTTTGTTTCTAAAACACCAGTTAAAGTAGCATTCTTTGCTGTGGAACTTCGGCCTACCAGCTGCCATTGTCTGCCTGCGAGCCATTTTTAGTACAAGCAAGAAGGAAAGAAAGAGGAATTGGAGCCGGTGACCAGTGGTTCTTCACCATTGACTTATAGGCACTCAGAGTGAGTGATGCCTGCTCTCACCGTGCTAGTGGAAGCAGTCCATTCATTCACTCTGAGCCAACGAAGTTATGAGAGCTTTTTTATTCTTATGAGCTTTTCTGGTAACTGGGTTTTCCTGATGCACATGGTGAATTCTTTGATAGATGCTGCCCTCCATGTCCCTTTGGTAAATGCCCCGTGAGTACCCTGGAAATAGATGGATTATTATATGGGTGGGTGACTGTGCCGCAGCAGAGCAGTTCAGTATGCCACACAGGAAGTGCAGATTGAAGAGCAAGACGCAACCTCTAGGGAGCAGCTCCATTAGGATAGAAAATGGCACATCCCAGTGGCACCAGGAAGGTTTTTGGTTTAACAAAGGTAATGAAGGATCCACACTGGAAGTACATACACAGAAAATTCTTCAGCCTGCAGTCTTCTGCAGTATATTTAGAGAATTGTTTTGTTTTATCTTGCTGTCAATGCTCATTATGCATTTTTAGACGCTGTCTTCAGTCTGTGTGCTTACAGTGTGGCTACTGTTGAATATCCTGGATGAGGTGACCTCATGCTGACCTTGCAAAACCTAGAGGTCACTGCTCTGGGCATTAGAAAAAATAACAACAACAACAACAACAAAAAGCTTTGTCACAGCCAGCAAGCAAATACTGAAGGGAACAGCTGCGAGTTTTGTACTGACCATGCAAACTGCTGTAGGCTTTGTAAGGTCATTATATGATAATGAAAATCATTACAGAATTACATGGGGGTTTAGGACATGAGAGCAGTAGGGAGGGGAGGGGAGGGCCACATTGGGTTTGATAAATGGACTGTGAAGGTGCCCATCTGGCCCTCTCTATGGCTTTTTCTTCCTGCTCTTTTATCCATTCTTATCCTTTACTACCCCTCTTTCATTCCCCTTCTATGTTCTCCAGTGGGCCAATGTAAAAGCGAGAAGGCCTGAAGTGAAAGATTAACAGAGTGAAAACCTAACTCACCTCTGTGGAGTAGAAAAGAGGAGGGTAGACAGACGGAGGTGTTTATGATCCAAAGCAGGGTTTGTGCCTGACTTGGCAACCCTGTCTTCCCATCTCTGAGTGTGGGCCAGTAGGAGAGTAGGCAGTCATTGACCTTTGGCACTGGAAACAGTTGGACAGCTCAGGATGTGTGAACAGGGTGTAGTTTGGAGGCACTGGGGTGGTAATACATTACAAGGTTTAAAATAGGCCTCTTTATTTATGCTACAGTTGCTGTTCTCCTCGGATTATAGAATGGAGGACAACAAAGACTGAACAAATTTGTTACTGAATCCTTGAAACTGCTGCAAATTAGCAGCATTTTGGATTCATACCAAATGAGAATAAGCAATGACGGACATACACTATCTTACACTGCAAAGCTTGCTGTGATAATGGACTACATAAATAAATGCGTACAACTAGGTTTTCTTGAAAAGGAGCTTATAACACTGTACAGGTTGGGATGGATGTCATTGTCATAGCTGTACAATCAGAATTTGTGGCGTAATACATCTGTTGTCTGTGTTTACTACTTTTCTCCAGTGTGCTGAAAGTTAGTGAGGTCTTTATCCTAAGACAAAGGAAACATCAGCTGACATGGCAAGCAGAGTTAAAAGGGCAGAGAAGGAGGTCCACGTGTTCACAGCTGCACTCATCACTCAGCTGTCCAGTTTGACCCATGACCCCGTAGGGTTGTCTCCCAGCCTCTATCGGCTTTATGTTTCCTGCCATTGTCATCCACTGTTGTCCTCACCTGGACAGGCCGCTTCTACACAAAAGGTCCAGTCTGTCATCAAACCCACGGGTCACTCAGGGCCAGCAGGGGCTAGAGAGCTGAAGTTGAAGCTGTGCCCAGCCAGGGATGACCCCAACAGTCTTGTCAGCTACCAGTTGCACCCCTGTAGAGATGCATAGTGACAGAGAAAGGAGAGAGACCTTCCTCGGCTGGCACTTCATTCTCAGAGTGGTGACATTTCTTTTGTGTTGTCTCTGACAGACCCCGCCCTGATTCCCGTGCTGGGGCGAGAGAGGGAGCTCGGAGACAATGGAGGTCCCTCTGTACCAGATGGGAGTTGGAAAGATTGTCAGTCTCGTGTCTATGATAAAGACAAACAGGTCTACTAAAAGTTTTAGAAGTGGTGGCACCACACTGGGATTGCTCATGACATAGATAACCCACTCAAGTGTTTACAGACACAAGTTCCCATCAATCTATCAAATCTGCCATGTGTCCATGTGTTATTGTTCTAAAAAATTTGTCATTACATGACTTTTTCATTTGACTTCACAGCCACATGTCTATGATGTGCATGATTTTGGAAAACAGAGATTGTAGGGTGCAGTGCAGAGAAGGTGGCATCAGATCTTAAATAAATAGGTTTAATTAGCGGTGCGGTGGTGATGTTTGTACTGGCATTAAACCAGTGGTCTGGTTTGGGGCAGGTCAATCCGGGCATGTTGTCAACTGTGCCTGCGTGATGTAAGTTGCAACTCGAGGTGACAGGTTAATCAGATCTCCCAGACAACAGCCCCACATTTACATCTTCATCACTCTCACAACAGTGGTCCTGTTTTGCAAACAGAACAGACAGGGCTGGCCCAGTTTGTTTTCCTTGGCACGTGTTACAAGCCAGTAGTTTTGCTGGGTGCATACTTGTATCTCCTTACCCTAAGGGTTTCTCTCCTGCAGTGGTGGGTAAACACCTGTGTGTGTGGTGGGCTGAACTCCCAACCCGCAGCCGTGTTCTGTACCTTTGTCTGTGTGCCTTTTTCTTTGTACCACCTACTTTTGCCGTCATCTACATCGCTGTGTTTACTTTATTCTGGGCACTGAGGGAGAAAACAAATAAGGACATGTCATCTGCCTCTTTTATCGCCGGCCAGCCTGTAATTAGCGCAAGCGCAGTGGTTTGCCTAAGACTCTGTCATCTAATTTGTCTGTCTTTATCTAAAACATGTCTGTGTGGTCCCTTAGACCAGTTACGTTCGTGCAGCGAGATTGTCTGCGGCCTGGGTGTTTGTGAGGTGTGTGTTTGTGTGCGCTTGATTGTAAATTATGAGTTCTTCTCTCATGCACCCACCCCTGTTAAGCAATCAGTCAGTTATGCATGACATGTCCTGACCTCAGCAGAACCTCACAGCTGCTGTTTCCGTAGTAATCGTCCTCCCATCTTAGTTTGCTCCCAGGCTAGAAAGTACATCAGAGTATGCCTTATTCTTGCATTAATTTGTTTTGAACGAGATGACAGGTGATTGTATTTATTTACCTTCTACTTACGGCATAAACAAATTTTACCCATGTAAATATGCACTTATCTCTATGCTGCTTGTTTCTCATGCGAGTTAGTAATTAGTTGTTAAGGTACATGCTTTCACTCATTCTGTGGTTTGCTGTGGGAACAGAAGGCTCACATCAGCAGCAGTCAGTATCGCACTCATACTCTCTTTTGTTAAATTCCTCTGCTTATCCTTGACTTGATTCACAAATGAAAACAGTATTTTCATAATTATGCCTTTCACAGTAAGAACTTGGCAAAGAAATGCGGCATAGAAAGCGGGAAAGAGAGAGTTGAAAATGTCATTAAAAGTCCCACAGCCATTTAAACACACTTGTTGCACAGACAGCTGCCCATTAAAAGCTGCCTTTTTAATATGGAAACAAGATTTGTGTTTGGAATAGACAGTGTGGTAAGGGGTGGGGTAGTTTTGGGCCTGTTTTACTGGTAGTCAGGAAAACCAGGACATTCTTTCTGGTCAAACCCAACATCCCATAGAGCTGATAGAGCATGATTGGGTGAGGATGTGTGGCATGCATGTGAAACAAACATTGAGAACATAACGTTATGAGAAGATGGAAGTTGTGCTCACAGAAATCACAGTTTTTACTGTGTATCTGCTCTAAATCGAGTTTGTTTTTGAGTACTGTGAAGGTGCTTATTTGGCCCTCTGTACGAACCAGTTTTATTTAAATCAATATGTTAGTTGAAACTGTACCACTGGGAACCATGATAAAGAATAATGGGATGTGGAGGCCTCATTTAACACAGAGACAATCTGTTTAACAGATGCTTCTAAGATTTCATTGTGTTTTGGATTTTGTTTATTACAGGCACTTTTTTTTGGGAGGTTAATTACTTTTGTGCTGCTGTTTAATGCTGGAGTCACAGAGCTAACTGCAGCAATGTATGCGGTATTTAAATACACACATATGTAGATTTTACATCTGTGCACGCCGCATGCTCCATCCTTTCCCTTTTTCCCTGATCCCATCTACCATAACCACCCCACCTGGGGAGCCCTCCAGCCCTCCCACTCCTTATACACACATCTTTCTCCCCTTCTCTGTTAATTATAACCTACACTGCTGGAACACTTCATTTCATAGCAAGCATATTGTCTCTTCAAGGCTGGCAGGCAGGTCATAAATTATCCTGAAGGTGAGGATGGAAGTTGGAGGAGATAGTTATGAAAATTTCATCTGTCTGCCGTAGCGGCCGCAGCTGCTCCTGTCACTAGCCGTGTGCTGGAGGAATTACACCGGGTCAGCTTGTGTGTGTGTGTGTATGTGTGTTGGTGTGTTCTTCAGTTTGTGCATATGCATAGGAACATTACCACGTGTGAGCAGTTACAACGTGCACATATATATATGGCACTAATGCATGCACGTCTTTGTCCCTGTGTTTGTGTGTGTGTTGCGTGGCAAATGTGTACAGCAGGTTGGCCAGGTAGGACCTACCTGTCAGTGAGTGGAACATCTCTGGCGTTTCTGTCACCCCAGGGCCCCCAGCTTTGCCCTGAAGCAGGGAGGCTAGAAGGGGGGACAAGCTAGGAGGGCCGTCCCCAAGCTGTCTGTGTTCATTACTGCTACAAAGACGGGACGTGGCCGGCAGGTGGCCAGACCTTTAGTCCTTACCTACTGTGATCATCTGCTGCTCCACTTTTTTGCATGTCTAGGTGGGTGGGTGTGCAAGCCACTATGCATGCTTGAATGAAAAGATTCAGAATAAACCTGTAACTTGTGAATTCGATTGGAGATGTGCATTTTGTGTTTGACCTATGTAATTGTGTTTGTGTATTTGTGAAAGCACATGGCTAAATGCACGTGCTTACGTATCTACACGTGTACATAAATCGTGCTTACATATCTACAAGTGTACATAAATCATGCTTCTGGAAAATGGGAAGCTGTGCTGCTTTGACGCTTTCTTTACGCAGCATAGAGCGCCTCTCTCTCGACAGACAGCGTCTCAAAGTGGCAATTAGTAAGAAAAGAAAAGAAAAACACTGTACAATCCCCTCCATCCCCGCCTATGTCAATCTGCAGTTTCCTGCAAAAATTCTATTAGGGCCAAAGTCCATAGCTGTTAATTACAATTCTAACTAGCTTGCCTCCTGACGAATGGAAGGCTTCAGCAGTGATGTTGGATAAAAGGGATATCAGCGATTTCACTTCCCTGTACAAAGGCAGCTTCTGAAATGGGTCATCAATCCCATAGTGATAAATGTCTTGTGGAGTAATGGCTCTCTTATCAGCTGCGGATTACTGGAGATATTTGTAATTAGTGTAGCCACACAAGTCCCCAACAGATGTTTTTGAGGGGGCACAATATTAAAGCCTTGGTTTAGTGCTAAATGGGAACTTTCTGAAAATAATAGGGATAGTTAGAGCTATTGTATTGTAGCAGGCATAGGTGATTCTCAAGAACTGAGTCAGTGGGAATCTGTGTATGTGCTCTGCTGCACAAAGACATACATTACACACAAATGTGTGAAACCATGTGTATACACATTCACGCACACACTCATGAGCTGTTAAGTACACAGCCTGGGGTCCATCCTTCAGATACTGTGCTCAGTAGTCACATGACTGTGGGAGCCACAGGGCTCCTCTTCTCCTCCTGTTCCTCCTCCTCCTCCTCCAGCCCTAGAGGTAGCCACTGCTACGCCAGGGGGAGTGAACGATTCACTTTTAACTTCCATTTCTCCTGTTTTGGGTCGAGATTCACTCACTGCCCTGAAGTTTTTTTCTTCTTCCTCCTCTTCCAGCTCTCATGAAATCACAATGTGATGTATTCAGCCTGAGGTGTAGCTCTATTCACAATGCAGTTTGACACTACCAAGCCTTGCTCCCTTCTGTTTTCACAATGTATGTGTACAGATGGCCTACTGACAAGTCTGTACCACTAATAAAATTGTCCTCGCTGTAGTTGACAGATACTCTAGAAAGCCTTTTAATATACACTTGAAAGAAAGGACTCCTGTATTTTTTAGTTATCTGTCTCCTCCTTATGTCTGTATATTAAAATATAGACATTATAGAGAGCCCGTACAAGTACAGCAACCGTTCAGGCCTGTTTTCTGTTGCCAAAATATATCCTTATGAACCCAGCCACAGACCTATACACACACATATACAGCCTGCACGCCACTGACAGACGTGTAAGCAGATGCAGCCAGAACTGGTAATGGCAGGTGATTATAAGTGGCACACGTGCCAAACTAATTAAACCCCTGGGTTGACAGCAGCATTTGGTAGCACTAGCATTCTGGCATGCTGGCATTAGAATAATTGTAGCAGCAGCACATTTCACCTGCGAGACTGCAGCTAACAGCATCATTTATTTTACAGCAGCCTGCACCGGATGTTTCAACAGAGGCTCGAGTTTCCCTGCTTTACGTTTGACATGTATGGCAACCCCTGCTGCAGATGGGACAGCTTTTCTTAATGCTAGTTGGAGCATATTTGCTCAAGGGTATGTGGTATTTATATGTTACATAGTCTTTAAGTGCAAAACAGAAATGAATGAGATGCAAGTACGTCAACACATATTAGAGATGGTATGAATGAAATCAAACTTGGCCCTTAACTACATCATCTATGGCCTGTCACATATTTTTTACTTCTTTTTTTTATACCATATGCATTTATTTGGAATAGGCAGAACAACTGTGTAACTGTGCACAGATGAGGCCTACACTTACTTGTTTTTTAGGTTTCAAACAGAGAACAGAGTGAAATATAGGCAAGCTATATCTGTGGATCAAAACTGTTAATAGCACTTCTTGTGCTAAACACACCCTCATGTACCACAATGCTGAACTGACGTCACACCATTTACCCATAAGGCCATCCTTCTTATAGGGAAACAACTTCTCCTCAGTTTTCAGTTTCTCTTATGAGTTAAGCAAGAGCCCAGCACATGTTTTTACATGTGAAGAAAAAAATACTCAATTCAAAAAAAATCTGTGTTAAATTACGGGAATCTTTATTAAATGCTTCAGAGCCCTGACTCTCAGTGGTACCTGTAACAAAAAGATGTCAGACATACATGTATTAATTTGGTTATCAAAGGAGTTGTAAGGGGTAAAAGATGTCAAATGAAAAAGTTTTAAAATATCAAGCTAAGAAATATAGAAGTGATTTGAAAGATAGCAAATTTGTCCAGTCAGGCAGGCTGACCTACCTCTGCATGTCTCCCATTCAAGACACACTACAGCAGGCAGGCAGGAAGGAGACAAGGACAGGAGGATGAATGTCTTAGATTGTTGGGTTCTCAGGTCATCACTTCTCCAGCTGGAGGGCTGGAGCTGTAAGTCTTTCTCACAGAGGTCAGAGCTGTGTCAGGAGGCCAGAAACCGCAACAGGAGGCACACCTGCACACGCTCTGTGCATCTCTGTGTGTACATTTCTGTCTCGCGGGCACATACCTGAATAGTTGAGTAAGAATTTAAGAATACTTTCAGTTCTGTGGAAACTGCGCTGTGTGTTAATGAATTGACTGATTCATCTGACCGCCTTGTTGAGCAGGTGTGGCTAGGCCAGGTGTATACTGCATCACCAGGTGTCTGTGTGTGTTTACGCTCAAGGTGAGAGGTAAACTGATATTGTAACTGTTAGCGTACTTTAGCGAGTTGGGTTATGCAAGGTATTTAAGCATGTATTGTTAGATTTATGGTTTGCAGAGTTGCATATCACAGACTTTCATCTCTACCAAGCCCACATCCAGCTATGCACTAATATTTGCATGTTGTAAATCGCAATGGTGACAAATAGGGTGCATTCCGCTCCTACGCATTTTCCCCAGAGGTTTTGCTGTCGTGTCCACTTGCACGTAATTGCTTCTTTGCCTTACTGCACATATATCACTTGCTGAAACATCACTTACTTTTTTCAGGTTTTATTGCAGCGCCCAGACTGTGTTCACTCTCGAAAGCTACTGTGTTAAGCTTGTTGTAGAAGAAGTGAAAAATCAGCTCTTTGAAGGCACAACGAAGTGGCCGATGGCAGCTGATAGCTGGAGCTTAGTGGATCCTCATTATGTGCTGTAGCAAGCTGATTAAAACATTTGATTTGTTCTTGGTGTGTGTGTAAGTGTGAACTCAGATGCCTGTGTGCATCTCGTGCACGAGCAAGTGTGTTTGTGCGTGCGCGTGTGTGGAAGTGTAGCCCTTCAGGCTGCTGCGGTGTGTTATCTGTTTTTTCAACCTTGTCATACTAATTACAGTCCATATTTACTTACATTCTCTTTTTGTTTTCTGCCCTTGATAGGCATCTGTGAGTGCCTCTTTCTAGGCTGTTCTCATTAACAAACTGATGATGTGTGAAAGGTCTATCTTGTGATGATAGAGGGAGCTTTTCCCAAAAAAAAGGTCATGATACGAATGTTGTCAGCTTTTCGCAATCACAATGAATAATTTCCTATTATCAGCGATGTTGTGTGGTTTTGCCAGTGAATTTTGGTTGGGGAATACGTTGCAAAGTCTATTTTTAAAAATAATTTTAATACAAGGTTCCTGATCTGGAGATTACTATCTAAAGTCATGTATATGTTTTTATTTATTTATTTTTTCATTTTGGGCTGTTGAGAGATTCAAAATGACGCACTCAGAGAATTTGAAAATTACTCTCGGCTTATATGTTTCTGCTGCTCTGTCTAAATACATTTTCTGAGTTTCAGTATTTGCACTGGCTTTCAATAAACTATGGCATTAGCAGAATAGCAGAATGCGCTACTTAAATTAAAGAAATATTTCTGCTCTTTTGTTTCTCACCTGTGTCGACCCTTGTCAACTTACTGATCACATTCACTGCATGGGTCGCTCACTGCACATCACCCTAAACCTGTCTTCTTAGAAACACTGTTTCTGATTAACCAGACCCTTTAGTTAACTAAACTGGCTACAACAAAATAAAGAACACCATTATGCAAGTGTGCAGTGAGTGTGTTAGAGCGACACAGACAAACTTACAATAGGATTTGTAAATGGTTAAACGGGACAGGATGCTGTGTGAGTATGCATGATGGGGTAAGCAGGGTAAATGGCCGACATCTGAGTTTTATATGGCAGAGGTGGGTGGTATGTTTTTGTGTGAGTGCATGTGGGGGTGCGGGATGAATGGTTTTATATAAGTGTGAGTGACTGATTTCCAGACACAGAGCACAGTGCATCCTGAATGGTTAAATGGCATTTATTCAGCCGGTTAGTCTGGGAAAACATATGGTGCCATTTGGAGGCCCAGACTGGTGCACGCTGTTCTCCTGTAATTAGACTGGCCCAGCAGAGCAGCTACATAACTGCTTCATGATAACCACCCTACTGTAGCCTACAGTGCTGCTGCCACCCAGCCCTGGCTGCAGTACAGGAGCAGCACACCACATTACACATCCTGTTAACACAGTGTTCAACACCAGTGACACCACAGCTTTGGCAGCTGGACATTTATGCTGAGGGCCAGATTTACTGTACATATGTTGGCAAACAAAAATGTGCACTGCACCTTTCATTATGTTTGTGTTTGCAATATGCATGAAATTTGATTGTGTTCTGCTCTTTGGTTGCATTCTTGATACATTTAGGATTTTAGTAAATACATCATATGTAGCAATGTCTATTACTAATAGTTTTATTTATATTGAAAGGTTGAAATAGGGTTAAATAAATGAACTTATAAATAAAAAAGTTGTATTCACATGAAAACTATTGCTTATAAAACCTTAAGTCACTGTATATATAAATATCAAATCCATTTGCATGGTCAAACATTTGTATGAGCTCCAATTGAACATTACTCTCCTAGTCAAGTAAATATAGCAGAATCTGCAGTACTGTGCAAAGGTATTGAACCACCATCTACTGAACCTTTGGCCTACACTTTGTTTGTCATTGTCATTTTGTGGCATACCTGAGTAGAGGATTCCCTATATCTATATTGTCTTGTTCTTCTTCCTTTTTTTTTTTTTTTAAATTATTCCCCATCCTACAAGGTTTTGGGAGCAGATTGTGGGTTGAATGTGTGGGGTGTGTTGGCAGAGCTGTTGGGTGTCAGCTGGACTGTTGTCATGTTAGGGGGGACAGCCTGGCAGCCCAGTGGGAAGGCTCTTTTAAAGATACACTGCTGGGAATCGAACTGAGCCAGTGCCTGGTCCAAAACATGAACACACACACATCAACACACACTGAGGAGGTTAGTAAGGAAAATGAACGCGTGTGGAAGGGGGGCATCCAAACCTGGGATAATGACGTTTCTTCCCTCATTTATAATATCTGACACCACCAGTCTGTCCTTTCGTCTGCTCACATCAGCATCCTTTCATAAAGACCAGACACATGGATAATTACACATTCAGGGAAAAGGAGCAGTCGATCTGCAGTTTATCTGATGACTACTAGAAACTCCCAAAAAAGTTCATATTAAAGAAGGAATATTTTACAATGTGTGTTTGTTTCATCTCTGCTATAATCAAGCCTCTTTGGCTAAAAGTAGCATTTTTGACATGACATATCTTTAGAAATTGGGATGCAGCTTCACAGAAACTACTAGTTATTCACATCAGTATTTACATGATACTTTGTGGCATTATAGGACATTTGAGAAGAATTACCAATACCCTACTTTACACATTTAAAATCCGCTGTCAAATATGAAACTAGCTCCCATGCAACAAGAACACATATTCCAATTACATACTGTACTGCGTAATGTCTGTGTCCAGATTGGGCTGTCTGTGGCATGCTATTCCCTTGCTCTCTGTTTAGCAAGTACCACATGTGAGAGGACTGTCGAATTTGCATATGCCGCCATGTATATTTCAGTAGCGTTTAACACACATCACCGCCAGTGAATTATGCATAGGGCCGGTATAGTGAAGATGCTTGTTTTATGCACTTGTGAAGGAAAATTGAACTGTGTTTTCTTCTGCTCATGACACTCAAGGCCCAGGGCCCATTAAAGTACACAGAGAAGGCAGCATGTAAATGGACTGGTGGTGTAAGGGGCCTGGCATCGGGAAAGGCATCCGACAGGTTCTGACGGCTAGTTAATAGGATTCCCACCTCTCCAAAGGGACTGACTGAGGTACTGTTGTAGTATTCTTGTAGACCAATGCTTTTCTTTTTATATATGAATGTGCATATGTGTTTGTTAAATGCGGTGCTGTGGTAGAGATGAGTGACTGAATAATTCAAAACTGGCATGTCTCACAAAATGATGCAAACCTGTGCATGGATTGTCAGTGGGTGGAATAGAGTGTTGCTGTAAACACAGCCTAAAAGGGTCTTATGCATTATAGACAAGCCTTTTGAAACTGTTTTCTCATATGCAAATAGAACACAAACAGCTGCAAAGGCTTAATATGAATCTCTCACATCAAATCCAAATGAGGCATAGGGCTGTTTATGTTTATATTGTGTATGCTACTACTAGAAAAGGATGGAGGATGTTTGTCGAAGCACATGAAAGATATAATAAAAGACTCGATGCCACTGCTATCAGTGTTTACTTTAAAGAATGGGTGGTTAGAGCTGTATCTTTTCTACCACACAATAGTTGTTTTCTCATAAGCCTTTTCTGGACTGGTGAATAGACTGCAGAGGATGAGCTTCATTAGATATGTCATTTAAGACACCTATGCTCTCCCACTGCTCTATATTTATCCACTTGCAGGTTTCTAACAGGCCCTCGGGTCAACAAATTGTGTCCCTACCTGTCAGCTCAGCAGTGGACGGGACATATGTGGTGGATCGAGACAATATGAAGCCACCTGCTAGTCACCCTTCCTCCTTCTCTCCTTTCCTCTCTGGTTTTCCCCCCTCTGTTCTACTTTTGTCATACCTTGCCACTGCATGCAGTCGTGGCTTTCATATTACTCTATTTAGCTAAACAAGGGTCTGATAGTGGCCTTGGCTGAGTACCAATGAATCAACTGTTTATTTTTAGTTAGTTCAATTTTACCCACTGCTGTGTGGTAAGTGATAGGCCTAGCCTGTAATAAACAATCTCGTAAACAGCTCTGCAGCTCAGCCCCTAATCGCCTTAGGGGCTTGTAAGAGCTTTATAACACATTTATTACCCCTTATAACATGTAGGAGCATCAGGCCTTAACTTAAGCTACATTAATTGCATTTTTTGACATATATTGACTTTATCTTTAAATTTGTGTTTTGGTCATTCTCATGAAATATCTTGAACATCTTGAAAAGCCAAACTGTATATCATTCACCTTATTTAACTCTCATATTTTATTTTCTGATTTGTGGCTACCAAAAGACAATAATAACCTGATGTTGTAACAACCAGAAGAGAAGGGAATAACATTGATTATCTAATTAGCTTGCATTGGTCTGCCTGGAAACCTTAGGTCCTCACATTCATGTGTATTTTACGTTGATGAGCAGTAATCATTATTGCAGACCAACAGATTCTTCCAATGGCAAAGCACCTGATCCCACCAGCCTCCTTAAGCATGACAGTGTACCCTGCCACACAAACTGCTCTAGGAACACAATAAAGAACCCTCCACATTGATTTGGCCTCCACACTGCCTAGGTCCTAAGAAGAACCAAAGATAATTAGCTTAATTATTGTTGTTATTATTGCTGAAAAAAATAGATAAAAATCTTATTAAATGCCATCTAGTTATGGGAGTATGGAATGGGCATAAGGACTTTAAAAAATAAATTTGTATATTTTAAAACTTTGCTTATAATATCAAAAAGTAGATAAGTAAGAAATATTGTATTATATATGTAGTATTATTATTATTTTAATGTTGTTTGTTTTATTATCTGAGACCAATTTGTCCTTATTCAATAGAAGAGTCCCTTTAGGGTTCTGCTTGATGCATTGTGAAACCAGAGAAAACTGTATTCAATACTTTCCTCAATTATATTGCCACTTGGTATTCCGAGTCTGGTAAGAGAAAAGGAGAAACCATTACTTTGTTAGCCAAAAGCACACATCCACTCAGAACAGACGAAAGGGCCAGCATGGGGAATAGAGATATTTGATGTTGAATCTCCCCCTATTTACAGTAGGATGCCTGAATAAACGTGTTCAGAAGCTGGAAAGCAGCATTATGACCCATAACCCCAAGGTATTTGAAATGGAACAGCAGGACTTACTTTGAAAAAGAATAGGAGATGTGCTCTGGGCTCACTGTTTATACCTTGATGTGATTTGGACTGAAATATAAAAAAAGCCTGTTTATCTGTTCTTTCCCTTTCGTCCATTGTTGAAAATTGCGGGGTTTTGGAAGGGGGAGGCTATTCAGATGCGGCACACTACTGGCAGTGGTTTAAACTGGTAAAATGTATTCAATAAGTATAATTTTAAATGTTCATGTTGCTTTTCCTGTCATCCATAATCACTATTTAAACCAGACGTGTCAGTGCTGTCCACGTAATCATTGCATTTTATTTGAAGGATGTATTAGATAGACCTGGGCCTTGTTGCAAGGTCCACATTTTCCATCACGTGTTCTTTGTGCAGCATTTTCCCATTACAGTTCATAAAACTAATTCTGGGGCTCTACTTTTGGTTTTAGTGGGGTTTTTTTCTACAAATACCAGTTTCAGCCATTCTTCATTTATGCTTTTGTCTGAAAAGAGGTAGGGTATCAGTCTTTCATGTTTTGGAAAGTCTGATGAGTGTTATTTGCATGGACCTCCTGCATGACGGAGATTTTGGAGATGGCGTGGGGAGAGAAATACAAAATTGCAGAGTAAACCAATACCAGGCTAGTAATGTTGGGAGGATCCCCTTTCAAAGAGTAGAGTTGAATGTGTGCGCCTTATGTTTTTGATCTCTTACTGTACTCATTCCATTCCAGGCACAGTTGTTATCATAGTTGCTGTTGTTTGTATGTTATTTTAGCTTCTTTCCCAAGTAGCTATTTTGCAATTTGGGCAAAAATACAATTAAAGGTCCATCTGTTTTCAATGGTGCTAACGTCACACAGATGGGGTTGTCTATTGAAGCCATACCAGGATCCTGGCAGGTCAGATACTTCAGTAATGAACATGCTAAATATGCGACCAGTCTGATTTCATCATAACAATCCTGCATGGTGCTTGAATGTATAAATATAGTTTTACATTAAGTTAAGCTGTTGCACTTTAGCCTTGGCAGTGGTCTAAAAGAATAACAGGACTTATCCACTAGTGCTTTAAGTTTCACTTGCAATTGGGACTTGTCTCATTCATGCTATGCCTATATTTCATGAGAGTGGTGCAGTTACGGTGTTATTGTTGACAAACCAAGATTTATATATGGCCAGAGAAAAATGTCTAGTATTCCTTGTGACAATTTGTCATGCTGAAGCAAAGCAATAAAGGCCTTGAGCACGCATGCATATGCAATAACATAGTATTTCTGCTAATATTCCTTTAGCTCATCCAAGCAAATTATATCATTTTCATATATTTTGTTTGTTTAGTCTAACACCTCAATCAAATGACAAGGGATGTTCTTTCAGTAAAAGAAAAAACCCTTTTCAGATTGAGTTACTAATATTACATCACTAAAAAGGCCACAGTACTTTAGAGGCCACTGCAGCTTTGAGAAACTGTGGGATTTATCACATGCTTTCATGTTCACACTCCCCGCATTAGACTAGGATAGAAGGGAAAAAAACAACAACCACAAAAATGCTGACACTGTGATTGCTCAGTTATAAATGTCAACTTCACATCGATCCCTTAAGCTGTTATAGGACTATATCCTTTAGTTAGAGAGTTATATACTACTTCTTCGAGCTTGTTTCTTGTTGAGCTCTTACAATTAACAATAATGAGTAGGAACAAAGGAGATTGTTTTTTGTAGTTGTTAGATCAAACGTTCCTACTAAACATTCAGAACAGTAAACAATGTAATGGATAAGTGTGAGACACTATGGACAGCTTTTGGAAACTATACCACCAGATGCATGTCTTTGGGAGACAGTTATGCATCTGGTCAGATCACTGATTACTTCTTAACTGCAAGGACCTATCTACTTCTCGTGCTTTCCAAGTATGCAAGCACTAACATTTCTAACACAGTTCTTTTACCCTGAAAGAAGCCTGAGGTCTCTGACCAAAACTTGTCTAATATAGGAAAATTGAGCAGCTTTGAACCTTTCTGTTTTTGATAACTACTTGGTATGCTTCCTGGAGGACAACCTGTGGGTTTGGTTTCCCAAGGTTTAATTCCTTTGATTAAATGCCAGGGCAAGATAGCTTGGCACTCAATAGGCCCTTTACCTTCCTCATATCCTCAGTTTCTTGGGCTTAAAAGCACCAATGCTCTCACCCCCCCACCCCCCCAATGCTGATTGTTGTTTTCCAAGTTTACACCAATAACCTCCTTCCTGTACTTTCCCTCGTCCCTCATCCTGTTTTAGGTCAAGATGTCCTCTGTTCCTTTGCTCCGTTTATGCATTATGATTCATAACACAAGCGTGTACGTGGTACAGTACTGCGCCTCCCTCCCTTTCAGTGACCGAATGAAACTGACGGCAGGATCACAGCCTCCACAGATTAGCAATGCTCAGAGGGGGAACACAGTTGCTAGGGTAATTATGATGAGTGTTGGGCTGCCAAATACAGGATAATGCTTGGTCCTTATTATTATACTAGTGGATCAGCTCTACAAAATTGCAGCTAATTAAGGACAGGGTTCTTAGGCTGGCTCATTCAAAACAGTTAAATGACCACCATCTACAGTTAAGGTCATGATTGTCTTAGCACTTTAGGCATTTAGACATCTAAGGAGATGATTTATGGACACTGAACTTAGTAATATGTTGTTAGAGCATTTTACTACTTTTTATTAACTTAAGGCTATTTAAACGTGTTTATCTAGCTCAAAACTGGAACATTGCATAATGGTTTATTGTGTCAGGCACTTTTCTACTGAACTGAATTTGAGAACATTGAATTTCGTGCGCTGATGGCAGTGGATAGTTGCTAAATATGTTGTCTTAATTTATATGACCCTGATTGGTGTCAGTCTCAGTCAGACCCCACAGGTTTAGTTCTTGCATAGCTAAAGCATAACTGTTTAGGTCTTCTGTGTGTTTTCCTTAAATATTTTAAATGTATCATGATCTGGGTCCAAAAATCCCTCAATTTTCAAATAACTGCCTCATATTGGCTGCATCTAGGTCCCGATGCCTGCTTTGATTGGCTCTGTGTTTATCAAAAGCTTTTGTTATGTATTTCAATTCAGCTGCTTAAAGACAACCGCTGGATTTTGATGGAGATAGAAAACAAGACACCCTCTAAAATTGGCTGACCCTTCCCAGGACTCTGTACCCTCTCTGCCCTCAGCACAGAGATATGAGGGCACTCTGACATACTTCTGAG
This sequence comes from Copadichromis virginalis, assembly GCF_057382275.1. NCBI lineage: Eukaryota > Metazoa > Chordata > Actinopteri > Cichliformes > Cichlidae > Copadichromis > Copadichromis virginalis. The sequence continues at coordinate 10,398,745 of NC_140618.1, forward strand.
GCATCTTTTGTTGTTGTTTCTCATGGGTAAAATCTGCCCACTGCTATTCCATGAGAACCCTCCCTGTGCTCACACACGCACACACACACATACTCAGAGCCAAAATCAGCCCACTGCAAAATATAGAGCGTTGCAGTTTTCTTTCACACAAATCAAATCCTGTTTACTACTGTCTGAATATCACAGCTCGGATCAGATTAGGATCTTTGCTCACAATTACAAATTTATCACAGTACCTTCATGTTTTGTTTTCAAACGGTTGACCTTACTAACTTTCATGTTGCTTTTCAGGTTAAATATATTGATTCCCACTTCATGCTGTAGGTAAGCGTCAGAGAGGAAATAAGAATTATTGTAGAGCTGCTGTTTACAGCAACATATGTTAGTGAGAAAATAATTCTGTGCAAGTACCATATGACAGAAATAGATTCGGCCTTGGGTTGGGGTTTTTTTCAGTTGCATTTTAAGTTTACTCATGATATAGGTTAAGTTCTAGCAAAATATTATTGAACACTACTGTACCTTATGTCCATTTTAACTTTGGCAAACTATCTAGCCAATGACATGTGAGTAATGGTAAAAAAAATTCCCTTTTCACTATGTTCATATGCATTTAAGGATAAATGGATTAAGCAGCAGTTCAGAAATACCCACGATTGTAAGTTTCCAACCACACTACCTCATAAATGCAAATAGGGCAAAAATAGGTGTTGTTGGTCACATGTAAGTTGTCCTGTTTGGTTAATCAGTAACTTAACTAGAAGAGTGACCAGACCAGACCACCTTTGAGACCACCTTTGAGTTTTTTTCAAATTCTTATCGACAACCAGATTATTTAAAAACCTTGAGTCACACGTAGCCTCACAGTAGTTTCCTCTATATGGAAGTTATCCTGTGCCATGCTATGACTCCCTAACACCAAAGCAATGTCCTATGGCATTTGAATAATGTAGAGGGTTGAGTCGTCCATCATGGTAGATAGCTGCGTGACTGCATTCATGTGCTCGTTTGCATATACGCCTGTGTACATAAATATGTGCAGTACTCAAGATGGGCTCCATTACTTTTGCAGCAGGGTATCTCTTAACTCCTATCTTTTTAATTATTTATTTCATGAACAGTATATATATTTTGTTAGGGGTTATTGGGGCATGAATAAGCGTGTGTCACAGCCTTTTCACAATCCCTTATGAGCAAATCCCACCCCCATCCCTGACTTGCCTCCAGCAGGCCCAGCTCAGAGTTCTTCTGATAGCCATGAAGGGATTTGGGCTGGATGGGCAGACCCTGACTGGGCTGATTGCTTTGAATGGCACTGGCTAAGGCTGCCTTTGAAAGCAGGGGTGTTGATGAGCGCCTTCTCAGAAGAGCCTGTGTAGTCACTGCCTCTGGGAGGGACCCTCACTAATACCCCAGCATAAGATATACAGGAAGAGGCAAGGATCACCAGTCACCCCCAGCCATACGCACACACACACACACATACACACTTGCTTAGACAACAACAGAAAAGTACTTTCAGTGAACTTTTTGACTTTTACTTATGTTGCCTACTAGTTGATGGATCTGTAAGTCATTCAAACTAGACGATTCAGTAACTAATTTCATACACCCAAGTTACAGCAGAGTGAAGTTCTTGATATTATTTAAGTCCTTACTCTGTTTGATGGGCAGCATGCTTGACATCTTTGTATACGTGTTGAATTTTGAAACCATGCTCCAAGCCGCTTGAAGTGTTGGCAAGAAAGGATTTCCGGAAGGTGTATGTGGGCTCACTTGTTTTGTTCGCTGTTTCACCTTGTCCTTTGGCTCTCATAAAACACCTTGAACATGAGAGAAGACAAATTACAGCTTCAAATGCAGGTGTCCAAGTGCTTTTTTATCTCTTAGCAGACCCTGAGGGAACATTACCTATGTTCCACAGGGCTGGCTGTGACATGGGAGCTGTCACCTGTGAGGCCCAGGCTATTGCTCTGAACAGGGTGGCCTTCTTTCTTTGATTGCCCTGTGCCTTCGAGCAAAGAGCTCTGAACTTTGGTTTGGTCTGGACCCAACACCCCTAACCCCAGTTACCCCTTGACTTTCACCTTATTAGTAACAGGAATGTCTGGAATAAGCATACTGATAATTAACATGAAAATGCAGTATAAAGAGAGTCACGCTCATTAGGATGATTGGTGCAGGTTAGGGCATGAAGATGTATGTGCTTTTGACTACTCCTCTTTACTGAGCTCATATATATATGGAAAAATTCCTAGGTAACGCTTGTTGATGTCAGTAAACTGTGTGTCAGAGTCAGAGTTCAGGATACGTGCTTGTCTTTCACGGCAGTTGAATGGCTTCAGGCGAAACAAGCTCATTTTGTGTGAAAGAGAGAAAGAGAGAGAAGGGAAAAAGAAGTAGCAGTAAATTACTGATAAGTGACAGAGAGCAGAGCTTATCTTGTGACAGCATCAGAGTGGAATGAAGGTCTGGTGTGTGTAAGTTAACCCTTTGACACATCTTATGGTGAGGCTGAAGGTGAGTGAAACTCAGACTTAAAGATGAATAACCATGAAAAAGCATAGAGGGAAATGGGAAAGATGGCAAGAGGGGAGTGGGTGGTGCCCGCAGCACGCCTGGTTTTATTTTCAATTGCAGTTTACGATTTTTCATGGTCATGTCTCCCCTGCCTTTTCAAAATAATCGGCTGTTGGTTTTTGCAAGTCTGGCCGCCTTTCATTTTAGAGGTTTGTTTTTGAAAAGGTTGCTATTATAGCTAAATGGTTTCTCTGCTTCTCTAAACACGGCAAGGCATTAGGCTGGGCTCCGGTTTCAGGGCCTGGCTCTTAATGAGAGACCCAATCACACAGAGGGAAAACACGGATCAGCCCTGCTACACCAGACCGAACCTGTGGTTTACCTCTTGAAACATAACCACACTCCTCTGCTCTGTTTTTCCCCCTTTCTTTTTTCTTCCACCGTCGTTCCCTTCACCTCCTGTCATGATTCTTCTCTTTTACAACCGAACATGATCAAAGTTGATTGCGCAGCTGCAAAAGTCAACACAGATGTGAAAATAAATAGATTAACACAATGGCCCAAACTTGGCCTGACAGTTAGCGTGATGCTAGAAATTAGCCTTCCCTCATATGGAAAGAGAGATTTGTGCAACTTCCAAAGAAGGCCTGAAATGTCATGTAAATATTGGTATAATATTTAGCTACAAATAGAACATGTTTGTCTGCTTGATGCTAATTTGCTCTGAATTTTTCACAAGTATCAGGTGCAGTTCCCTTCATGCTTCAGGGAGAAATACTGGTCTCTTGTTCTCACTCTGTGTTTATACTCACCTATTATATAAGTTCAGGTTATGATTTCTATTACACATGCTTTAGAGCTTGTGTGATGCAGGTTTCCTGTGCTAAACTTAGAAACTGCAAGCAATCTGCTAGATTTGGGTGTGCAGATGCTTCTTAGGACAGCAGGGTTAGGTGCAAAGGTAAGGATGCTACTCTGTGGTCTATATGTTGTCTTTTGCTAGCCACATAAATTGTTTGAATGTAAATGCATTTTGTGGAATCTTTGTGGAATATTGAGAACCCTATGGCTCGCCTCAACTCTTACTTGAGTGTACACAGAACTCTGCTGTATTTGCTGTTGAAGTTGTGTGTTCTGCGCTATCGACTCAGAAGACCCTGTCACTTTTCTACTGTAGCTGTGACTCCTGTAAAGCTATAGTGGAAAAGACGATGGAGAAGAAGAGGCAGTCAGCAGTATGCATAGTCTTCTGTCACTCTGACACTCTTCAGTCTCCTTGCAGTGGGGGCTATGATTTATGGACGAGTCTCCATGTTGTAAGAACCTGAGCAGGATCACTCACTTCTCCAAGAAGAGAGATGGGAGAGAGCAGTCTCCTCTGTCCCTGGTGCTCCTTTTACACACCTATCTTAGCTCTTCTTATTTCAGTTTCTGTTTATAGTTTTGATGGATTATAAAAAAGCAATGCCAATACCTCTTCTTTTTTCTTCTTCTTCTGTTCTCTTCCCTTTTTTCAAAGTGAGTGATTGTTAAACAGTTTATGTATTCTCTTTCTGCCTGTATGTTTATTGGAGGTAGTGAATTAGGTTTGAAACCATCACCGGAGGTTGTTTGAGAAACTTGAAAGGAAGCCCCCATAGCACAGTCCCCCTCCCTCTTTTCTCATCCCCCACCTTCACTCGCTCTCTCTTTCTCTTTCTTTTTCTGCCTCTCACTCTCTAGCACACAACCTCACACTCTCAGCACAGTTGTCACACAGTGGCGCCGCTATCTGCACATTATTAGTTATTACTTTATCGGCTCCCAAAGCTGTCAGAAGACACCCTCCTG